>NC_060149.1:271559426-272184426 GCF_021461385.2 Schistocerca piceifrons
AACAGGGAATCAGCTGTCGTCGTGGCCATTCGATTGCTAAAATCTTTCACGTGCAACTTCACAAGAATTTCAACTAATGTTAACTGCAGGGTCACTGTTAGATTTTAGACGTGCAACACAAGTAAGGATAGCAAATAACGAAATCTTTTATATTATGCGTACTCATTATATTACGTAGGATATATGATTAAATTTGTACGTGGTTTGGAGGTATACAGGGTGCGGAATATAGCACACAGCTGCTACACCTGCAAGCAACGACGGCTCTGCCGCTACGGATTAGCCGAGCGGTCTTGGGCGCTGCAGTCATGGGCTGTGCGGCTGGTCCCGGCGGAGGTTCGAGTCCTCCCTCGGGCGTGGGTGTGTGTGTTTGTCCTTTGGCTAATTTAGGTTAAGTAGTGTGTAAGCTTAGAGACTCATGACCTTAGCAGTTAAGTCCCATAAGATTTCACACACATTTGAACATTTTGGACACACGGCTTTAGATCGGTTGGACATCCAGTGGAGCTGAGCGTCGATGACAAATACGGGTACGATATTCCACACTGCTTAAGCTCTATGCTAGAGTTCATCAATGCTAGTGGCTCAAATGTGCTACCATGCCGGTCTCTCGGCAACTCCAAAAAATGGTTCAGATGGTTCTGAGCACTATGGGACTTAACATCTGAGGTCATCAGTCCCCTAGAACTTAGAACTACTTAAACCTAACTAACCTAAGGACATCACACACATCCATGCACGCGGCAGGATTCGAACCTGCGACCGTAGCAGCAGCGCGGTTCCGGACTGATGCGGCCTAGAACCGCTCCGCCAATTCGGCCGGCTCCAACCAGGAGTCAGCACAGGTTTACGAACCAGGTGCCTGCTGTAGAGGCCCATACGCAGCAACATTCGCTGAACGGACGTTGAGGAGACGCTGTTGGTAGCCCCTTGTTTCATCTGGGCGGCCAGTTGCTCAACAGTTACATGTCTATTCTTTTGTCCAGTTCGCCGCAGCCATCGTTCACCCTTGTCATCAATGGCCCATGGTGTACCACAGTTGCTTTGGCGCTGCTTTTGGGCAGTGCTATTTTGCCATGCACGGTATACTTTACCACTGCGCCACGTGAATAGCTTACAAATCTATCTGTTTCGGGAATGCTTCCACCCTTGACCCAAAAGACAACGATCATGTTCCTTTGGACGTCAGATAAATCGCTCCGTTTCCGCATTACGACAACGACTGCACTGTTTTCCGAACCCCATTGACACGCTTTATATAACCTCCACTGCTAGTGCTGCCACCTGCCGTCTGTGAGTTGTTATTGCACGTTGTCGTCGAACATAGTATGGTCATATTAATGTGAATTTACCATATATATTGTCGGGGAGACCCTGAAAATAGGACAGGTTAGAAATATAACGGCTGCTGTCTAAGCTATGCGAACCCGAGGTGATCGTGTTGTGTACCCAATGGCATCCCATACCATTGTAACATCTGCTGCGGCTGTATAACGATGTGGAATGTAACCTGGCAACCTTCGTTCTCCTCGGAATCTCCCCTCACAGGTACGTCCATCGTGGTGGTGTACTCAGAAACAGGCGGCATGGTGCCACTCCTGCACATCACTGGCAGCACGCCGCTCTCTGCTGCCTTGTCAAGGGAAACCGTAACAATGACCTCAATGTTGACAGTCCTTGGTTCTCCAGGCGTCGCACTGTCCGTGGTGGAACTTGTCTTTCTGCAAACAAGTCCATTTCCTGACCCTAGGTACGTGACGTGGCTGTATGGTTCTGCATGGCCGAGCGAGCAATACGCCTGTCCCCTCGGGCGCTAGACGCGTGCGGCCGTTGATGTCCTGCGTGGCGTTGGGTACGGCGCTCTTGAACCTATCGATTCCACATTCTCAAAACGGTCGTGGGACTCCGACCAACGCGAGCAGCATTATTGGAGAACAACAAATTACACTCTGGATAGGCCAGAATCACGACGCTGTCGAATTCAGACACGTGATAATAGAGGTTGCTCCTTCTTGCAACGGGTTTAACAGAATCTTCCCACAGACAAATAACATTTAAATGCGATTTCTTAATAAGAATAGCTCCGCTTAGTCTTTGGCTGGCTCTGAGCACTATGGGACTCAACTGCTGTGGTCATCAGTCCCCTAGAACTTAGAACTACTTAAACCTAACTAACTTAAGGACATCATACACACCCATGCCCGAGGCAGGATCCGAACCTGCGGCCATAGCAGCAGCGTGGCTCCGGACTGACGCGCCTAGAACCGCACGGCCACCGGGGCCAGCGCTTAGTCTTTCATTATACACAAAATGTAAGTAGGGTTCGTCCGACCTACTTATTGCGGTTGTCTTGGAATGCTAATAATTTGCTTCTCTAAATATGTAGTACAATTCATGCCAGTTTGACGTTTGTCGCGCGCGGTTTTCATGGTGTTGCAGTTTCCACGGTCAGCAGTGCAACTCTGTTTCTGTCACACCTGGGATACGCGAAATTCATTAGTCGCTAATGACTAATAGACGACGATGTCACATCAGTACAATATGTTGATTTAGTTTTAGTATTCCCTTTCGCTAGGTTATTTTTTCGCAACAGAACGAAATAGATACGTAAATACGCCATTTTCTTATGAGCGAAAACTATTTTCTAATGCTGACATGCGGTGACGTAGCAACATTTAGTAAATGAAATTATGGGCAAATAGCAAGTGCAGTACCTCGTCCATAAGTAAGGAACTCCACACGATAAAGGAATTATTCAGTTAAGCACTGCACTATACACAAAACCTACCAGAATAGTGATTTTTTACATTTCCTCTCTATATCCGCAGCGTCACTGAAGTCACACGATGTTCTTGAGATGCAGAATATCAGATTTAGATAATATTTTTCCTACGCGTGTGCCGCTTTTCTAAGCAGTGACAACTGCGGAAGGAGCCATGGAGAAGACGAGGAACCTTGAGGCAGTCCTCTGGCGCGAGACGCGCGCCCGTCCCCGACTTGGCTGCTGGAAGGCCTTCCTGAGGCATTGCTAGCCTTCGTGTGCCAAATACCAATCTCTCGCTGCAAGTTCGATTTCGTGCGACCATCCTTGCACTGCCGACACTATTAGAGAATTTGCTGAACTGTTGACAAACTTCGAGTAAAGCACACAAAAAAGTGGTAATGCTGACTCTCGGAGCTTCACTGAGTTTCCTGGAAAATTGATGACGTAACCAAAAAAGCAACAGACTGTCGTTCGGTGGCACGAATTACGAAGAAGACGTAGCAGTTCCATTACTATCTGCAAGACTCGGCTAGTAGGCGAAGAACCACCTGTGTGCCGTAGTCGTTAGTGATCGTAGTTACCGAGACACAGATTCCGAATTCGGTGCCCAAGCTGGGAGTTCTCCAGCGCTAACTAAATTCTTCGTTGGCAGAAGTATCTTACAGAGGAGTAGCGTTAGGAACAAGACTTCCCAAACGTGTAAAGGAGCGTTGTGCCCTGTTAATGAGACAAGTAATGCTTTTGACAAACAAATGATTTATACGATTTGTAAATATAATGGACGAGGTAAGACTTGTAGTTCAAATGGCTCCCCTAGACCTTAGAACTACTTAAACCTAACCTAACCTAAGGACATCACACACATCCATGCCCGAGGCAGGATTCGAACCTGCGACAGTAGCGGTCGCGCGATTCCAGACTGAAGCGCCTAGAACCGCTCAGCCACTCCAGCCGGCTCTTGTAGTCCACCTCATAATATTCACATAAAGAAATGGGAGAAGTCCTAACCCTGCCATTGATATTTGATTACGTTCCAGAAATATAGGGACAGCTCGAATTTTATTGGTAGCCCTTGCTCTCGCAACATCAACCAAACTGTGTTGCGAACTGCTCCCAAATGACATAGATGTTTTTGTGTTTGCAAAGTCCATCTTCGGGTGTTACAGCTGCAGTATACTAATTTCAATGTGACTGTTCTTAATTTCTTCTGGCTGTTGATTTTATATCGGATACGAAAGCAGGAAAGAAGGTTTGGAATTCAACGTGTCGTCGACGTCATCAGAGACATATTACTATCCCAGATGCAGAGCGGGCATGGCCGTAAAGACCACTCTGGCATTAGCTTGAAGTCATTTTGGAGAAATTAAGGAGAACGTATTTCAAAATGGCTGAACAGAGATTTGAACGCTGCTCCTCTCGAATACGGGTCCATTGTTTTAATCAGTTCATTGCCACGCTCTGTAATGATGAAGATGGATTAGGGCACTGTGAAATCCGCCACGGAGAAGGCGTGGCAACAGTGGCTGATTACCGTTAAGGACATCGCTCCTTAAGGAAAGCTCGAGAAAGTTATTAGCGGACTGCAGGCACTTTGATGTTCACACATGGAAGGGAGAAGGAGCTAATACGACGCGTCTAGAAGGTTAAGATGTTAGTGACTGAGCTGAGGGCGACGGTTCATTGGCGCACATCACTCAGAAGCAGTTGGGAAGAAATCGGTAATTTCGCACTGTATTACAGCGAACGTAACGAGTCTAAGAAGTAACTCCGAACGAATTTCTGACGGCATCCGAAATTTGTTGACGAACAGAGCTATCGAACGCGATTAATAGGCAACTGCTTTACCTGGATCATGTGGGTGAACGTTGAGAGAGATTTTCGGTGGAAGTTGGCGTGAGGATGATGAGATGTCGTCGAAATGTTAACTCTCGAGTTAATTTTGTCTGTTTAATGATTTTCACACCAATCAACGTCTGTCATTAGAAAGGACGAGGAGGGAACTGGTCCTGACTTCACAAATCTGTCATTTTTTATATCAATTAAAACATGCTTTACTGTCATCTATTTTAATGAAGTTTGATGAATGTAGCAAAACGGTACTTTTATACGCCAGTTGTTAATTTAAAATATGTTACAGGATTGGAATATATACGTGAATAGATATTCATCTAAAGCAGTACATTTAAAATAGAATTCAGTGACGGTAAGGATGTCGTATTATGTTACATAATGAGGTGAGGCAATTTCTGATGATATATCTGGGTAGTTCTCTAGCACGCTACCAGAACAAAACATTTACGTGATTTGAAAAAAGAGACAGCATTGGTCGTGCATCCCAATTTAAGTTATACAATATAGCACTGAAGATGGTCACTCAGTGACAGTAAATCGATTTTGCTACAGTAAAAAATATACGACCAATGCTGTCTCTTTTTTCAAGTATACCTGTTATCTGGTCGTAGTGCACAAGACAACATGGAGTCGCCAATCAATTTACGTGATTGTACAAGGTACCGCTAGCGTGTCGGATAGCACGGTGAGCTAGATCCAGATTGAATCCGCGCGTCAGAATAACATTTGGCGTGGCACACAGACAAGCTTGAAGTCGGGTTCTAGCCCATTTCCCACGTCCATCCAAGCGTTTCCCTTTCGGACAACACCTATCGGCTAAAACACAAACGATAAAATCCACGCGAGTCGCCAACAGATGCAGTAGTAAGTGACCTTCCCTTAAATTTCAGATTAAAGTCGCAACAGAAATGGCATATGGTTACAGAAATAAAATAACGCAGAATCCAGAAGAAAGATACCCATCAATGGATCCAGAAAGTAACGCGAACTCCACCAGGTAAAGAATAAGACTGTCGTGGAACATACGCAGTCAGTTCAAAAAATTTCGAGACTGGATTAATAAAAATAAGAGAAAACACAAGATGCTTCAAGTGTTCTACATAGTATCACCCAACTTGAGTACAACGCACAGAACGTTCATACAACCAGGACATAGTGCTCAACTCGTGCGTCACATTGGCTTCAATATCGGTTAAATCGTCAACGCATTGAACCTTCATGCGAATTCTGCAGTTGTTCGTTTTGTGGTAAGTTCATATTGATATCAGTAAGTCTCTCATGACGACTTTTTCCAGAAATGAATTGACGACATTTGTCATTTCAGTCAAGTCACAGCAGGCGTCCACACGTAGTTGTTTTTGTCTGGGAGTCTAGGTGTGCTGGACATACTTTGCACACACTTTTCTCTTCAAAACATTCTAGAGAATGTCCCGAATATTTGATTTAGAGATGTAGCTCCGTTGCGATTTGTGACACAACGACGTTGACACATAGCAGCTGCACGTCCACAACTTAACACTGCCTGCCCGGTAGAATGCCCATCTTTTGTTTACGACTGTTAGTTCAATCTTCTACCGTAGTTACAGCGCTGACGTTGCTTATACGCCAGGAATAAAATTGGTCTCGGAACTTTTTGGACGGACGCTGATAGATACCAGAAACAGCTTATGTACCTCGGTAACAGGGGACAGAGTTCACCGATGTCTGGTAAACAACTCTTTTAACTCCAGACCTTGCCTCCGATCTAAAAACAGTTCAGCAGTCGGAAGTTCAGTATTCGGTTATGCGCGCCATCCCGCACAGAAGAGTTAATTGAATATAAAGAGTTGGGTGTCACGCAATGGCACGCGAGGCGCGAGCTGTTCGAACCGAAACGGCAGGGCGGCCATTTGAGCGCACGCAGGCCATCTGCCGGCGACCCGGAAGCGCCGCCTACCAGCAAACTCTAAACATTTACGCGAACATCTGCTGACGTCACTTCCGCGTCGTATCGCGGCATCAGTCCGCCCACGGCGGCCGTGCGGACAATGACACGGCTGCTGCTCCCTTCTCGCCCCCAACTTCGAACTGTCACAACCCCTTTATTTCTTTACCGAAATACCTGGACGTTTCACTAATAATCTTTCTTCGTCGGCATCCAGTGTCATATTGCAAGGTAGGTCGTCTACACTATAGGACGTTCCGCGAACGACGCAAGCGCTGAAGCGGCGTTTCGCAGAAACTAGTACCTACGTATCCAGGCTGCAATTACTGTACGCCCTGGCCCGTTGTTCCTATCATCAAAATCCTCTCGTAATCTAAATCTTTATGCATGCACAGTCCGTCCAAAAAGTTCCAAGGTTTATTTTATGCTGGTGTACAAGCGACATCAGTGCGCTAACTAAGGTTCAGTTTGAATTAATAACTGTAAACAACAGATGCGCATTTGATCAATCAGTTCTGAGTAGGCAGTGTTGTCCATATCAGGTATACAAATTGTTCGCCACGGTAGCTGCGCGATCAGCACAGCGGATTGCTAAGCGAAGAGTTCGATTCCCAGCAGCGTCAAAGATTTTTCTTCGCTCGGTGATTGGGTGTTGTGTTGTCCTTACGTTTGTATCGTCATAACTGGAAATCCAGTATTGAAATGGCTGAACAGGCACGTCCCGAAAGCAAATAATAGCAAAAAAATGTTCAAGACGTTCACCAGAATGTTCTGAAGAACAGGAAAGTGTGTCCAAAGTTTATTCCGCACACCCTGACTTCCAAACAAAAACGACGATGCCTATCGCTACTTGATTTATATGCAAAAGGTGGACAACTGTTTTCTAGAAAAAAATCTGTACAGATGATGAGAGTTTGTGTTATCAGTATAAACCTACCACAAAACGACGAAATGCAAAAATTCACATGAATGTTCAACGCTTTGACGGCATAACAGATATCGAAGCCAATGTGACGCACGAGTTGAACAGCATTCCACAGAAGGACGCTTCTAATAGTTTCACATGGTTGCATGAACGCTCTGCGTGTTGTACTAAAGTGGAGGGAGAATATGTAGAACACCCGAAGCATCTTGCTTTTCTCTGCTTTTTATTGATCTAGTCTCGAAACTTTAAAGACTGGCTGGGTATATATTCTGTAAGTCAGCACAGGGTGCATGGCCTGTACATCTGTTAGTCATTTCCCGTCCTGTGCCGTTCGCAAATGGAGCGAAGGAGGAATGATTGTTAATTTGCATCCACATGATCCGTGATTTCTCTTTTTTTTTTTTCACAGTCCATATGCAAGGTGTATTTTGGTGGCAGTAGGATCGTCCTGCAGTCTGCCGCAAATGCTGGTTCTTTAAACTTTCACAACAGCGTTTCATGAAAAGAAGGTCTTCCTAGCTTCACAGATTATCTTTTGAGATTAAATAGTTTACCAAAATACTATCAACACATCTCTGGTTTGCTTCGATGTTTTCCTTCAGTACGACCTGGTGGGGATCCCAAACACTCCAGCAGTACTCAAGAATGGACCGCACGAATGTTCTGTACGCTGTATCCTTTACAGATTAGCTACACATTCATACAATTCTCCCAATAAACCAAAGTCGACCACTCACGTTCTCAACAACTGACCACTGATGCTCATTCCATTTCATGTCACTTTGCAACATTTCGCCTAGATATTTAATCGACGTGACTGCGTTCAGCAGCGCCGGCCGTTGTGGCCGTATGGTTCTAGGTGCTTCAGGCTGGAACCGCTACGGTCGCAGGTTCGAATCCTGCCTCGGGCATGGATGTGTGTGATGTCCTTGGGTCAGTTAGGTTTAATTAGTTCTAAGTTCTAGGCGATTGATGACCTCAGAAGTTAAGTCGCACAGTGCTCAGAGCCATTTGAACCATTTTGCGTTCAGCAGCAAACTGCTAATACTGTATTTTCAGGTCAGAAACAGTTTTGCCACTTTCTGATTTATAACCAGCAAAGTGGGCATTCATGTACAGCAGCAGCAAAATACCTTGTAATTAAAAACTTTAGACTGTTATTACTTTATGGTAAGCTTGAAAGTGTCAGAACTGTTTCTAACCTGAAAGTACAGCGTGTAGTATATAAAAAGATAGTACACACATTAAAATGTACACATTTCTGGTCACTAATGATGCCTTTCGAAAAAAATGGCGAAACGCATATGGCATCATAAAACTGTTCTGTTCATTTGCACATAGAGGGATCTACTGCGACAATTATTAACATATTATTACATGCTACTGAGGACGGTAAGACAAACGATAGATATTACTACATAATGCATACTACGCCATCTAACAAAGGACAACTCAAGGAGTACTGATGCAGCCGCGTAAAGCACCGGATTGAACTGCGTATGACCCACACTACGAGTGATATTTTCAACTGCCTGATTTATCTGACTTCTACTGGGTGGTTGAGGTGCACTTGAGACCGAGCTCACCCTCTATATCAGCAATTAGTGCTAAATAAAGTACGACGGTACTTCAAAAAGCAAGTTATACGTATACACCATTTCGCAACAAGAATACATATTCCGCGTTTCCTGTGGTTACAGATCTGCTGCAGGATGGATAATAGAAGCATCACAGTGTGCGAGTGAAATAGCACGGCAACTGGAAACGTACTCCAGAGTTGAAGGACGCGGGACAGTACGATTCTTGAGGCCAAAAGATCTAGATTTCACACGCATTCACCGTACATTTCTGGCGTTATATGGATCAAATACAATGCCACGTCCAGTTATAGTGAAATGATCCCAACAATTTGACCGAGGCCATACACACGTGGGTCATGCTGACCGGGAAGGAATGCCATCGACATCAGCAACAGATAGCGATGTCCAAGCAATCGACGAAGAACATCTGGGGGCAAAGACATTTTCCGACCATGAGGACGGTCACAAAGCGATTTTCGAGTGGCTCCGTGACCAATCAGTGCATTTCTATTGTCGAATAGTCGAAAGGTTGGTAGAACTTTCAGATAGTTGTTTAGAGGCTTCGTGACTATGTTCAAACATAGTGCTACAGATCTGTGTCACTTTGAAATGCAGTGCAGAATTCAATAAAAGTTACTTGGGATTTTGTAATAATTATAAGTGGAAAACACAATATTTTTTATGTTCTGCAGGACTAATTTATTGAGTTAACCGGCTTTCGACTTACAAGACCATCATCATACTTTTGTTTTCCATTTATAATTATGTTGTTCAACAAGAAGCGACGGAAGAATCAGTTAATATGTTATAATGATGTGTAACTTATTTTTTGAAGTCTTCTTGCATTAATTTAAAACAACAACCTAGTGGAAACTATGTCTTTGTTTAACGTTATTTACAACATCAATTAATTCTATATGTCTTACAGTACAGTGACTGTGGCATACAGGAACTCCATTTTAAAATTAAAAGCAAGTAGAGGTTGTAAGCTGTGTGTGTATTCTTTTTAATTTCTGGTCGCTGAGGATTTTCCCTTCTCAATCAAGGATCTAAAAGTGTGTGGCAGAAAATGTAGTGTGTATATCTGAAACTTAGAAATACACGGATTGAACATAATAAGGCGTTGTTGCTGTAGGCATCATGAGGAGTTAGCTTTTTGAGGCACGTGTAACCGAGTTCCACACATGATGGTTTCATTTCATGACTCGACAGTGGAATTCGAAGGGTGTTTCCCTCTTCACGTAATTGTTGACCTAGACTGGAAAACAGGTAGCATCTCGGAGTGAGCGCTCAGCCAGATAACTTTCTCACGAGACAGTAAATAGCTCTGCACTTGCTTTCCAGAGATTTCACTTATTTTACGTAATTGAAGCGCTGCTGATCGTCCTATGGGCTGTAGAGAAAGCTACAGACTTTCTCTGCACTTCGAATCGTCGACAGTCGACTTCAAGCTTCGAATTTATCCTTAGAACCGTATAGTCTACCGGGGATGTGAGGCTATGACAATTTAGTTCTCTTACTATGGAGCAGGCTATGTGTCACTATTTCAAGGTGCGCATAATATTCAGCCCCTAACTTATTTCGTGTTTAAAATACTATATGTTTCGGTTACAGTCTGGTGAAGTGGTACAGCACAACTGTAATATTATATGAGGCAGGAAGGAAGTATGACAACGGTAGCAATACTTCTTACAAATATGTCGTCTGTATCGATGTCTGTAGGTGTCAGCGGCGATGTCGCTCAACTGATCCATCCGTTCGGCACGCATATTACTCATTTCTTCTACAATTCGCAGACGAAGCTTCCATGTGAGACGTATTTTTCGTGTCATTTAATTCCAGATAACGTAGTTTTGGAACTGTTGGTAATAGTTACTTCTTCAGACATTCCTGCTGGACATGTTTTCAAGTAAAGTTAGGACAGATTCAGATCTTAACTCTTTGATTTTGACAACGGATTTTTATTTTCATAGTATTTATAATTTGGAATTATAATTTACCCATTCACCGGAAAACATTCGTAGCTTTAAATTCCTACTTATTCACTCAATAAACTGTAGGGGCAGCTTTGTAGCCGTGCCGATTTTTGTTTTAACGGTCGCCGTAACAGTCAATCCATGGCACATTGGTTCCTCGAGAAGACTGTTGCCATGCAATAAGACTCCTAATTTAAAGATTGGAACCACTGAGAACAAACAAACATTCACTGTCCCCATCCGCGTTAAAATTCACGGATCAATATTGGATATATCTTCAGATACATTGTTCGCAGAAGTCTGGTGTTAAAAATTTCGTTCGAAAGGACTCAACATACCAAGAGGTAATCATCTCAGGTACTTTAGTCTCTGAGTAATTTATTGGACACAACCAGATATTTCCAACTAGGTCACAATTTTATACTAAGGCTCTTCTGGAGTGAAGCGAGTAAAATTCCTAACCGTTGTCTATAAATTCTTGGCACTTAATAAAGATTCCAGATTTATGTGCAAGCTTTATTCTACAAAATATTCTATTGTAGAACAGTCATTATCTTATTTTAAGCAGAAAAATCTTATAGATATTAAATTATAATCTCGCTAGGCGTACGGTCTTATGACGTTGTGTGTAGGCGATAACTGTCGGGTCCCCATCACTGAGTTATATACTGTCGGTGAACGCAGTATTTGTGTACCATCACTGCATGGCACGCAAACGGTTGCAATTGACATACGAGCTATAGCAGTGCATGCTGGAATTGTCATGTTAATGGCTACACCGCTGGTGTTGCAGCTTCTCGAATTCTTTTGCGGTCCGTCGTCAGCACTGTCAAACAACTAAGGTGCCAGAAGCGTGTTACGTATACCTTCGCGGAGAGCCCACAACATAGGAAAGCTAATAAAATCCTCCTCCTCGTCTCGCCATCCAAGTATCTGCTGAAATATATTACACAGTGCTTCTTCTCGTTTCATGGATTAGATGTTTTCAACTGTTCCGGTCAACAAGGTCCGTGGTCTTCCCCTCCGTCTTGTCCCTCTAGGTTTGTAGTCAAGAATTCGTTTTGGAATGCATTCTACCTACATGTTCCCACCATCCGCATCTATTTCCTTGTGCATTGAATTAGTTTCTAATTCATTTTTAATGTCGTCGTTTCTGAAGTGATCTTCTCTAGGACACCCTTTAACACTACGGAGAAATTTCATTTCAGCTGCCTGGATCTTGCTCCTATCCTTTTGCGTGGGAAGCCAGGTTCCACGTCCATAGAGCATAGTAGGAACTGCCATGGCTTTGTAAAAATTCATCTGTGTCTCTTCCCTGGCTTTTTTAGCGTATTTCTGACTGTTCCAGATATTGCGTTAAATTTTAGGATCTTGCTATCAACTTCACTGTCGAAATTTCTTCTTATATCACAGTCGAGATACTAAAAGCAGGATACCCGTTCCAGTATTACATTATGTATTGTAATTTTCGATTTTATAGGTGATTTTCCTCTAAATGCCATTAACTTTGTTTTATGAGTGGAGACGTTCCTGTTATAGTTAGAAGCCAACAAATTAAGATGTAAAAGGGCTTCTTGATGATTTTCTTAATATTCCTGGATTGCTATTTGATCATCTTCGTACAGTACACCACTAAAACATTTCTCTCTATTGATATTTACGCCATAGGTGATATTTTGCTTCCAAGGCCTGACTAGGTCATCTACGGAGACGTTGAATGAAGGTGGAGACAGACCACATCATTGCATTTTCGATTATAATTTTCGTCTCTTAGTAAAGAGCTTTTACAGAGTTAATTAGATGCGTTGCGAAGCGTGTTTTTTTCATAATCTGCCCAGTAGGTATCTTTTGACTTTGTGAAAAGCTTTTTCATTATCTACAAATGCTAAGTGCTTCTTTAACGTACATTATTTCCGTTTCTCTACCTGTCGTTTTATACTAAAAATACCATCCATACAGGATTTTCCTTTTTTAATTCAGGGATGAAAGAGAAGAACAAATGATGAATTTGAGTTAAGAAAGGAATATTAGGGATTAAGCTCGCGTAAACGACATGGTAATGAGAGACGAAGCATAAGGTCGGATTTGGGAAGGAAAGAGAAAGAGTATCGTCATTAGACTTAAAGGATTTACAGAAAATGCGGAAAAACTAATGGCGGATGGCCGGGCTGGGTTTAGAACAACCGCCCTCTAGCGTCTTAGCACTGACCTACCTAGCTCGTTAACCTAAGTTAGGGAACCGTGATCCGGAAACGTCTGAATCAGAAGTTACGAAGCCGGAATTGTTGTGGGACAACTTTGCCAGAGGAATAAGAGAACTTGCAAATCGTGTTTGTACGATGTAATAAACCTATTTGATAGTTACAGCTCACTCTGTACGTCTGGTTCGTGTACAGCTCGTGAACGAACTCGATAGTGTGGTTCACGAAATCTTGGTCGATACTTGCTTTTCGCAAATTACGATACGACTCCCAATCATCTGTTATGGCTATCGTATAAGGTAAAACAAAATGCCTTATGGGGGGCACGAAATTTGCCTTTCCCCGATAGTAAATACGAACGACAAAGTGCTTCTTCAATTCTCTGTCTGTGCCCCCAAAGACACAAATGTGTTCGATTTCGCTTTTCCGGGGACGTCATTTGCTTACGAGTCGTGGGGTGTGACTCGTCAATTTCTACGATTCTGTTCTGATCATCGATGGGTACGCTTTCGTTTGTGACAATGACATATCACGCTTCGCGACAGACCCCGTCATAGTCACACACACTCTTGACAGACACTTCACTTTCAGAAGAAGTGCCTTCTAGTATATGGCTTCTCACTCAGCAGGAAACGGTAACAGCTCTTTTCAGTACTCAATTTAGACGTGTCAGGCCAAGTATTCCTTCTTATTGACGTCTTTTTCTTATATTTTGTGCAATACAGTTCGAAGGGGAACTCGATATAATAGGTTTTCTTGTACGGTTTAGCGCATGACTGGCCGTGACATAAAACGCAATTTCTTTTTTTGTTCCGCATTTAGCAACAAGCTCTATTTCCACCAAAACTCCAACTACCTTTCCATTGTACATATTCGAGAAATTAACTTCCCTCACGAAAGTAAACTTTCGCTAGATATCAAGACTTTCATCCACTACTGTTTGCAGAGTTGTATGATATTCCCTCGGCAACGCAAAAAAACAACATCCAAATTCGCCGCCTAATCAGTGAGGTATTCGATATATATCGTTCGCTTTGCACACGCAACATCGATACCCAAGCCTTCTTCCTTGAGAGTAATTAGATTAGCTAAGGGCTTTCTATTATAGACACTGGAGCAGTGAGATGTTTAACCCTGTCTTGCGGGTCGAAGACTAGCGGCCCTTATTTTGGCTGATTTGATAGTTTGACAGAACAGAGAATTAATCTGATCCCGTCAGTTACCGCTTCAAATTAAATCTACAGATCAGTAGGCGTCGATTCTGGCAGCGACCGCGAGTGTGATTTCGCACGACGCCATGGAAGCTCCGAGGCACGGAAGAAACGAACGTTTCACACTCTAAACAGAGCACTGTCCTACGAATACGCAAGATTTGGCCTTTTGTCACATATCCACATTCGTCTTATCCCAAAGCGATTTGCGTCGGATGCGGCAGTAGCAGTGCTGATTTCTGTAGTGTCGGAATGAATTGAACCGTCAAGCTCTTTGGCACGGCGAAATATGTTACGTGTCGCTGTTTAGACTGCACGAGTCTTATTACACATTTGTTTCCCCCAGAGTGTCATCATTGTTGGTATCTCCTGTTGCGTCGTTCTTGGACTGTTTCCTCGCGTCCGTCGCGAGTAGCACGCACATGCGAGCGCGTTCCGGACTCCCATTGTGTAACGCTTCCTGCGCAGCGGCGACGGCACGTAGCATGTATCGCGCTCCTGTCGAAAGACTCCAGCGAAACTGAATGAACCGATTTCCACTTTCATATGACGACAGAAACGCTACAAAATCTGCCACCAGTTCATCCAGCAAAATGCACCACACTGCGAACGATTTGAGGAACAGACACTTTTTCAAAACTTAATTTCTAACGTGCGGGTTCTCCAACTACTTTACAGAAGATTGTAGAGGTCGTATTATCGTTATTTTTTATTCAAAGACTGGAAAAAAATGCAGGCCTCGCGGGTAAGAAATACAAAATGGCAAGGAAAAGCAGAAAAAAGTAACTACGTATTACAGCAAAGCTTTCGTATAAAAAAGCGGGTAGAAGGGTCACGACTGCAAACAAAGGTAACCCCACCTGCTGGAGACAGCTGGCTCAGTCGACAACGCCAGACTACGACGGAAGCTTACCTGCACAAGTTTAGCTGCACGGCACCCGTCTGCAAGCAGAAAGAATTCTCGTTAACAACACGCTCTGGAATGCAAAACACACGTCGCTACTACACTTTGTGATGTAACATGTGCTCATTTGGCCAATGGGCGTGCTACAAAATCGGAACAGCAGACGTATCAAGATGTATCACGGTATTCACTGTTGTGTGTGTACGCTGCCAGCTCCAGGCGGAGTGTGTTGGGACAGACCCATCATAACACTGGCACACAATACTTTCACGTCTCATTTCCATAAATTATATCATTACACAGAGTTTTGCATCCTTATGTTTCCGAGGAAGGTACTAGCGATAGAGGAAACGCATGGCAAACGATGCTGAATCGCTCACACAATCAACGAAATTACATTTAATCCTGAATAATGATGCTCATCTATATGCAAGATTAGAATCTGCACAAAATTTGGATTAGTCAATGTTCAGAAAAATGTTTTTCAGGATAGCTGAGCGAAAGTCCTAGATGGTGGCTCTCGGTAAGGCATTCACAAATATAAAAGCAACAACTATAAATTGTTATAGTAGCCACTGTAACCAATTCTGAACTAAGAAAATAGAGTTAATTCATTACCTCTGTTTCTAAAATGAAATACTCTCACTGACTAGTACACGATTTCAGAAATTATTGAGTGTTTTAAAGTTCTTGTTCAAAATTGTTTGTTGGCTCCCACATAAATATAGTCGTATGCCACATCCCAACACAAATGTAATCGAAAGTATTTCAGTTATGAAATTTATTAGAAGTATTCTAATCTTCATCTGATGAGTCAGCAAGCGGTTCAACGCGTTTTGTCAGGCCCGAGAACTTCCCAGAAGTTTTTTCATAGAAGACCCGCTTTGAGTACTATCGAGAAACGGAATGTGCAAGTTCCTCTTGAATCCCCGACCTTGGCTACATAACACAGCGCGATATCTGTCCAGTACATGGAATGAACAAATGCTGAAAGAAGAAAATTAAACACAGAGATTACAACAGCTACTTTGTATGTAGTTATGTCACTTCCCTATAAGAACAAACACAAAAACAACTGCTAAGAGGCGGATCACATTTGACGGACTATACTGGACAAGGTCGTGTAACTGTCAACCTGCTCTAAGAGATAGTTACATGACGAACTAACACTTTACGTATAATCTAGAGGCGTTCTCCATACGTGCCAAGTTCTATCATAGTTGAAGGTTACACTGACCGCCTGAAAGAAAATTACAAGCTACTGGAAATTGGACCTTGATCTTTGGATTGCATGTTACTGAAAAACCAGAGCCATGTGGCGTCACATAACATCAAAAAATTGCCCTTGCTTTACTTTCCGTCTCAGCTAATCATTTAAGGAAATTTGAACCGTGAGTTAGTCGTCCTAGCGTCCAACTTCGACTACACAACGCTTCTTATGTTCTCGGCATGTTGTGCCGGAAACGTTTCTATGTTTTCTAAACATCTCTAATACAAAAATAGTCAAATGCAACAGAGTTCAGAGAAGAAACACTAAACAGCCTATACATGTCATTGCATATGCAATTTAAGTTCGATGGATCAAGTCAGCTCTGCGCATAATATTATCAGCTCTGCCATGATAATATTGATATATCGAGAAGCTGTACCAAGATGCTTCCCTATTTACCGATTCTGAACACCTGCATTAATCATTCCTTATTAAGTATTGATCCACATTATTTAGTTCTCTACACTTGTACTTTGTAGGAGAGTACCAGCACTACGTAGGTTTACATTATATTCGATGAAGTTAACGTCGCGGCAAAAAATATCCTGTAGTTCAAGAATAATTTTCTCAGGCAAGTTTATTGCGCAACTTTGAAAAATGCTTGTTCCATCACTGAAGGCATACGGTAAGTATGGTGCGAATCAGCTCATAGCAAGATGTTTACATCTAAAACAGCTGCAGTTGTTGTGATATGATATTAGGTGCGGTCCTCGGGAGTGCTAAATCAGATGTTTGTAATTGGCGATTTGTATATTTATAATTTACAAATGAAACGTATTTTCATAAACAATACCCCAATTGCCAGCAAGATCACAGCTTGTACAAAGTCAGTCAGAAGTTAACACGTTCACGTTCCCTCTGAAAGTCTGAAAAACCACAGCTTCCCTAATCAGAGCAAACTTTCGACCCTCCCGGTTACTCACGAAGTGACGAAAGTTTTACTGACTGACGTGGTGGCGGAAGGAAAACACCAACTTATGTTCATTTCAGAACAAAGCTAAATAGTAGTGCACGGGTTGGCTGCTGTGCATCGGCTACTTCTGGCTTCTCACTGGCAACCTGTGGACGCGCCCAGTAATCCGCAAAGCAAATAGTATTAACTAATCGTATTTGCTGGTGACATAACTTCGCATTTATAAGAAATCTGCAAGCGTCTTGCATACGTAACAGTCTTTACGCAACAGCAAGGTCAAATTTGCAACAGTCGCACATAGTTTGTGCGGAACTGTTTTCTGAAAAAAATAAAAAACAATCTTAGACTCTTTATGATGCAGAAAGCTTCAAAATTTATGCTTCTAAGGCTGTATTTCGACCCAAAGTTTCATCACGACGATTCGGTTTGCCTATTCACCATTTACACACTAGCTATGGTAGACAAGTCATACAAATAGTTTTGTATATGTGGATGATTTACAGAATGAAATTTCGAACTCTGAAGGAGAGGTTGTGGTAAAATGAAACTTTATAAAATATTTAAACTGTACCAGACTGCGTCTCAAACCCCGATTTTTGCACCTGCTGGGTATTTCTCTATTTATCAAGAAACAACAGTATATTTTACTCACGATCACGGACAGAAGCTCGTAACTCACCGAGTAAACAGTCCTCCAGTACATATACAGCCAAGAAAAGCTGTATCATTACAGGATTGCTCTCCCCCTTAGTTGCAGTGAAGGCTAAATCTGTGATCTGAACCTTCAGAAGTACGTTATTTATTCCTCTAATATGCTTATTTTTCGATCTTAACTCAATCTGAAAAGAAATGGCGATTTCCAGTGTGCATTAGAAACATAGAATTTCGAGACGTTTGTTAGAAACGCATCTCTGTGTCGGAACACCAAGCGAGATAGTGCTGTGGTTTAGCACTGGAGAAGCGCCATTCGAATTCCTGTTCGGACGCCCTGATCTGAGTTTCCCGCGGTTTACCTAAATCAATTGGGGCGAATGCTGGGATGGGTGTTTAAACAAATTTCAGGCTTGCCGCCGGTCGTCGTTTAATTCATCCCACAATATTTTGACTGGGCACGTGCCAGTCATCTTCAGGTGATCCATCGACGTGAAGATGACTGGCAGGTGTCCAGTCGAAATATCGTGAGGTGAATTAAACAACGACCGGCTGCAAGCACGAAATTTGTTTGAACATTCAATTCGACGGGAAAATTTTAAAATTCATGCTGTGATGGGTGTTATTTCTGTGTCTACAGCTGTAGCTATAGCCTATAACACTATGTAACAAGAAATTGTTTATGTAAACTTAACAACACTTTCTGATTAAAACTGAGCTGCTGAACACGTAAATAACAATAGTTTTGCTCAAGTAAAATTTTCTTTGTAAATACTTAAGATATTCTTGTTTTTAAAAAACCTAGAGTAGAAAATCATGCATCCATATACTTCGATAAATAATCACTAGACATCAACCAATTCCATGTTGGTTGGTAAATTTAGCTCCTTTTTTTTTGCTAGTACCGTATGTTAGCATTAGATAACATTCAAGTGCAGAATTATTTCATTGTTTTCTAAATTATTGTATGGAGATTTTAAGATAAATGGATTTCTTCTAGGGCATGACAAAATACTCATGCTTGCTCTGCCTTCGGGACAGCAGCGCAACATCCCAATTAGGAAAGAATGGCCTGTGAGGGAAGAGTTAATTCCAGGCACAGCCTCTTGTAGCCGGGGAAAAATTTTGTTATCCCTCTGCGTATTAAAGTGGGACTAATTAAACAGCTCATTAAAGGCTTGGCCAGAGCTTCTGCAGCTCTTCACTTTATAAGATAAGTGTTTCTCCAGATATCTGATACAAAAGTGAAAGGTGGAATATTTACCGCGCCCCAAATTCGGCTCATGTTACAATCAAAAGAACAGGAGGAAGCAATGAATCCAGAAGAATGTAATGCATGGGAGTCATTTAGAATGCTGATGCGTGGGTTTATAGGCAAGAAAAGAAGTAAAGTGAGACTTAAAGATTGATGCAAAAGGTCAATTGAAATGCGCTACTTATATTCACCTATTGATTTATTTAGACAGTATTTTCGAGATGTGATCGAATGACGTAGTGAAAGTTTAAATACAGACATTCGGTCTGTGGAGGGAAAAAAGAATACCAAAGATGGTGGGATACAGCTAAGATAGGGACTATGTTTGGATTCAGTACGTGAAACGAAAAGAGCACCGCACAAACTAAGAAGCCGTTGTGATGTTCGTTTTTCATTTAAATTCCCTCCAAAGTCACGAACATCCCTTTTGGAATGTTTGTTGTATATCATGAGAACAGCTACGCTCATAACTATTAGCTTTTTAATATGGTTCAAATGGCTCTGAGCACTATGGGACTTAACTTCTGTGGTCATCAGTCCCCTAGAACCTAGAACTACTTAAACCTTACTAACCTAAGGACATCACACACATCCATGCCCGAGGCAGGATTCGAACCTGCGACCGTAGCAGTCGCGCTGTTCCGGTCTGAGGCCTTAACCGCGAGACCACCGCGGCCGGCGCTTTTTAATATATTCGTGATGACTTGGTGTTGTGTGATGTCCTTAGGTTAGTTAGGTTTAAGTAGTTCTCAGTTCTAGGGGACTGATGACCATAGATGTTAAGTCCCATAGTGCTCAGAGCCATTTGAACCATTTTTAATATATTATTGTTGTTCGTTGAACACAGTAGTTACGTTAGTCTAGCGCCATTACAAGTGAATATTTTGAAATTACTCCTAAAATTAGAGAAAAATAGCTTTATATTCTTCATTAGCATGGAAAAGTCTAATATAAACAATAAAAGTTTACGATAAAGGTAAATTTGGTTAAACTTTGTTACCCTGTGCAATCAATGTGAAGCATAATTAAAAATAAAGTGTCGTCCACAGAGATTTAAGAAGAGTAACGTTGCACATTTTGCATCAATCTTGAACGGAGGGAATCAGAAAGAGACTGAAGGCAATGTGCCATCATTCATCGTTTCTGTAACGTTATGAGCAAGAGCAATGGGATGCATTCAAAAGTCAGAAAACTGATTAGGCAAATGGCCTTCTGTCACCTGCCGCCTATTTCAGCTTGCTTTTTGCTGTTGAAGTTTTCATCTGCTGCTTACAATTCGTTCTAAAATTTCTTATCGAAAATACTCGTCGAGATCTGCATTTCATGGAATCAGATAGTTCGATTACTAATTAACTTTGTAACCATTCCAGATGTGTACAAAAAAAGTCAGAAGCAGCACCCCGTGCTACCAGCAGAGGAACTGAGCACTAATAAGATAGGTTTTCTGCTAACTGAGAGCATACAGAAACGTACTTTGCTCTTCTACAGGACTATCTGCTCTAAATAGCACTGTTTTTATGTGGTCGTTCCACCCTACTGCTATCCGCATGGCATGTGAACTAAATGAGTCCGCGCAGCGTTCTCAGATGTCGTATAACCATTTTAATTATTTTCGTAGTCATTCCCAATACTTACAAGTTAACAGCAAAGAATTTATTAATAGCACACTGAGATGCGTGGAAAACTAGCTTTTGCTCAAAACGAAGTGCAAATTACAACTACTATACTCTTCCAGTGTTTAATAATGAGAGCACGTACCGAATTTCAACTAACATTAGACGTAATTTCTAACATTTTCTAAACTTTTTCTCGTGTATATGCTTAGCATGAAATGTTTAACACATTAAGTCATTTGTAAAGTAATCAGATGTTTGAAGCTGTTTTGTACACTGGAGTTCGATTTTTTAAGGAATCAGAGATGAAAGTTTACTGGTACTCACTAAAAAGGAAGTACAGTCTGTAACTGATATTTTAGCCGATACACAGGAAGCGCAACAAAAATGGCGAGTTTGCATGCAAGACGCCTCAGAATCAGCATCGCATTTGTAGGCATTAGAAACACAACACCGAAGATAAGCGGTATTGCATAAGTTGAAACCAGTTCCTATCAACAGTATTACCGCACAGGCGTAACTTGAGGTAATTTCTTGTAGTGTCTGTAGACGTAAAGTGCTATGAAGAGCAGGCGCCTTAACTAATAATGACACAGCGAAACAGTGGAGTGCCGGATAGAGAAATGAAATCGGTTCCTCCAGAGTAAGAATCTAGTTATTAAGTGCTGTATCTTCTCGTTTGTTGGGGATCTCTGAAAGGATGCTACGGAAAATAACCGCAAGGTTGTGGGCTCCAGAGTGCAGGCGATCTCTGACGTTCGTCTTTCATAGCAAGTTGCTACCAGATACGCTACGGAAACTACGGTAGTGATAAATTAGCACCGAATACTGTTGCTCTGACCTGTTGTCGGGGCAGGCTTGGAGTCCGTGTGTGCAGAATCTTAGACATGAGCGGTATTTAGCAATTAAATACTGGGGTCTGTAATAGCCAGTTTGCTTCGGTTGAGAGCATTTCCGATATCTGACTGCTCAGAATAAATTTGGTTTGTAATGTTCCGTTAATAATTTCGTCTGAATGATGTAGCAGTTACATTGAGACTAGACTTTGGCTGCGCTCAAAAAAAAAGCAATGTACGGTATCGAAGCGCGGAGCAGAAACGATTGAAACGATTTTCGTTCAAAAACTGATGCTTCACTGTGATATTCTACGTCCACCTAGTGAAACAGCTGTGCATGGCTACTGCGGTGCCATCATTCGTCACAATTGTTATCTTCAATCAGGATCGACCTAGCTCTTTCAGTGCGACACCTACAAACGATCTACACTCTCAGGAGGTATAGAAGTGCATGCAGCAATTACGAGCAAAGACAACAGATTCATTCGTTAGAAATGGAAATACCGTAAGATAGCTCTACTTATGATAACACTGTACGTAAATATATACCCAACATAGCACAGCTCCTTCTTCTGAGGTTTCCACTCTCGAAGAATTTTCTATTTAATTTTCTTCTAATTTGTGATTTGGATTTTCATCCAAACGGCCTGTTTCGAAATGCGACGACTGAATGCTAAGTATTCTACACATTACACCGTAATGTTTTTCGTCGGTACGCACCTATTACAGATTTGTTCGCCTTTGTAAAATTTGATCTTTAGCTACGTAAGACACACACACACACACAGTATTGCCACATTCAAAGCCCTCATCCATACCCAAAGCAGCCATTTGGTGTGAGACATCCTCATTCAGCGCGTTATGTTTTGAAAACACTTACAAATCCTCCGTCAACAGAGATACGTCCACTTCTGTAACTGAGTAGTCAGCGCAGATGACTGCCATGCGGAGGACCCGCGTTCGATTCCCGGTACTGCCAGGGATTCTTCCTTGGTGAGAGGACTCGAAAGGAGTGTGTACAGCCTCGAGATGGCAACTGGGGAACTACTTGACGAGTGGTAGCCGCTCCAGATCACGGAAACATAACTGCTAGAGAGCGGTGTGTTGACCCCCCCCCTTTCAGATCGCATCCAAAGACCCCATTGGCAGAAGATAACAAAGTAGTCGGTCGGTACCGATGGCCCGCCAGGGCCAGTGCACGGAATTTACGTTTACGTACGAGACACACTTTATTTGTCCTTTCCCAGGAAGAGTGAGCGTTGGGAGAACGTGGTTATTATGTTATCGGTATCCAACCGCCTACGATGAAAGTAGAACTTTCCTTTCTAAAGTTAATAGCATCTCGTCGACTGAATTTACTGGACACAGGGTACGAGACGCAGTAAAATGCACTTTCTCTTATCCGTAGCCCTTTTCCCACCTTGAAGGGAGGCTAACGAGACAGTGGTCTGGGTGTAGGGAAGTGAGGAGTGGGACGGGGGTGGGGGGGGGGGGGGGCAGGTTAGTCATGGTCTTTGGAGCAAGATTAAAATCTTTTCCCCTTTCCCGTACTCACCATTACACTGCAGTGTAAATCACCGTGTGTATCCAATCTACCCCTCAAGTCGATAGCGGAACCCGTAAACACTGTTACCTCAATTCATTTCTTAGAAAAACATTTAACTGAATCCAAGTAGTAAATTGATGACAATTTTAATAAAGGGATGTGGATAAGTGCAATAAAACCTTGACCTACGACTAGAGCTAAAAGAGGTGGCGTCTGGAAACCATATTTAAGTTTGTCGTGGTTTCCCTGAATCGTTTAAAACAACTGCCATAGTCGATTTCTTTCCCCCATTCCCGCGTGTGCTGTGTCTCAAATTACCTGTTCGTCAATGGGACATAAACTCCAATCTGCCATCTTTCCTTCTGAGACTAGAAAAATCGGACAATATCTGTATCATTCACAGAGTTTTAAAATCTCTTTAACAATACTGTATAAGTAACAATCAACTAGGGCTCCCAGCATCAGCTTTGACGGACTATCCTATTTTGCTATTAACACTCAAGGAAATTGCTAGACAGTAAAATTTTATGTTGCTGAGATTGTACATACAGGTGACACTCAAGTCACTGGAGATAGATATCAGGCTCATTTGGACAATGACTGATGGTTTTGCCAGTGGCCCTACTGAAGGAAAATCCCTACATGAGACAGTGGATACGAAAGCAGACAGATGGCGATGCCAGTATTATGTCAACCTCAGTAGACAAAGGACTGTTACGAGAAGAGGCGACACGAAAGCAAGTGACAGTATGTTAACTTGATTTCATGTTGGTGCCAGACTGGACTATGAGTGAATACGAAAGATTCAGAATGATCAGGTTAACTGTAGCCTTCGACACTACTTCGGCAACTCACAACCAGATTGTCACCTTTCAGTCTAACCTATACTTAGAGCCGCGTTACAGATCAGTCTGTCACCACAACCAACACTAAAAATATTTTGTCAGTGTTCTGTTCACTTTCTGTTTGTACTCGTGCAACGCCACATGCCAGAATATCATTACGTCACTGAACTAAGTTGACATTCGGTATCCAGGAAACGTGCCTGTCGTACCATAACATATGGGCTAGTACAGGTCCTGCTCCTAAGCTGATGAGGCTGGAATAGGGCCTTGCGCAGCGCCGAGTGGGCACTAGGATACAGCACGGAATGACCGTTAACTTATACCCATGGCCATAACACACCTCGCAGGTTGGTTTTAAATTGTGTTTTTGAAGTAGAGGTGTTGAAGAACCCTAGAGTTTACCCAACTGATGTAAGAAACGGTCTGAAGAGCTCACCAGAGATGCAGTACGAGATACCTATTCTCGGTCGGCTGCCGGGTTTCCACCCGCAACAGACAGAGCGAGGTGGTGCATTCGGCAGGACCACGGTTAAAATTCCAGTCACGCCATCCAGGTTTACGTTTTCCGTGATTTCCCTATTTCGTCCCAGGAAAATGCCCGAATTTGTGCTCCGTCTCTAATGACCGCGCTGTCGACAGGACATTAAAATCTAATCTTCCCTCCTTCCATATGCGACTGGCGCATTCCCCTCTTTCCTAAGCTAGTGATCGAAGTGATAAGCTGTATGAGCTGTAAGATAAATAAGTAACAGTGACGCCAACTGCGATGGCGATGAGGATGATGATTATGGTTTTAAAGAGACTAAAGATACTGTATATTGGTTAACAGTCTTTTATCCCCCCCCTCAGGACATATTCCCGCCACTCAGGACACCATGTGTCTTGTGTCTAGAATAAATTACGCAAGTGTGAGAATGATTTGTAAATAATTGCTTAGCGTGCCTCTAAAGGATCAATGTGGGTATCAGAACGGTATTTACCTAGCGGGATGTGAGAAACAGCCTAAATCGCACATCCAGGCTGGCTGGCTCGCTAGTCCTAGTCATCAATCCCCTGGGCGAATTCGCCGGCCGCGGTGGTCTAGCGGTTCTAGGCGCGCAGTCCGGAACCGCGCGACTGCTACGGTCGCAGGTTCGAATCCTGCCTCGGGCATGGATGTGTGTGATGTCCTTAGGTTAGTTAGGTTAAAGTAGTTCTAAGTTCTAGGAGACTGATGACCACAGTAGTTAAGTCCCATAGTGCTCAGAGCCATTTGAACCATTTTTTTTTTTTTTGGGCGAATTCGATGTGGGATAGGCTCGCCTCCCCGTGTCTCAGAAGCGACGCTTTAACGCGCTCGGCTATCTGGGCAGGTACCAAGTGTGAAACCAACGCCAAGACTCCGGTGGTGCTTAGGGTTTGTTATATGTATTTGCGACAAGAGAAATTGAAGCTTAACCTCTGAAAATTGGCATTATGTAGGGTGTAGGAGAACCGGGCGACGTTTGTTGCGTGCGATCAATCTAAGAGGGGCGTTCAATAGGTAATGCAACATTTTTTTCTAAAAGCAGGTTGGTTTTATTCAGGATTCCGATACACCATATTATTCCCTCCTCTTTTGGCTACAAAACCCCGTTTTTAAGCCGGCCGCGGTGGCCGAGCGGTTCTAGGCGCTGCAGTCCGGAACCGCGTGACTGCTACGGTCGCAGGTTCGAATCCTGCCTCGGGCATGGATGTATGTGATGTCGTTAGGTTAGTTAGGTTTCAGTAGTTCTAAGTTCTAGGGGACTGATGACGACCTCCGATGTGAAGTCCCATAGTGCTCAGAGCCATTTGAACCTGTTTTTAAACATAATCTACGTTCAATGTGACGGCTTTAACCACTTTACTGGGAGGTCCTGTGTATCCGCTTGTTACCGCTCTATTGGTCGATGTCGGAGCCAATATCTTGATGCATCAATAACCTCGCCACCATCTACGTACTGCTTGCCGCCGAGTGTATCCTTCATTGGACCAAGCAGTTGGAAATCGGAAGGTGCTAGATCCGGGCTGTATATTGGATGAGGAAAGACAGTCCAATGAACAATGAAGTTTTGTGAGCTCTTCTCGGGTGCGCAGACTCGTGCGAGGCCTTGCGCTGTCATGAAGAAGGAGAAGTTCCTTTTCATTTTTGTGGCGACGAACACGCTGAAGTCATTTCCTCAGTTTTTTGAGGGCAGCACATTGAAATTCAGAGTCGATCGTTGCACCAAGAGGGAGGCCATCAAATAGAATAACTCCTTCAGGATCCCAGTAGACCGTAGCCATGACTGTACCGGCTGACGGTACGGTTCAAAATGGCTCTGAGCACTATGGGACGTAACTGCTGTGGTCATCAGTCCCCTAGAACTTAGAACTACTTAAACCTAACTAACCTAAGGACATCGCACACATCCATGCCCGAGGCAGGATTCGAACCTGCGACCGTAGCGAGCGCGCGGTTCCAGACTGTAGCGCCTAGAACCGCTCGGCCACTCCGGCCAGCTGACGGTACGGCTTTGAACTTTTTCGACGGAGGATATGTGGTGTGGCGCGACTCCGTGCATTGCCGTTTTGTTTCCGTCGCCTGTGACGATGTTTGACAAAACATTGTCACTATCGTAACGTGCAATCAATTCCGCGCAGACGGTCCTTCATTTCTCTTTATGGTCTTCTGTTAGGCGGCGAGGAACCCAGTGGGCAGACACCTTTGAGTGGACGAGTGTGTCAACGCTACCAACAGAAACGTCCACTGGAGCAGCGAGGTTTTTGATTGTGATCAGTCGATTACCTCGAACGAGAGTGTCCTCACGTTCCAACACTGCAGGAGTCACAACTGTGTGCGCCGGCTCGCACGCTGGAGATCGAACAGGTCTGCGCGAACTTGTTGCGATGATGAAAGATGCCTCGTCCAACGACTCACCGTGCTTTTGTTCACTGTCTTCGATGCTCCGGTTTTCCGCCAAAAGAAACGCAGTGACAGTTGTCTGCTTGGAACGCACCTCTGTTACAGACGCCATTTTGAAGGATATGTATGTCGCCGCTACGTATCGAAACTACATAGGTCTAAAGCGGGAATATTACACGAGGCCCCACAACAAATTCCTAATTTTTTCAACCGAGAACGGCCGAGAAAAAAATGTGTCGCGTTACTTATCGAACGCCCCTCGTAACAGGTGCGCGGTGACCTGTTGATTTCACCGTCTCCGCAGCTTCTGGGCGACTTACGCTTCATTGAAAATAGAATTCTCTGTAAGGCACTCGTTTGCCCGGAGGACTGTTCTCGCATTTGGTGGTCTGCGCGAGCGCAGCTGCCGAGTCGGCCGGCGGCCTTGCCGCTGCGACAATCGCGAAGAGAAAACGCGACCTTGGCCTATTACTTGTAATCGCGGCCGAAGGCTGCCAGATGAATTTGAATACCGGCTACGGCTGTGGCTGGCGGTGACCGCTTGGACTCTCCTTCCGGCGCGAGGTCAGCCAATCGAACGCTGCGAGGCCGCTTCTTACGACTCCGGCTGCGTCGCGCCTTCCAACAAACAGTGAGCTGCGGCCGGCATACGCCCCTCCTCTCCCAACAGCGGGCGCCTCCGCTGGCATGTTTCTGGTCACCGGCCCAATAACGAGTTCGACGACCTTGGCCTAAGAGCCTCGGTAAACACCGAACATTCCCCTTATCTCTACCTTTCTGTGTTTCTCTCTCTGTCTCTCTAATTCTGAGGATTGTAAGGTTTTTTTTGTGTTCATCAGAGAGAAACAGAGATAGAAGAGATGTGACTAAAACTGGGAGCAACTGAGCGAAGATATCCAATTCACGTGTCAAATCACGTTGAAATGAGCCTGATTGGCATAATTTCTTACACTGTCAATGTAGTTGAATTGGCTGGATTTAGTATAAAACATTCTCGCTTCTCTCCCCATATCAAATTTAGATAATTTCTCGAGCCTTAGATGATTGCTACCATGCTGCCACGCCCCTGGCTCCACGTGTCACCTTCTTTACAAATCCACACTTTTCCCAGAGTAATTTCAACCGTTTTTCAGCTCCCAGACCAGGAAGTTCAAACGTGTGTGAAATCTTATGAGACTTAACTGCTAAGGTCATCAGTCCCTAAACTTACACACTACTTAAGCTAAATTATCCTATGGACAAACACACACATCCATGCCCAAGGGAGGACTCGAACCTCCGCCGGGACCAGCCGTCAGCTCCCAGACCAGGAAGTAATTGCTGAAATCTATCCATTCTATCAACTATAAGCTACTTTACCCCTTTCCATTTCTAATGAAGACTCCTTCCGCTCATTTTTTGCATTACTGCAACGCTTCATACCTTCTACCACATACGTCCCGTTTCTCGGCCCCTCTCAATACTCTTTCCACATCATTTTTTCATATTACTTACTCCTCTCTCCTACCCCATATACATCCAAATCCCTTACCTATAAAATATTGCCAGGAGCCGATAAAACCATCATTCTCACAAGATCCAAAACTACAAGTCGTCTACGTGTTTTTAATTGTTTTGTTCAGAACTGAAGAGTAGCAACATGGCTTCTGCATTCCTCCCGTACCTTGGGAATGTAAGTAGCAGGTAATTAAAAAAACGAACTTCCTCATGGGCAATCAACTTTCTCTCTTTTAGAGTTAGCCGGCCGAAGTGGCCGTGCGGTTGAAGGCGCTGCAGTCTGGAACCGCAAGACCGCTACGGTCGCAGGTTCGAATCCTGCTTCGGGCATGGATGTTTGTGATGTCCTTAGGTTAGTTAGGTTTAACTAGTTCTAAGTTCTAGGGGACTAATGACCTCAGCAGTTGAGTCCCATAGTGCTCAGAACCATTTGAACCATCTTTTAGAGTTGTAGCTTGCATATGATGGGAACTTGCCCAGAGTGGATTTATTAATACCGTAGTAGATCTGTGGCCTGAAAAAAGAACTTCGAGTCCCAAACAATTTAAGTCTTACTAGTGATGTGACGTTGCACAGAAAATTTCATATTCATATTTTCACGGTCAGAAATCTTTTACCTATCAATATATCTACATAAAATATGTTGCGAATAAAAGTCAGCGACAGTTACCGGAATTTGTAGTTTTTTAATTTTTTTTTGTGGTCATGAAGTATCGATCCTTGGTTTGGTATTGCTAAGATTGTTCTATTGCTAAGATCGTTCTACTTACGCATCAGTTCGTATTTTAAAAGTGTGTTGTTACTGAAAGTAAACAACACTTATTGAAATTTGTTGTTACTGAACCTTTTTGTTGTTGGCATAATGTAGCCCCCCCCCCCCCCTTGGTAGTACGTGTTATGGAAAATACGTTGGTATTGCTAGGGTTAATTACCGAACACAAGCTCGAGTTGCACGCGCAAGTAGAAGCAAATCAGCCGCGACATTTACGAAGGAACCGTAACGACACACGCTTGAAGTTCCTTAGGTAAGCTGCATTGGGATGGTCGGGCATGAGCTGGAATACTGATCCTCAAAAATACGACTTCAGTGCCTCAACGAGTACGAAACCGTTTATGTGGTCAGACGCCGTTCCCACTGTGACCTCGGCATTTTAATCTAAGCTAAAGTAAGTACGTAATTTTGACCCCTGTGTGTGACTCGTATGAATGCAGTTCTGTGACAAGTTTTCAGGATCAGCGATGGTTATTCCGAATCCCATTCATGTCTCGGTGACTTGATAGCAAGCTATCGCGTTACACATTTAGCCACAAGGGGGAGATCAGTAGGAAAGAGCTAGTGAATGTCAGAAACACATTTAGATATTCATTGTGAACTGTGGTAAGTATATGATTGGTTCAAACACGTCATGATGACGTCAAGAAGATTGCGAGAATTTACATATTGTTAAGATCTAGAAAGAGCTTTACTCGTGACCAACGATTACATGGTCAGTCGCAGTAACAGTTACCTTTCCCCTTTTCCCTGCCCTATGGTACGCATTTCTGTTCACAACTTATAGGCCTCTACATGTTAGTTTCTCCTTTGTCTAAGGTAGAATGCAGGAGGGGGCGTCTTCTGCTACTGTCGTCACAGTTTTCCTAAGCGCTTAAGCTTGAGATGGAAGACAGCGTTGTTACCTCTCGCAAAACATCTGCCCTTGGAGTAATATTTTTTGTTCAAGTTAAAGGGGATTGGAGTTAAGCGTCTCATCCACTGGAGCGTATTTGACATGAAACACTAGCTTTGATAGGAGAAAAGGAGGGAAGAAATTTGAGCTCTTTCTGCAAGGAACCGTGCCGAGATCCGCTTGAAGTGCTATAATGTGTTAGTTGTTATTGCAAATCTATGAAACACAGTTAAATGGAAGAAAGTGACTGTTTTATATTTTCTGTCACGAGCCTCGCCGACGAAAAAGTGCGTGCACAAGTAGTATTTCCTGGGCCGATCTGACGGGAGTCAACCTTTGCCTTGCAGCTCCACAAGCGTAGCTGCTAGGTCTCTCGTCCCGTCGTCTCTCTCTCTCTCTCTCTCTCTCTCTCTCTCTCTCTCTCTGTGTGTGTGTGTGTGTGTGTGTGTGTGTGTGTGTGTGTGTGTGTCTGTTACTGTCTCTCTAATTCACCCTCTCTCTGTCCCTCTCTCGCTCGCACACACACACACACATACACACACACACACACACACACACACACACACACACACATATATATATATATATATACACATTTTCCCAGAAGGATCTATTAAAAAACAAAAAAAGAAAAAAAAAGTTCAGATGGCTCTGAGCACTATAGGACTTAACGTCTGAGGTCATCAGTCCCCTAGAACTTAGAACTACTTAAACCTAACTAACCTGAGGACATCACACACATCCATGCCCGAGGCAGGATTCGAACCTGCGACCGTAGCGGTCGTGCGGTTCCAGACTGTAGCGCCATTAACCGCTCGGCCACTCCGGCCGGCTCGTCCAGTACTCATGCGTTCTAAAATTCACACCTAAACAGCTATGAGCACTTATTCATCTTCTCTTCTGTGGAACACATCTGCTCTACTGCAAGCTCTTTGCTATTACGAACGACCTGCAGAATGCGGTAAACAAATAAGGTCACATTCTCCTGCTACTGTCCATGGATACAGCATGTTATAAGAGCAGAACATACTATAGCCTTATGGAACCAGTCTGTGTTTTGATACGCTTGTGAACTGCTTTTCCACTGCAGTTTTATCTTTGCACTTACCAGCACAACGGAAGCCTGTTATTCCATACGGCGAATGGACACCATATTGAGCACCTCCTTTAGCGATGGCTTACAAGTGCAGATCATGTGTAACAGGAAACAGATTACATCAGGTGCTTTCCTGCTTTATAGTAACAGAATACGTGTTCTCAATTGTTTACCGCATCCTGTAGATCGTTCGTAACAGCAAAGAGCTTGCAGCACTTATTCAGTAGAAGAGATGTGTTTCACAGTAGCGAAGATGAACAAGTACTCATAGCTCTTGAGATATGCATGTTGGAGTCCATGTTTATTCGGAATTTTTTTTCTTGTTGTGGTCCATATTACCACCTCTCAAAACACGGAAAGCAAAGAACTTTCAGGAGGAGAGATGTGTTTACTGTAACCTCTTAGGGTACCCATTTAGAGCTCATTTTGTGTGTGTGTGTGTGTGTGTGTGTGTGTGTGTGTGTGTGTGAGAGAGAGAGAGAGAGAGAGAGAGAGAGAGAGAGAGAGAGAGAGAGAGAGAGACTTTTCTACTGAAAAGTAAGCTGTTGTTGAAAATAAGTAACTTAGTTCATTTCATTATATTTTGATAGTTTTTCCCATATACATAAATTTACAAACGATATCAGATTTCGGGTAGCACGGTGCTACATATAACCACCGTTGGCAGTACCCGTGAACTGAAGGTTGTTTGCTGCCTATGGCCTCGAGAGGAGGCACGACTGTGCAGTGAGAATAGCTCGCTAGTGCGTACGAACTTCACACAGTTCCACGACAACACCGCGGGCTGTTTGAAACAGCTGCGTAGCTCCAAGACGATAACAGATGACGAGGATGATCCGTGCAAAAATAGAGTCAACATCCTGTCTGATACGAATTCGCCTTTTTTCTCTATGCACCTGGCTCGTTCCATTCAGTGCTACCGACATTCGTTTGAGAGTTGTTGGTACGGAAGAACGAGCTGTGCTTTGGAAAGATTTGCACCATTGACTGAAAGATCAGCCAAACGGAGGGCTAAGGAAAAGTGGAAGACGCGAAAGTTACAAGCCTGGCTGCTTTGGAGTCGAACCAAAAGAACGTTTTCCAACGAGCACTGAGTCTGCAAGTCGTGCTGTTGTCAAAGTGCCTAGAAGGCAACAGCTAAAAATTTCATCTCATATACGCAGCATCCAAAGTGTTAAGTTTTTGTCTGCTTTGACAGACGACGCTGATTAGAACGTTGTCGACGACTGCAAATCCTTCTAGGCGATTTGCCACTTTCTTTTTACTGTACTTCCTGTTTCTTTTTTTTTCTTTTCTTTTTTGTAAATTTGGAAATTTCATGATTAGCCCACGTATAAACCGAGTGAGGTGTTGCGACAGTTAAGAAACTCGATTCTTTCTCGAGTGAAAAGGCTCTCAAATCAACTTGTGTCCATTCTGAAGTCGACGATAGTTCACAATCTAGAATGTCTGTCTCAAAACTACGCTAAGGCTGCTCTTCATTTTTGTAATTTAGAATTTATTTATAGAAGTTCTTTCGCTGTTTCTCACTTGATTCAGTCGTGTACAAAAGACCCGACTCTAAATAATTTTGCTTCAAACAAGAAGGTGAAAATTTCAGTTCCATTGCTATTGATTTGATATCTGTAGTCAGATTACGTAATATCGGACGATAGTAACTTCTCCCTGTTCTGATCAGTAACTATAGGTGACTGTAACTTGACACTGAAAAAAATATGTTTTGATTTCTTTCTTTATTTTTATTAAAGCTGATCCCACAGTTCATTTGTAAACGGTTCCACTTCAGCAAACCGTGCAACCTGAACAGCCCCTATCGAGCAGGTGGTAATGACTGCCAAGGTAACATATAATATTTACGCCATAACAAACTACTGAGGACTTCGAGCATTGCCGAAAAGGAATCCAGCGCTGTTCATGGGCAAGTCGCTAAGAGGTGCAAGGTCGCCTACTGAGCTGTGCCACTTTGTCCGTATAACAAGCTCAACACTGTTAAATGTTCCGGCAAGGTAAAGAGTACAAACTAGCCACGTCCACTTATAGTCTCTCACTCCGCATTTGTAGCCCTGACACTGTAAGTTTTACGTTTACTGTCGCTGGCGAGGCAGTCAGAGATGAATTTAATGAAATCTTTTGATACTGGCGTCATTGCTTGTAATACCGACCTGCGAGGATAGTCTCCCAGTATGCAACGGGTGGTCATATAAGGACGGGAACCGATTTCCGTTCGGTACAGCATAACAGAGGTAAGAGATTTCTAATCTATACTGCTATGCAAAGACAAAACATTGCTACCGAAAATCTCGAAAAGTTCTTGACCGATTTACTTACATTTTTTATATGATACTCTAGTAAACGTTTGGACGGTCATAGGCTATATATTTTAAATATATACTAGCTCAGGTTAGGAGAAACCTCGAAAAGTTGGCCGATTTACTTCAAATTTTTATAGAGAGGGGGGGGGGAGGGAGGAGCTGGAAAGAGAGAGGTGGAGGATACGATGGATAGAGAGAGAGGGAGGAGGTTACGGACAGAGAGTGGGGGAAGGAGCAGATGGGCAGAGAGAGAGGCGAGGAGGAGGTAAGGACGTATGTCAAATTCCAATACATATTTAGCAATCCCGAAGCAATGCCGGGGTCGCTTGAATAAAAGCAGTTAACATCGGAACTCAGTTTAGATGTATTCAAAGGTGCCTGAAAGGAAAGAGTAGCACATGTAAAGAGGAAACAGCTTTTGTAATATAGATGTGGGGTGAGAGTATAGCTATCGCGTTGCTCTCCATCGTCCGAGAGCGAGACCGTTGTGTGAGGCAGCAGCGCACGGATTTCGAGAGGAGGGCAGCCGACCTCCGTCCACTTTCACCGAGGTGGACAGCTCATGACCGTGGCCCACATGCGCGCACCTTGATAATTCCTACTTCCTGGGAGACCTTGCCTTCACGCACCGCAGCTAGCTCCAGATGCAGAGCCGAGACTCTGCAGGCCGAGATTTCAGCTAAACACACTAAATGCGTATTTTATCAACAGGATTGGGTCTGTCTTAGAGACCCCCCCCAGGTTAGCCGAGAGCGCTAATGCGCTTTCTGGACTCGGGTAGGTGCGCCGGCCCGGGATCGAGTCCACCAGGCGGATTAACGACGAGGACCGGTGTGTCGATCAACCTGGATGTGATTTTTAGGCGATTTTCCACATCCCACTAGGTGAATATCGGTCTGGTCCCCACGTCCCGCCTCAGTTACAAGACTCGCAAACATCTGAACATGTTCGCACTTTTCCATGAATTACACTAGACGCAGACAGCTGGGGTACACTAATTCCGTCCCAGGGGGTACGGGGTGGCGGCAGGAAGGGCATCTGGCCACCCATTAACATTAACCGTGCCAAATCCGTTCCCGACCATGCCGACCCTGCGAAACCGTGGGATAAAAGCACCAGTGAAAGAAGATTGGGTCTGCCTTAGAGCTAAAAAAATGGTGCGTCAGTTTTGCTTTTCAAGACATCTCGATTTTTAATTCGGCAAACGCCCTGCCCTTAGCTAATGAATAGTCTTTTGTGGTTTCGTGAATTTCGTTATATTTACGTCTATACAGTATAGAGCATATCTGAACGTCAGACGTGGAAATTTAAAGACAGCATTCTACTTCGTTGATTGCGTCTGCCATGTGAAAACTCGCCACAAAGATCAGTAGCAAGCTTCTGTATCAATCTGTACTGCAAGTCGACATCAGATATTAACTTGATAAAACTGGTCCATGTGTTACAGTACATATCGTGATGCACATCACACTTCGCCATTTATAAACGATGTCAAATCATGAATCGAATGGCATAAGCAAGTGACTTAATATGATAGCGGTGTGCTCCTGTCCGTGCGCGGCTCATTAATAGAAGTTCTGATCATTTCTGAACAGGGAGAAACTAATAAGCACAGCAGTATTTTACAGGATCCACGTGATATGAAGCAACTGGTCATGAACGAAATACATTAGTAACCAATATACATCAAATACTCTATTTACATTCTTGAGAAAGCTAGGCGCCTACATTTTCGGTAACTATTTTTAGATATCATGTATACAAAACTAACCCTCACCCGTAGACAAAGTCGCGAACACACGCCAGTGCGATAGCACTCGACTCGGAGGTAAGCCGGGTCAAATCATGGTGGTGGAAAATTTACACTGCCAGTATTTGGCCGGCAAGCGGAGAAGATATGGTGGTGGGGGGTTAAATTCCGTACCACTCCGCAGCGACTCGTGACACAGTTGAATGAGGACGTGAAGTTCAACGATCCCCTTCGTGCTATTCGCTATGTACCGGCACCGAGTTTCACCCTCTCCGTTCCCTTCATCCATAAAAACACAAATTCAGCACTATACAGTTACCCGCACGGCACAGAGGATACACTTGAAACTTCATCATGAGTGGGATAAAGGCAACTCCGTTGGGTTATTGCCTAGAACGGCGATGCAAGAGTCCTGAACAAATGGTTCAAATGGCTCTGAGCACTATGGGACTTAACTACAGTGGTCATCAGTCCCCTGGAACTTAGAACTACTTAAACCTAACTAACCTAAGGACATCACACACATCCATGCCCGAGGCAGGATTCGAACCTGCGACCGTAGCAGTCGCGTGGTTCCGGACTGCGCGCCTAGAACCGCTAGACCACCGCGGCCGGCTCAAGAGTCCTGAATCTGCTCCCCTAGACTCATTTACCTGAGTGTCGGACTACCCCGATACAAAACTAAGAAAGACCCATCACAAACGAAAGAAACTGTCTCCAAGCAACAAGCGATTCTGCTGTGAGAATAAAACGCGGCACGTGAAATAAAAACAACGTGAAACTTGTTTAAGTAGCACAGCTGAAGATGAAAATAACGGCAAATCATTTTTAACAGGTGCTGAAACTACGCAGAAAGATCGCAGTGTATTTTAAACATGTAGATAATTTCTTCCTTTACGCTTTTCCATCGCACAAATACAAGAACAAGTGTTATAGACTGGAATTAAGGGAGAGAAATTAGGATTTAACAACGAGGTCATTAGAGACGGAACACTAGCTCAGATCGGACAGAGCAAGCGTCGGTAAGGAAAGAAGAAGAATAAATCATATCCGCATCCGCCTTAGTCAAATTGAAGAAACTATGGAAACCCTCAACCAGGATGGCTGGCCGGTGATACGAATACCAGTCTTCATGAATGTACGTTCTGTTGGCTAACGACTCCGCCATCTCGCTCTGTTAATATATGGAACTCATAAAGCACTTTTCTGTAAAGGAAAGTGGCACTGCGTGGCATACACGTCAGCCACCTTAGCCTCTTCGTTGACAAAACGGGAAACTATAAGGCTCGTCTCTATAGTTTTATAACAAGTGTGTAGTTCTCTACAGCTCCAACCGTTGGTACTAGATGCGCATTGCTGAAGCTTCAACTGTACATGGCTCCGTATCTTCTCATATTTTTATACATTACACTCGTTTTCCTTATGCTTTTAATAAGTTGCTCGGGCTGACGTTGTAGTCTTTGTGACTAGCTGCAGCTCGAATTCGGCAAGGGGAACGTTTCTGGAAAATGTTGGCTCGGTTAAAGCCTGACGAACGTTTGCAAAATGTTAACGTGGTTAAAGCGCTCCTTCTCTAATCACAATTATTTTACGTAGTCCACCGTTACATTCCGCAATCCATTCACCTGCTGATAATCAGACACACTCTTCTTCGCTCCGTGACTTGGATTTTCTTTTGATTAACGACAATTTCAACTGTAGCAACTCTGACTAATCATATTATGGACCTCGACGCAGTACGATTTGTATCAGAATAAAGTAATAAATGTCTGATAACAGATTTCGAGCAGACAGGCTGTGTGTACTTCTTAATGCCAAGACCCCTTAGTAACTGCGCGAGTCAAGAAAAACAAAATACTAGAGTTCGGAGATTCATTAGAGAGCTTATGTAGCGCCCAAGGACTGCTCAGAAACGCTCTCATTAAGAGCCCGATCCCTTCAAGAGCGCGAGCGAGGGCTAGGAGGCAGGACTTCGGAAGTCCTACAAAAAATTTAACCCACGGCTAAAACACTTGGGATAAGAAAAACACTAGCCAACACCGTCACTACTCCTGAAATACTGTACTTAGATAAGTTCGTTATAATAATAATTAAAAAAATGTACGATCAGCCCCAAAGGAAGTCAAAAGAATGCAAAAAATCTGAAGGAAGTTCAACACGCTTTTCTCTTTTCATAAACATTAATGTGCTCTACTGAAGTGACCAGGAAATTCTTCTGCAGACTGTAGCAAAACACAAACGTAATATATTTACTATTTCCTGCGTATAACAGAAATGTTTGTCTTCCTAAAAAGGTATTAACAAGGTATGCGGTAATTCCCCAAGCAGGACCTGTTTACACAATACGTGGGATAGTATGGACTGGAATTCTACGGAATTTACTTTTTTAACAGTACAGAACCAATTCGAATCATGGCTGCTTTCGCTAAATACCTCAATTCCACAGTGCAAAATGTTATAGCCGTATTTAGTTCCTGCCTTTTACCAAGCAGTTAAGCATCGTTCTACGCACTGTCGAAAACGGTCAAATACTCTCTTATTTTACTGTAAAAATGCTTTTGCAGCCTTCCATTAGTACCAATACGTACGAACAGTGTAATAATATTGTTAAAATATGCCACTGCCGACAAATTTCGTTATTCTAGTTGCTCTTGTGTAAACTACTGACGAGAAATATGTTACTCTATAATGGAATGTACTTCGAACAACGAGTAAGTTGCTTCGAAGTACCTTATACTGCCTGAGAAGGTACACTTGTGTTACAGTTCTGCTAATCTCTCAATGGTACTATACAAGCACGCCATAAGTACCTGCAGAATACTTGAAATCTTTCAGTAGTAACTGCTTCAGGTATCGCACTGCAACAGGCTCAGACAAACAGAATAAACCAGTGTTTCACTTGTTCCTAGTATTCTCGCAGCATCAAATTAATAAAAAAAAAATCTATATTCCAACGATAACCTCCACCATACTCGCCAGGACAACTTCCTGACGAGGAAAATGGTGATTATTGTGAGATGTTAGAGTCTTTATTCTCGACAATAATGCCAAAAATATTTGATAAAGTTGTCGTCGCGAGAAACTTCATTCCCATGCATAAGCCAGCAGTTTAACAGCACCGTGTTAACGAGCAGAGCCACGGATTTCACTCAGTACTCTCTAACAAAATGGTATCTATAAGTATTCATTTGATGTGACCAGTCCAGCAAAGCTTGTAAATAAGCGCGAAGACGATTAAAACTTGAATGAAGCAAACTAAAAAAAATTATGTGGTACTTCCACGCAAAGTACATTGTTCTACCCACTAATGTCTCAATATTATATGGTCAGTAATCGGTCATTCCAGTCCCTTAATGGTGGCCTTCGAAAGCAGAGCCACTTCTTCTCCTAAAAGTAAACTCCATTCACAGGCCCTAGGAGGTCCATCGTCACCGACCGTCCGCCGTGTCACCCCCCGCCAATGGCGTCATTGAATGCGGTATGGAGGGAGATGGGATCAGCACACCGCTCTCCCAGCCGTTGTCAGTTTTCGATAGTTAATCACGTGTTCTATAGATCATTTGAACGCTTCTTTTATCTAACCGATGTGGAATGAGTAGGTTTTCAGGTATTAGTGTTAAGATTAACGAACACATTTTTCAGTCCTACTCATGACAGTACACTTAAAGCAAAGTGTTTTTTTTTTTACTGGCTATCAGTTCTTAAACAGAAATTCGTCAATGGAGTAGGAGGAGGAAATAGGAGTTGACCAGGACAAATGATTTTATGTCAGTTTTAAAAACTTGGTTTGCTACCCGTCAGACATTTTATAGTATTGGACAAATGATCAAAGCTTTTTGTTGTTGCATACTGAACTCCTTTCTAAGTCACTGACAGCCTCATTAATGAGTAATATAGGTCCAGAATGAGATTTTCACTCTGCAGCGGAGTGTGCGCTGATATGAAACTTCCTGGCAGATTAAAACTGTGTGCCGGACCGAGACTCGAACTCGGGACCTTTGCCTTTCGCGGGCAAGTGCTCTACCACCTGAGCTACCCAAGCACGACTCCCGCCCCGTCCTCACAACTTTACTTCTGCCAGTACCTCGTCTCCTACCTTCCAAACTTTACAGAAGCTCTCCTGCGAGACTTGCAGAACTAGCACTCCTGAAAGAAAGGATATTGCGGAGACACGGCTTAGCCACAGCCTGGGGGAGCTTCTGTAAAGTTTGGAAGGTAGGAGACGAGGTACTGGCAGAAGTAAAGTTGTGAGGACGGGGCGGGAGTCGTGCTTGGGTAGCTCAGGTGGTAGAGCACTTGCCCGCGAAAGGCAAAGGTCCCGAGTTCGAGTCTCGGTCCGGCACACAGTTTTAATCTGCCAGGAAGTTTCAGTAATATAGGTATTTTTCATTCTAGTGTTGTAGGTACGAACATCACTGTTATCAAGTTGTGGTAGATTATTTATAAGAATTTCACAAGCGAATATGTGTATTGGTACGGCGAGGTTCAAATGCCTATTTCCTTGACGAGGTACCTACATGACGTCTGTGGATGAATACCACATATTTTCTCACTGCTCTCTTTAGTGCAATCAATAATTTGTTTCTAAGTGATGAGTTACCCTAGAAAATTATTCCATAAGACATTGAGTGGAAATATGCGAAATATGTAGGAAGTTACTTCGATTTATTCGAAGATTAGCAATTATACGAATAGAAACTTCATTGTCTGGAGAGGTCAGTAATATGATTCTTACAGTGCAAGTTTTCATCAGTATCTACACCCAAAAACTTAGAGCATTCTACCCTATTTACTGACTCCTGCTCATGTGCTACGTCAATGGTTGGTATGACTTTATTCGTTGTACAGAATTGAATATGGTTTTTTTTCTTTTTTTTTTTTTTTTAAAGCATCTGTCTCGTACAACTAACTTTTCGATATTAATTGCGAGGCCTTTACAATCCCTCTTGACGGTACTGTGGGTCAAGACCATATCCATCGGCAACCACCCGCGCTGACCGCTTGAGTCTCGCAAGTGGACATTAGAAGCACATAGCCGTATTACGAAGACGCGCTGAAAAGTAGTGCTTATGAAATTTTTTTGTGAAAACTCTTAAAGATACTCCAATAAAACAAACTTTGTTAACATTCTACATTTTTATTCTTCATTTCTACATATCAGCAGCCTTTTGCCGATAGAGGACTCCGAATTGTAGACTATAACATGGCGGCGTGTAGTGTAACATTGTCGATGCATCAGAAACAGCGTGCTGTATTCGAGTTTCGAATTCGAAGGGTTCTTCCGTACATGGAGCGCCTTCTCCTTCAGGATAACCATACCAGACCACACACGAGTGTTAGGTTCATTGTCAGCGATCATCCTCCATACAGTCCCGACTTGGCCCCATCCGATTTTCATCCGTTTCCAAAACTTTAGGAACACCTCCGAGGACTTCAGTACTAGTGATGAAGTGATGCAAGCAGAGGTGACATTGTGACTCTGTCAACAAAGTCAAACATTCTATAGTGATGGTATCAAATGTAGAATATTAATAAAATTTGTTTTATTTGAAAAGCTTTAAGATTATTCAAATATGAAATTTGGAGGCATTACATTTTAGCACGCCCTCGTGCGTGATACGAGGTGGAACAATTTCACTGATAAAAAGCAAATATTTGAGACAGACGGTTCCAGCGGGAAATACTGTGAGGTGTCTTTTATCTGACTGAAAAATACAGCCGGCTGGAGTGGCCGAGAGGTTCTAGGCGCTACAGTCTGGAACCGCGCGACCGCTACGTTTGCAGGTTCGAATCCTCACTCGGGCATGGATGTGTGTGATGTCCTTAGGTTAGTTAGGTTTAAGTAGTTCTAAGTTCTGCGGGACTGATGACCTCAGGACTTAAGTCCCATAGTGCTCAGAGCCATTTTTTTTTTTTTGTTTGAAAAATACAGTTTTAGAGGACTGAGACAGATGAGATGCTGTGCGGCATCGTAGCCAACTGTTTGCAACAGATACTCAATAACGTGAGGCTAAAATTATCTAGAGAATAACAGCTGGCGGAATTATGGGAATCACTCGTGAATAAAGGATTCGGAAATCGACTATATGACCGTTACATGCTCTTCAGGTAATTGCAGGGCGAGGTGGTGATGCAGTTAAACTACTGGTTTCGTATTCAGGACGCGCGGGACCCGAAGCCTCTCAATTAGGGTTTTTGTAGTTTCTATAAATAAAATTAAGAGAACTCTCGGATGGCTCTTTCTGTGCGGCCTCTAATGACTAACAGCAATCTTGGTACGGTGCAGTGCAGGGCAACGCCAAGTGGCGCAGGGATAGAAGAGTGCCGACGAATCCGGCGCCCACGCGTCTGCCGGGGCCGCAGTGTGGGTGGCGCTCTGTGAGGTACTTTGCTGCGCCCCCTCCTCCTAACTCTCGACACGTGTATAGCATATAAGCTGTTTTCCAATAACTTCTCTCGGTAAGTGGCATCAACAACGTATAAATCTTTCATGCTGCTATATGCGACTCTCGCGTCCGTTATTGTATGCGCAGAGGTAAAGACTACACGACTACTGTTGCCTTAACATGCGATAAATTAAATTTCGATAATACTTTGGCTTCTGTCACTCTGCAAGGATTACTCTCATTACATACTTCCGTTACTGGGGCAAATAGTGTACATTTGCACATCAATTAGAAAGCATCAGTACAGAGGCACCCAAGAATTCAGTCAGTGGGGGAGAGTGCTAGATTTGTCACCGATAGGTTCGAACAACATGTAAATGTTACGGAGATACTTCGGTAGTTCAAATGGAAGTCACTGGAGAGGAGGCGACGTTCTTTTCGAGGAACGATATCGAGAAAAATTAGAGAACCGGCATTTGAAGCTGACTGCCGAACGATTCTACTGCCGCCAACATATATTGCGCGTAATGATCACGAAGATATGATACGAGAAATTAGGGCTCGTACAGAGGCATATAGGTGGTCGTTTTTCGCTCGATCTATTTGTGAGTGGAACAGGAAAGGAAATTACTGGTAGTACTGGGCACCCTTCGCCACGCACCATACGGTGGCTTGCATCTCTGCAGATGTAGACATAGATGTAGAGGATAGAGTACCTAGGAACACTCGGTGCTTTTTGTTCTTGTGACTGATTTTAGAATCGTATGAAGGAATGACCACTAGAGACCACCATTAGCAGTTTCCATCATTTTCTGCAGGTTTTGTTCTTGTTGTTAGACATGCGTTAGTGTTTTGCGCAGCATTGTAAGCATTCTGAGTTCTACACATTCCAGTACGTATCATATATTAAAGCTATCTGGCATGTATTGTGTTTTCTCTGCCTCGTTATGACTGGGTGTTGTGTGCTGTCCTTAGGTTAGTAAGGTTTAAGTAGTTCTAAGTTAGAGGGGACTGATGACCATAGATGTTAAGTCCCATAGTGCTCAGAGCCATTTGAACCATTTTTTTGGCATATATTATTGACTGTTCAGCTACACAATCGGTCAGTAAAATTCTGTAATTGGCTCTGAGCACTATGGGACTTAACTTCTGAGGTCATCAGTCCACTATAACTTAGAACTACTTAAACCTAACTAACCTAAGGACATCACACACATCCATGCCCGAGGCAGGATTCGAACCTGCGACCGTAGCTAAAATTCTGTATATTTTTAGAACTATTTATACAACATGTAAACAGTTACGCCACATCAGGTTACCTTCCATTCGGAAGTGGGTGCCCTCAGCGACTGTATGTGACTTATAAATTATAGAGTACAGCAATTAGTCATCCTTTTTAGATTTTATTATGCAAATCCAGATTTCGGCTAGTAGCTAGCCATTCTCAATGCGCTAATTTTTATTTCAATGCATGTAAGTCCCTGTTGTTCGGGTGTCAGTCACAGTTCTTTGAATACTACTCAAAGAACTGTGACTGACGCCCGAACAACAGGGACTTACATGCAACGAGAATAAAAAATAGCGCATTGAGAATGGCTAGCTACTAGCCGAAATCTGGATTTGCATAATAAAATCTAAAAATCTAAAAAGGACGACTGATTGCTGCGCTCTGTAAGTCACACCATACTTCGTCGGTAGAGTGCTACTTTGCACTTGGAAACAGAAGAAGGTCTTTTACCATGGAACATGTGATACTTGCAATTGAAGTGAGTTTCTTTTGTGTCTCAACAATTTTACCTGTCTTGAAAATGGAAATTTGGGTTAATTTCTAATAGATCCTATTTCAAATCGTAACTGGTTTTTGATAATACTTCCGCTCAATTTGCTTTCACTTACATATTATTACTGGTGTGTAGTAGAGTAATGATGTACCAGATAGACTATTAAATACAGTACTAACAAAATTTTCTCGACTGCAAAGCTTTTTAATTTCAACTGAATATTTGGTCCTAGGTACAGGACCACGTTTTCTCATTTGGGTAAAGCTTAATTTTCCGGAGTACATTTTGTAATTTCAGGAAAAGATTGTAGCATATAAAAAAGAATGCAATAATTTAAAATTGCAGTAAGAAAATATACTAAACTTCAATTACAAGGCTGACTGGAGGCGAAACTTTGAAAACTGTACGGAGATACAACACACTCCCCTACTCCATGAAAAGTTTTATTCCTCTGGTTGAGCAACCTTCACAAAACAGTCCACTATTTAAGTGGTGCGAGCTTTCATATTACATTTTATATTGTGTACTTTTAAATAAAAAGCTACGTATTAATAAGACAGATTATGTAGGCTGTTCCAGGAGGAATGCTTAACATTCAGGGATGTGACAGGAACTACCACTCGAATCAAAAAAATGTGCTAAACATGGGCTCGAAAATAATTAAATTAAGAATCATGAGCATTTGCTCAGTAGAATAAATGTCTTTCAAAGTAGTGACTATGAGTAAATGCTTATTACTCTTAAGGTATGCACTTTAGAACCCATATTTACTGTATATTTTTCTCTTGATTGGTTCGTGCCACCACCTCTCAGAATTTGGAAAGCAAGTAGCTTGCAGAAGAAAAGATTTGTTTCTTAGTATCTAAGGCGAAGAAGTGCTCATAGCTCTTAAGGCACGCATGTTTTATAGACTTCTTTGCTACGAATAATCGTTTCTGTCTTATCCCTGAATATTGACCATTCCTCCCCGGACATCATGTATAGTAAACAACTTGAGCGCGTAAAAATCGACGAAATCATACTTACGTGAGGAACCTCTAATAATTAACATAAAAGGAACCTTGGAACTCAAGCGTGAGTCAAATAAGCCTTAACTTGTGCTTATTGTTTCCAGAATGAATCAGCTACTTATAGAGTTTTGTGACGAGGCTTAATCTCAGACACCCTGTGTGTCTAAACACCATGAGAACAGTTTTTCGCCGGCCGCGGTGGTCTAGCGGTTCAGGCGCTCAGTCCGGAACCGCGGGACTGCTACGGTCGCAGGTTCGAATCCTGCCTCGGGCATGGATGTGTGTGATGTCCTTAGGTTAGTTAGGTTTAAGTAGTTCTAAGTTCTAGGGGACTGATGACCACAGATGTTAAGTCCCATAGTGCTCAGAACCATTTGAACAGTTTTTCAAAACACATCGCACACGCTCGCGGCTAACTTTCTGCCATCTGACCTTGAATATCTCCCATGAGGAAATGCTCCGGGGACCAGGGGTTCTGCTGCACGTGGGCATTAAAAACAGAGGATGAATGATTTTTTCTTCGTGACATTTCCCCATCTTCGTAGCAAACAGCAGCAGGACGTCTCCATGATTTACTCCTTGGTAGGGACGTACAGAAGAAAAGCACGAGACTTTCTGTGGAGTACGAACAGAGCCGAATTTTTGGTAGCGCTATAATTGTCTTCGATGTTTTCATTATCATCATCATCTAACAAGCTGTTGCGCCTTTCATAGTCTGTATTCGTATGCAATGTGCGGACTCATACGAAGTTAGATAAATTAGTTTACCTGCGTATTCTTTCGGTAATGTAAGAAGACAGTTACGCATTTTTGTAGGTTAAAATACATCAGGGGTCTATCTCAAGGCTGTGTCAGAATTACATGGTGGAAGAAAGGTCCGGAAGTGGTAGGGCATCTAACGTCAAGTATCTGAGATGTAGGGTAAAGGCCTAATGCATATGCTCACCATTCTGTGGAAGCTGTTGTTTACGTTTGGCTGGAAATTAAATCTGGCTGTTATGAAAACAACTCCAGTAATTTTATCAGCAAACCCGGCTACTGCAAAAAAAAAAGTGATTGGCGAAGTAGAAAAATATTCCGACATTATTGCTTCCCAAAGAGTTTGGATGCAGTCATCAAACTGTCGTACCATGTTTCGAATGGCTCTGAGCACTATGGGACTTAACAGCTAAGGTCATCAGTCCCCTAGAACTTAGAACTACTTAAACCTAATTAACCTAAGGACATTACACACATCCATACCCGAGGCAGGATTCGAACCTGCGACTGTAGCAACCGCGCGGTTCCAGACTGAAGCGTCTAGAACCGTTCGACCACCACGGCCGGCTGTACCATGTTTTGATTTCACTTAAACAGCGTGAATGATGCTTCTTTGCATGTATGTGAATTTCTGCGTAACGAAGAAGGCAGATTACCTGTGAACTGATACACAAGAAATAGTATTCTGTAACGTTAGTGTGTCAAAAATGCGAAGATAAATATTTTACGAGCGCAATAAAGCCAACAATAACGACTTCAGGGAACGAGAAGCAGAACAACACACACACAGACATAATATGTAATAAGGATATATGCTTACTCTTAAAATGAGAATAAAGTCCTGACATGCGTCGTTCTACGCACGAAGAAAACGTAAATGGTGCAGTATTATTTAAATCGTTAAAAATTTATTTCTTTAATAATAACGAAATAAGCGGGTTTTAATTTCTCGACAATAGGGTAACTAGTTCTTTTACTGCATTTCCCATCCGAGGAAAGTGACACGAGATTTTTCGCAGATAAATGTCACTATCATTGGTTTAGCTACCCGTAGTCTTTACTATAATATGGAAAGAAAAAGGAATATTTTTAAGCCCGCTGTACATATGTCAAAAACAAAATTTTTTAATTGGCTTTCGGGACGTGCCAATACATCCATCTCAACAGTGGAATGTCATTTATGACGATACGAACGTAATGACAACCCAACACACAGTCCCCGACAGGAGAAAACCTCTGACCCGAGCGGGAATCGAACCCGGGACCCTTCCCATAGTAATCCGCCGCGCTGAAAGATAACATGAAATATTATTGTATTTCTCTGCAGTTAAGTGACACGGAGTGGTATGAAGAAAGTATTCTTCCTAATACAATGCAATGCTCTTGAGGTAGACGTTGAAGTGAGCACCGAGACGAACGAAAACGAGTGCACGAGCCCCCTTCTTCCTCACGTAGAGTTGTTCTCAGGGCGAATTTGAGAGGTTTCGGGCAATGAGCGGGCTGGCGACGCTGACAGGAGATGTTTAAGGAAACTGGAAGAGGATGGGCGCAGCGAGCAGCGGCAAGTGCACAGCCTGCCAAGTCGGAAGTGAGTGCAGGTACGGCCGACCCTGTGGCCAATGCCAAGCTACTACGCCGCAAGGCCACTGACTCACAACCAGTCCGCCTGCGCTACGACAAACCGAACCGAGCCGCTCTGCGCACCGCGCCGCTACAATTCGGTCAGCTGACACTCGCAAATAAACACGGCGTTTGCTTTTCCCCGGTCTTCCTTACAGAAGCATCCTCCACTGTCTGCGGGTGGGCCATCTACGTCCTCGATCTCCTGTCTTCCACTCCTCCCCGGACATCAAAGTACTATCTACATCTGGCGCTAGACACAGCTCCGCTGTTATTTCCCATGAAACAGACTGGCTCTCGTTTCCCTGGAAGAAATAACAGTCATGCAGTGTAGTGCTCAGCTGCAGTAGTGTAAGTCTCTAAATTGCGTTGGTATTCAACAACTCGGAAGAGCGTGTATAGTAGCAAAAAGAGAAACAGGAAGCAATAAAAATTCTTAACATAGATTACTTACATGCGAGGCAGGATTAATTTAAATTTCAGCTGGAGTTTAATGGTTATAATACAGACGCTGAAGTGCACTAATTCAGCTACACGACCCGAATACATGCGTACCTTCGATCAATGTTGAGATCATCAAGCCTCTACAAGTGAGCCACGGAGGAGGACGTGCCTGTTTTGAACAATAAACTTTCTCTTCGGATAACCTCGAGTAACGTAAAGCGTAGAACATTGCGCTGCGAGACTGAGAGGTAATCCACAAGCGGATCGAATCAGCGTGTCGGATTAAGAGTCGTTAGTCTGGTAAATTGACCAGTGTGTGTGTGGCGTTTCGCACTTCCGTTTATGGGAATGCTGAGCTGGTTCTCCAATGCGATTTAGAAATGTGACACCGAAACAGAACACGGAAACAAACAGGACAGAATTTACCCTAACTATATACAAATTCTGTACAAGACATTCAGAATGTCCTCCAGCCACAAAAAATAATGTCAAGTCAACTGTGCGCAAAAATTCGCTAGCCTTTGACCCTGAAAAGCGGGATAACGCCTGGAAAAAAAACTGCAGTGCAACTGACACGTCTATTTTACAAGACGGGCTCACAGCAGGTTGAGCATTCCGAAACGAATGTTGTAGCGTATTTTCTCAACCTCAGCGCACTTCAAGTCAAAGAACAGAGAGGAGCAATGATGACCGTGCTTAGCAAAGAGGTGCGTGAGCAACATTTCTTCCTCATATAATTTTCAATAGTGGGATCTCTTAGCACAGGCTGCGGAGTAATGGCACATAAGTCGGTGCAGAGCACATCTGCGAAGTGATCTTTCTTCTAGTATCAAGTAAATGGGCAAGATGATAGAAAATGGACTCATATTATAGAGAAAGTGCGCTCTAATTCCAATCCAGCCAGCCTGTTCAGATCTGTCATGTTTCCCAAAATCACTCCACAAGGATCCTTTTCTCAAGGTCACATATATCTTTTTCGGTCCAACTGAGCTACTACTCCTCTTACGATTTAGTCGTTCTAGATGCAGTTTAGTTCAAACAGAAAGAGAGAGCGTAATTTCAGGGTATTTATACAATTATGAGCCGACTTGAGACTCTCGTAGAGCGATTCGTGTAACAGAAAAGGTCATGGAAGGAGAAAGCTGTCGGTGTCAAGTAGATAACTTTGGAAGAGTTGACTCGGGTTTGGGCTACTATACCGAGTATCTCTCCTATGGGTTGTCAGGACATTTTCTCTGGTGTTTCGGCAAATATTTGCAGTTTTGTTTTTGTAACGGGCAACGGCCTTGACGTAGTGGATACACCGGTTCCCGTCAGATCACCGAAGTTAAGCGCTGTCGGGCGTGGCCGACACTTGGATGGGTGACCATCCCGACCGCCATGCGCTGTTGCCATTTTTCGGGGTGCACTCAGCCTCGTGATGCCAATTGAGGAGCTACTCGACCGAATAATAGCGGCTCCGGTCACCGGGAGAGCGGTGTGCTGACTACACGCCCCTCCTATCCGCATCCTCATTGAGGATGACACGGCGGTCGGATGGTTCCGATGGGCCACTTGTGGCCTGCAGACGGAGTGCTTTTTTTGTAACGCGTAGCTGGTGTCAGCCCAAACAAATTCTGCTCATACGTCGTTGACACGACGCCCAGCGCGAACGGAATGCTTCGGTTCATTTCCCGACTTACACAAAATTATTTTCTACGAGCAGAATGTTCAACTGCTCCCCCTCTCTTGCATTTCAAGTGTGGGATTTTGCTTACACAATGCCGAAATTTTTTGTAGGAAAGTACAAGACTATGCGACAAAAGTCTCACTTGATTAACAACTCAAAATGAGCTGCACGTCTACGGTCGCAGGTTCGAATCCTGCTTCGGGCATGGATGTGTGTGATGTCCTTAGCTTAGTTAGGTTTAAGTAGTTCTAAGTTCTAGGGGACTGATGACCTCAGCAGTTAAGTCCCATAGTGCTCAGAGCCATTTGAACCATTTTTTGTGCTGCGAAGTCTTACGCCGAAGAAAGTCGAAACCAGGGTTGCTAGGATGGCACATGTAAGACATGTGCTAACGCAGTTAACGATGAATAAAACACGATTGACGCTGCAACTGAAAACAAGGCCTCCTGTATTACGTCAGTTTCCGTCAAAAGGGCAGACAATTGAGCAAATAAATAGAAACTGTTGGAATCGGGTTACTACGCAACTAGAAGGGGAAAGGTAGAAATGCAGACACTCAGTAGCAGATGGCATAGCGAATGCATTCGAAGAACTGCAGCACTGATGTTACAAAGAACCATTTGGTCTGCGTGGGACTAGAAATACGGGGAAGAGCTGCGCGCCTGTTATAGATGAAAGAATGGGAGTGCGCTACAGTGCATGCGACTGTGGAGTCGCATGTGTTCCCGTAACGAAGGGGCCGATTGTGAGTTGCGGAAGTGGAACTATTGTAATTTCCAGTGGGCAAAACTGGCCGCGTCGGGTAGTTCGCTCAGCCGCGAAGAAATGATTCACAAGGGCATCATATGTCATGCTACCGACTCCTCATTGCCACACTCGCGCTGACTAACGTCGATTCGTGCTCGCCGGCTCCGCCTGCTATCGGCCAAGTGCACGCACACCCATTTAACTCGGGACACAGACTGACTTTTGCTGTCCTTACATCAAGGATAAAGGAACAGAAAAATTGACCTTCGCGGGTAGTCGAAACGCATAGGAGCAGCATAATAATGTTGCATAGTGCCGCTGTTTGCAGGTAAATAAACGCTTTTGCATCGAATAACAATCTGTAATGTATAATGGTCTGTGCTCGTGGTGTCGCGGTAGCGTTCTCACTTCCCGAGCACGTGGTCCCGGGTTCGATTCCCGCCGGGATCAGGGGTTTTTTACCTGCCCCGAGATGACTGGGTGGTGTTGTGTCGTCTTCATAATCATCATTCATCCCCATTACGGTTGGAGGAAGGCAACGGCAAGCCACCAGCATTAGGACCTTGCCTAGTACGGCTGTGCGGGTCTCCCACATCGATCCCCTTCACTCTTTCAAGTAGCATGGGACTTCATTTCAAGGTATGCTGCGTCTCCAGTCAATGATTCTTGGCGAATAACGGAATCCCGTAGAAACACTTTGCTGTCCGTTTGTTAAGGTCCCTTTTACTCAGGAACAAGCTGAGGTACAATCCTGAAATTTCTGTCAAACACTAAATTCCACGGTTACTTTGCGCTGTAAAAAAATGGTTCAAATGGCTCTGAGCACTATGGGACTTAACTTCTTAGGTCATCAGTCCCCTAGAACTTAGAACTACTTAAACCTAACTAACCTAAGGACATCACACACATCCATGCCCGAGGCAGGATTCGAACCTGCGACAGCAGCGGTCGCGCGGTTCCAGACTGTAGCGCCTAGAACCGCTCGGCCACCACGGCCGGTTGCGCTGTAAAAATTTAAGCTTCTAAGTAAATGCAATCATTTATGTCACATATTTTAATACTCGCAAACACACTCATCAAAACCTATAGATGAACAATATACACACAAGTTTCTGCGGAACCCTCGGAGCGTGAGTGCTACTCGCACTTATCCAGCAATTTTCCTCCTCAGTCCGATAGCTGGTGGACTCACACATATCTCCTACCTTCTTGATGCTCTCCTAACGTCTGCCAGCTATAAAATCATCCATTAATCCCCTCATCGATTGGTTAGTATACTGGACTTGCATTTGGGAGGACGACGGTTCGAAGCTGCGTCCGGCCATCCAGATTTAGGAATTACGTGATTTTCCTAAATCGTTCCTGGTAAATTCTGGGATGATTTCTTTGAAAGGGCATGGCCACTTTGCTTCCCCATCCTTGAAACATCAAAGCTCTTGCTCTGTCTCTAATGACCTCCATGTCGACGGAGCGTTAAACCCTAATCTTTCCGCGCGGAGCGGCCGCGTGGTTCGAGGCGCCATGTCACGGATTGCGCGTCCCCTCCCGCCGGAGGTTAGAGTCCTCCGTCAGGCATGAATGTGTGTGTTGTCCTCAGCATAAGCTAGTTTCTGTCCAAGTCTAGGGACCGATGACCTCAGCAGTTTGGTCCCTTAGGAATTCACACACATTTAAACATTTTAAACCCCAATCTTCCTTCCTTCCTGTATCTGTCATCCTCTCTGTCTTTGTCCCCTCCCTCGTTCCGTGGACCAGTATAGTTAACTGGTGCGAATGGCGGAGTAGGTGGTTAAACATGTTATTTCTGCTAGCAGCGACCGTTTTCAGTAATCTCTTTGTATCTGGTAATTTTCTCAGCACTTCTTTCGTTTGAGATTATGTCATACCACGGTATTTTCAGAATTATCCTCCAGCATCACATTTCGAAACCTTGCATTCTTTTCTTTTCCAGCTGCGCGGGGTAGCCGCGCGGTCTATGGCGCCTTTCCACGGTTCGCGCGGTCTATGGCGCCTTTCCACGGTTCGCGCGGCTACCCCCATTGGAGGTTCGAGTCCTCCCTCGGGCATGGGTGTGTGTGTTGACCTTAGTGCAAGTTAGTTTAAGTTAGGTTAAGTAGTGTGTGAGCCTAGGGACCGATGATCTTAGCAGTTTGGTCCCATAGGAACTTATCACAAATTTCCAAAATTTATCCTTTCCGGCTGGAAGCCTTCCACATTTCTGGCCCATCCACACAGCTCTATAAGAATAATTTCCTGGCAGACAACAATCTGTGGTTAAAACCACGCACAGAAAACTTTACAGCCTACGCTTTCGAATACAACCGTCCAGTGAATGCTGCGCTCGGGTGTGAGGAGCGAAGAGAGAACGTGACCACCTCCGAAAGTGAACTGCGGCACACGCCGCCCACACTGAGATTCGTTCGCGTGCACTGTTTATACCGTCTCTCCCGGCAGCAACCCAATTTGTTTACTACAGTAATTTATTATGCTCAGTTAGTACATTATGCAAATATGTGCGTTACACTTGACTGTACAGCTAAGCGACAAAATGTCAATAAATAATCAACCAAACAAACGCACGGAGGCAAAGATAAGATGCCAAGATATCGTATATTCCGAAACATTTTTCTTACTTGTGTAGGCAAAGTCTGGGATGATCTTAAGTCCAATCTTACCTTCTCTGGAGAACAGGTGGCGCATAATGAAACAGGGAACTAGCATTCCACTGAATCCGCACTCATGTAGTTACCAGGTGAGAGTGATTCAGATTACATAGTACTTCTAAACTAGATGATCACACCAAGATGATGTCTTTTTACAGGGTTGTAGAAAAAGCTGAGCTTCTGGTCAAATGTAGATAGGAGCTTAACAAACGACGATCTTTCTGCCTCCGCCTCTCCAAATCTCAAAGATACACTCAACTATTCATATGTGTCTAAGGAAACTTTCAGTTCAGAGAAGTTAAAACATTAAATACAGAAAGTAAACTGTGCTTTCCTTTCCAAAAGAAATGTACATCAAATCTCACATGCGATAATACAAACCACACATACATTTCTCTCTCTCTCTCTCTCACACACACACACACACACACACACAAACCTCGGACATGGGAGTGGATTTAGATGTGCCGTGTATGTATATGTCTTCTAGAATGAAATGCTTTCAAAATGTTGGATTCTAGGTTGGAGCTTGGTGTGCAGTGTATCCTGTGCGTATTTTGCGTCTTTACAATTGTTAACAGAGAAATTCACAAAAATTCTTATAACCTGGCTGTACTACTAAGCTGCGAAGGCCAAATTTAGTTTTGAAAATAAGGTTTAGTCAGCTTTCAGTCCCTCAGTAAGCCTCTATGTCCTTTCCGCAGAGTAACGTAAGATCCTTGACGTTTCGGCAGATAGTGCACAGTCAAATGATATTTTTCCAATGGAAAACTTATTGTATACAGTATTATCGAATTCAGTCGCAAGGTTTGTAAAATAATTCGTACTCAGTGTTACACAATAGTATCAGATTCTCAGTCCTTTTTTCTAAAAGAAAATGCTAAGCTGATATCAGCCATTCTAGATTCATCTCTGTATCTGTGAGTATCGTCAACAAATTGGAAGATATCAACGGTACGGCTATGTTACAAATATTTAGCAGCTGTCGCTGGGCGAGCAGTAACGTGTATAAATTTCCTGATAGCGACGATGACCAATTCAAGGCATCAGGTGCGAAATGTCTGCTACAAAATTATTAATATTTAATTAAAATTATGCAGATCAATCACGTTACATTGCGTACACGTTCACGACAATAACACAACAATAAAAATGCGTTAAATAGTATTACTCTAAGAGGCAATCGCCTTAAACCGCCATATTATGTTCACTGAGGTGTCAAAAGTACTTATCGTGAAAACCCGTTGTGCCATACACCTTGCGAGGTCAGAGAACTGCACTGAGTTTACATTGCTGACTCATCGCCGGCGCAGGTGCCACATTTTACGTGCTGTTACCTTGAAGATATGCTTCCCACCCGTTTTTAAATACAACTTCACATTTGACACACTGTACGACTTGGTGACATGAGATCGTTTTGCGCTACTCCAATTCTTCATATTGGACGAAGACTGCATGCAGTACCACACTGTTCACTAATTAGGGGTGTAACATCTTTGGAATATGAATGATCTGAATAATATAATCTACTTTCTTTCAAAGGGTAAACGGTGGACAAACATCTCAATGGTCGCGTCCACAACAGTTTTACTGTATTTGAGCTTCACCGATAGATTGTAAATTACTTCCCTAATAAATAAATAAAATGTAGTAGCAACAATGCTTGGTTCTGCTTCCCAAATAACCATCTGATAACTCTTCCTTTCCTACGCGTTAGTGTTATGAGGTACGCCGTTTTCTACCACAGCCCGATTTAAAATATTTGTTGATGAACTCTTGCATATGATTGCGGGAAGTTCACTGCTCTGTCAGACCGATCACTATTACGCTTACTCACGAAAGGACGCAATCCTACTGCCTTATCTGCAGCATTTGATCAGGCGGAACTTCAAAGGATCATCGAGTAGCTGCATACAGTATCTGCTGCACATTATTCAAGCACACGGAAGCAAAACGATGGTGTAGGAAATGGTTGAGAGCTGTACTTTGTTCCTAGGCATTTGGAAACTTCCGTACAGCGATGAAACAATTCGGCGGGAGATGCAGAAATTGGGCAGCTTTCGCAGAAGCCAGAGTCTAATATAGAAACCAAGATCCACATCTGCGCGTCGCGTCTCGTTTGTCAATGTTGCACAAGGGCTGGCTATTGCAACGTTGGAAGAACCTTGGCGATCAAGGTCTGCTAGCTATTTGTCTAGCCGCGCGTCTATGCACCAGGCTGCACTCCACTCACTTCCCAAGGATCGCGCTAGTTTAGTTCCTAACTTCGTCGCCCTTACCACTGTTCACACCAGACAAGTCTTATAAGTAACAGTGCTGTGAAAGTTTCCAAGATTCTAACGGTGAATGTTTGATTGTTGTGACACTATCTTCTTTTTTTTGTTCAAATGTATAAAAACTTCGTGTGGCGCCCATTCTATAAATTTTCTTGTACGGGCTCACATTGTTTTAATTTAAAAATCACAACAAAATATAAAGTGTTATTCTCACTTATGTAAATCATAAGACTCACTGTCGGAGATGTAGTCGGAACGTTTTCTTTCTTGTTGCACTGAATCGATTTACTCTTTTGTCGTCTTTGGCTCAATCAATTTTGTTCAAAGACTATTAGAGTGGGGAGAAAATGCAAAAGTCTCTAAGTACAGCTCTCAAACGATGACAGCCAACACACACATCTGAAAGTGACGTATCGAGTACTTCCACTATTGGAACCTGCGGGCGCACGTGTCTTCTGCTTTGACAACACACAACACTCGCACGGCAAAACAGTTGAACAACACTCAAAAAAGGAGCGCAAGTGCGCACGACGATTGCACTGCTTACCTGCCAGTTGCGGGCAGACGCGACGACGGTAATCCATGAACGTAATCCATGAACAAGAACGGGAGGGACACGGCACAACACACGCTCAGCGCTCTACGCTCCGCACACAGCCGCAGTCGGCATTGAAATGGAGTTCACTTTCCCGCTCGGCGGTGCGCGCGCAGGAGTGGGGGTTCCCCTCGGCTGCCCTCATTCGGCGGCGACAGCAGCGTCGGCGGCGGCGGGCAGAGAAACTGAGTAGAAAAAACTCCTGCCGCCACTCCGCGCCGCCCAATGCGTCGGGTCACGTCGCCTGCTTATCTGCGCTATCACGCGGCGCCTCGGCCGCTTCGGCTTGATCTGGCCGCCAGAGCCTGCGCGCTCCCGCAGGTCAGTTGTTATCTCTGCCACTGCGCGTGCGCCGAAGTCTGCGATCGGCCGCTGCCCACGCCACGCGGTTCGCGGTCGCTTCCCGTCACAGCCCCGAAGTCCCGACGACGTGCGGCTGCAAACCTTTCGCTTACACGGAGAGCAAGGACTGGACCAATAGCTGACTAATAACTCGGTGTTATATCGCATTTCTCGATTGTAGTCCTGTTTCCTCAAGAGTCAATCAAGCTGGCTCTGACAAGTAAAACACTTCAAATCCCACAGGGACGCTGGTAAATTTATCTGCCTCAAAATTGTTCAGCATGCCTGTAACCCGGTCTTTGTGGGAAATAAATCTCCTCACGTGTTAACAGAGTTTGTCAAAACGACTCCTTGCTAACAAATTGAAAGTATTTGACTCTAAATTATTTAAGACGAAGCATAAATAGCAAATGAAGTGTTTAAATGGAAACAGCCGAATACTGACCATAACAGAGCTATAAACTTGCCTCTTAATTTTCTGCCAGCCATTGTGGCAAGAAAAACATGTAATGTAGAAATATGGATTTAAAATGTAAACATTCACGGCTGAAAATGTCACACTCATTAAAATATTTTGGGCTATAACGCTGTAGGCGAGTGAATTTCTCGCATGAATCCTATGTTTCGTCTCCATCTGTGGAGAATATTTTCAAGCGGATTGTAACTTCTGTGAATCTTCGATTCTCGCTACTGACTTAAGTAAAATTTCGTTTCCGTATTGTTGTTAGATAGCACTTTCGGTTACATAAATTAGATTTCCTTATTTTATTTATGCTCTTGTCTTTGCATCTGATCAAACGTGTAATGTACAGTATCTCAAAACACGCGCTTGTGGGGTTAGCCTGTGGGAGAGTGCACACGGCAAAATTTGTTTCCATTATCCAAACGCTATGTAAGGGAAATGAGTGCTAACCCACAAGAGCGTATTTTGAGATCTTGTATGTTATATGTTTGATTAGATTCAAAGACAAGAAAATAAATACATAAATCCTCCGACCCTGTGGCCATGATGCAGCAACTGTGACATATTTTCAGTAGCAAAAAACAGTGTAGGTTACAAAAATAGCATAAGCTTTATTGACGCGTTTCGTCTTTTTGAGGCATCTTCAGAAATCGTATAGATACTGCGGGTAACGCGTTAGTCATAGGCAGTCGAAATTCTGCTGTGCATCTTCGGCATAACTGCATGTCTTCGCCGAAGGTGCACACGAAAATTTCGGCTTCTTATGATTAATGCGTTAGTTGCAGTTTCTATACGATTTCTGAAGATGCCTCAAAAAGACGAAACGCATCAATAAAGCTTACTATTTTCGCAGCCTGGGCTGTTTCTTCCTACTGAGAACGTAAGTACGATTAGACGAAATAATTAATATAGCAGACAGTTCTTTCTAGCGATACATAGGGAACTACTACCTAAGAGCATGTGGTACATTCGAAAACATAGCAAATGAAGCGGTCAGTCTAATCCTTACTCAATTGAGGTCAGCATTTTCTTCCGCCAACCCCTTCTATTGGCCGTTTTCGATAGCTGTTGTCCTCTATTGTTATCGCTCCCCGATGAACGACTAGTATACATCTCTCCCAACACTGGAATCCAAATGTCATTCATTTTCCCTCCCTCCTCCTTCTTGTTATATTTATTTTCTTGCTTAACAGTCTTTATCGCCTCTGTGTATAGCCTCTCGTAGTAACCGTAGCAACCAGTGTGTGAATGGGAAGTTCAAAGAAGGTACAATTTCACTTGAAGATATCCTCTGCAGGTGGGGACGAAACGTTGGTTCCCGCCAAAACGTCGTTCGAACACGCCATAATAATGCGAAATGCTTTAATAACTTTTATCTCTATGAATTTCAGCTGAGAAGACAATATTTTCACTCCAAACAAAGTTGTAAAAAAGTAAATCCATACTTCCACATTAATATCATAAATGTGAAAGTGTGTTTGTCTGTTGCCTTTTGACGACCAAACCATGGAAACGATTATGATGAATGTTGGTGTCAAGAAAAAGACCCCTAAGAGAGTGAAGTAGGGAATGGGATAGTGGGGCAGACTTCTTTGAAAATCAGTGAACATAAACCACGATGAAAGTTATTAAATTAGTTGTATAATGTATACGTCGCATAATGTGTAGTTACTTCAATAGTGCGATGCATAGATGCACGCTCCTGACCACGTCTCTCCGCACGCGCGCAGCGCTCGCAAGCTGACGTTACTGCACGTACAGTAGCTTACTTATTCACCATCACTCATCATAACAAAACTAATGCTACGCGAGCGCAGCCGCGGTAAAAGCCAGTATTTACATACACTAAAGTGACAATAGTCTTGGGATACCTCATTACATCACGTCGGACCTCCTTTTGCCTGGCACGGTGAAGCAACTCGACGTGGTATGGACTCAATAAATCGTTGGAAGTCCCTAGCATAAATTTTGAGCCTTGCTGCCTCCATAGCCGTCCATAATTGCGAAAGTGTTGCTGGTGCAGGATTTTGTGCACGAACTGACCTCTCGATTACGTCCCATAAATGTTCCACGGGATTTGTGTTGGGCCATCTGGGTGGCCAAATTATTCGCTCGAATTGTCCAAAATGTTCTTCAAACCTATCGCGAACAGTTGTTGCCCGATGACATGGCGCATCATTGTTTGAGAACGTGAAGTCCATGACTGGCTGCCAATGGCCTCAAAAAAAATGGTTCAAATGGCTCTGAGCACTATGGGACTCAACATCTTAGGTCATAAGTCCCCTAGAACTTAGAACTACTCAAACCTAACTAACCTAAGGACATCACACACACCCATGCCCGAGGCAGGATTCGAACCTGCGACCGTAGCAGTCCCGCGGTTCCGGACTGCAGCGCCAGAACCGCACGGCCACCGCGGCCGGCGCCAATGGCCTCCAAGTAGTCGAACGTACACATTTACAGTCACTGATCTGTTCAGCTGGACCACAGGACCCCGTCCTTTCCATGTAAACACAGCCCATACCATTATGGAGCTATCACCAGCTTGCACAGTGCCTCGTTGACAACTTGAGTCCATGACTTCAAATGGCTCTGAGCACTATGGGACTCAACTGGTGTGGTCATTAGTCCCCTAGAACTTAGAACTACTTAAAACTAACTAACCTAAGGACATCACACACACCCATGCCCGAGGCAGGATTCGAACCTGCGACCGTAGCAGCAGCGCGGCTCCGGACTGGAGCGCCTAGAACCGCACGGCCACCGCGGCGGGCGCGTCCATGACTTCGTGGGGTCTGCGTCACACTTGAAACCTACCAACAGCTCTTATCGACTGAAATAGGGACTCATCTGACCAGGCTACAGTTTCGCTGTCGGCTAAGGTCCAACCGATATGGTCACGAGCCTAGGAGAGGCGATGCCATGCTGCAAGCAAAGGCACTCGCGCCGGTCATCTGTTGCCATAGCCAAATGGTTCAAATGGCTCTGAGCACTATGCGACTTAACTTCTGAGGTCATCAGTCGCCTAGATCTTAGAACTACTTAAACCTAACTAACCTAAGGACATCGCACACATCCATGCCCGAGGCAGGATTCGAACCTGCGACCGTAGCGGTCGCTCGGTTCCAGACTGTAGCGCCTAGAACAGCACGGTAACTCCGGCCGGCTTGCCATAGCCCATTAACGCCAAATTTCGCTGTAATGCCCTAACGGATACGTTCGTCGTACGTCCCACATCAATTTGCGCGGTTGTTTCACACAGTATTGCTTGTCTGTTTGCCCTGAGAACTCTACGCAAACGCCGATTGGCTTGGTCGTTAAGTGAAGACCGTTGGCCACTGAATTGTTCGTAGTGAGAGGTAATGCCTGGAATTTGGTATTGTCGGCACATTCTTGACACTGTAGGTCTCGGAATGTTGAATTCCCTAAAGATTTCCTAAACTGGAATGTTCCATGAGTCTAACTACAACTATCATTCCGCGTTCAAAGTTAGAAATTCCTGTCGGCGGCCATAACCACACCGGAAACGTTTTCACATGAATCACTTGAGTACAAATGACTGCTCCGTCAGTGCCCTGCCCTTTTATACCTTGCGTACGCGATATTACCGCCCTCTGTACATGTGCATATCGCTATGCCGTGGCTCTTGTCACCTCAGTGTACATGAATGAGGCCTCAGAACAAAAGCAAGTTCCTCATGTTCATTGCGAAGTTCTTGAGAACCCTTGCAGACAATACTGGTCACCTATGTATCGAAGGTATCTCCTACTGACGAGCTCAGCATTCAATACGGTGTCAACCAAAATACAGAACAGAACATTAGGCAGACGAAGGGTCCACAGGTTAAAATCGACATCTATGCGCGCCTCAGAACGCGATCCCGATACCCATACGTGAGTGGAAACGCGCCATGGCGAGTACCGATGAGCAGGTATATACTTAGAATATACGGACTCCTACATCCTGCTATGGTCCTCCAGACATGATGCGCAGACATGTGACACTTTTCGGCAATATCATGTAAGGCCAAGCAATAGAGGCATTCCGATGCGTTGTTCCTACCTAGTTGAGTAAGTAACAAAAGCTTCTCCTTTCGTGACTCAGTGAAACATAGTAGAGACAACAGAAAGGACAAAAAATGACAAACAATACTGAACAAAAATCTATTCTATATCTGTAATATAATGATTTCTTATTTTTATTTCATTTTAATGACATTCGGCATTGGGGCATGTGGACTTGTTGAAGGAGTTACCATAGACGAAACAAATGTGGTAAAACACAAACTGCTTTTATCCCGTTGTTCACAAAAATAACATCAAAATCGCTAATACAATCGCACAATTGCATTCTCCCCTTGAAGAGATTTAACAAAGCCATCTGCAACTTAAATTAGTGACTGCACTGTTACTTTAGCCCCGCTATTCTGAACGCGATTCTAGTGGCTTAAAGAGTCTGCTACTTTGTAAGGATGTAACACATAAAGAGAGACAAACTGGCAGAACTAAGAAGCACATAAACACGTCGTAATAGGCACTGCCTGCCTTTGTTAAGTGCTGTTTTACGGAGCGAAAGCATTTGATAGCGTAGATGGTCTTCTGTTCTTCGGACAAAGAAGTTAAGCCCAGCGGTCCAGATGTGTTCACAAGTAGGGACTATATACTGATAAAGAGTTCCAGCTTCATCCTTGCATCCACTTTCGTAGTCACCCATTGGTTTGCATTAGGACTGCTCTCAACCGTTTACAGGACACACACTGTACACTGTACCCTGAGGACAGAGGAGAGTCCTGTGTCAGCGTACAATTATGCTACGATGAAAACATCTGTTAAAAGGGATCAGAACAGCAGAGTTCGAAATGACCAGTGACGTAACTATAGAAACTGGCATCCATGGCAGACATCGAGTTTGTCTTCCCACCACTGGCCCCCACATGCCCCGTCTTGCCCCCCCCCCCCCCCGTCCCTTTCAATTAATATTTATTCTCATGCTGCTTTCCGTAATTAATTCGTTTACCGAGATCACCACGACTTCACAATGAAATAAAAAGCACACATTTCAGTCGCTATTTCTTATATGATACAGTTCGAAACAGGCAACAACAACACAGTCCAAAGCCACGGTGCGTGCAAAAACTAACGAGTCCTTTATCACCGTTTCGGTATCGATTAATGCAAAGATGTAAACAAAAATCAGCAGGGGCAAAATATAATTACATCTAGCAGGCGAAGACAAGAATGAAGCGTCCCTGTGTCAGGGAAAGGTAGTTCTTACAGAAACACTGTCGAGTCTGAATCTGTCATGATTCTCTTTCATACATCTCCATCACCTTCCCATGATAAAGCGGGCGTAGATTTAAAAAGGTGGGGGTGGAAGTGATGGGTGTCGCCACAACATTTTAGTAGAAGCCTTTGTATGTGTACATACGTTAATTTCCAAATTTCATGCTAACTTTCGGAGAACAAGCTAGCACGAAAACTAAAGTGTCTCGAAATTGGTGAGGAGTTTATGAGTTAAAAGCTACGTTTCACACGGGACACTATTTAGTTGCTTGAGTGAAGACCTGTTCACGAAGATGGTATTTCGTCCTGACCGGGAACACTTCAAGCAAGTAAATGCACACAATCCCAGGCTGGCCTCATCTGCTGTCAACAACAAATCCGACACAATTCGCGAGTCCACAATTAAAGCCGGGAAATACGTGAAGCTGAATAAAGAAAGACAGATTGGAAAGAGTCTCTACTAATACAAAAAATGACAGAAAAACTGACTTTCCGAACCTAGGCGGAAACCGCTCATTTACACTCTCGTATAACCATAGCCTGCAGACCTGTGTTCATAATCGTAGTCCGTTGTGAAAAACTGCTAAAGTGCGTGCACACTTCAATTTTATAGCGTATAAATTATGATGCTGTAGCCGGCCGGGGTGGCCGAGCGGTTCTAGGCGCTTCAGTCTGGAACCGCGCGACCGCTACGGTCGCAGGTTCGAATCCTGCCACGGGCATGGATGTGTGTGATGTCCTTAGGTTGGTTAGGTTTAAGTAGTTCTAAGTTCTAGGGGACTGATGACCTCAGAAGTTAAGTCCCATAGTGCTCAGAGCCATTTTTTTATGATGTTGTATATGTTGTTGTAGTTTGTTGCTGGTAGCGTTCTTAAAGCGCTTATATGATACACAGACTTCTCAAATTTTCGGAAGAGTGTCTTTCAGATGCTATATTTTTCTGAATTATAGTTTCTTGGACATAACGCTAAAACGATCTATTACGCACCTGCGTAAACAAATTGTTATTATTGTTCTATTAAAACGTTATGCATTTGATTGCGTTTATTACTAAAACCTTAGGCATCTATTTTATACCAATACGAAACACGACGGCAGCCTATGTTTCGGAGAGCCGGCAGATTGGGGGGGGGGGGGAGAGAAAGAGTAACATAACAAACGGTTCCCCCCCCCGACCACCTCCCAACACAAAACCGAATCCTGGTACCGCGCCTGATTTAAAACTCTCCATTCAGTTCCCTTCTTCTTTTTCTTGCCCTTCCTTTTTCACCCTTCTCTTTTCCCCGTTTCTTCTGCCCTTCCTGATTTTTTTTCATCTGTCTCAAAAATGCGCCTCCACGGAAACGCCGACCATAAAACTGGAACTAAGGACTGGGCAGACAGACGTCCTAAGACCACGTAAGTCATCTAGAGCTTTAGCTACTTTCGGCTATCGGTATAAGTTTGCATTTTACAAGGCCCAGTCACATTGATGTTACCACCTAGTCATCTGACATCCAAATGGGCAAGGCTTGCGGGCTAAGGCCGAAAGCATTTTCGAAAAGGCGAAGTTTGTAAACTGTTCGCGTGGTGCCGTGGTTAAAGAGTGATGTCCATGGGGAAATGGCACTATCCAAAGCCGGCGCCTAGGCATCTGTGGTGCACCACGGGCCGTAGATGACACGGGTGAACCACGGCTGCTGAGATGTGTACAGCCGAACAGACGTGCAACTGTTGAACAACGCCCCCCCCCCCCCCGCCCCCTTCCCCGCTCCCCAGATGAACCAAGGGGCTACCAACTGTGTCTCTTCAACGACCTTTCAGCGAACGTTGCTGCATATAGGCTTCCGCAGCAGGTGCCTGGTTCACGCACTTCCGGTGACTGCCGTTCATTCGCAACGTACGATGGAATTTGCAAGCCAGTACCACAACTGGACGTTCACAGGTGGCCTTTTCAGACGAATGACGTTTTGTGCTACATCAGACAGATGGTCGTTGGCGTCTGCGGCCCTGCAACAATCGTCAGAAGAACCAGGCTGGAAGAGGGGGCGTTATGCTTCGGGAAATATTTTTGTGGCATTCCCTGGGTGATCTCGTCATTCTGTAATTCTCAATGCATCAACATATGTATGATCTATGCTTGGAGACCATACTCAGGCTTTTGACAGGTGGTCACATTAATGTGTCTGGACAGTTTAATAGTGATTTTTAACTGTCTTACAATGCAGACACAGATATTTCACAATTTTGTCGATGGACTGACATTTGAGTTTTGTCAGCACTATAATCGATCGACACCGCGTTGTCTTAGGGCCTGATCGCGGAGTTTAGTTTTTAGCAGTACTTCCCAACGAAACATCCTGCAGAGTCCTTACGACGAAAAAGGCTGCAGGTGATATATTGTACTCGTGATTCAAGAAGATGAGCATAAGATCGCGAAAGCAGCAGTGATTTTAGCGGCGTTTGCATTGAGCTGCGTGGGTGGTGCTGTGGCTGTGCCTGTGCTGAGCACAGCACGGCCCGCCGCGGCGCCTCAGCACTTTGCCAGCACGTAGGAGCAGGGCCGTTAGGCTCGTCTGCAGCCCACAGACCGCTGCTTTTTTTTCACTTTAATGTCTCATCGACTGACTGGCCGTTACATACTACGAACTAGGTATATTTTTACTGTTTTTACAGTGGTTTACCTTCCAGGCCATGACATGCTTGTTCAACAAGATAAGAATGGTAGAAGGTAACGCTTGTAGCTTTGTTGAAGGAGGAGGAGGAGATTAGTGTTTAACGTCCCGTCGACAGCGAGGTCATTAGAGACGGAGCGCAAGCTCGGGTGAGGGAAGGAAGGGGAAGGAAATCGGCCGTGCCCTTTCAAAGGAACCATCCCGGCATTTGCCTGAAGCGATTTAGGGAAATCACGGAAAACCTAAATCAGGATGGCCGGAGACGGGACTGAACCGTCGTCCTCCCGAATGCGAGTCCAGTGTGCTAAAGCTTTATTGAAGAAGCCATACCGACATTTCTGGGACCACGGAAATCTTACATCGACGCTTCAATACTTCGTCGAACTTACATAAAACATGTTTCTGTTGTTCATAATCAGAATCGCCTTCTAGCGAATACGAGCCATAGGCACTTCACTACCTCACCGCATCAGCAGAGCTAATGCCCTTTTCCTATTAACTCAACTTTTTGTAATACGTCATACTCCATTGAGGAATATTTTACAGGGTCCAAGTTTAATTTCTCATATTATACAGAGATCGGGCGTCTCTTGCAACGATGATACGATGTTCTGATTAGAAGATTTCAACTGACTCTACTCTATTCGAACCGGACAGCAACCTCTGGGACTTGGACGGTAAATAGGACTAATTTGTGTAATGTCTTTTCTTAACAACAAGGTGAATACGTCTGTCGAAATGGCTTCATATAATGACAGTTCACTTAACTATAGACATTTCAAACTGTTATGTTTAGTGTCTGAATGATTGTCGGCGGAAGTTTGCTTGTTGCGTGATCAATTGATACTGCTACCGTCTTAAACCTTTATATCTTCCTACCCCATACTATCGAGTTATGTTACATTAAGCACTGAAATCTTATTACCGAGCACTTTCCTTCCCTCTGCGATCCCAGTAGTATTGAAATAATGTTACTACTCTCTACTGTGTTCTCTTCTTGAACGAGTTTTTGACATGAGGAATCACAAGTCGCTCCATGACTCATGTCTTACATAAGATTTTAGCCATCTCCATGCTGAATTAACGTGCTCATTACGGCATCGGAGAGAGAAAAGGACAAATTGTTTCCTTGTGACAATGTCTATAAGAGGACTGTTCTTTCCTAATCATCTATCGGCGAATGATATACGTGTTCTCTGTTCACAGTATGTACTAGAGACTGAAAGATTGACTAGAAGCGAAAACAATAAGCTTCCAGTATACATGCAGAACATCACTCCTATTTCATCAAATATTCCTTTGATGTGTGTATGACTCTTTCGAGGGTTGTATCGATCTGCAGAAGCTCAACTGATTGTCGAAAACGAAGCTATCTTCTTATTTAGGCTAACAAACCTTTGCACCCGAATTGCACTTTTACAATCTGGATGGTTCTCATCTATTATACGCGTAGACTTAATTATAGATTCTAGTCATTCCGAAGATACCACTCCTAATACTTCAACTACCAAAAGACAGCTAAACTGCGAGTATATAGATGCGTTAGGTAGTAAAGGCTGTACCACGACGTAAGACTAAAGACGGAGGCGAAGCTGGCGTTAGCCGCAACTTCAAGAGTGGTTCTAGTCAAAGGCACCTAGCAGGTTGGCGCAGTACATAGGGTACTAGATTCGCATGTGGGAAGAGGGCTGAATTTCTGCCTCAGCCTTGTTCAGTCTGCATATGTGCTCCTTCACTAATGGAATCGCTCTCGATGGGCCGTTATACCACAATTTTCTTCCCTCCTCATTAGTTAAAGTATATTTTCTGGCTTTTATGGAAGGCAATGGATGTATTTTTGCTCGTAAAAAGTGAAAGTCGACTAGACACATTTCATGCAATATATTCCCGCGTATATGGATAAGGACTTGCCTGCCTCAAAAAATCTATAGTCATTTATTCGTCTGCTAGAGTGGGTTATCTTTGGCTGCGAACTACAAGGCATGCCTTAAGCAAGTCGCCTATATTCTTGACGTGAGTAGGGCAATATAATTGCATCGCGGGCAGAATCGGCTAGAGAGGGCCGCATGGCCACTGGACCAAGTTAAGAGGTCTCGTTTGCTTGCTGCTGATCTTTTCAGTATTGGAGCTTTGTCTTGAAATAAGCAAATAGGCATTTGAAGCGACATCGTTGTGGATTATGGTGAGAAGGTTGTTTGCTTGTGCTGCACTTGCGATGTACTTTGTGGAACATCAGACTGATTCGCGCGAAATACTTTGCAGTCGTATTCAACGAGAGTAGCACCAGTTCTTTGTCCGAGTTCACCTTTGTTAGAGCAAGTGAGACTCAATATCCTATTTCCTTTCAGTCACCGAGAGTTGCAAGTTGCTTACCTTATTGTTTTTCCTTTCATAGAACAATAGTATGGTTGTTTATGTGAATACAACCAGCGTCCTTGCCGCAGTGGTAACAACGGTTCCCATCAGATCACCGAAGTTAAGCGCTGTCGGACCGGGCTAGCTCTTGGATTGGTGACCATCCGGTCTGCCAAGCGCTATTGGCAAGCGGGGTGAGGCAAAACTAAGGAGCTACTTGAGAGAGATGTAGCGGCTCCGGTCTCGTAAACTGACGTACGGCCGGGAGAGCGGTGTGCTGACCACGTGTCCCTCCATATTCTCATCCAGTGACGCCTGTGGTCTGAGGATGACACGGCGGCCGGTCGGTGCCGTTGGGCCTTCACGGCGTGTTCGGGCGGAGTTTAGTTCAGTTTTTTACGTGAATATAGCAGGTAATTAGTGTTTGACGACCCGTCAACAACGAGGTCATTACAGACGGAGCAGAACCTCGAATTAGGGAAGGCTGCGGTAGAAAATAGGCAGAGGCCTTTCAAAGGAACCATCCTGACATTTGCCGCAAGTGATCTAGGGAAATCACGGAGAGCCTAACTCAGGATGGCCGGACGCGGGTTTCAGCCGTCCCTTTCCGAATGCGAGTCCAGTAGGTCAACATTGTCTGATTTTCCTTGTCTTTTGTAAACGTATGTCCATGTAAAGTCAACGGCGGGTGGAACCTACCTCCTCTAATGTAATAAAATCCATGACACATGAGGAATCCTATAATATCAACAGGTATCGATATCTTCATTTACAAAAGTAAAAAGTTTATATAAAAAACTGTGCCCATAAAAATACCAGCATTTGTATCTGACAAAGATCTAATCTCTTTGATTTGTATAGTAACTCTGTTTCTTCTTCATCGTGTACAGACATGGCAGCAAATTGTGATGAATGATAGTCAAGTCTTTGTGTGAGGCTGCAGAAAGCAGGCGTATTGTTCGAATTCTTAGCTCAAATTGTGTCACTACAACGCGTCAAAAGTTTCGTAATACAAACGTTGAGAGGTTCAGATACTTGACTTAATTTCGTAATTTGAGAATTACCAGTTTTTCGCCGGCCGGGGTGGCCAAGCGGTTCTAGGCGCTCAGTCTGGAACCGTGCGACCGCTACGGTCGCAGGTTCGAATCCTGCCTCGGGCATGGATGTGTGTGTTTTTCTTAGGTTAGTTAGGTTTAAGTAGTTCTAAGTTCTAGGGGACTGATGACCACAGCTGTCCCATAGTGCTCAGAGCCATTTGAACCAGTTTTTCGTAACCCTTTCATCAGTTAATTTTCTACATAACAGATCAGCTTGCAGACGTTATAATGATTCTAAACAAGACAACTAAGCCAACATCACGACAATCAGCTACGTAAAAATTTTGTATCTTCGTATGCGAATATCTCCTTCGATGCAGCTCACCTCAAAACAATGATTAACGTTAGGTCTGCGGACTAGTCACTGAATATGTGGCACTGAAGAGGCATATTACATTCCTCAGTATTGACTCCCATTCATTTCCTGACACAGTGATTCCTTCTATAATTTAATGGTGAACTTCTGGGTGTGCAGACGAGGTTTTATTTCCATTTTCGCACTATATTTCAGCGACGGACACAGTCGTCTTCTTCAGTGGCTGCGATTTCTGGTGTTGCTTGTACTCTCTACTTTCGAGTTGTGGCAGCGAGCACATGTAACATACCTCGCAGCACCTGAAGAAGACGAGTGGGTCGGTCATAGAAAATGGAAATACAAACTCTACTGAACTCCCAGAAGTACACCATTAATTAATCACGCCAAGAAATCCTGAGAGATGGCAAGGTATAATTTAGTTCGGGTATTTCTCAGACGCCTAGAGATAAATATTAATAAAATCTGAACTAGAAAAAATGGTGCAAATGGATCTGAGCACTATGGGACTTAACTTCTAAGATCATCAGTCCCCTAGAACTTAGCACTACTTAAACCTAACCTAAGCACATCACACACACCCATGCCCGAGGCTGGATTCGAACCTGCGACCGTAGCGGTCGCGCGGTTCCGCACTGCAGCGCCTAGAATCGCTCGGCCACCCCGGCCGGCTAAACTAGAAAATACCTGATTAAAAAAAAAAGTACATGGCGAATATGAGAAGCAAGCTGCACTGTATATGATGTGCACAAAATTGTAATCAGTGTGTATGTAAGACTTCTCTTACGGGAAGAAATTATTCAGAAAACTTTCCAACGTCGAGCACTAGAAAACGGCACTTTGAAATAATGAAACACGAGAATCGTGTATTGGAGATGTAGTGGTAAGATAAATACAGAAGATTACTTCATGTAGCTTAAAAAAGGATTTAGAAATCACTTTTCATACATCAAGATCCAGAACTGATTGATCATGTTTCCTTAGCAATAATTTTTGCTGGATCCTTACCGAACGCTTCGGTACCCGTTTTAGGAAGGGACAGGAGCATCGCAAGTCAGTAGAACGCAGATCCTCGATGCATAGATGGTCACAACAGATGGGCGACGAACAAATTGATCGATTAATTTCCGACGTAGAGTATTGAAAGTCAGTTATAGTTCTAGATCCTCTGGCGGACAATGTGCTCTTGTGAATATCTTTGTGTTTTAGAAAGAATTCAAGACTCTGTAAATGTTAAAATTTGCAAAATCTCTCAACATGGGCCTGCTGCTATTGATCGTAATCTCTCCAGCATAAAATAAGATTACAGGCCAATGAACTGAAATTCCCCAGTAAAATAGCAGCATACACAGAGTCAGATTATAAAGGAAATGCAGATATTAGGGAGGTATGGAAAATATTTGATTTAAATGAATAAAGTGAACAAAATAGGTAAAAATGGATCTCCCATCTGTTGCGAACGACGATGTCTATGTGCACCTGGTCCCATCGGAGGTTCGAGTCCTCCCTCGGGCATGGGTATGTGTGTTTGTCCTTAGGATAATTTATATTAAGTAGTGTGCAAGCTTAGGGACTGATGACCTTAGCAGTTAAGTCCCATAAGATTTCACACACATTTGAACACTTTTTTTTGAGGTAGTCTAAGATTACCACTATGTTTTAAGCAATATATTCCGCAAGATAAAAGATTCATTGTAAAAAGATGAAAGAACGAATTGTAGATGTAAGATGACAGGAGAAGTAGATACTAAAGTGCTACTTTTGCAGACGTGCTACAGTACTTACTGGAAGTAATGTCAAAAATTTCAAGTATGTCTCTTAATTCATAGGTGTTGAATTGTTTTGCAGTCTAAATCTCGGGAACGTCAGAGAAGAAACAAACTGGTGGGGATTGGCGACGAGCCATCCATCAGCGATGATTCACTCTCAGTGGGAGGGCAGTGCTGTACCGTGCCCTGTTTCTAATGCACACTCGTGCTACTACTTTTCGCGCTGTATGTTACGTAATTTCCGCCATCTAATCGAACCGGTATCCTGTCGGCTCTAGTTCACTGATTGTAGTTACTACAGTCTAGTTTCTCAACACGTTATCGGCTCTATGCACAGATGATGCTTGTTTTCGACTTTCTTCCGCAACGATGCTGCGAATTAATTCAAATGGTTCAAATAGCTCGGAGCACAATGGGACTTAACATCTGAGGTCATCAGTCCCCTAGAACTTAGAACTACTCAAACCTAACTAACCTAAGGACATCACACACATCCATGCTCGAGGCAGGATTCGAACCTGCGACCATAGCGGTCGCGCGGTTCCAGACTGAAGCGCCTAGAACCGCTCGGCCACACCGGCCGGCAATTAATTCAGGAAGTGGGTTGGTGGCTGAGGATGCACAAACGAAACAAAGTTATGTTTTTCTTTCCGACTTTCCAGCCCACTGTTCACGAACTGACCTAAGGAATTTCAGTGAGGGAGAACAATATATTTTCGTGTTGACGGTCCAAAACTTCCGGGTAGACCATACCTGAAGCCTTTACGAGACGTAACGCAGTTGGATGTTACATGATCGATCAGCCCACACGGAGCACTGACCCTAAAGGAAAACAAGCGCTGACGCAGCAACATTATTTTTATCAGCGTTGAGCGTATAGACTAAATCTTAGCAGCGGGATCGTCAGACATAATTCGGAGAGGTACCAGGCGTATTTGCTACAAATAAATTACCGTCTATATCCGAAGAAATGTTTTGGTGCTCAAATCGTAATTTTCAAGAGTGTATTTGAAATGAAATACAGTGAAAACATCCAGCTATATCAGTATGAAACATTATCTACCGGACACACACACATAATTTAAATTGCTTGAATTATTCTTTATAATTCATCAATAATCGTTGCCACACACTGTCTGCAAAGTATGTAAGTTACCCAGTTTGAGCTATGTAAGGTACCCAGTTTGAGCTCTAAATTTTTGTAACTGACGCATCTATTCATCTGTTGACAGGAAAAAGTATCTAGTATAATTTTAAAAGAGAAGGGACAATGTTCTTCGAACTTTGTAGAGTGGTAGAGCTACGAGGACGCAGGAAAAATACGTGTGCATATCGCGCTGACATCTACAGAGCGGAGCAGAAAAATCATCGCTTCCAGGTATTCTCCACGATAATACAGTTTTCCTTTTTATATCTTTCGCCATAGCCCAGGACATGAATAATGACTCTGAGCTCAGACAGAAACTATATGTATCACAAGTAACACAGGGATTCAGACTTTATAAAGTTTTAGTACGAGGGCATGCTGAAAAGTAATGCCTTCGAATTTGTAAGGTGAGCTCTCTTTCAGTTTTTTAGAGAAAACAAACGTTATTAACATTCTACATTTTTATTCTGTATGTCTGCACATTTACAGCCATCTGTCGCTAAAAACCCTCTAACTGGAGCGTGTAATAAATACACTACTGGCCATTAAAATTGCTTCACCACGAAGCTGACGTGCTACAGACGTGAAATTTAACCGACGGGAAGAAGATGCTGTGATATGCAAATGATTAGCTTTTCAGAGAATTCACACAAGGTTGGCGCCAGTGGCGACACCTACAATGTGCTGACATGATGAAAGTTTCCAACCGATTTCTCATACACAAACAGCAGTTGACCGGCGTTGCCTGGTGAAACGTTGTTGTGATGCCTCGTGTAAGGAGGAGAAATGCGTACCATCACGTTTCAGCCTTTGATAAAGGTCAGATTGTAGCCTATCGCGATTGCGGTTTATCGTATCGCGACATTGCTGCTCGCGTTGGTCGAGATCCAATGACTGTTAGCAGAATATGGAATCGGTGGGTTCAGGAGGGTAATACGGAACGCCGTGCTGGACCCAACGGCCTCGTATTACTAGCAGTCGAGATGACAGGCTCCTTATCCGCATGGCTGTAGCGGATCGTGCAGCCACGTCTCGATCCCTGAGTCAACAGATGGGGAAGTTTGCAAGACAACAACCATCTGCACGAAGAGTTCGACGACGTTTGCAGCAGCATGGACTATAAGCTCGGAGACCATGGCTGCGTTTACCCTTGACGCTGCATCACAGACAGGAGCGCCTGCGATGGTGCGATGGTGTACTCAACGACGAACCAGGGTGCACGAATGGCAAAACGTCATTTTTTCGGATGAATCCAGGTTATGTTTACAGCATCATGATGGTCGTATCCGTGGTTGGCGACATCGCGGTGCCCGCACATTGCAAGCGTGTATTCGTCATCGCCATCCTGGCGTATCACCCGGCGTGATGGTATGGGGTGCCATTGGTTACACGTCTCGGTCACCTCTTGCTCGCATTGACGGCACTTTGAACAGTGAACCTTACATTTCAGATGTGTTATGACCCGTGGCCCTACCCTTCAAGCGATCCCTGCGAAAACCCACATTTCAACAGGATAGTACACGACCGCATGTTGCAGGTCCTGTACGGGCCTTTCTGGATACAGAAAATGTTCGACTGCTGCCCTGGCCAGTACCTTCTCCAGATCTCTCACCAATTGAAAACGTCTGGTCAATGGTGGCGGAGCAACTGGCTCGTCACAATACGCCAGTCACTACTCTTGATGAACTGTGGTATTGTGTTGAAGCTGCATGGGCAGCTGTACCTGTACACGCCATCCAAGCTCTGTTTGACTCAACGTCCAGGCGTATCAAGGCCGTTATTACGGCCATAGGTGGTTGTTCTGGGTACTGATTCCTCAGGATCTATGCACCCAAACTGCGTGAAAATGTAATCACATGCCAGTTCTAGTATAATATCTTTGTCCAATGAATACCCGTTTATCATCTGCATTGCTTCTTGGTGTAGCAATTTTAATGTACAGTAGTGTATAACGGTGTAACTACGTCGGTGCGTGAGAAATGGCGTGCTGTAACAGAGTTCCAAATTCAAAGAGTTCGTTCACACATGGAGCACTCTCTCCTTCATCATGACAATGCCAGACCATCTATGAGCGCTCCGACATCGGCAACAATCCGACGCCTTGGGTCCACTTTCATCGATCATCCTTCATACAGTCCCGTTTTGGTCCCATCCGATTTTCAGCGGTTTCCAAAACTTAAAAAACGTTAAAAGACGAATCTCGTGCTTCGTTCTCGTAAAAAAACGAGGTTTCGCGAAAGCACGTAACATTTAATGAGTGAATTTACACTGAAGCGCCAAAGAAACTGGTATAGTTATGCGTATTCAAATACAGAGAGATGTAAACAGGCAGAATACGGCGCTGCGATTGGCAAATCCTACATAAGACAACAAGAGTCTGGCGCAGTTGTTAGACCAATTACTGCTGCTGCAATGGCAGGTTATCAAGATTTAAGTGGGTTTGAACGTGGTGTTAAAGTCGGCGCACGAGCGATGGCACACAGCGTCTCCGAGATAGTGATGAAGTGGGGGTTTTCCCGTACGACCATTTCACGACTGTACCGTGAATATCAGGAATCCGGTAAAACATCAAACTTCCGATATTGCGGTTGAAGGATCCGTCAAGAAAGGGACCAACGACGACTGAAGAGAATCGTTCAATGGGACAGAGGTGCAACCCTTCGGCAAATTGCTTGCAGATTTCAATGCTGGGCCACCAGCAAGTGTCAGCCTGCAAACCGTTCAACGAAACATCATCGATGTGGGCTTTCGGAGCCGAAGGCCCACTCGTGTATCCTTGATGACTGCACGACACAAAGCCTTACGCCTCGCCTGGGCCCGTCAACACCGACATTGCACTGTTGATGAAAGATATTGCCTGGGCGCACGAGTCTCGTTTCAAATTATATCGTGCTGATGGACGTGTACGGGTATGGAGACAACCTCATGAATCCATGGACCCCGCATGTCAGCGGGGGACTGATCAAGCTAGTGGAGGCTCTGTGATGGTGTGGCCAGAGTGCAATTGGAGCGATATGGGACCCCTGATACGTCTAGATACGACTCTGACAGGTAACACGTACGTAAGCATCCTGTCTGATCGGCTGCATCCATTGATGTCCATTGTGCATTCCGACAGACTTGGGCAATTTTAGCAGGACAATGCGACACCCTAAAGGTCCACAATTGCTGCAGAGTGGCTCCAGAAAAACTCTTTTGAGTTTAAACACTTCTTCTGGCCACCAAACTTCCCAGACATGAACATTATTGAACACATCTGGGATGCCTTACAAGGTGCTGTTCAGAAGAGAGCTCCACCACCACGTACTCTTACGGATTTATGGACAGCCCTGCAGGATTCATGGTGTCAATCCCCTCCAGCACTACTTGAGACATTAGTCGAGTCCATACCACGTCGTGTTGCGGCACTTCTGTGTGCTCGCGGGGGTCCTACACGATATTAGGCAGGTGTAGCAGTTCGTTTGGGTATTCAGTGTATTTTCCAAAAGGTACATATCAGATCTGAGATACTTCCTCCTGTCATGTCCATTAGCATTGTAACTTTATCTAGCAAGCGGAGCTAAAGAAACTTGCAGGCATCTCGTATCAATGCGGTAGTCTTTTTGAGTAGTTATATTGAGTGTCTAGCGACCACGCAGTTCGCTAAGCCAGTACCGGTGTTTGTCAGCCTAGCCGTGAAAGCAGCGGCCAGTGGGTGACCTTACACCAAGGGCTGCTCTTTTACACCGTCCTCAGGACAACTACAAGACAAGGACAGCAAATCTGCCAATGTTTTGAGTCTGTCCTTTCGTAGAGTGCATGTGAAAGCAACGAATAACCTGTCGCTAGCAATGAAAACCACTGACATTTAATAAAGTGTCTCGGTGAATCAATGGTTTCGCCTAAGAATACAAATCCGGAAACTCGGGTTTCGATTCTGGGTCGGTCCTAAGACTTTTTCCTCTCATTTATAGCTTTTCTCATTTGAGGCAATAATTTGTCGTGAGTGAAAAACATTGAAGTACAGCGTGATTCAGTGTCCGCATTAGACTGTGGGTCACCCAGTAAATAGATGGCGAAGTCCGCTCCCAGCTCGGAAGAAAGAAATGGAGTATCACCTTCAGTAAACCAGGCCTAGTGAAACACTGTGATGTTCCAACAAACCATAGGACTGAGGGTGGCGTTACTTCATTTTTAATGGAAAATTTTACGCTTCTATATTGCCGACCCCCCCATGAACCATGGAGCTTGCCGTTGGTGGGGAGGCTTGCGTGCCTCAACGATACAGATAGCCGTACCGTAGGTGCAACAACTACGGAGGGGTATCTGTTGAGAGGCCAGACAAACGTGTGGTTCCTGAAGAGGGGCAGCAGCCTTTTCAGTAGTTGCATGGGCAACAGTCTGGATGACTGACTGATCTGGCCTTGTAACATTAACCAAAACGGCCTTGCTGTTGTGGTACTGCGAACGGCTGAAAGCAAGGGGAAACTACAGCCGTAATTTTTCCCGAGGGCATGCAGCTTTACTGTAGGTTAAATGATGATGGCGTCCTCTTGGGTAAAATATTCCGGAAGTAATATAGTCCCCCATTCGGATCTCCGGGCGGGGACTACTCAGGAGGACGTCCTTATCAGAAGAAAGAAAACTGGCATTCTACGGATCGGAGCGTGGAATGTCAGATCCCTTAATCGGGCAGGTAGGTTAGAAAATTTAAAAAAGGAAATGGATAGGTTAAAGTTAGATATAGTGGGAATTAGTGAAGTTTGGTGGCAGGAGGAACAAGACTTCTGGTCAGGTGAATACAGGGTTATAAATACAAAATCAAATAGGGGTAACGCGGGAGTAGGTTTAATAATGAATAAAAAAATAGGAGTGCGGGTAAGCTACTACAAACATCATAGTGAACGTATTATAGTGGCCAAGATAGACACGAAGCCCATGCCTACTACAGTAGTACAAGTTTATATGCCAACTAGCTCTGCAGATGAAGAAATTGAAGAAATGTATGATGAGATAAAAGAAATTATTCAGGTAGTGAAGGAGACGAAAATTTAATAGTCATGAGTGACTGGAATTCGACAGTAGGGAAAGGGAGAGAAGGAAAAATAGTAGGTGAATATGGATTGGGGCTAAGAAATGAGAGAGGAAGCCGCCTGGTAGAATTTTGCACAGAGCATAACTTAATCATAGCTAACACTTGCTTCAAGAATCATAAAAGAAGGTTGTATACATGGAAGAATCCTGGAGATACTAAAAGGTATCACATAGATTATATAATGGTAAGACAGAGAGTTACGAACCAGGTTTTAAATTGTAGGACATTTTCAGGGGCAGATGTGGACTCTGACCACAATCTGTTGGTTATGAACTGTAGATTAAAACTGAAGAAATTGCAAAAAGGTGGGAATTTAAGGAGGTGGGACCTGGATAAACTGACTAAACCAGAGGTTGTACAGAGTTTAAGGGAGAGCATAAGCGAACAATTGACAGGAATGGGGGAAAGAAATACAGTAGAAGAAGAATGGGTAGCTCTGAGGGATGAAGTAGTGAAGGCAGCAGAGGATCAAGTAGGTAAAAAGACAAGGGCTAGTAGAAATCCTTGGGTAACATAAGAAATATTGAATTTAATTGATGATAGGAGAAAATATAAAAATGCAGTAAATGAAGCAGGCAAAAAGGAATACAAACGTCTCAAAAATTAGATCGACAGGAAGTGCAAAATGGCTAAGCAGGCATGGCTAGAGGACAAATGTAAGGATGTGGAGGCTTATCTCACTAGGGGTAAGATAGATACTGCCTACAGGAAAATTAAAGAGACCTTTGGAGGAAAGAGAGCCATTTGCATGAATATCAAGAGCTCAGATGGAAACGCAGTTTCAAGCAAAGAGGGGAAAGCAGAAAGGTGGAAGGGGTATATAGAGGGTCTATACAAGGGCGATGTACTTGAGGACAATATTCTGGAAATGGAAGAGGATGTAGATGAAGATGAAATGGGAGGTACGATACTGCGTGAAGAGTTTGACAGAGCACTGAAGGACCTGACTCGAAACAAGGCCCCGGGAGTAGACAACATTCCATTAGAACTACTGACGGCCTTGGGAGAGCCAGTCCTGACAAAACTCTACCATCTCGTGAGCAAGATGTACGAGACAGGCGAAATACCCTCAGACTTCAAGAAGAATGTAATAATTCCAATCCCAAAGAAAGCAGTTGTTGACAGATGTGAAAATTACCGAACTATCAGTTTAATAAGTCACAGCTGCAAAATACTAACACGAATTATTTACAGACTAATGGAAAAACTGGTAGAAGCCGACCTCGGAGAAGATCAGTTTGGATTCCGTAGAAATGTTGGAACACCTTACGACTTATCTTAGAAGAAAGATTAAGGAAAGGCAAACCTACGTTTCTAGCATTTGTAGACTTAGAGAAAGCTTTTGACAATGTTGACTGGAATACTGTCTTTGAAATTCTAAAGGTGGCAGGGGTAAAATACAGGGAGCGAAAGGCTATTTACAATTTGTACAGAAAGCAGATGGCAGTTATAAGAGTCGAGGGACATGAAAGGGAAGCAGTGGTTGGGAAGGGAGTAAGACAGGGTTGTAGCCTCTCCCCGATGTTATTCAATCTGTATATTGAGCAAGCAGTAAGGGAAACAAAAGAAAAATTTGGAGTAGATATTAAAATCCAGGGAGAAGAAATAAAAACTTTGAAGTTCGCCGATGACATTATAATTCTGTCAGAGACAGCAAAGGACTTGGAAGAGCAGATGAATGGAGTGGACAGTGTCTTGAAAGGAGGATATAAGATGAACATCAACAAAAGCAAAATGAGGATAATGGAATGTAGTCCAATTAAGTCGGGTGATGCTGAGGGAATTAGATTAGGAAATGAGGCACTTAAAGTAGTAAAGGAGTTTTGCTATTTGGGGAGCAAAATAACTGATGATGGTCGAAGTAGAGAGGATATAAAATGTAGACTGGCAATGGCAAGGAAAGCGTTTCTGAAGAAGAAAAATTATTTAACATCGAGCATAGATTTAAATGTCAGGAAGTCGTTTCTGAAAGTATTTGTATGGAGTGTAGCCATGTATGGAAGTCAAACATGGACGATACATAGTTTGGACAAGAAGAGAATAGAAGCTTTCGAAATGTGGTGCTACAGAAGAATGCTGAAGATAAGGTGGGTAGATCATGTAACTAATGAGGAGGTATTGAATAGGATTGGGGAGAAGAGAAGTTTGTGGCACAACTTGACTAGAAGAAGGAATCGGTTTGTAGGACATGTGCTGAGGCATCAAGGGATCACAAATTTAGCATTGGAGGGCAGCGTGGAGGGTAAAAATCGTAGAGGGAGAACAGGAGATGAATACACTAAGCAGATTCAGAAGGATGTAGGTTGCAGTAGGTACTGGGAGATGAAGGAGCTTGTACAGGATAGATTAGCATGGAGAGCTGCATCAAACCAGTCTCAGGACTGAAGACAACAACAACAACAACATATTGCCGAACCACGACAGGTCTAGACGAGAACCTGGGACGCGGTAGGCAACTGTACAGCAGCTTAGGTGCTGTTTCTCGCACTTATTCGCAATTCCTGCCGTTAGTAGTAGTTAAGGCACAACTTTGAAATATAGAAAAGTCTTGATTGCACAGTTCTTTATTAAGCGTTATGCGTTTCAAAATTTAATCGTCAGAATGAAGCTGTGGAATGAAGTGTACAAGAAATTAATGACAGAAAATATACATAAGCATGTATCTAAGTATTCTAATATGCAGTTTCTCTTCTTTAAAAGTAGCAAAAATGTTTTGTCAAATTTGTTCACGAGATGCTGACACGTACTTAATCGTAGTGTACAGAAGTTTGTGAAGTTACTATTTGATTTGCTTTCTATGGTCAATAAAAGCGCCATCTACTGGCCATCGCTTACCTCTTTGACAGTTCAAGCGGCACACTTAGTTTGGTACTGGTTCTATTCGATAGACGGCGGCATTGTCAGACATGGGGTTTGTACTGTGTTGAGTTTATGTGCTCACTTTCGTGAGCTTTGCCCTAAAATTTGATTTTTATGTAGGTACGATACTATTTGGAATTTATGTATCTTGGAATACTTAGATACACACTTATGTATGTTTGTCATTAATGTCCTGCACACATCATTCCATAGCTTCAGTCTGACGATGAAATTTTGAAAGGCGTAACGCTTAATAAAGAACTGTGCGGTCACGACTTTTCTATATTTCACAGTTGTGCCAAATCTGAATGGTCACCTGCCTATAGTATGGAAGTATTTCTATATCAAGTAACTGAAATAGTGATTAAACTTTGCTGACCACCGGTACACTACTACATGAATACGCTATTATGTATCGAACGGTGGCTAGGTAGCTTAGAACACTAACGAAAGGTTGGATAGAGAATTACATGCCGTCGACATCGAGAGCATCAAAGACGAAATCTTTGATTCGTAGAGAAGGATGGAGAAAGTTATCAGTTTGGGCAATCTTGAAGGAACCATTCGCCTGGAGTGGCTTAGAGAAATGAGAATGGCTGAGAGAAATTAGAAGCTGAACCCGACGCCTCTCGAGTACGCGTCCAACTTCTTAACTACTGCGCCGCTTCACCCAAGTTGGATAAAGAGCTAGGCGTGATGTTATTGTACTAGATTTAGACGTGTGTGCTGACTACTAAACCGTATCTTCATGGCAGATAGTGTCCCTTTTCTCTTGCTCACCTCAAATAACCTTTCGTCCAGAAACAAAATAAGAAATATATCAAGTACATGTTGTTTAGTTACCAGAGCGTTATTAAACAGCATGAGTGCCTTTGTTGTAGCTTGGTTAGTTACGGAGATGTGAAGAGCAGCATGTCTTTTTTAGTCAGCATCCCATATTTTTTATTCGGTAATCCACTCCCCCTCCTCAAGATCTGTTCAAAACCGTATCACAGTATACCGTTCATGTAAAGTTGGCATTATCAAAAGCGTAACAAAGAAGTGACTTTGCCGGTTGCTGTGGCCGAGCGGTTCTAGGGGCTTCAGTCTGGAACCGCGCGACCGCTACGGTCGCAGGTTCGAATGCTGCCTCGGGCACGGATGTGTGTGATGTCCTTAGGTTAGTTAGGTTTAAGTAATTCTAAGTTCTAGGGGACTGATGACCTCAGATGTTAAGTCCCACAGTGCTCAGAGCCATTTTTTGAAGTGACTTTTACTCTCCCGTCCTAGCATGCATTGCGAGTATCCGGGGTTCAGTACCTCGTCCACTTGCTGCAGCTGGTAATGAACAAAGTGAAACATAAGAAAAATGTATTCGGGTCATTCAATCGACAATAAAAAACAGTTAAAATGTAGTTTTTTGTCAATGCATCGTGTAAAAGTACTACAATACTCTACTCCATGTATCCGTATTGTAATTAAGAAAACATTATTGCCATTGCTGTTCTGTTCACTTGAATTCGCTTTAGATGAGTACCATTTCTACCTTCTCTTCATTAGTGTGCACTGGACTCACACATACTTTCAACTGAATGGCCGGAATGCATTTTCCTTGCGTTTTCAATTTGTTTAATATCGCTCCAGCAAGTGGTCGAGTACCCTGCAAATTGCACTGTATGCTAGTGCGGGAAAGTCAGTTTTTGTGTTACGTTTTTAAGCATTTCACGTTTACGTGAATGGAACATTGCCATACATGTCTGAATAAGTCTTGTCGAAATGAAGTGAATCCCAGAATTAAGAATATAGGATGCTATTAAAATAAAAGACGTACTGATGAATTCTTCTCGGGTTGTCAGCCGAGTGGTGGCGTCGCCTTGTCGCAACGTTTCAATGAGTTTCGTACCCATCATCGGATCCATCATCTTCTCCAGGAGATGATGGGTACGAAACTGATTGAAACGTTGCGACAAGGTGACGCCACCACTCGGCTGATAACCCGAGAAGAATTCATCAGTGGAATACGCCGAGAAAGACTGCAATCGCGTAAAAAGACGTACTGCTCTTCATGTCTGTGCAACGAACAGAATTACAAGAAAGGCACTCATCCTGTTTAACGCTCTCCTGTTACCTAAACAACATTTATTTGATAACTTTTTCCCGGAATCAAAATTAAAAAACGTATTTTTGGTGGCCAACATAAATGGGAATCCTGTATCTTAAGAAAAGAAATTAAACTCACAATTTATCTGTTTGAACTAAAATGATAATAACTGATAAGATGTAATTTATGTTACATTCTAAAAGGCATGGAATTATTTGAAAATATTTGCGAAGAAAGGTAAATCATAACATTCGTTGATTCTGGACTGAAGTTGCTAATTCTAGACGTATCTTCCAAGAATAGCACGATATTAGTGCAGCCGTGGACTGGGTAAACACACAGCACAAATTGTGTGAACTTATCGACCAGATCGTCCTGTCACCAGTAATGACTCCCAATAACCCACTAGGGTACAGGACGAGGTCTTCCTTAAAGAAGTGACTCTTTGAGATAGCCGATGAGCTCTATACTCTAGCGTCAATAATTAATTGTAGTTACAGTCCCTCTGCGCTTGCGTGCTTGCGTATGCAGTTATCCGTAAATGGGTGACAGTTCTTTTAAGGTGGAGTTCATTCGCCATTACGATCAGCACTGAAATTTACAGTTAATAATTCGGTGTTCGACGGTTTGGAGAAATTAATATTAGTCCTGTTTCATCTTCATATGTGTCACTGTTGTAAAGAAGTAGCGTGATACAGATACAGAAACAATTGAATATTCCTCTACAGAGGCGACTGTGCTGACTACAGTGTGTGCTCTTGTCAGTGGGTTTATACTGTTTACTGTCGTCTTGCAGGCTTGTCGGAACATGCCACTTACATTGTTGTAGCCTGCAGAAAAGAACGAAGTGTGTAAATTTTATTTAAAGGTTCTCCAGACAGCCAAAAAAGCCTCCACTGAGATATTTATATAGAACATAACACGCTAAGAAAGTTCAGTTTTCATTTTCAATGGTCAGTATTTACATGAAGATCATGGCTGATGTTAAATTGCAGACTCTTCGAACAGTAGTAATCAGGCACCTAGCAATCGAATGCACTTTGTTTAATATGTTCGACTACTTGGCGCCTAGAGTAGGCGATTGATTAGCGGAACTTGTGTTCGCTCCCGGCAGCTGAGTGGTCAGTGCGACAGAATGTCAATCCTAAGGGCCCGGGTTCGATTCCCGGCTGGGTCGGAGATTTTCTCCGTTCAGGGACTGGGTGTGGTGGTGTCCTAAAAAAATGGTTCAAATGGCTCTGAGCACTATGCGATTTAACTTCTGAGGTCATCAGTCGCCTAGAACCTAACTAACCTAAGGACATCACACACATCCATGCCGGAGGCAGGATTCGAGCCTACGACCGTAGTGGTCGCTCGATTCCAGACTGCAGCGCCTAGAACTGCACGGCCACTCCGGCCGGCTGTGTTGTCCTACTCATCATTTCATCCTCATCGCGCAAGTCGCCGAAGTGGCGTCAAATCGAAAAACTTGCACCCGGCGAACGGTCTACCCGACGGGACGCCCTAGTCACACACACCAGGACTTGTAACGTTGGCACTTAAATGTCCAAATGCACCGTCGTAAGCATGTGCTCATAGTTTAAAATGAGAGATTAAATCTCGTAAGTAGATAGGCTTAAATAAATGGTTCAATTTGGCTGTTTGGAGAAAATTCACATAAAATTTTCAAATGTAAATAATCGCGTAATCCACCTCTAATGACGAATATGATCCTGCAATAAAGTGTGTTGTATTTAGAGGGTCTAGTATATACATTTTCATGTTTTGTGGGAAACAGACCTGTAAATTTGTTTGAATAGGTAAGTAAAAATATCTCAAAATAACATCTAAGCCGAACTGACTGCTAGACGCTGTTAGGTAATTAGGATAGCAAATTTTAAGAGGGCCTCATCCACTATTCCGTCTTGTTTGAAAATGTTTGACTTTACAATGAATCGCCAATGCATATCACACAAAATTTTTAAACGTCGACAGCTATGCGCGGAAGTCTTGAGAAACAAGCTAGCAGGTTCGGTTTATTCGCTTACAGAATGAGAATTTTTACTGTTCGATAAGAAGGATGCTCCTTTATTGACAATGTATGGCGTGAAGTTTTTCAGGTGACTATCGGAACGATGTCGAGTGTGCCGCGAGAAAAATAACACACGCGAAACTCTGTTCTGTCGATAGGTCCGCTATTCCTCGGAGCTGAAACACAGCGAACAGTGTAGCTCGATTGACAAAAAAACTGCCTACAGAAGAAGGCTGACCGACAGAAGTATCTGCGCGGTGCTGAGCAAGCGATGTGGGTCAATACGATGCATAAGCTGAGGCGGAAGTGCAAGGGAAGGTCGTCGGTTCATGCATATGTTACGTAAGGCCACTTCCGTGAGTCCGTTGCTCCGCGATGAAACGGACAAAGCTAAGCGTCTCAGTTGTCGGCTGCATCACTGTGTGTACCGATTCTTTACGCGTTTGCTAGCTACAGTATGTTACACAGAACGAACTACAGTCTGGATACACGCCGGTAATAACAATTCACTACAGTATACACAGTACACACGCTAGAATGTCAATGACACGTACAAAGAAAGCTCAGTCAAAGAAGGGAGCGACCTTTGTTATTTCCGTAAAGGGAAGCTGAGTCTATTGGCATAAATTTATATAGTGTATTAGTGTATATAGTGTATTAGTGACATATCTGTCGGTCGGGAAATATGGCGTAATAATATTGCCTTAGTTTGCGTGCGAATTTGGTTTAGTTCCGTGCCAGTTGCGCTGCCTAGGCGCTCTGACGTGGGCGGTAGCAGACGTCTTTAACAAAGGATACTCCAGATATCATTACAGAGTTCCCATCAGAACGTTTCTATGCCTCTAACAACCGGCTGGGTTCAACGACCTGCGAGTGGTGGATCCGCTGCACTTCACTTTCTCCGGCTCACCTTGCAGCTTTCGCTTAAGCGGCTTTCTCCACAAAGCTGAAAACAAAGAAGGTAAAGAAGGTCCACAGCCTCGTGCACCTGATAATGACGGCCCTGTCCATCCTAGAAAGGAAGACGACTGCCACTATCTTGTATTTGTTACACTTCCCCGTATAGTGGCACTGCCACTGTCACGTCTTTGTGGTTAGCGTCAGTTTCTTCCCCGCAAAAGGAATCAGTTCTTCGTGGAGGATTAGAGTTGAAAGTAAAAGCTGTACCGAGTATAACGGATGTAATTTCAAAGTACAGAACAGGATTGTGTCGGCAGATGAGTTTTGCATTTTTAAGCTTCTTAATTAATATATCAACTGATTTGCGAATCTAACAAGTACGAACATAAGGATTTATGGAAAACGCAGTTCATCCGGCTTCTGTTATTTTAAAGAGAAGTACCACCCGAGTACAGTTTTTAAAATGCTATGAATCAACATGACGTAAGCGACTTGCTGAATATTATACTGAAAAACTATTTTCTTTGTCAATTCGTATTTAAACGCATTTGCGTATTCCCTACATAGTATTGGTTGTTACAGAGACCAACAAAATCATTTTTTTTATTTACAGTTGCACTTAAATTTTGTCAAATTACTATTGATTTCGGAACCAAGTACCATCATCAGCGCATCCCACTATCAAAATATCACATTGTTCAATGAAAATATTCTTTCTACATCTATATCATTACTCTACAAATGCCGGGCTCTGTGGCCGAGCGATTCTAGACTCTTCAGTCCGGAACCGCGCTGCTGCTACGATCACAGGTTCGAATCCTGCCTCAGGCATAGATGTGTGTGATGTCCTTATGTTAGTCCGGTTTAAGTAGTTCTAAGTCTAGGGGACTGATGTCCTCAGATGTTAAGTCCCATAGTGTTTCGAGCCATCTGAACCATTTGAACTCTACAAATCAGTGCGTGGCAGAAGGTCCATCGAACCACCTTCAAATCATTTCTTTACCGTTCCACTCTCGAAAAGCGTGCGGGAAAAGCGAACACTTAAATTTTTCCGTGCGAACTCTTATTTCTCTTATTTTATTATGATGATCATTTCTCCCTATGTAGATGGGTGCCAACAAAATGTTTTCACACTCTGAGGAGAGAGTTGGTGATGGAAATTTCATAAGAAGATCCTGCCGTAACGAAAAACCCGTTTATTTTAATGATTGCCACCCCAATTCGTGTATCATATTCATGGCATTCTCTCTCTCATTTCGTGATAATACAAAATGAGCTGCCCTTCTTTGAACTTTTTCGACGTCCTCAGTCAATCCCATCTCTTGCGGATCCCACATCGCACAGCAGTACTTCAGAAAAGGACGGACAAGCGTAGTGTAAGCAGTCTCTTTAGTAGGCTTGTTGCATTTTCTAAGTGTTCTGCCAATAAATCGCAATCTTTGGTTTGCTTTCCCCATGACATTAACTATGAGGTAGTTCCAATTTATGTTATCCGTAAGTGTAATCTCTAATATTTAGCTGAATTCACAGCCTTTGGATGTGTGAGAGTTATCGTGTAGCCGAAATTTAGCGGATTTCCTTTAATACTCATGTGGATGACTTCACAGTTTTCTTTATTTTGAGTTAGTCGTCACTTTTCGTACCTCACAAATATCTCGTAAAAATCATTTTGTATTTGGTTTCCATCATCTGATGACTTTACAATACGGCATCATCTACTGGGCTGCTCATATTGTCTCCCAAATCGTTTATATAGATCAGGGATAGCAGAGGGCCTAAAACACCTCCTTAGTGAACACCAGATATTACTTCTGTTTTACATAAACATTCATCAAATATGTTTCTATTGATAGGTTAAGTATGGTAGAAAGTGCAGTCTTAAAATATAAGCAATTCCTGACCTCTGGAGCGGAGTAGTCAAAATCTCCATCAAAGAAGGAAAGCCCTGTAAGTACAAATTTTAAAAAGTCACATGGTAGAAAATACATAAAAAGTAAAACATATTATTTATCTTCTGGCATTAAATAGCCGCGTTGAAGTAATATTATATGTTCTCCAACAATTCCATTTTATGCGATGTTTTATTATGTATATACATTGTGAGTCTAAAAAAAAAGGATACAATACAGAGCAGGCTCCTTTGTCACATCTGGCGGCAATATGTGCCCGTTTAACACATAGTATTGACCTTTACTCATTAGTATAATGACACACCAACTCGAGTAGCGATGTTGACGACTGCGCTCCAGGTACAAGAGGCCGTCTGTATTTTAAGATTACTCTTTCTACCATACTTTAGCTATCATATAGAAAATATTTTATTAATGTTTTTAATGTTTCCTAAGCAGTATTTTAATCGAACACTGTGATGTTTTGATTATAGGATGGCTGATGATGGTACTTGGTGACGAAACCGGTAGACATTTGACAAAATATACAGTAAGTGCGACTGTACACTGAAGCAAATGTGTGTATTTTTTGTCGCAATGCAATTGATTCTGCATGATGACAATACAAAAAACTCTAAGAAGAAGTCCGAAACAAACTGATTATCATCTAAGAAGCAATGTTTAGACAGATTTGAGATCGGTTTCTTTAGATAGGTAATGAAACATTTTCTCATGCTCCACCACCAGGTCTTGTGATCTGTCTCCTACACCTCGATGTCGAGGAGATGTTAAACTGCCTGTCTGTCCTTCTTTCCGTGATTTGTTCTTCCAAAGGCCAGGCACAAATTCAGTCGTTTCTACAGAAGTGGAAAATTTCCCAACGAAAACACCAGAAAACATATCTAACGTGAAGTGGAGAATTGACAGAATTGACAGAACAGTACACAGTCTCACTTCCTTTGTCTCACGTTAAGCAACGTTTCGTGAACGTTACTTTGTCTGAAATACTGCTACGTTAAGGAGATACGAAAGCTGTGCCTGCTAGAAGGTAATAGACGACATCTCTGCTGATTTCGTAATGTTCCCTCCATCAGCACATCCCCCAGTGGGCTCACTGCAAGTGTCTTACAAGAAACTGTTTACGGAAGACGCGTCGCAAGACTACGATAAGAGATGTAGGGCATCTCAGTGCATAAACTGATAAGCGGAACAAGACGAAGGCCACATCCCGACGTATCGCTGCTACTACTACTCCTTTATCAGCGTATAATTTCTTCAGCATGTTTTCAGCTTAAGACTTTGTGTTCCTCGAAAGACATTTTACGCTTTCTCGTCGCACCGCCGTCAATCGCTGGCTTACTTATTCGGCTGTTTTTCTCTATCCTTCGAGATTCATCTAATGAGGAATCCTTTGCAGGTGGGAACACTGATCGCTCTGTCTTTGCCTTTTCGGTCTCCGGAGACAGTGGGCATCGACGACAGCGAGGCCGGCCGCTGTGACCGAGCAGTTCTAGGCGCTTCAGTCCGGAACCGCACTGCTGCTACGGTAGCAGGTTCGAATCCTGCCTCGGTCAAAGATGTGTGTGATGCCTTTAGGTTAGTTAGGTTTAAGTAATTCTAAGTCTAGGGAACTGATGACCTCAGATGTTAAATCTCATAGTGCTTACAGCCATTTGAACTATTTTGAACGACGGAGACGCACAAGATCTTGCTACTAACGCAATGGCGGACTCGTTGTTTTCAGTATTTTAAGCGAGACAAATTTTGTAGAGGATCCTATTCACCAAGCCGAGATGAGGCAAATCGAAGAGTCTACAGATGTGGAAACATCTTCACCTGTCTAACTCGCTACGTGCTCTTCAAAGCTTTACGTATTTTAGCGCCACGTCAGTTTTCAATTATGCCAGCTACCTTTACCGAAGGGCGACAGGTTACTGCTTTTTCTTTCACGGAACGAATTTTAAAATTCCAGTCACCTGTCAGAATGTTAATCTAAAGACCAGAGAGATTTATTAGATATTGCCGTATTGCCGATGGAATGCGCTCTTTTCCTCCGACCTACAATTAGTGGATGTGAGGGTTAGTAATCTGGAGGGGATGGGGCGGCATTACATTAACATTTGCTTCTAATCGCATTACTTGATTTATACGTACTTTATTACGCTACCAAACTTTACGCATAAACAAGGTTTCCAGACACGAAAATCAAGGCACATATGAAAAACTGTTGAAGAAACGAGCTACGGATTACGGTCCTGACTGCAAAGCAGCTGTACCGTCAATTCCCAACACAAGCCATTATTAGTATGAAGATTATCTTGTGGTATTGTTATCTATGTGGGCACAGAATTATTCAGAGTCCATTGTTTGTAGTGTTCGACGCATTTCGATACCTCTTGGTCAATAGTCAGGAACAAGGTATTTGCCGGCCGGGGTGGCCGAGCGGTTCTAGCGCTACAGTCTGGAACCGCACGACCGCTACGGTCGCAGGTTCGAATCCTGCCTCGGGCATGGATGTATGTGATGTCCTTAAGTTAGTTAGGTTTAACTAGTTCTAAGTTCTAGGGGACTGATGACCACAGCAGTTAAGTCCCATAGTGCTCAGAGCCATTTGAACCAACAAGGTATTTTTACAATGCTAGACCCATTTGTGTCTTCAGACCCTTGCACTACCGAAATTAGCTCGGCATGTTATATTTTGGCAGTATTTTGCCATATTAGGGTGCTCGCACGATCGATACTGAGTTGTGCTGCGTCGAACTTACTTTCTGAAGCGCAAAGGTTATGCTTGGTATATCAGATTCTGTGCCTAAGTATTGTACATCTGATCATTGGAGTTCAATATAAATTAATGGACATCATCCAGCGTATTTCACGAATTTTGCGTTTTAAGAGTGACATTGACTTGCGTGTCGTGAGAGTAAAGAATCTATTTTTGGAACACTATAAACAGAAACAAAGTTCAAACTTCTAAATTTCAGAAGAAGTTGATGATGTTCAAAGACAATTGTATTCTTTGTTCCTCACTTTGTATAACACTACACGCACTCGTTCGGTTTTCCGTTCTTTCTTCTTCATATTGTTACAGGTAGCGGGAATAAGAGTTTACTGTTCCTTTCTAAGATTACTTTGATTAATTAAAGCATTAACTTCAAAAAAGTTTTGCAGACAATATTAATTTCATTATAGTGAAGCCAAGATTTGAAACAAAAGAATTGGGGAACACAGATTATTTGGGGTGTTCGCAGGTCAGCATCCCGAGTGATAGAAACAGACGTATGGTAAAAGGCTTGGTACTAAGGATGTGCATCCAGGCTGGACTTCGAGAGTAGACAGAAATGTGACGTTATTATAAAAAATTCGAATAGACGATGTCTGTCATTATCTTGCTCAAATTGTTTAAATTAGTACTTCCACAGAGTTTTGACCTTGGCCCCTCCGCTGGAAGTGCGAATATCTAGAGATTTCTGCCGGGGTGGAGTGTCCTTTGATACTGAAGGAAGAAGGGTACGCTTCATATAGCAAGGAAACAGGGAGGGAGGGGCTTGACTGTGGTAACGTGGTGAATGCTGCCTGCGTTTCGTGCTTAATAGAAGCTGAAACTATCACACGTACGTCGGAGTAACTAGGGTAACTGGCACCAGGGGCAAACTTAAAACTGTCGTTCTCCTCGCCCACTGTGACGTCACTCAATTTTCAAAGCTGTTTAGCCTGTTTATCCATTTATTGGGATTAGTATAACTTTACAGTGAAGTAAAAGAAACGCATTTTAGTATTTTTTTTTTGTAAGGTACGATTCAAAATATGGAACAACACATAGCCCAAAGTCGCACTGCTTATAACATTAAAGCGGTTCTTTTTCATTCTTTCATTATCGGTCAATGGAAAGCAGTAACAAACGAAACTAAAAACGAAGAAACACTCTTTACACGCCGGCCGATATTGCCGAGCGGTTCTAGGTGCTTCAGTCTGGAACCGCGCGAACGCTACGGTCGCAGGTTCGAATCCTGCCTCGGGCATGGATGTGTGTCATGTCCTTAAGTTAGTTAGGTTTAAGTAGTTCTAAGTCTAGAGGACTGATGACCTCGTATGTTAAGTCTCATAGTGCCCAGAGCCATTTGAACCAACTCTTTACACGTTCATAACGTTGGCTCACTCAGCATGAGAGGGGCTCCATGTGGTAGTCTAAACCAATAAACAAGCGTCTCTGTACTACGCAAAATTCGGTCTTATAAAACTGTTGCTTAGCACAGTCGAATTCAAATCTTCTCGCAATTCCATTTCATTCAGCTCAGTCCCCTCTGCATTTTACTGCACTCAAATGCATTCTTTTCATCATCATCATCACCACCATGTCCATCCCCGGTAGCTGAGTGGTCAGCGCGACAGAATGTCAATCCTAAGGGCCCGGGTTCGATTCACGGCGGGGTCGGAGATTTTCGCCGCTCAGGGACTGGGTGTTGTGTTTCCTAATCATCATTTCATTCCCATCGAAGTGCAAGTCGCCGAAGTGGCGTCAAATCGAAAAACCTGCATCCGGCGAACGGTCTACCCGACGGGAGGCCCTAGTCACACATTTTTTTATCACCATCACATCTTTTTCCTTCTGCTACACCTTCTATTTCTTCCATTTCTTGTTCTATTTCTTCTTTTTTCTCTCTCATTTATTTTTCCTCTTCCCAGTTTTCTCTTTTTGCTCTTCATTTTTTTCGCCTGTCACAAAACTGCGCTCCAATGGAAACGGCGCTCAGGGCACGCACCCCAGTGACACCACTCCATTTGGGGAAAAGCAACCTTTAAATGATGTTTATTTAACTATATATGTGGTTTAAAACGCAATTTGTCCGAAGTCTTCCGATATAAAATTGAGCATTAGATCAGTGCAGCAAACAAGGAAAGAAGTGCGCGTTTGAAACTTCGATATTAGGATCACATGATTGAATTGTTTCCGAAGTTTGCTAGAAGACCAGAGCACAAAGGGAATAGTTGAGGCCGCGAATTTTAGAACAATGCTAGGCTGTTACATGAGCTGGCTAGGAAAAGCGCACGGCACACGTAACGGAGGGAGCTGAGCCGCAGTGAAAGCGCAGCGCCTACTTTCCACTGTTGCACTTCCTATGCACTTTCCCGGCTGCACACGGGGCTCTGTTACCGCAGCTTTGCTCGTAATGCTCGCGTCACGCACATCGCAACAGGAGCCTCCTGCAACAATGCACTGGCGAAGGGCGCACTGCGGTCGTTTATTCGCCCCGACTCCGCCACACTTACCAAGCTCGAATGCATCAGTTGAAGATTGAATTTTATGTGTAGTAACCTCGTGTCCATTGCAGATGAAGTACATGGTACTTACTAACTTTGGCCTTACTGTCTGCAATGGGGCAGAGACATTCTTGGGAACTCGCAGTTTCTCTCTTCAGTTTTTTATATTTCAGAGTTTTCAGAGCTATTTCCCTTTATTAGCGATTGAATATTTATGTACTTTTCTGAAAACAGTTGTTCCACACCTACACTTCATTTTTTATTGATCTTTGTTTTTTGCTTTGTATTGATATTTGTTTCTTGAGAACGGAGTTGCGGCCCCAAAACTAGTAGCGAAGAAACAAACATAAATAAAAAATAAAATTGTGGCCATAGACTCGTTACTTCCACACAAATATCGTATCAGTTACGGACCCACACATAAAATTCTCTTCCGAAAATAATGGAGTAGTTCATCAGTATAGAGTCTCAACTTCATATTGTCACCAGTTCCCTGTGCGAATCCTCTCAGAGATCATCTCTTGAAACGTACTCAGTAATGCTCACAAAGCCAACCCATTCACGAAACGTATATCCGACTTCCCCTCCAGCAAAAATCGAAATATGAAGCTCAGTGGATTAGAAAGCTGGAGGAGAGAGGTTGAAACTCATGGCTGGAAATTCTTATCATTGTTTCTATAAATCATTTCAAATGAAGGACACGGCCAATGTCCTCTCTTACATTCCCCAAATAAGCTTGTGTTCCGTTTATAGTGCCATAGTTGTCGACGTTGATACTTAACTTCAGTATCCCCTCATTGCTTTAGACACAGCGGTCGGACCTGCAAAATTTGTGCCATTAACAGTAACAAGCGTATTTTCAGGTGACTTGTAGAAAATTCATTTGTTGGTAACATATGACTCCGCCGGCCGCGGTGGCTGAGCGGTTCTAGGCGCTTCAGACCGGAACCGCGCGACTGCTACGGTCGCAGGTTCGAATACTGCGTCGGGCATGGATGTGTGTGATGTCCTTAGGTTAGTTTGATTTAAGTAGTTCTAAGTTCTAGGGGACCTAGATGTTAAGTCCCATAGTGCTCAGAGCCATTTTAGCCAACAAATGACTCACCCACATGCAAAGACAGGGGAAGAACAATAAAGGTCCTCTGAAGCACTACAAGAAAGCTACGTATTTGGATAGAGGAAGTTATGGTCAACATATTTCGGATCCACGTCCAGCCACTGTTTTTTTTTTTTTGTGCTAAGATGGACACTTTCGGTTTCCTTCCCCATATGTCTCCAATCCCTTTAATGCATCCAATACTGACGGAACATTATTTCCTAAATATGTAAATGATACGTCTTCGGGCGACCTAATTTCAGTCGAAGTATGAGAACATTTTTTCTCTTCTGTTACTGTCGTGCTATCGTTGCAGGGTAAGCACCTTATAACTTTTTGACCACTATGGATGTGGGACTTACCGATACCAACGTCTAAAGATCACCTCGATTTGAGAGAGGAATTTCATCTACAGTGCAGTACCACTTGAAAATGGCCCAACGTCGAAATTTCAATTGCGAAATAAATAACTTATACAGGCAACGTCGAATATGATGTCCTTTAGACAGTTTACAGTTGTTCTACGAGACATTAATCATCGAGACTCGAGGGCTTAATGGGCAATGCAGATAGGCACCGTCGCAACTGGAGATGGAGATTTCGCTCTGAAAATATACAGTAAAAAAAATAAATAAAAAAAGGGAATGCAGGTAATTGACGTAAAGTATGTATCTTTGAATAAAAGAAAAGGAATACAGGTAGCTAACGAATTTAATTCATAAAAGCTCTCAGAAGTTGGCAATTTACGAGGCTACACGATGAAGAATCTCTCAAATTCTGGACACACGTAGCTTATCGGCACATCTCGTACACTGACGTTTCTTGACCGCGCAACTAAAGGTGGTATCCTTCAATTGAATAGGCAGATACGCTCCTCGCATCTGTTGCGTCATTAAGCAGTACTTGGCGCAGTATGTGCACTGCGTGTCTCAGGGGGAGTGGTCAGTATTCAGGGGTTTGATAGGAACGATCATTTGAAGCAAAAAAGTCTCAGGGGGAGTGGTCAGTATTCAGGGGTTTGATAGGAACGATCATTTGAAGCAAAAAAGTCTAGTGAACGTGGGATCTAAAATGTATACCTTAAGAGTTATGAGCACAACTTTATTTTCGGTACTGTGAAACAAACCTTTTCTACTGCAAGCACCTTGCTTTCCATATTTTGAGAGGTGGTAGTATGGACCAAAACAAGTAAAAAACGTGCAGTAAACATGGGTTCCGAACTGCCTACCTTAAGAGCTACGCATGAGCGCTTGTTCATTTTTGCTAATGTGACACACAACTGATCATAGGTCTTAAGGTTTACACTGAAATGTGCCCCTGTTTACGAACATTTTTTTCTTTTTTTGATTCATAACACCTCGTCCCAAAATCTAGAAAGCAAAGAGTTTGCACTAGAAGAGATTTATTTCACAGTACCCCTTAAAAGAGGCCTGTGCATTTTAGAGACCACGTTTACTCGACTTTTTTGCTTCGAATGATCATTGCTGTCATGTCCCTGTACATTTCTCCCGGGACGCCGTGTGTGGGGGGGTAGTAGGATATGCGCTGCATGTGAAGACTATGGCAGGAGGGTAAAAGCCGAGATAAGGGAAGCTACTTGGCATTTTGCTGGCGGAGCTGGTGGTTTGTGGAAACGCTGCGGGCCCGCGATGAAAGCGGCCTCTCCGAGGGCGGACCAGAGAAAGTGTCGGCCGCTTTTACTTTCTTGGCTTGCACGGTTCGCAGCATCACAGAAAAAAAGGAAACACTCATAACGCGAGCAATCAACTTTCTCCTCGTGGAAAGCGCCGGCCGAGGAAAGCTCCTCTCTCTTTCCATTCTGATATACGCCGCGTTCATAACTGCAGCTGCACGCTGCGCCGCTGTCGCTCTCTTATAGCGTTATTTATACTCGCTGTGTTGCCACTAGGTTGTTCACCCCCAACCGCTTCTCAAACAGATCGTACATCGATATCGGGAACGGAGCGTCTCAGGTGCAATATGGCACTGCGACCAGCGGAATAGTCCCGGCAGCGAATGTCTCGGGTGCCCTCTAGGCCGGCGGTTGTCGTTGCAGTCAGGTTTGCTGTATCGTTCTGATGCACCCTATGTGGTACCGGAGTCACCGGTCAACCGGAATTTTACCTGTTAGGAGAGAAGAAGGAAAATTTAGGTTTTACGCCCTGTCGACAACGACATCATTGCATTCGGAGTATAGGCTCTCAATGGAGAGACGTCTACAGACGTTAAAGTAGCCTCTGGCGTACCACAGGGGAGTGTTATGAGACCATTGCTTTTCACAATATATATAAATGACCTAGTAGATAGTGTCGGAAGTTCCATGCGGCTTTTCGCGGATGATGCTGTAGTATACAGAGAAGTTACAGTATTAGAAAATTGCAGCGAAATGCAGGAAGATCTGCAGCGGATAGGCACTTGGTGCAGGGAGTGGACACTGACCCTTAACATAGATAAATGTAATGTATTGCGAATTCATAGAAAGAAGGATCCTTTATTGTATGGCTATATGATAGCGGAATAAACACTGGTAGCAGTTACTTCTGTAAAATATCTGGGAGTATGAGTACGGAACGATTTGAAGTGGAATGATCGTATAAAATTAATTGTTGGTAAGGCGGGTCCCAGGTTGAGATTCATTGGGAGAGTCCTTAGAAAATGTAGTCCTTCAACAAAGGAGGTGGCTTACAAAACACTCGCTCGGCCTATACTTGAGTATTGCTCATCAGTGTGGGATCCGTACCAGGTCGGGTTGACGGAGGAGATAGAGGAGATCCAAAGGAGAGCGGCGCGTTTCGTCACAGGGTTATTTGGTAAGCGTGATAGCGTTACGGAGATGTTTAGCAAACTCAAGTGGCAGACCCTGCAAGAGAGGCGCTCTGCATCGCGGTGTAGCTTGCTCGCCAGGTTTCGAGAGGGCGTGTTTCTGGATGAGGTATCGAATATATTGCTTCCTCCTACTTATACCTCCCGAGGAGATCACAAATGTAAAATTAGAGAGATTCGAGCGCGCACAGACTGTGTATTTTGACACATTCCGATATTCACTAGAAACTAGTGATGGAGACTTTTTCGGATCAACAATGAATTCTGCATCTCCCACTCTCCCTATTTCTCGCTTTCCCCTTCGCTGGATGTGATCTAAAACTGAACGAGGTGGCGTTGTGGTTAGCACCCTGGACTCCACCATAAAAACACAACGATGTTAGCGTAAACGTAATGCAGTTTTATTTAGCCAGACGTCTTAATTTATCAGTTTTTTTAAATAACATACATCGTATATATAAACAACAGAAACGTTTGCTGTTCTTTGTAATAATTCCTCTGACTAAGGTTTGGCGTTGACAGCAGAAGAAATTAAGAGGAAGAGAGCTTCCGAGGACAGAATTACATGTCGAGAATAGCAGTATCCGTTTGTATATACCAGGGCTAGTTATAAAGTTTCAATTATCGCCTCGAAGAAATAAAGTTACGTAACTAATTTTCTGTTGTTTGTAGGTAAATGTTTGTAGTTGTGGTAAACAGTGACCTCTCGGCGCCACAGTACGTTAGCACACCGCTAGAACAGCCAAAAACAGAACGAGGTGGCGTTGTGGTTAGCACCCTGGACTCGCATTCGGGAGGACGTCGGTTCAAACCCGCGTTCGGCCATCCTGATTTAGCTTTTCCGTGATTTCCCTGAATCGCTTAAGGCAAATGCCGGAATAGCTTCTTCGAAAGGGCATGGCCGCTTCCCTTCTCCACCCTTCCCTAGTCCGAGCTTGTGCCGCGTCTAAAGTGACCTCACCGAGCGAGGTGGTGCAGTGGTTAGCACACTGGACTCGCATTCGGGAGGACGACGGTTCAATCCCGTCTCCGGCCATCCTGATTTGGGTTTTCCGCGATTTCCCTAAATTCTTTCAGGCAAATGCCGGGATGGTTCCTTTGAAAGGGCACGGCCGATTTCCTTCCCCGTCCTTCCCTAATCCGAGCTTGCGCTCCGTCTCTAATGACCTCGTTGTCGACGGGACGTTAAACACTAATCTCCTCCTCCTCTAAAGTGACCTCGTTGTCGACAGGACATTAAACACTGATCTCCTCTAGAACTGCCAAAACAAAATGACGTAGCCCATCTCCACTTCTGGACTGTACCACATCGGTTTGGCTCCTCTAGCGGCATGCTACAGAACTGTGCCATGGAGATTTCAGTGTACACCAAAACTGCGAACATTTACCTGCAAACAACAAAAAACTGATTATGTAACTTTATTCTTTAAAACTTTAGACTATGCTTCGTATTATAACGCTCTTCAGAATTATGATGTAATAAAGAATTATTATTTTCTAACGACCCCGGAAATTGCTAAATATATACGGGAACCAGATATACATCATAAACTCGTTCTCTCCTTCTCTCTCCCTCCCCCTTCACATTGTCCATCTTCTTCTCCCCCCTCCCCCTCTCTCTATGCATCACCTCCTCCCACCTCTCTTCGTCCATCTCCTCCTGCCCCCTCTCTATGTCCAGTTCATTGCCCCCACCCCTCTGTCCCGTTACCGTCTCTCTGACATTGATCCTTGTTGTTCTTTCTAAGGAAACCTTCATTGGGAACTGAAGTCCCTTAAGATGAATGTTTCAATCGGTTGGGATCATTGCTACATGAGAGACGCGTCTTCAGCTGCTAGATCTGTGAGGATAGTAACTTCAATGACAGTATTTCGTATAGTTATAATCTGTGATTGGATAGGATTACAAAGTTTCAGACGATTCGGTAGTAGTAGTAGTAGTAGTAGTAGTTGGTTGGTTGGTTGGTTGGTTGGTTGGTTTGGGGAAGGAGACCAGACAGCGTGGTCATCGGTCTCATGGGATTAGGGAAGGATGGGGAAGGAAGTCGGCCGTGCCCTTTCAGAGGAACCATCCCGGCATTTGCCTGGAGCGATTTAGGGAAATCACGGAAAACCTAAATCAGGATGGCCGGACGCGGGATTGAACCGCCGTCCTTCCGAATGCGAGTCCAGTGTGCTAACCACTGCGCCACCTCGCTCGGTAGTAGTAGTAGTATTCTAATCTAAATACTAGTTTCCATTTTTCTTTAAAACCGACGGAGAGAAAGAAAACGGCACGTTGTTGTGTGTATAATTACTTGCGATAATATGTATAAGCAGAAAGAATATGTATGGGAGAAACGAACTGTCTAATGGTTTATATTCCCACCTATCCCATTTGAAACTGTCAGTGAGAAAGATACCGAAACAGCATATTTTCACAGCACATCCAGCATATGCAATACATTGGAGTTTAACGTCACGTGCGCGTTCAATGCTCAGGGGCGTTGCACGCAAAGTCACACCTCCCCCACCCTAAAAATGACTCGACGTTAGTAGGATATGATATTTGTTTCTACTCCTGGCTATCGTATTAAACTAAATACAATGTTTTCTGCTGGATCATGCCATATAATAGTACTTATACCCCGCGTCGAGTAAATTCTTGACGTAGCGTTAATTTTTCTGGGTGTATCTCGAGTAATTTAACACTATTAGGAGCAAAAGCGTCATCAAGCTCGTCACAACAATCCAGTAATTGAAGGCTACTCGGCCAGCAAGAGTGTCGCGTGGTCTCTTCTGGGAAGGTTGGAAGAACGAGCAGACATATGCCTGCAGAGTGAACGTACTATTTTTCAGTGACCCTAGAACATTTCTGCCATTGCTTCTTTCACCTCTGGCAATGATTTTTAGTGTGAAAAAATGAGAAGTGGGACTGTGTTTCGTAGTCCACGTTAAACTGTAGGCCCGTCTATAATTTGGTGGGCACATCGGTCCAAAGGTCGGAAGAAGGCATGGCAGAGCATACCACTCTCAACAGGACCATATGTAGTAAAGCACTGTGATATTCAAATTAACCTACTTGTTGAAGAAAGCTTTGCTTTATAGAAATGTCACGATGAAGATTCTGGGCATGGTGCCGAATGGATGTAATTCTGAAAAAAGTGAGATTAATAACGGTGAAGTTACTGTATTTGAGATATATGCACGTGGCGGGAAGTATTTCTCTATCGATTAGTAATGCAAGATAAAAGATCAACTGCATACAGAGCAGTGAAGTGTATTTGTTAATGATTCAACATCAAGAAAAATTATGCATTATTTCATTGTGAATACAGAGCTGTGAGTGCAGTAACAGTAAGCATGGGTGCATATGACGATGATGTCGATAAAAACCAGTTGCAGATATCGACTCTCCGTTGTAGATATATCTGAGTTATTTAATAGTAGTGAAGTGTTTTAATAACGTTAGTCTTACTACCTAAGTATCATGTAATGAGAGTAAGGAGCTGTTAATACATTAGGCGCCTCGAAGTTTTATGAGACTTTAAATATGCCAAACAAAAGCGGCCTATTTACTTAAGATTGTCATGCTAATAGTCCGATTGCCCACAACACTATAATTACGGAGCGGAAGAGGGGTAAACTTATTCTACGACTGTGTTGATCCTCTGCAATATTTCTTCTATTATATCGAGGAGAATACAAAATTAATACGGAGACCTGGCAATAAAGTTTTAAACGCAACAATTGTAGAATTGTTAGCAGTCTGTGATCACAAGAATGTTTTATATTTTACTTGGTAAAAAATATTAAAAAAAAACATTGCGATCAAAGACAGAAATTCTACAATTTCAAAGGCTGGATCGCTTCCCTTCATTGTGATCATGCCACACTTTGTTAAAACTATTCATTTAAAAGCAGATATCTGCGGTCTCGGGACAGCCTGGCTGCCTCGTAAGGCTGGGGTCACAGTTTCAGACATTAATGTGGTTTCTAAACGTGCCGTTATTATCTATGTGCTCTCTGAGCACAACGTTGAAACGTATCCGTGACATTTGCAAACTTAATCATAAAGATTAGACGAACAATAAAGGTTAATATGTAACGTGTACTTTCAAAAAATTGTCGAGGTCCCCATATAAACATAACGAGTTGCCGGTATCCGGCCCGCCAACAATTGAGTTTCGAGGCCTATCGCGACCAATACACCGCGACATTGGCTCTGCTACTCGCTACAAGACTACATAACTAAACTTATTTTTGCACCGCTCGAAATAACAATGCGTTGACATACTCTACCTCTGTTACGTCTTGCAGTAATAGTGTTGATTACAATCATTTTGAGATTTCGTTAACTTTGCAGGACGCTTTCGTGAACAATGTGCAGTGACATACTTTTTTGTCGGTGAAATTCGCCAGAATAAAATACGCCAGAATTTCGGTCAGGTACGTCCACCAATCAAAATTATGTAATTAAATAAAAATCGTAGTTCGTTTCAGTGCTAGCAATTCCCACAACCTTCGATTTTTGTCATTTCATCTTTCCTTTAGCCTTACATTACGGTGATCATGGAATGCTAGGGCGCTTTAACCCCACTAGGTAGATCTTGGCCCTTATGACTTCGTGGAGGAGTCAATGTGGCCCGCGGACTAAAACGTTTGGAGACCCCTGGTCTACAGGAATGCACCAACTTTTTGCTGCTCAGTCATGGTTCATGATGGCTTCTTGGAGATGTGCTCAATATATTTTGATTTCTGCGGCCTCTTAATAGGTTGATACATGGGACAAGATTTGAGTTGAATAAAATAAAAGTTTATTTAAATTTATCAGTAAACAACAAAAAACCGGGACAGCGTCTATAATTTTAGTGGCGCATAGAAGCGGGCTCTCGACTTTGAGAGGCTGCAGAGAAATTTGTCGAGATGTTTTAAGTTCCAGCTGGAACGGTGGCGCCACTAGCATCACAAACATCGACATAATATCCGGCAGCATCAAGTCACGAAATATTTTACTTTGCTGTACGTTTATTCTATTCTCCTAAGTGCAAACTGACTATGTTGTTTTAAGATAAGAGTTGTGTTTTCATTACCATAACATTATCTCACTCTACGCCCTATTCGGGTTTTCTTTCTTGTCTTTGTCATTACAGTGAACTTATCTCTTGCGTAACATACCCATCGCCTTGGTTCTCCTACTTTCAGTTTTTTATGGTGTCCATATTTCTGTCGAAGGAAGATTAGGGTTTAACGTCCCGTCTACAGCGCTGTCGTTAGAGACGGTATTTCTGTTAAGTATGTAGTCACATTAACAAAGTAGCTATATTTGAGTCCCCTCGCACCTGATGCAGCTGACTGTGACATATTAAATCAATTCCCAATCTCCAACGTAGCCTTACGCTCGGAAACACACTGTAACCTAATTAATCAATACATTATTAATTAATTATTAGCAAAGTCAAGGCAACATATGTAACAGATGTAGCCACAAACAGAAGGTATAAAGGAAAGAACTGTCACTCATATCTAAGTTAAATTCCCATCTATTATTTCTTCCATTACATACACTTTTAATTTAAATTTAAAATACATCCACATCCTATTATGTATCATATTTATTATTGTCGTTATCTAAGTTAGTAACAAGTTTAAAGAAAATTGTATATATGCATTTGTACTTTTCTATATTTTTTAATTTCTTCATTTTATCGTTTTGTAAAATTCTCAAAAAATTTACGAGTAATAAAACTGAATGTGTATGATGCAACATGTAAAATTGACTAGGATAAAGGATCGGTTGCTAGGACATGTTCTGAGGCATCAAGGGATCACCAATTTAGTGATGAAGGGAAATGTGGAGGGTAAACATCGCAGAAAGAGACCAAGAGATGAATACAATAAGCAGATTCAGAAGGAGGTAGGTTTGTGTAGTTATTTGGAGATTAAGAGGATTGCACAGGATAGAGTATCATGGAGAGCTGCACCAAACCAGTCTCTGGGCTGCAGACCACCACAACAGCAACAACATGTCAAATCACAAAATGTACGACCTGCTATATAACAATAAGCAGCAGGTCTTTACTTGAGAAATAAATGAATAAAAAGTAAATAAGTCATGGCTATACAGTTTGTCATCTCATCTTCATCAGAATTTCTGTGAACACCAGTTATGGCGCCAGTAGGCTATCAGTAAAACCGTTTTTTATTACCTGTAATTCGTACAAAATGAAAGAATTATTTATGTCAGTCATGTTATTTTTATTATTATATTCGCCACATTTCGAGCGTTTTGAGAAGTTTTTACATTACTCTGAGATGTACATCTCGATTTGTTCCTCTGCTGTAGCCGGTTTTCTGCACTATACTGCAAGTTGCTATAAAACAGTTGATAAGTGTCACACATTATGCCACTCCGGCAAGACTAATGTCTTTCATATAAAGAATTTAAAACATACTGGATGTGTGGATGTGATAACTAGCAGTTCCCTGCTGTGTGGAACTCACTGCAGTATGTTTCAAAGAATTATGTTATTGTTTATAACGTATTAACTCAGTGCCATAACATTAATAATGCTTGACATATACTAACTGTTTTATAGCGCACTTCTCTAGTACATCTATGCAATTATCCCGCAAGACACTGTATGGAGCCTGGCGAAGGTTGCTTCAATCCGTTATTTATTTTTAACGGTATAACTTTTTACTGCATGAAAGGTCATGGTTGTAGCGTGTTTGAAAGTTGTCAGTTTCAACAACAAAGTTCAGTAACGCAAATACATTAGTGTATGATACTGTGGTTAGCGTTATTGAACATTATGATAAAAGCTGACAGATAGTTTCTAAAACTATAATACATCACTTCTTTCTTGTTGTTCTCGTGAATAGATCGTGCTTTACATAGCTTTATTCTTCGATGAACCTCCTAATAGCTCTTCCCCTCTTCTTGTAGTCCTCTAACGAGTATGTGATGGCTTCGTAGTGGATCCGTTCTACAGTAGTGGAAATCGGTAAAGAGGCATGGGTATTTGGAAGAAAATTAACATTGTTGGTTGGAATAGTTGTGCATAATGTGTATGCAATAGTATGAAATTGAGTGTACCGACAAATGCAGTCAAACGGTATTGCCTTTTATGTGAGTAGTACACTACATGCATAACAGGGCATCAACGCTTTAGGTGGCAGAGGGATGAACTCAGTATAAATGCAGACGGATCTGCACTGTGTTAGTGAGTGGGTACTTGTCTTTACAGCAGAGAGGGAACAGTTATTCTTCTCAACTTTTTGCTGATTTACAGTACCTACTAACTACGAGACGTGTACGATACATTTTGGCACATGGCAAACATCTTGCAATTAAGAAACGACTGCAGAAACCCGCACTAACTCCCAAACATAAACAGGTTAGACTGGAGTTTGCTGAAAAACGTGTGTCATGGACTTCAGGATGGGATAAAGTGATGTTCAGAGATGAGAGGAGGTTTTTTAGATGGGCAGTATTATTGGAATGATCTGAGAACAGAGTAGCAGGTAAGAACGAGCAGAAATTTTGGTGATGGAAATGTGTGGCTAGGGCCTCCCGTCGGGTAGACCGTTCGCCTAGTACAGGTCTTTCGATTTGACGCCACTTCGGCGACCTGCGCGTCGATGGGGATGAAATGATGATGATTAGGACAACACAACACCCAGTCCCTGAGCGGAGAAAATTTCCGACCCAGCCGGGAATTGAACTCGGGCACTTAGGATTGACAGTCTGTTACGCTGACCACTCAGCTACCGGGGCGGACGGAAATGTGATGATTTGGGCAGCCTTTTTTCCCACTGTCCATGTCCTCCTCCTTCCCCCTCTCTCTGTTCATCACCTCGCACCTCTGTGTTCATTTCCTCTCCCCCCCACCTCGGACCTTGAGCTTTGTTTGTTGTTATTGCAAATTTAGACTCTGTAGCAGTAGTCTAACCATAGGCATATAAGCCAGAATTACAAATACATATAATGAGAAACAATATATATGGGAGAAACAATTCCCCTAACTGTTTAAAATCCCCACTATCGTTGTTGAAACTGTATGCGACAAAGGAAACAAACCGCACATTTTCACGGCAGAGCATTTTCTTTCTCGCTGTCGGTTTTAAGAGAAAATTTGTACATTGTTTCAAAATATATCATCAATAATCTTCTGAATGTTTTATAGAACATTGTTTAAAATTTGAAGTGAAACGGTTAAGAACGTTTCGAGTCTTTTGCTTAGTACGTTTTTATGTCCTTCCGAATGTTCATTAGAGGATTCTGTAAAAACTAGAATTAAATCGCTCAAGAACTTTCCGAAATTTTTGGTAACAGCGTTTCCCTATTACATATTTATTAAGATTATATATATATATATATATATATATATATATATATATATATAAACAAAACTCACGCGTTTTCGCATACAACGTTGTTTAAAACTTCAAGTCAATCGACAAACAAATTTTCCAGTTTTGCGAACACGAACATACCAGACTGAATATTTTTATATATGGATTTATTTCAATATCACGATTTCGGGTGCAGGGCCATTTTCAGAGGCAACGGCGAAAACTCCATTACTAGTGGAATGGAGTTTTGCAATGGAGTTTTCAACATTGGCCTCGAAAACGGCTCTACAGCCGAAAACATGATGTTGAAATAAATAGTAAAAATTTACAGTCAAATGGCAGCATGATTCCATTCAAAAATTAGTGGATCTCTTCGCCTATTGGGCGCACTACGTTATAATTATTTGCGTTCAGTTTCAACTTCCAGCCCTTGCACCCTTATAGATCGGCTGCGGTCTTCAATCGTTGCAGCCGTTCTACAGGCTGCACCATTGTCCGCAAAATGTCTCATATACTACTGGCCATTAAAAATTGCTTCAACAAGAAGAAATGCAGATGATAAACGGATATTCATTGGACAAATATATTATACTAGAACTGACATGTGATTACATTTTCACGCAGTTTGGGTGCATAGATCCTGAGAGATCAGTACCCAGAACAACCACCTCTGGCCGTAATAACGGCCTTGACACGCCTGGGCATTGAGTCAAACAGACCTTGGATGGCATGTACAGGTGCAGCTGCCCATGCAGCTTCAACACGATACCACAGTTCATCAAGAGTAGTGACTGGCGTATTGTGATGAGCCAGTTGCTCCGCCACCATTGACCAGACGTTTTCAATTGGTGATAGATCTGGAGAACGTGCCGGCCAGGGCAGCAGTCGAACATTTTCTGTATCCAGAAAGGCCCGTACAGGACCTGCAACATCCGGCCGTGCATTATCCTGCTGAAATGTAGGGTTTCGCAGGGATCGAATGAAGGGTAGAGCCACGGGTCGTAACACATCTGAAATGTAACGTCCACTGTTCAAAGTGCCGTCAATGCGAAGAAGAGGTGACGGAGACGTGTAACCAATGGCACCCCATACCATCGCACCGGGTGATACGCCAGTATGGCGTGACGAATATACGCTTCCAATGTGCGTTCACCGCGATGTCGCCAAACACGGATGTGACCATCATGATGCTGTAAACAGAACATGGATTCATCCGAAAAACTGAAGTTTTGCCATTCGTGCACCCAGGTTCGTCGTTGAGTACACCATCGCAGGCGCTCCTGTCTGTGATGCAGCGTCAAGGGTAGCGGCAGCCATGGTCTCAGAGCTGATAGACCATGCTGCTGCAAACGTCGTCGAACTGTTCTGCAGATGGTGGTTGTCTTGCATGCATCCCCATCTGTTGACTCAGAGATTGAGACGTGGCTGCACGATCCGTTACAGCCATGCGGATAAGGAGCCTGTCATCTCGACTGCTAGTAATACGAGGCCGTTGGGTCCAGCACGGCGTTCCGTATTACCCTCCTGAACCCACCGACTCCATATTCTGCTAACAGTCATTGGATCTCGACCAACGCGAGCAGCAATGTCGTGATACGATAAACCGCAATCCGACCTTTATCAAAGTCAGAAACGTGATGGTACGCATTTCTCCTCCTTACACGAGGCATCAAAACAACGTTTCACCAGGCAACGCCGTTCAACTGCTGTTTGTGTATGAGAAATCGGTTGGAAACTTTCCTCATGTCTGCACGTTGTAGGTGTCGCCGCCGGCGCCATCCTTGTTTGAATGCTCTGAAAAGCTAATCATTTGCATATCACAGCATCTTCTTCCTGTCGGTTAAATTTCGCGTCTGTAGGACGTCATCTTCGTGGTGTAGCAATTTTAATGGCCAGTAGTGTAGAACTTTCGACGTTATCCACTAACTGTCCGCTAAATATTTAAAATAATGGAACCTACGTCATTCAATTTGTAGTCTCCCATGTCTTCCATCTCTACCTATGAGTCTGAGTAAACATGGAGACTGAGAGATTATGTGAGGCAGTGTGTACGAATCCTTACGCATCTATTGCTTGAGGGCACAGGGGTTACAGTTTAGCCTAAAAAGGAGCAATTGTGGCATTTGTTGGGCTGAGCTGGCTTGCAGAGAGCGCTAACCACCCTCTTTTTCAAAGACGGCGCCTGCGAAAGTCTGTGCGTGGCCCGTCACGTCGCGCTTCGCGACGTTAGTATCGGCAGCCGATGGAATTGACCTCGGCCGGGAGCAGTAGCCTCGACATGATTTCAGAGGAGTGTGACGTGCCCGGGAGCCGCCCGGCGCTCGCCACATCGTTTGAACTTCCTGAGAAGGCCACTCCACGCAGCCGGCTGCCGCAGTCACGCCCCGACTTACAAACGCGCTCGACACACTTATCCCATGCAGTCGGGAATGCTTAGCATCATCATAACTTTCTCCAAGTTCAGGATCCGTCCTTCCGATTAAAAGATGTAAATAAAAATCTGGACGAAAGCGATGCTCACGAAGTAGAGGAGGAATCGACATTAAATAGAATAGAAATGAAGGATTATTTATCTGTATTTTTTACTACCAGTCACTTTCATTGGTTTAATGTTTAATTGAAAATAACGCAAAGCGTTTTGAACGTGTTCTGCCCGTCTTCTGGCGTTTATGTAAACAGAACATTCTTTCTTTAAAAGTCATCTTACACTACATTACTATCGAACTTTTTGTTTACTATAAGCTGCTGGAAGGGTGGTAGGTGTATTTTAAGACAGAGAGGGAAGCAGTGGTTGGACAGAAATTGATTTCCAGTGATTCCTTCTGCTTATGTGGAGCTATGTCTCATTGATTATTATGATTGACACCAGAGTCTGTGTGTGACGCAGATAGCTTTGCATCCCACACAGGCTGTGACCCCAGTCACAATAAGCAACGAGAGACAGCTCCACACAAACAGAAGAAATTACTGAATATCAGTTTCTGGCCAACCAAAACACCCCCACACTCCTTCCTTCAAAACACTCCAACAGCCCCTCCAGCAGCGAACAGTAAACAAAACTTTCTATTTTATTCTAGTGTAAGACGATTCACTTTTCGATAACAGTTTTATTTACACGTAAAGCCTGAAGATAGGCAGAAAAGTGTTGCGTTATGTTAAATTAACCGTAAAACAAATAAATGCCTGGTAGCAGAAAACACTAATAAATAATTATTCCACAAAGCCACGCTTCTCAAACGTAGCCAGCATGTCCACAATTAATCAAATAGAAATGAAGGAATTAGAAGATCCAATGGGGAAAATGAAAAATAGGAAAACACTGGGCACTGATGGAATTAACACAGAACTATTTAAATATAAATCTCCCACTCTGAAATCTAGATTTCTCAACTATATTAACAGATGCTGTATAAATAAAATACTTGCAGAGCACTAGATATTAGCTACAACATTAACTGTTTACAAGAAAGGAGGCAGAAGTAATTGTGAAAACTAGAGAGGTACCTCCCGGAAAAAAGGGTATAAAATGTATTGTAAAATAGTACCATAGAGCAAGAGTAGTTGTGTTGAAAATATTCTGCTAGAAGATAATGATGATGATGTTTGGTTTGTGAGGCGCTCAACTGCGCGGTTATCGGCGCACGTACAAATTCCCAAGCGTTACTCAGTCCAATCTCGCCACAGTCATGAATGATGATGAAATGATGAGGACAACACAAACAACCAGTCGCGGAGCGAAGAAAATCCCCAACCTGGTCGGGAATCGAACCCTGAGGCAGCAACGCTAGCCACTAGACCACGAACTGCGGACTGATAGAACAGCAAACGGACTTTAGGAAAGGTAGATAGTGCACAGACAATAAGTTTGCTAATAGACAAATCGTCGAGAAACACAGCGAGTTCAATATAAAAATTGGAAATTTGTGGTAAGTTCCGTGGGATCAAATTGCTGAGGTTATCGGTTCCTAGGCTTACACACTACTTAATCTAACTTACACTAAGGACAACACACACACCCACGCCCAAGGGAGGACTCGAACCTCCGACGTGGGGAGCAGCGCGAACCGTGGCGAGGCGCCCTAGACTGCACGGCTACCCTGAGACACATTTATTATTCATAGACTGTGTCAAAGCTTTCGATAAAGTAAATTAGATAAAAGCTATGGGAGACAATGTGCAAAAGAGGAAGAACGCTACACGTAATAAAGGTAGTAGAAAGCAAGCATCAAATATCAGAAATCTCCATTGCAGAAAATGGAAAATCTAAGGCCCGGACAAATTTGTGAGTAAGACATGAATGCAGTTTCTCTACGATTCTTTTTAATTTTTGATACTGTTGATATGATGAGACAATGGATAAGAAAATTAGGTTTTTATCCTTATGACATCAACGAAAGGAATTACACTGAATCATTTCTGTTTGATGATAATACAAACAGTTGTTCATGCATAAGCGCTGGTATTCTTATATGTGGTACCTTAATGTGTACACACATCAGTGTGTTTTTTGTTTATTTCTCTGTGTCGAACAGTCTCCCATCAAACACGTTACGTAATTTACGATGTGATGTTTTCTGCACAGTCGTAAGTGCACCACTAAGTGGACTACACCTGTCAGTATAGATTAGCCGTTTCGCATCCAAGGTTCCACACTTCAACACCTGACCTGCTGCCCAAAGGAAAATAAGCATTAATGGCTTGCTAATGCCACATGTGCTTGGAGGTAATAACCAACCTAAATTCGTACGATTTGTAATAGTTATAATTATTATGACGCAGTACTGACGTAATGTTGTTCAGTACACCGTCCTCGGTCACAAATAGAAATATGTGAACTCATATCCATTACACCCTGTGTATCCAAAGGACTGCGAGACAACGTTTGTACAGTAGTTCTTGGTTGGTTGGTTGATTGGTTGGTTCACGGGAGGGGATCAAACAGCGACGTCATCGGTCCACCGGATTAGGGACGGATGGGGAAGCAAGTCGGCCATGCCCTTTCAAAGGAACCATCCCGGCATTGAGCTGAAGTGATTTAGGGAAATCACGGAAAACCTAAATCAGGATGGCCGGATGCTGGTTTGAATCGTCGTCCTCCCGCATGCGAGTCCAGGGTGCTAACCACGGCACCACCTCGCTCGGTAGCAGTTCTGAGCCTGGTTGCAGATAAGGCAGTTGTGCATAGGGAGATCTTGTCGTTAGAAAATAGCTGCAAAATGCAAGGAGGTGTGCAGATAACTAATGCCTAAACAAATTTCTATTAATTATATGGCAACTAGGCATCACTTTAGAACAACGAATAAAATATGTACACAAGTTACAAAATTTAATTGATCACATTTGCTGTTGTGTCCATGAAGTCCGAGCGGTTTCCAGGGTACGGATTTCGAGGGCGCGGTTCACCATTATGTCTGACAGTCTGTCTTGTTCATCACACAGTGGTGTTCTATCCCCATCTGCATAACAGGTCAACGCAATTCCCATGGTTCGTCCTGATCAGGTTGAGTGCACTTATAGGGTAGATCAAGTTCCTATAGTTTGTAAAAACTGTGCAGCTGTGTGGGAGTGTTAAGATACCATTTTTGAGTCCAAGCTTCGTGGAGACTGGAGTTATGGTTGACCAGTTTGCTAGTTGTTGGTTGGTTGGTTGGTTGTTTTTGGGGAAGGAGACCAGACAGCGTGGTCATCGGTCTCATCGGAGTAGGGAAGGATGGGGAAGGAAGTCGGCCGTGCCCTTTCAGAGGAACCATCCCGGCATTTGCCTGGAGTGATTTAGGGAAATCACGGAAAACCTAAATCAGGAAGGCCGGACGCGGGATTGAACCGTCGTCCTCCCGAATGCGAGTCCAGTGTCTAACCACTGCGCCACCTCGCTCGGTGCTAGTTGTTCCAGTAGGGGGTGTCTAGAGGGCACTCCGTCGATCCAGATAGCAGGTATGTCCTCATGAAATGGCCGCTGCTGGTTGTTGCAGATTTTCTCACATTTCCTCAGAATTATACTCTTTCTTCTCAGTTTACCACAGAACTGGGGTGAACTTAATCTTACCAGTAACAATCCGTGTTCTTCGATTTCGTTGTGCATCTGCCAGCTCCGTGTGGCTACTGTTCACCCAGACGGAGCAGGAATAATCTGCCAGTGAGTAGACAAGGCCGAGGGCAGATAATCGTAAGGTCGGAGCTGCAGAATCCCATGTTGTAGCACATAATTTTTACAAAACGTTTTTTCTTGACCTCAATACAGCTGCAGTCTTTGTTAGATGCTGTTTAAATGACAGCGTTCCCTCAGGTATAACCCCAAGGTACCGCGCATGTTTGCTATGGGTCAGAGTATCACCCTCGAAATGTATGTCCGTTTCACGGTTATCTAGGATATTATTCAGATAAAAGCATGTAGGATCAGTTCTGTTATGGTTCTGTTGAAGTCCCCACGTACGAGAATAGTGTCCTATTGTACTTAGGTCTCTTGTTAATATATCTTCAGTGACCTCGATTTGTTTGTGCTGTGTTGCTATCAACCAATCATTAGTATAACCAGACTTACTGAAATGTCTCTCGCATATCTTCATAAAAAATAAGTAAAAGAAGTGCAAACCAATGTGATGCGCTTCAGTAGATGAAAATATCTGATATCGTTTGATCATACAATCGACGATTAATCAGTGTAATCAGCCACAGTTATCAAGTATTTTAGAGTATCCCTCCGGAGAGAGACCTCAGGCGAAACCACCACATAAATCTAGCCTTGAAGAAGACAGATATTTATCAGAAGAATCCTTAGTAAATATAATCGACGCCCGTAGGAGGGCACTAACGAAATCCTCGTTCTACATCTACATGACTACTCTGCAATTTATAATTAAATGTCTGGCAGAAGTTTCAATGAACACTTTTTGACTATTTCTCGACCGTTCCGCTCTCGAATAGTACGAAAAATGGATAACTAATCTGTCCATGTAAACTCTAATTTTTATTATTTTATTGCGATGATTATTTCTAACTATGTAGGTGGGAGTTATGCCAACGGCCTTGCCGCGCTGGTAACATCGGTTCCCGCCAGATCACTGAAGTTAAGAGCTGTCAGGCTGGGCTAGCACTTGGATAAGTGACAATCCCGTCTGCCGAGCGCTGTTGGCAAACGGGGTGCACTCAGCCCTTGCGAGGCAAACTGAGGAGCTACTTGATTGAGAAGTAGCGGCTCCGGTCTCGTAAACTGACATACGGCCGGAAGAGCGATGTGCTGACCACATGCACCTCCATATACGCATCCAGTGACGCCTGTAAGCTGCGGATGACACGGCGGCCGTTCGGTACCGTTGGGCCTTCCAAGGCCTGTTCGGCAGGAGGTGGGAATTAATAAAATATTTTCGCATTCATGTGAGAAAATCGATGACTCAAATTTCGTGAAAAGACCTCGCCACAATAAGAAACGCCTTTGTTTTAATGATAGGCATCCGAAATTTCTTATGGTTCAAATGGCTCTGAGCACTATGGGACTTAACTTCTGAGGTCATCAGTCCCCTAGAACTTAGAACTACTTAAACCCAACTAACCTAAGGACATCACACACATCCATGCCCGAGGCAGGATTCGAACCTGCGACCGTAGCGGTCGCGCGGCTCCAGACTGTAGCACCTAGAACCGCTCGGCCACACCGGCTGGCAAGTTTCTTATCATATCCTTGATATTCTCTCTCCTATTTTGCGATAATACCAAATGAGCTGATCTTATTTTAACAGTATCGATGTTATCAGTAATCCTATCTGGTAAGGATCCCATACTGTACAGCAGTACTTTAGCAGAGGACGGATAAGCGGAGTGTAGGCAGTCTCTTTAGAAGACCTGTTGTATCTTCTTAGTGCTCTGTTAATAAAATGCGGTCTTTGGTGTAACTGTAATCCCTCGTTCGATGAATCCTTGAATTTTCCACTTTGGTCTGGGTCCATTACCAAGTTGGTTAACGGAAGACAGCAAAAATTGAACGTGAATCAACGTGATTCGTCACGGGTCGGTCTAGCCAGATCCAAAGCCTCACAGGTATACTTGGCAAATCCTAGTCGGAAACGCTGCAAGAAGGTGTTGTACAGGACGTATAGCTTCTCAAAACACCGAAAGCTCAAGTTTCAAAATTAGCCAAGAAACACATTTCCTCTTCAACAAACATCTCTGGTTATGACCACAATGGTGAAGTTGGGGAAACAGCGAATTAATACAGAAGGGTAGCGTCAATCTTTCTTTGTACGCAGGCCGGAGTGGCCGTGCGGTTCTAGGTGCTACAGTCTGGAACCGAGCGACCGCTACGGTCGCAGGTTCGAATCCTGCCTCGGGCATGGATGTGTGTGATGTCCTTAGGTTAGTTAGGTTTAATTAGTTCTAAGTTCTAGGCGATTGATGGCATCAGAAGTTAAGTCGCATAGTGCTCAGAGCCATTTTTCTTTGCACGCTCCACCCACGATAGCAACAGAAAGGATGGGAAACGATATTAGTATAATCTGTGCGCTCCGTTACATATCGTTCTAGGGCTTAGAGAGCTTAGAGAGTACTAATGCAAAAACTGATTTTACATTCAGGGATGACGAATCGCTGACAGAGAAGTAAAAAAGCACAAAACTCGTTATCGAGGGGATCCGAACTGGAAAGAGGTTTCCTGTGATTTCTGTACACCATTTCTAGTCTACGTCTCGATTCTTCTTTTAACAAGTACACAATAGATTCCTTCCCAGTAGTTTCCTGACTAGGCTAGTGGCTTAAACCTAATGATTAAATGAGAACTGAAAGCTAAAAGCTATGAAGGAAAGTATGATAAGTAAACAACTCACTGATCTCGTTACTCTACGTGCTACCGTATAAGGAGGCAGGCTAGAGGAAGAGAAAAAGGTTCCGGTGACAATAACAAGTTTCAGGTAGCATCGGTCAGCGAAGAAGCGACCACGTGACAATGCAACGGAAATAATTAAAAACAGGACAAACGTGTCCCTGCCTTTTGCGAGTGAAGCCGGATGGCCTTCCTCTTGCAGTTCGCTGCAAGTTGTGCAGATATGAACGCACAGGCTGAGGCACTTATCATCAACATTGACACAGTTTCAGCGACCGAGTCGAACAGCGGCTTTCGTGCATATGCTCCAACACAAGGCCGGCGTTTCCAGTTCGCAACAGACTTCCGTTTCAAAGTTGTTCGCTATCTGCTTATCTGGTAAGGTTTTACTTCTTACCGAGCTGTCCTGCCTTACTTACGGACACTGTTCTACTCTTGCGAAACAATTATGCTCTGTGAGCTTACCCGTCTATCACCGAGCGAGGTGGCGCAGTGGTTAGCACACTGGACTCGCATTCTGGAGGACGACGGTTCAATCCCGTCTCCAGCCATCCTGATTTAGGTTTTCCGTGATTTCCCTAAATCGTTTCAGGCAAATGCCGGGATGGTTCCTTTGAAAGGGCACGGCCGATTTCCTTCCCCATCCTTCCCTAACCCGAGCTTGCGCTCCGTCTCTAATGACCTCGTTGTCGACGGGACGTTAAACAACACTAACCTAATCTAACCTAACCGTCTATCATAGCGATTATTTAGCAAATTATGTGCACCGTGGTTCCAGAAATACTCTCTTCCATATAGCGTCAGGTGGATTGTGGAGTACTGATGTAGATAAAAAATTTATGAAATAAAGTCTTCTACAGGGGGAAAAAAGTCTCAAGTTTAATACACAAATGCGTTGTCTTTACACAGACTGTTACTCCAGTCCTGGAGCACAAATTTTGTTTCCCCCTTTACTTGTATGATGTTTCTTCATCTGCAGCTGTTTCCACCGCTCAACCTATGAAGGTTCTCGAACTTGTTTTACGCTGATGCATATTGTATTACTATAGGCGATATCCTCTCATTTATGTCCGGCATAGGCACTGCTTCATTCTGGGTGCAACAATGCGAAGTACACCATGTGAAGAAAATGTAATGCTATTTTGTCTGTATTAGCGTCTTTCGGTATTAAGTAATGACGAGCGAAACTCCTTGAAACAGATCAATACTGGTCCTGCCTCTTCTCGTGTTTATCTCCTACAATTACAAATTTATCAACGACCTTCACAGTAACTTCATCCGGTCTGAATAGTTGCATATCAAGGTTCACTTTTAAGTCATAATTGCCGTGGTATTGGGCTGCGTTGAGTTCTTTCTGTGCAGCTTCCATCTGACTCAAAGCATCGAAAGCAAGATACGAGTGTACCGAGGGTTAATCCTCGGGCCCGGATTCTTTGTGTCACCAAAAATCAGAGGCAGCAACGACATCGTGTAACAGAAGTTACGGAGAAATTTCTCATTATTCGTGTATCACTTCTGCAAATGTGTTCCAAGACTTCAGAACAAACAGAAATAATCACACAACAGTCAAAAGCGTAATTCTGGCATTATAAAATATGTCGACAGTTGATGAGAATTTTATTGTTAAGAGATGGGAAGTCATTTCATTAGTAATGAAGATGTCATGTAAATTCGTTGCTTACTTCCATATAATCAGTTCATAAAGTATGTACATAATGTTAGTCAGAACATCAAGAAATAGAATGAATACGGATTAGACTTTCTTACATAAAATATTACAATAATTTTAAACTAATATTTAGGTATTTTGACAAAAACTCAGAAAAATCCGGTACCGAAGCTTCGAGTGCTACAGCTTGAGAAGCCACGTTCCTTACGATGCTCAGAAAAGAACATTACTACAATTCCTTGTTGATAGTCATACAATAAGGCGACCAAAATGTCTGGGACATAGAATGAATATCCAGTTTCTGTGTAAAATCTTATCTATATGAAAGATAGCTTACTATATCTCTTCTATGGGTACTGAAGTGAGTCTGCAATTCTAGAAGACAGGAAGAGTGGTGAGAGCAGTAGTAACACAAATCGAAGCAAACGAGCAAGTAAAACTTATGTAAACCGAACACAACACAAATATAGCGGGGGGTATAGAAAAGGTCTTACCATTTTACAATCGAACTTTCTACGTTGTATAGAAATTTGAATTAAATCACTCAGTCACAGTTGTCTGTTTAGCTGGTTTGTAATGATTGTATGTAAGTTTAGTTACGGAAACATGCCATGTGTAGGAAAAGGCGTAACACGAGTAATCTCTTTCGTAAAAGTGAACGCAGATATTGAGGCATCTCCAAGTTAAAACGCTCTAAGAGTGTTTTAATTTGTCCTTCTAACAGGGATGAGCACAAAGTCAAAATGAAAACGAGATTTCAGTCGATAGAGCAAAAATGTAGATTGCTATGCAGGGTGGTCTTTCTCTCGCTGAGAATATACGAGTAATTCTTCGATGTCGGATAACAGGATGCACTGTTTAGCTTAATGTAGAAATTCCCATACAGATTTATTGACGTTCACCAACTCTATCTTCGGCATATATTATGTGAGCGTCAAATGTGGAACTAAATCTGCTCCTCCTCGGTATTTTCCGCAGTTCACAATGCCTAGAATTGGACGTACTCGTACCCACAGGGCAGAATGAATTACAGGTAGGCGATAGCTACAATATGCATGATGGATTTCTCGAACCGGAAATTTTCAGTTGTAATCACTAGGCTAGTGCCGCTTTCATTTCGATTCCTTTCACTCGTCCGTTCTTTGTGGTTTCCTTAAATCACAGCAGACAAATGCCAAGGTGATCCATTCAGAAGGGCTCCTGCTGTTTCTTCCATTTTGCATGGCGTTTATCACCCATACATTTTACTCGTTATCTGGCCACACCATTCATGTAAAAATACAATTCCTGGTGGTTACAATGTGCGGGGTGTCGATGTCTACTAAAAATTGACATATGAGTTTGGCGACATATGAATCCGGTAGCGGGTGACTGTACTGTGTCACCACATAAATGAATAACGAAGTTAACCTTTAGTGACAATTCTAACGTCACCTCTTTAAGGCTCTTGTAGATCTTTATGATTATGAGGGATCGTATGTCTAATGCAGTCGCCGTATAAATGTACTCATTGCCTTTCTTCTCTTGCAATGTGTGTCCCAGGATCACCATCGTTGAAGTTGACACAGTTTTCAACATACTACTCGTAATAAATAAAAATTTTATCCACAATACATTGGTATCAAACTTGGATGTTCCCTAACATACAAAAACTTACAGCTAATTGCACAAAAACTAAAGACCAGAAATAACATAGTAAAGAAATTGGTAGATACAGCCTGCGGAGCACAGGCAAGTATCCTTCACATCGTAACACAATCACTAGTGTATTCAGCTGCAGAGTATTGAGCGCCAATATGGTGCAGAAACAGATACATCAACGAACTAGATGTACATGTAAGTAAGTGAATGTGCATTGTAACTAGAACGCTGAAATCCACATCGACACCTTGCAGACATCGCTCCGTCAGACCCGAGACGGCAACAGGCCACAATTAGCGAACGGAACAACCTTTATGATCCCATCCTCCCAACCATACTTCAAATCCACGCTGTACTGGATAAAGCTCCACACTCCATTCCTAAAGTCCCGCAGGCCTGTGTGGAAAGCTGATGGCTTGTTGAAGAGTCAACCCCTTCTGGAAGCAGCAGGGAATTATAATAAAACAAATTATAACAAAAGTTCCATCGTAACGAAGACCCACTATACCAGCACCTCTTCCGAAATACCCAGGAAGATTAGGTGCGGCCTAAAAAAAAAAAAATCCAAATAGACGACGCCATAGCCAGGGATACCCCATGCAGATGAGGCATCATCGACAGCCCTGAATGCGACCACGGAGCAATAGAGCAAACAGTGGAGCGCGTCGTCCTACAGTGCTCCAATAGAAGATAATATGAGAAATAGAGACATACCGAGAAACCTACAGCTGATGCTATTAATTTGATATCGAATATTGGTAAAGGTCTTTGAATGTGGGATGACGTATCAATATAGTTTTATTCTAAGAATTTGTAATTTTTATTAATTGTTTTTTGCAAATTTGTGATTTGCAACAGATTTGTAATATTATTTTCTAAAATTTCCGATTTTTAATTCAATTACAGGTTGTATGGCATTTATTAGGTGGTGAGGCCATGTACACTCATGGAAATTGAAATAAGAACACCGTGAATTCATTGTCCCAGGAAGGGGAAACTTTATTGACACATTCCTGGGGTCAGATACATCACATGATCACACTGACAGAACCACAGGCACATAGACACAGGCAACAGAGCATGCACAATGTCGGCACTAGTACAGTGTATATCCACCTTTCGCAGCAATGCAGGCTGCTATTCTCCCATGGAGACGATCGTAGAGATGCTGGATGTAGTCCTGTGGAACGGCTTGCCATGCCATTTCCACCTGGCGCCTCAGTTGGACCAGCGTTCGTGCTGGACGTGCAGACCGCGTGAGACGACGCTTCATCCAGTCCCAAACATGCTCAATGGGGGACAGATCCGGAGATCTTGCTGGCCAGGGTAGTTGACTTACACCTTCTAGAGCACGTTGGGTGGCACGGGATACATGCGGACGTGCATTGTCCTGTTGGAACAGCAAGTTCCCTTGCCGGTCTAGGAATGGTAGAACGATGGGTTCGATGACGGTTTGGATGTGCCGTGCACTATTCAGTGTCCCCTCGACGATCACCAGTGGTGTACGGCCAGTGTAGGAGATCGCTCCCCACACCATGATGCCGGGTGTTGGCCCTGTGTGCCTCGGTCGTATGCAGTCCTCATTGTGGCGCTCACCTGCACGGCGCCAAACACGCATACGACCATCATTGGCACCGAGGCAGAAGCGACTCTCATCGCCGAAGACGACACGTCTCCATTCGTCCCTCCATTCACGCCTGTCGCGACACCACTGGAGGCGGGCTGCACGATGTTGGGGCGTGAGCGGAAGACGGCCTAACGGTGTGCGGGACCGTAGCCCAGCTTCATGGAGACGGTTGCGAATGGTCCTCGCCGATACCCCAGGAGCAACAGTGTCCCTAATTTGCTGGGAAGTGGCTGTGCGGTCCCCTACGGCACTGCGTAGGATCCTACGGTCTTGGCGTGCATCCGTGCGTCGCTGCGGTCCGGTCCCAGGTCGACGGGCACGTGCACCTTCCGCCGACCACTGGCGACAACATCGATGTACTGTGGAGACCTCACGCCCCACGTGTTGAGCAATTCGGCGGTACGTCCACCCGGCCTCCCGCATGCCCACTATACGCCCTCGCTCAAAGTCCGTCAACTGCACATACGGTTCACGTCCACGCTGTCGCGGCATGCTACCAGTGTTAAAGACTGCGATGGAGCTCCGTATGCCACGGCAAACTGGCTGACACTGACGGCGGCGGTGCACAAATGCTGCGCAGCTAGCGCCATTCGACGGCCAACACCGCGGTTCCTGGAGTGTCCGCTGTGCCGTGCGTGTGATCATTGCTTGTACAGCCCTCTCGCAGTGTCCGGAGCAAGTATGGTGGGTCTGACACACCGGTGTCAATGTGTTCTTTTTTCCATTTCCAGGAGTGTATTCGAAACCTGGCATTCAGTGAGAGCAGATCGAGCAGAACAAGCGAACGTGGAGATGAGTGGAATTCAGAAATAACGCTCATTTCATGTCATTCAACTCTAAACTCTTCTTTGTCTTGGCTGCTGCGCTGGTTTCACAAGTAGGGTAAAAATTCCTTATAGAGGTTAGCGATCAGGTTGGTGGTACGAGAATGACTTCAATCTCACACCGTAAGGTGACATGACGAGAATAGATATAGAGATGTATATTACACTATGTGATCAAAAGTATCCCGACACCCCCCAAAATATACGTTTTTCATACTAGATTCATTGTACTGCCACCTACTGCCAGGTACTCCATATCAGCGACCTCAGTAGTCATTAAACATCGCGAGAGAGCAGAATGAGGCGCTCCGCAAAACTCACGGACTTCGAACGTGGTCAGGTGACTGGGTGTCACTTGTGACACACGTCTGTACGCGAGATTTCCACACTCCTAAACATATCTAGGTCAACTGTTTCCGATGCGATACTGAAGTGGAAACGTTAAGGGACATGTACAGCACAAAACCGTACAGGCCGACCTCGTCTGTTGACCGACAGAGGCCGCCGACTGTTGAAGACGGTCGTAATGTGTAATAGGCAGACATCTATCCAGACCATGACACAGGAATTCACTGCATCAGGATTCACTGCACATACTTAGACAGTTAGGCAGGAGGTGAGAAAACTTGGATTTCATGGTCGAGCGGCTGCTCATAAGCCAAACGACGCCTAGCTTGCTGTAAGGAGCGTAAACGTTGAACGATTGAACAGTGGAAAAACGGTGGGTAGAGTGACGAATCACGGTACACAATGCGGTGATCCGATGGCAGGGTGTGGGTATGGCAAATGCCTAGTGAACATAACTTGCCAGCGTGTTGTGCCAACAATAAAATTCAGAGGCGGTGGTGTTATGGTGTGGTAGTGTTTTTCATGGATGGGGCTTGCTCCCCTTGTTGTTTTGGGCGGCGCTATCATTGCACAGGCCTACATTGATGTTTTAAGCACTTTCTTGCTTCCCACTGTTGAAGAGCAATTCAGGGATGGCGCTTGCATCTTTCAACATGATCGAGCACCTGTACAGAAAGCACGGCCCATGGCGGGGTGGTTAGACGGCAATAACATCCCTGTAATGGACTGACCTGCACAGAGTCCTGACCTGAATCCTATAGAACACCTTTGGGATGTTTTAGTTCACTGGCTTCGTGCCTGGCCTCACCGACCGACATCGATAGCTCTCCTCAGTGCAGCACTCCGTGAAGAATGGGCTGCCATTCCCGAAGAAACCTTCCAGTACCTATTGAACGTATGCCTGCGAGAGTGGAAGCTGTCATCAAGGCTAAGGGTGGGCCAACACCACATTTATTGCAGTATTACCGATGGAGGGCTCGACGAATTTGTAAGTCATTTTCATATACGTGTCCCGATACTTCTGATCACGTAGTGTATAATAAATTGCCATCTACTCTGAACATTGATTATATCACCCTATACAGACGATCATCAGAATCAAAAATAAGTACAATAGATAAATATATCACGTCAGAATTAGTACTCTGACACACAGTCAGTGAGTCGAAGTAATGAACATTAAGTATAATCAGAATATTCACGAGCACTTTATGAGAACTTAGTACAGTATACAAATTAAAAAGAACTATAAGCGCCGCAGGTTTCATCTCAAGTGATGAACTGAAACAATGGATCAGAGAGCGATGTGTCAGGGATACTTTATCTCACAGAAACCGAAGTGAAGACCACAAACAACCTCATTTGTGCTCCCCGTGAACAGAATCACTATTTTTACTTTTTATTATTGCTTACTATTTACTTACTATTTATTATACTTACTTTATTATTACTTGCTATTTCTTCTTTGTACTTTGTTTTAGTTTACTTTGACAATGTTGACCGATAAACTACATCAGCTGCAGAAGTGACAGATATGGTGACTGAATACATTTGAGTAAAGTGCAAATGAAGATGGTAATTAATGACTGTGTGAAGTGTGGTAGCATCTCCCGTCAACGCGATGTGCACGCTATTATCGAAGTGACATGGTAGAGGAGAACAAATTTCTAGCAAACTTAGCGAAACGGATTAGCAAACCTGATGTAGCAGCTTTAAAGTCTAAGGGATTTCGTAGCATGTTACAATCCGAATAGTTACGCTCGCGTTGTGGTTACGCAATACATACATACCATGCCGTCAAGCTTATGTAGTTATAAAGAGAAATATGTACCATAACTGACATTTTCATTTTATAACTGCCAATTACTAACTTGACTGCCGAACGTTTTTCCTTTTTTTAATGTGAGACCTTCCCTAATGGATAATGAGGCATATTTCTGCCTACAACGAATTTTGTCTTCGTTACACTGAGGCAGAGATGTAAGTAAAGAAACATATTAGTTCTGATAAGTAAATACTTCTTTAATTCATCATAACAAAGACTGACATTGCTTACCATTAGCCTTACCTCACACCTCTGTTGTAAACAGGAGCAAGAATTATTGCAGTTTGCGGCACAGTATAAACTTGCACTTGGGGGTTAAGCTACATGGTTAGCGAAGAAGATAAAATAGCGGACACAAATCCGTCGTTTCATGTGATGCAAGTTGGTAGTTAATACGAATATTGAATATCTTTAAGCATAATGTCGTGCAGAAAATACAGAGATTGATACTAAACAAATATTATATTATGAGTCAATCAAAGGAGGTAGTTTTTATTGCTTGTAATTAGTTTTTATTCAATGATGTTACACTCAGATGTCCAATGATAGTTTTATTAGATCAAAGCCGATTACATGTAATAGAACCTAGTGATATAGATCATTTACTTATAAAATATTCAATGCAGAATTATTTATTGGAGCTTACAGTTGAAAAATACAACTAATGGTGGTGTAGCGGCTTCCCACACGACTGATACTTCTCTTTCCGTCATTTAAGGCCAGTGATGCTACGGTTCGTGCTTAGTTGACACCCAAATTCATGACGTTTCATCGAAATATTTAGTAATTTGTTTTTAATCTCGAATCGAAATTAAATTCACAGGAAGACAATTTCACGTTGAGCTGCCAACTGTCGACAAATATACATCCTGGAAGAGAGAATAATCCGTTGCCATCGTCAGGCAGCATTCGTCGCGACGTCCGTTCTAATTTGGTAACAACAGAGGTCGCAACCAAACGTCGACACTAATTTGTTGCCATTTTGGTCTCCGCGAACTGACTTGACAGATAATCTGTTATCGTCTTGCGATTTTCTTATTAGGAGTCACTGTCATGTAGAATTGTCTAAATGATAATGCTTACTCCGGTTGACTGTTCTTTCTTGTTTTCTTCTGGATACACTACTGTAAATTCGGATTTTTAGCTACTGTTAAGAGATTCTGCGATTAGTATACGTGGTTTAACATTCTAGTACGTTTTTACATTACAATGTACACCACGAAAATTTGTACCGATGACACTGTTAATAGGTAACATACCATTTTCTTTCGAAATTAGTTACACTTATTGTCGTAGTACATGTGGAGAACGTCATATTAATTATTTGACCATAAGGGATCGTCGTATTAGTGCAATGTTTATGATTTGTTGAAGTACCAAGTGAAAGTGTCAGGTAGGTTGTAAAAATTTTTTACGCAAGGACCAAATATAATTATACAATGAAGTCATAAGCAAGTACCATTTTTGGTGGTTAGGTCTTAATAGAATAATTGGTAGCAGGGTATGTCGTACATGAACTTTACTAATCGACTAATTTCTAAAGACAATAAAGACCCTTCACGGCCGAATTGTTTTCTATACCTTTACTATCTCCACTGCACGCCTCTGTGTCACTCTAATTTAAGAAACTTGCCCCAGAAGTATTCTTTCAAGATGGTGACCTATACGTAATTCAATAAGTAACGCATACATTCTCACGTGAACTACATTTTTATAAACATGTTTACTTTGGCACTGCTGTTAATGTTACCGAAATTGTCCAAAGCCAAACACATTACTTTTATTAGCTTCACATATTCCCTCAACTGCATTGTGTCACTCAATCCAATCTCCCGTTGACTGTTTCCTCATCTAGAGTCCTCTTTGTAACTTTATAGGTTTGTGAGAACTCAGTTCCACTAGCTCCAATATAGTCTTTATTTGCTTGTATTTAGAGATTTCTGCAGAACAAGCTTGTGTGTTTCAGCTTAAAAGTCCATTCTCAAGTGCACCTGTGGGGGTTGACGATCATATGACATCCAGGGGCCAACTGTGACATGTCTGTAATGAAATAATATTAAAATCGCGTAGGGTTTGTTCGTAGTTTTTGTTCTATGATATTACTTCGCGATAATTCAAATGGTTCAAATGGCTCTGAGCACTATGCGACTTAACTTCTGAGGTCATCAGTCGCCTAGAACTTAGAACTAATTAAACCTAACTAACCTAAAGACATCACACACATCCATGCCCGAGGCAGGATTCGAACCTGCGACCGTAGCAGTCGCCCAACTCCAGACGGTAACGCCTAGAACCGCACGGCCACTTCGGCCGGCTTTCGTGATAATTGTTTGACAACTATCCGTGCTGTATGTTCACAGATTTTTCATCTTTGTTGCATAGATATTACATGGTTAAAATTTTTTGTATATGGGTTATCTATGATTTCATATGTTCGTTTTCTCGTGATCGAAAATCTCAATGAAATTTTCTACGTAGGACTTGAGGTCAGTGTGTTCATTGAGTAAGAAGGCCGGGAAACTTCTCGTATGTGTGCATATCTCTAATTCTAGAATGAGATTTTCACTCTGCAGTGGAGTGTGCGCTGATATGAAACTTCCTTTCAGATTAAAACTGTGTGCCGGACCGAGACTCGAACTCTGGATCTTTGCCTTTCGCGGGCAAGTGCTTGGTAGAGCACTTGCCCGCGAAAGGCAAAGGTCCCGAGTTCGAGTCTCGGTCCGGCTCACAGTTTTAATCTGCCAGGAAGTTTCATCTCTAATTCTTCCAAAATATCCATAGTACGTCCTTTAGATATTTTGTGTAAAATTTGTACACTGGTTTTCAATGTGTTTTGCTTTGTGGGTTCCATTTTTAATATGTAGGTAGAGAGTTGATTTATTGCTTTCACATGCTCTCATATATTCTTTGAATCGAAAGTTCATTTTCCTTCCTGTTTGTAGGATATAGAATTTCGTACAGTTTGCACAAGAAATTTTGTAGACTCCCCAGTTCGAAAATTCTGAGATTTTTGGCTTTTCCTGATCGAATTCGGGTTTTCAGATTACTGGTCCTGCAAGATGCTAATTTTACATTTGTCTTACGTAAAAGTTCATTCATTTTATTCGCTACGTTGCCCAGACAATTTGTTGGCACATATGTTATTTTTGTTCTAGTTGCAGGTTGTTTTTTCAGTGTTGTATACTAATGTATGATTGGTATTTTAGGTTTTGTTTGTTGGTTGTACGTTCTGAGCACTATATCTGGGTGTAAATTATTTTTCTGTGCTACGTATTGTAGTGTTGTAATTTCCTTTTGTATTGCATGTTCGTCTAGGGGAAAACTTACAATTTTTTTGATCATTGATTTAAAACATGCGTATTTATGTGCAGTCGGGTGACAAGAATTTTTATTAATGATGTTGTCTGTAGTGGTTGATTTTCTATATATTTCGAATATATATTTGTTGTTTATTTTACTTAATTTTCAGCTCAAGGAAATTAACAGAGTTGTTGATTTCAGTTTATAAGGTAGTTCATTTTTGGACTTCAGTTGTTAAATTTTTGGCGTATTTCTTGGATGTCAGCATTGTTATATATTAGCAGTAGGGTATCGTCTGTTTATCTGAAGTAATAGACAATTTTTCCAATTAATTGGCTGTTGGTACAAAAAGAATTTCTTCTCGTGTATTTAGGAGTTTCTGCAAACGTTCCGGCTATGGAGTGCCCATTGGAACCCCATCTGCTTGTGCACAAAATTTCTTATTAAATTCAGAATAATTTTGAAAGAGCGTAAGCTTTAGGAGGTCTATGAATTCGTGGGCTGCTATGACAGATGTTTTTCTACACTGAAGAATGTTTCTTTTTTTTTATATAACATCTACTGTTTCCGCTACTGGGTTTTTGATGTATAGATTTGTAACATCGAATGAGATTAATTTTACAGTTTGACGTCTTTTCTGTTTTTTACGATGTGAAGTTAATTTTCAATGGTTCTCTCTGACAATTCGGTTTTCTCAGCAGCGACTGCCTTGTCAGCTGACATGGCAAATGACATTCGGAAACAATCTTTTCCTTGCGCCTCTGTGTGAGTAGCGATACCGGCTGGTGAATGTGATGAATGCTGGAGGAGTCTGCGTGATCTAGCGTGCCGGTAGCGATCGCTTCCGCTACGGGCTGATGTATACTTCAGCTGCATCATTATGCGGCGACTCGCGACCTGTGTTATACAAACGGGAACGGGACGAGCTATTCTTGCATGCTGCAGGTCGCTTGTTAGATAACCACCCACGGCGTTTTGTACACTGGCGCCTCCTCGCTAAACAATGGCACTACCAGTGCACCATACAGTTATCTGCACAAGCCCTTACAGTTACGTTAGTACTCTGTGATCCACTGTACGTCTTCTGAAATGATACTAACGTCGCTCAACAAGTACGGGGGAACTACATTCTGCCACAGCACTACATGAGAGTTGTGATAACAGGGAGCTGTATTACACTTGATCATCTTTTGTTGGTTTTATGCTGTTCTCTATGCTACTATTTCCTGCACGAGTCTCTTCACTTACTAATAATTACTGCAACCCTCATCCATTAATTTAACCTGCTACTATGCTTGTCTCTTGGTCTTCCTCCGCCGTTTTTAACAACACTTTCTTCCATTACTAAATTGACGATTCCTTAACGTCTCAGAAAGTTTCCTGTATACCTATCCATTCCTTTAGTCACGTTATGCCACAAATTTCTCCGCAGTTGTATTTGGTACTTCCTCATCAGTTAAGCGATCTACTCATTTAATCTTCAGCATTCTTCTATAGCGCCACATTTCCAAAATTTCTGTTCTCTTCTTTCTTGAATTGCTTATAGTTCACGTTTCACTTCCGTATAAGGCTACACTCCAGATAAATGCCTTCAGAAAATGTCTCCTACCACTTGAATTTATATTCTATGTTAACAATTTCTCTTCTTGAGAAAAGTTTTTCTTTAAATTAGAAACCTACATTTTATATCCTCTACACTTCGGTCGTCATAAGTTATTTTCCTGCCCAAATAGCAAAACTGATCTACTTCAGTTAATGCCCTACTTCTTAACCTAAATCCCTCAGTATTTCCTGATTTAATTATGTTACATTCCATTACCCTTGTTTTGCTTTTGTTAATGTTAAATTTACATCCTACTTTTAAGATACTGGCCATATCGTTCAATTGCACCTTCAAGTCCTTTGCTGTTTCTGACAGAATTACAATGTCATCGGCAAACAACAAAGTATTTACTTCCTTTCCTTAAATTTTAGCTTCCTTTCCAAGTTTCTCCTTCCTTTCATTCACAGCTTGCTTAGTATACAGGTTGAATAACATTGCGGATAGGCTGCAACCTTGTCTCAACCCCTACTCAAGTACTGCTTCCCTTTCATGCCTTCGACTCTACCTTTTGCTCCCTGTATTTTATCGTCACTGCCTTCAGAACTTCCAAGAGTCTATTCCAGTCAGCACTGTAATGAGCTTCATCGAAATCTACAATTGCTATAAAAGCAGGTTTCTCTTTCCTTGGCCTGTGTTCTAAGATAGGGTCAGTATTGCCTCACATGTCCCAACATTTCTCCAGAACCCAAACCAATCATCTTCGAAGAATGTGTAACTCACTATGAGGGAGTGTAAATTCTTCGTAACGTCACTCCCATCGCATTCCTTGAAACTAATGAGAGAAAATTTTCAGATTCAGTTTCTTTATTTTGATCCACCATGTGATCACTTTGCAATATAAAGTGAACAAACTAATATACCAAATCTACAAGAGAAAGCCCTTGTTGCAAATACACGACTGATCCCATTAAGAAGTCTTACCCGAGTTTCCAAACCACGGTGAACCAACTCAGGGATGACGTTCTAGAAAATCTCAAAACGAACCATGAGAACTAGCTCTGATACAGTTTGTCATAATCATCTTCGCAGTCATTATCCCTATTCGAAATTCCGCCCAACAATGACTTTGTGCATGCATGATACCTTCCGATATTTTTGAGCGAGTCTCAAAAGAACAGCTTTCAATGAAGTTACGTACTACCCGATCAATATAAAAGCTTTCACCTAAATTCTACAAATCAATAACACCAAAGAAAAAGTAGTTTTCTAACTCAGATACGAAATGTTCCACTGGTCTCATATTTTATGCAATGCTTACCAAACAGAATTAAGTTGTCCTACACGTGCCAAACAACGTTTAGAACGACTGAACTGCGTTTGTGTTATCGACTGGTGGAAGGGATTCAGTAAGATCAACTCGAGTGCACCGCCGACAATTTAAAATGTGTTGGTATATACTGAAAAGATAGAAAGATAATAAACGAGATGTACACAAAGAGAAAAGTGACAGAGTAGGGAATGAGGACACGAAGAGATGAGCAATGGAAGGGGTGTTTGGCGGGGATGCTTCCTGTCACCAAAGCTATAAAAATTGTGTGGAGAACTGGTATGTAAGGTCATAGAGGGCGCAAGGGGATTGTATTTGGTGGAGAAAGGATAAAGACTATAAGACGTGCTGTAATCTCCCCTCTCCTTCCTAATCCCATCTATGGTCCACATTAGTCTTTCATGAAGATCTGAGAGGAGCGAACATTACAATAAACTTTCTAGTTTACTAAGCTTTTCATGTAGAGTTGGCTTCGGTTCTTCTTGTCTAGAGGTCTGATTCTTGAAGCTTAAAATGCCACATTTTAGGTCCTCACAGTTGGATTGATCTAAATAAATATGAAGACTTGTATTGCAGAATTTTTGTTTTTATGTAAATGCATTGTCTCACATTTTAGTACTTCATACAGACTTTTGACTTTTCACATTAACGAAGCCGAAATTACATTGTTCGCACAAAATACAAAAATACGTCCACTCACATCAGTGGTATGCTTACGACTCTCTCAATCTGCGGCAATAACCACATTCCAAAGGGTTTACAATTTTTCTTAACAAATGAATTTCTACTAGTTTTTGTTACATTATTACTTTAGATTATTATTTCATAAATGAATCCAAAAATAAACGTAGTAACCAGTACAGTATTGCGTAATTAATAATAGAACTTTTAAGTGTGCCAATAATTCGTAAGTTCTAATGTTTCAAAAAAAAATAATTTTAACTGTACATTCAGAACTAGTGCTTTTTGATTATACAATCGAAAATAAAGTAATTCCTTTTCATAAATTTTAGCTTGAAGTATAACGTACTGTGTATAAAATTATATGAAAGTTTTCAGAAAAGCAACTGAGATAATACTGACCTGTCCAAAATTCAAAAAATGCTAGAGGAGCATGTCCCGTCACAGTACGGATGATCAAGCAGTGCTGACGTAATCGGAACAGCAGCTATGGCAGACGTTGAACAGTATTGCTGGAAGGTCGAGGAGAATGGAATGAAGATAAATATAGGAAAGACAAAGTGATGAGAATAAAAAATAAGAAAGCTCTGGTTAACACATTCTTAGACGGAAAATGCACAGAACACGTCAAATCGTTTCTATACCTGAGCACTTTAATGACATGGAACAGAATCTGTGCAGAAGAAATAAGGCGGATGGTATCTACGGAAAAAGGGAGCTTTTGACAATGTGGAGCAGTTACTGACATCAAGAAGAATTCCAACGGAGCTGAGAAAAAGATCTGCTAAATGTAATGTCTGGAATGTAGTGTTATACAGCTGTGAATCACGGACAGTTAAAAAGAAAGAAGAAATATATTTAGATAGTTTTGAAATGAGGCTGTAAAGAAGAATGCTAAAGTGAATTGGACTGGCAGAATTAAGAATGAAAAAGTAATGAAGAAAACAGGAGATTATTGAAAGCAATCAGGAATATGGAAAAATCTGACCTGGGACATATACTGCATAGGAATCATACGCAACAAATAATTAAAGAGGGAATAGTGGGAGAAATAAGAGGAAATGGACGGGAGAGAATTGGAGTGATAGACGTCATTAGAAGAGGATGACCATTCAAACGATGAAGGAAGATGCTCAGAACAGGACACAATGAAGTCTCCAGTTCAAACTTGTCATAAGACAGATACAATAAAGAAGAAAAAATGTTCCAAGAGAAGATTTCCTGTTGGAAAATTATTGGACGTAATGGGAATGGACGTAGAGCTCCAGATATAAAAAACTTATAGCTTTATGAAAAGAAAACTGAATCCGTATGCAAAGGGTACAACAAAACTCTCAGTTCAACAACAAAACATTCTCCGTGTGATTCTTTTGGATGAAAACAAGGTGAATAAAGTTCCTCTCTTTTAGCTGATATCGCTATGAAGGCACTTAGGCTTCCGTCGATTGATGCATATAGACGCAAATAATGCATTTCAAAACAGCTTTTTTTCTGTTATATAAGGTTTCCCAATGCAGCGGCAAAGTCGAAAACAGAATTTCTTCTACACACATCAAAAGAAGTTTTGCATCACTTCGGTTTCCAGAACTCCTGAAAATAGACGTTGACTGTGGATACTGCATCACACAACCAGTCCCTTTGACTGTTCAGAGATGTCAGTAAACCCACCCAAATATGTAGACAACAATGCATGAGTAGCGCCTATTAGACGGAGGGGGTCCGACAGCCGATCAGTTCGTCATTCCACCAGGAAGGAGGTATACGGCTCGCGTTGTCTGTAGTTCAACCATGCCTACACGGTCAGTACTGTAGTTCGATCGCGTCCGCATAATTACTTTGTGCCAGGAAGGGCTCTCAACAAGGGAAGTGTCCAGACGTCTCCGAGTGAACCAAAGCGATATTGTTCGGACATGGAAGAGATACAGAGTGACAGGAACTGTCGATGACATGCATCGCTCAGGCCGCCCAATGGCTACTACAGCGTTGTATGACCGCTACCTACGGATTATGGCCCAGAGGAACCCTGACAGCAACGCCACCATGTTGAATAATGCTTTTCGTGCAGCCAAAGGACGTCGTGTTACGACTCGAACTGTACGCCATAGGCTGCATGATGCACAACATCACTGCCGACGTCCATGGCGGGGTCCATCTTTGCAACCACGACACCATGCAGCGCGGTACAGATGGGCCCAAAAACATGCCGAATGGACTGCTCAGGATTGGCATCACTTGTTTGGAGGCAACCCGGTCAGGTTGAACGCCTTAGACACACTGTCCAGCGAGTGAAGCAAGGTGGAGTTTTCCTGCTGCTTTGGGCGGCATTATGTGGCGCCGACGTACGCTGCTGGTGACCACGGAAGGCGCCGCAACGACTGTACGATGCGTGAATGTCATCCTCCGACCGATAGTGCAACCATATCAGCAGCATATTGGCGAGACATCCGTCTTCATGGACGACAATTCGCGCCCCCATCGTGCACACCTTGTAAATGACATCCTTCAGGATAACGACATCGCTCGATTAAAGTGCCCAGTATGTTCTCCAGTCATGAACCGTATAGAACATGCCTGGGATAGATTGAAAAGGGTTGTTTATGGACGACGTGACCCACCAACCACTCTGCAGGATCTACGGCGAATCACCGTTGAGGAGTGGGACAATCTGGACCAACAGTGCCTTGCTGAACTTGTGGATAGTATGCCAGGAAGAATACAGGCACGCATCAATGCAAGAGGATGTGCTACTGGGTATTAGAGGTACCGGTGTGTACAGAAATCTGGACCACCACCTCTGAAAGTCTCACTGTATGGTGGTACAACATATAATGTGTGGTTTTCATAAGCAATAAAAAGGGCGGAAATGAGGTTTATGTTGATCTCTATTCCAATTTTCTGTACAGGTTCCGGAACTCTCGGAACAGAGGTGATGCAAAACTTTTTTTGATGTGTGTATATTCTCTTACGTTTACGCCGGGCCGGCCGGAGTGGCCGTGCGGTTCTAGGCGCTGCACTCTGGAGCCGAGCGACCGCTACGGTCGCAGGTTCAAATCCTGCCTCGGGCATAGATGTGTGTGATGTCCTTAGGTTAGTTATGTTTAATTAGTTCTAAGTTCTAGGCGACTGATGACCTCAGAAGTTAAGTCGCATAGTGCTCAGAGCCATTTACGCCGGAATACTTCATTGTTCACCCATAAAATGTGATAACATTCGGAGATGGAGTAGCTGAGCACTGAATATGTATATAGCGAACAGTCAGTCAACCTTGTAATGAAGGAATGATGTGTTGCCCATTCACAGAGAGATAAAATTCAAGCTCACGTTCCTTGGCTTGGTCCTATTTTCCACCTTGTAGGGAAACAATTGTTATTTTTTAATGAAGCGGTATTGGAGACAAGAATAATTTTCAGAGTTAGTTCTAAGAAACTACTAAGACTTATACGAAAAAGTTACGAGTTACATGTGATTTTATTCATAAATATTCACGTACCGCATTTCTGGTCATTTTTTACGCGTGTAAAGAATAAGCACGTTCATTTCGTGCAGATATTTTCGAGAACTACGGTAACTGCATCAACAATAGTAATATTTCTCCTTTCCTTCGCAATTGCAAACAGCAGCGGTCCGTGGAGAGCAGAAGTGTGAATGGAAAATTTCGCAAATACTTAGGCACTCATTAAGACAGTTGGCGAACCACTCTAGGAGCATTTAATCTTTTAGCGCGCTAAAGGAACAGGAAAAAAGTGAACAGTAAATAATGCATAATGCTTAGAAGCAGCTTCATCTGATAAACCGACGAAAATTAATCCCTAGAAATGGCTCTGAGCACTATGGGACTCAACATCTGAGGTCATCAGTCCCCTAGAACTTAGAACTACTTAAACCTAACTAACCTAAGGACATCACACACACCCATGGCCGAGGCAGGATTCGAACCTGCGACCGTAGCAGTCCCGCGGTTCCGGACTGCAGCGCCAGAACCGCACGGCAACCGCGGCCGGCAATTAATCCGTAGACATATGTGTAATCAATACTCGTTGAATCGCTTGCAAAACCAAGGCGATGAATTCGGTTCTAAGTCCACACAACACTGATATCTTACCCATGTACATTCCGTTCACTAAAACGTCAATCATGGAAAGTATTTTCGAGCGACATGGGTAACAGGGGTCACCGGATGTGACGTGACTGATATGAGACAAGACTGCCCAGTTACGAAGGAGGAACAAAGAAGATATTCACATAAGAACCTTATGTTCTGTATTTCACAGTGTCGATGAAAGCTCTTCCTTCCGAGAAGAAAACTAGGAATTATTTTACAGACCCCTGATAGTGTCGTCACGTATATATCTACCTCCTGCCTAATTAAGCAATGGCTAAGTATGGAAGGTAATGTGTGTATAACAAGATTGAAAATCTTACACACTTCTTCTATATAAAACGTAAATAAGATATTCAGTGAAGGCTCGATATGAGTTCTCGTTTCCATTCACTTAAAAACACACACACAATTAGAGAGAGAGAGAGAGAGAGAGAGAGAGAGAGAGAGAGAGAGAGAGAGAGAGAGGGGCAAGGAGCCGAACAAACAGGACAAAGGGTAAATGATGTATTTCATTTATTAAATTATGTATTGTGTCCCGGCGAAAATCGTAAAAATACTAGCATAAGCTAAATTTTTGTAAAATATGTCACAAGACGACATAGTTGTATGGCAGTAATGTAGCTCCGTTATTCTGTAAATTATTCACAATAGATTTTGAGTATAGGAAATACGATTACGATTATGATTTCTCACTTACGTATTATATTTTCCTGCTATCTGAGAATAGCGTAAAAGAGTTAGCTCACACTGTACAAAAAGATTGATTTCGCAAGAGATGCTGAGTGAATGGATGCGTAATTCTAAATCCTTCATCACATAATTATATTACTTGAAATGTTTGCAACGTCAGGGAAACCAGTATTACAGGATACAGTTAAAGGTAAACTTTTTAACTGGTGTCAATGATAAAGCAAATACCGGCAATAGTACGAATTAGTTCGTTAGAATTGGACGCACACCAACCTTTTCCTTTTGTATTAGACGTTAATACGGTGATTTAAGACTTAGTTCTGTAGACCTCTTCAACAATAATGTGGTGGGAGACCAATACAACATTATGTTGAACCTGAATGGTTCGTCGGTAGCTTAAGTCGAATCAAATCTGATTCTCTACGGATAGATATCATATTGAAAATTTATTGATACTAGAAGAGTTACTTAAAGCTAATGTAGTTCGATATGTGTGCTGCCTGAGTTCCTTATTTTGCTTTTCTCGAAGATATGTTTCCAGTTATCCTATAAAGTGTATGACTTAACTGGCAAACAAAATATTTGCGATTCAAGTAAATTTCCTCAGACCAAATCACTTGATTTGCGGAATTTAAAAGAATGCAGGCGACCCAGTAAAGTACAAGTAGACGTCGGAAAGAAGAAGAAAAGCGAATAAGGGACAATGGAAGAGTAGAGGTGGGGAAGTGATATAGGAAAAGTGGATGTAATGCTGAGTTTCATTAGAAGAATCTAACACTTTCAAGACTCATTCACGGGTATTGATCATTAATAGAAGAGATAGAGAAGATGCAAACGAAGAACGATATGTCCATTGTGTCACGAGATCGTTTAGTAAGCGTCAGTGTGTTACGGATATGTTCAGCCGTCGTGCAGCGCGAAGTGGGAGTGGTTAAATGCGAATTTCCGAAAGCGTGTTTTCGAAGAAAAGTCTGGCAACATATTTCCTCCCGAATGGCTATGACGAGGCATCCAGAGGAGTAGAGCTTATACAGATATTTACCGACAAGTAAAACAATCACAGGTGCTTTTTGTCGAACGCAATTAATGCGTTTGAGCAGAGCATTAAAAGACAAACGACCGCAATACAGCGAGAGGCACGATAAAGTGACTTTGCAGCACGACAACGCTCGACCCCACGTTGCAAAAGAGGTCAAAACGTACTTGGAAACGTTAAAATAGGAAGTCCTACCCCACCCGCCGTATTCTCCAGACATTTCTTCCTCTATCACCTGTTTAGATCAATGGCGCATGACCTGACTGACCAACACTTCCGATCTCGTGAAGAAGTCACAAATTGGATCGATTCGTAGATAGCTTCAAAAGTTGAACAATTTTTTCGACAGGGGATTCGTACACTGCCCGAGATATGGGAGAAAGTAATGGCCAGCGATGGAAAATACTTTGAATGACACATGTGTAACCAATTTGTTTCATTAAAGCCTCAAATATTGGGGGAAAACGGTGGAAACAAAGTTGTACACCTTGTACAAGCTCAACTTTTACCTGCACCTGTCTAGAGAAACCATTGAAAAACTGGATCAGTATGATCCATTTTACTTTTAAGTCTGTTCTTCTGATGACGCAACCAAGCATTTTAAAACCAATACTCACGGCACGCTCTAGAATCTACGTGAATACTTACCGTGAAGTTGTACGATACTGACAGGGACGAAAATTGTAGCAAGTCAAGAAAAGAAATTTCTACAGAGAAACAAAAGAAAAGGAAATCTAAAGAATGAAGACATGTAGAAAATAAATATGAATGATGCCCTGGTACTCTCTGCAAACATTTCGCAACTAGTATCGTATGGTGATATTTATAGTGTAGATTATTTGTATGGACTGTTAACTAAATTTAAGAGATTATTGAGAATCCTCTGTGTGGTTTGAGTAAGCAACCTATGGTATGAGGTGGCTCGTAACTGCATTTCGTTTGAATTGTTATTCCAACTACCTTTCGATCTGTTTACAATGAATACGTACGTGCTTGCAAGCAAAACGTTTTCATTTATTCGTGGAACTCGTTGTTGACAACAAAGTCCAATGACCCTGTTTCTCTCTCGCTTCCAGCCGTAACCTCTGTATTGCTTAGCACTGTTTTGTGTTGTGGTCTTGTTTCATCACCAGTTTGGTCAACTCAAGCAACGTCGTGTGACTTTTTATGAGGTCACACGAAGAAATTAGTTAACGAATCAATCACGTGGACATATTGGCAAGGGCTGCAGCAGCTGCTTACGTTGTGCGCTAATTCTTTGTATGCTTAACCAGTTTGATAGTCTGTGAGGCGTCGCTACAAAATGGCTCTGAGCACTATGGGACTTAACATCTGAGGTCATCATCCGCTCGGCCACTCCGGCCGGCGCGTCGCTACAGATTCTGTCAGAACCATAGAGATCGATATTTTGCAAAATAAAAATATAACTTCTTCAAAGCAACGATTCAATAGGCTAATGCAAAAAAAAGTTAGCCGTGAGGGGGTTGGGTTGTTTGGGGGAAGAGACCAGACAGCGAGGTCATCGGTCTCATCGGATTAGGTAAGGATGGGGAAGGAAGTCGGCCGTGCCCTTTCAAAGGAACCATCGCGGCATTTGCCTAAAAGTTAGCCGTACTGAAACCATTGTATTCGTGTTGTATCCGAGGACTTGAGGAGAGCCTTGCATTGAAACGTACTATGTACTAACCTGAAATTTTTTGTATTTTTTATTTTTGTTTTCCTTTCTTGGTTTTTAATTTTTTTGTTAGGTTTGTGTGAAGGAAGTAGTGCCTTTCCATAATCACGTAGTTTTGACTCACACGGTCGATCGGAACCTACTGAACTAAGTTAAATTACATTAAAATTAATTCTTAGATTAACCATTTAATTTTTTTGGGTGATCTCGTTACCTGTTTCTGTATACATATTATTTCAGTCATCAGAATACAATGAGTAGTTGCGTTCCCTTTAAAATCAAAAACCATTTATACACTGTCTGTCTAAAATTTTAACATCAAATTAAAGGCGACGAGGAACGGGACGCCATGGATGAACCGTATTAAAACAGTCAGCCAACGAACGTTGTTCCATTAATGGAATTAGCGTCCTATTGATAAAAAATCTGTAATTCCCGGAGGATATTTTCGTCATAGAAATGACGTCGTAATCACATGGCTAAACAGTTGTCCGTCAAATTTAGAAGCGGAATAGCATTAGTAATCGCTATGGTAAGGAATGTGATGGTTAAATTAATTTAGTAGTCGGTCTTGGTCCGATGCTGCTATGTTCCTGTCCGCTGTGGCAATTTCAACACATCGACCTCTCTGTGCTCCAGTTCATAGCAAAGCTGGATACTAAAGATGAGATTCCTTGATTCGCGGCAACCACCTAATAAAATTTTCCATTGTGGAAGGTGTGACGCAGTTCACTAGCAAATCTGGAGGTCAACTGGGAGCCTAAAGAGCTCCCATTTGACTTCGAATGTGGCGTTTTATAAAAGCAGTGTTCCTTAATGAAAAGCTAGGAACCAGCGGCGACTGCAGTCCAGCAAACGATTTCTGAATAGTGCCCCAGCCAGGTGGGGTAGTGACATACGCCCTGTGGAGCAGATGAGACTTAGGCTGGTCAGCAGAGCAGATAGCTAGCAACACAGGGTCATCACGGGAGGCAACTGAGCAGTACCGCGCCGCTCCAGCGAGGCCTTGGCCACTTTCTCTTCTCCAGTCTGCAAACAATAACCTTACATTCTCCATCCGCTGACACCGAAATTCTAATCGAGATACGTTCGCTCCTTTGCGTCCCTGGGCATGCGCTGTAGCAGCCTCCAGAAACAGCGTATGAAAACACACACACACACACACACACACACACACACACACAAATGCACAGAAAATTTTAGGTTACGATTCATATCACTTGTGTTCGTTGTGCTATTTCCAGACGGTATAACGTTGCATGATTTCGATAACTTTCTGAAACAAATTGAGAGCTGATGTTTGTCCCACGCGTGGCGACAGTTTGTAGTTGTGGTTTTCTTACATCACTTCAAACAAATGCCGGAATGGCTCCTTCAAAAATCCGATCGCCAATTTCCTCTGACTACCTTTGTTCAACTAAGCTGTAGCTCTGTCTCTAGTGTCCTAAATATCGTGGCTTAAATCTAGCTTCTTGTGACTAAAACCGTTTAGATCGCTTGATATATTGCTTCACTTATAACTACGTTCAGGCCACTGCCATCAACATATTTGTAATTGGGAGTAAAAAAATACGAAGGAGGAGAGGCTTTTGTTATGTATTACATGAAGCTACAAAAGATGAAAATTTAAAAAGCTCCAAAAATTTGAAGAAATTCGCTCACCAAAACTTAGAGCTTGTGAAACTACGTTCAGTGTCAGTATCAATAGAACCTATGTCTCACTGGAGAGTCAGCATTCAACATGGCCCACATTCACAAAATATTCACAGCAAGTGGACTAATTGCCGCCATCTGAACAGCTAATTTTATGAATGTACAACTATACTCATGTAAATTTATTATATTTAATATAATTTGACTATGAATGTTTGCAATTTAAAGACTCACTGCCATTTTATAAGTATGAACGAAAAAAATAAAAGCCAACATCACACACACTAGCGCGACTTGTCGGCTAGAACTTAAATATTTGTAAAAAAGTTTTGAGCCAAGTTGACAGTTGACTCTCCGATTAGGTACGGGTTTTATTGATATCGACACCGAGCCTTGTTTTGGAGGCTCTAAGTTTTGGTATATGAACTTTTAAAACTTTTTTACTCCCTAATTTTTCATCTTTTATAGCTTGGTGTAATGTATAACAAATGCCTCTCGTTCTTTATGTTCCTCAATCTTAATGACATAACTGATGATTGCAGTAACCGAACCGTCGTTACAAATAGTCTTATGTTAAGCGGTCTAAATTATTTCATTCACAGTGATAGGGGACTCGCACAGGCAATTTATTGTCTTTATTAATAATTAAGTCTAACTACTTCCTTTTTCCACAGTTAATTCATAAAAGTCTGCAAGATGGTATATTAACAAGAGATTTTATTTTTCGCTACAGGAGGATTTACTTTGTTCTGGCTGCTGGTTTACGCTTGAATTAATCATGAGCGTGGGTTTCCTGTGTTTCCAGGCATAGGTACAATAATAGTGACACAAAGCTGTAACACTGCCGAAAAAACAAACCCAAGGCATGACCGAACAGCACTCTACGTAAGTTCGAGGGCGAAGAGTAAAATGGGAATTATAATTGTCAAGCAAATACCGTGAGTGAATGGTACAAGTTCGTTTCCATACAAGAAACATAGTGCATACCAGAGACATTTGCACTGTTCTGTAGATATTTTAAGTTCAAAAAATGGTTCAAATGGCTCTGAGCACTATGGGACTTAACATCGGTGGTCATCAGTCCCCTAGAACTTAGAACTACTTAAACCTAACTAACCTAAGGACATCACACACACATCCATGCCCGAGGCAGGATTCGAACCTGCGACCGTAGCGGTCACGCGGTTCCAGACTGAAGCGCCTAGAACCGCACGGCCACACATGCCGGCGATATTTTAAGTGTAATACACAAAGATAAATGGGTTACGAAATCAGACGCAATTACTCTGTAATATCCTTGAAAAACTCTGAAATTTTGTTGGTGAAATTCGGGTTCGTCATGCGTACGATTATGTAGAGGTATTTAAATGTAGTGTACGTATTATAAATTTACTTTAGTTACATAAAAGATCAAGGTTCTGAGCGGCTAATAAATAAATAAAAGTTCAACTAAAAACGTCGGCTGAATCTCTAAATAAGGAGGAGTCACTAGTAATGAAAACTTTGCTATATTTATATTTGCTATTTGGTATTTACACGTGCATTAGTATTACTAATTACAATTTTGTTCTTTGACTGCTTGAGTCACATGCGAAACCATTGCGTTACTCTTTTATTCTTCCGTCAAAACCCACACTTTCATTCACATACGTTTTGATGAGCCCCATTACAGGACGTCCGCAAGATCCCGCTGTCGTTTCTAAAAATCATAACTTGGAAACTATTAGAGACAGAGAATCGTTGTTTATTGTAAAAACGTTTAGTATCCCTCGAAGGTTTCTTCCCTTTGTCCTCTGTTACAACTTTGGACTTGGAGTGCGTCTAAATAGTGACAGACCAGCAGAAGGCGCAATGTGCCAACATGTACGCAGGATCCTAATCTGTGACAACGGTACTACGGAATTGTTGACGTCAGAATGAGGGGGCACCACCGAGAAAAACAAGCCTAACGAGCTTGTTAAAAACTTTAAAGGGACAGACAGTGTCAAAGAACTTCCTCAAGTGGATGTCCCCTCTCGTCAAAAGCACGAGTCGACAGAGTGCAAGATGTATTTCAACGCAGCCCCTAGAATTCAGTTCGTCGTGCAGCACGCGAATTGAAGAAAACGATGTAACGGTCCATAGAATCACAGACTGCAAAGTACAAATGATTCAAGCGTTCAGGCAAACGATCGTCCTCTGCCAGGCGCGGCCATCATACGCCGTGAAACCCCCCCACCCACGTCCCCCACCTGCCCAGCTCTCAGGAAAAGGAAAACATATAGTGCAGTCAGATGTTTTTCTTTCAAGAAAATTATTTAAAAATCAGTATTACACGGTTTTTTGACAGGTTCGGTTCCATTTAGCCTCCATAGATACTGACAATGACTGCCTGAAAAAGTGAATGTTGCCAGGTGAAGCAACGTTCCACCTTTCTGGCCATGTGAATCGGAGCAACATTAGGATTTGGGGGCTCCGAAAACCAGCAAAACACACGTGATCACACCCGTGATAGCACGAAGATTAATGTTTGGTGTGGCCTAAGGCACGATAGGGTAACAGGACCATTTTTCTTCGCAGAGAAAACCATATCGGAAGGTGTTTACCCGAACGTGCTCGAACATATTTCTTGCTACCGCAGATCAAAGATTTGGAGTCGTCCATCATATTCCAGCGTGATTATGTACCCCCAAATTGGAGTTTAAACGTGAGGGGGTGTGCCGTATTACACATTTCTTAAGAGGTGGATGGGCCGCGATGGTCCCGTCGCATAGCTTCTTCACACGCCAGGTGTCGCGTCATTAGACTTCTCTTTGCGGGGTTACGTCAAAGATCGCGTGTACACAACTCCAGCGACATTACTACCGATCGTGCATAGAATAGTTGATGCTGCAATGCTGACTGTAATTGGGCAGAGCTCGAATATCGTGTTGCTGTTCTACGAGTGGCGAGTGGGGCACACACTGTAATTCTGACATAACAGAGAAAAACTTATGAGACTTGCTAAAAGTCTCTAATAGTTTCCTAATTATGATTTTTTGTAACGATAGCGAGACTTCGCGGACACCCTACATTTCGTGAAACGATCGAGATACCGAAACGAGGTTATGACCATACAATAATATGCACAATGGTAGATACAAATTTGACGTTGAAAGTTTTCGAAAAAGTATCGGTGAAATGAGCTGAAACTGACACGCTAGGGACCGATATCGCCTATGGCGATGTAAACACAGCCAATTTAGCCTGTAATGCCAGGTTCCGTCGTTGTTTGGAGCAAGGAAGTCGGCCTATGCTGCTAAGATTAAACACAATTCCTCTTGGAATAAGGTAGAATGTCAGCTACGGTTGTTGTAACTCATAATAATGCTAATTTCTAATATCACAATAGGAGCTTAGGAAAACGATTTCAGATATATGTACGTATTCGTAATTACGTGAACAGAGCTCAACTAGGCACTGTTTACACCACAACAGCCAATTCGGACGGCCTCACATTCCAGTTTTTGCTCACTTCTTGGATGCCTTTGCCAAAGTTTCAACATCAGCATTAACAACACCTATGTCACTGTAATCGTCTTTTCAAGAGCTTTTTAATGCCGCAAAAAGTATATAGTTCCATTTAAAAAAACACAAATGTACTTCAGTTCCTCAGTTGATTCAAGAGTTAAGTCGATTGAGCATATAACACGGTTACGTGTCCCTCTGTTTGCTATTATTTCCCGAAAACCTCCTTTCAATATCTCGAAGAGTCCACGAAGTACAGGTGCTGCGAGTTTTAGGTGGATCGCCCAGTATAACGTTAACATCAAGAACTGGGCAACATACAAACAAAAAGTGTGGAATTATGTTGGCATTGAGGAAAATTCCAATCATTGAATGAGGGAATTAGTGTGTCTTAGAGTGTCTTATAACTACGCTGTTCGGCAAAGAAATGAAGAACCTTCAAAAGGAGGGGACAACGACACGAAACTTCACAGTTTGAGAGGGTATGTGATGTTATTTCAGTGATTACAATATAGATTTAAATTGACGAAGAGGTTGGCAGTATGAGCCTACTTATCAGCATCATGTTGCACCCCTTCTCGCGTGGATGCATGCACCAATTCGGTTGGGAAAGATGTCACAAAGCCGTCGTATCCTCTCCTGAGGCAACATGGCTCACACTTGTTGTAAATAGTCTCGATATCCTGTATACAGGCACTGGCTTGGAGTTGAAGCCCGAGCTGATCCGATACATGTTCTATCGGGGACAGATCTGGCGATCTTTCTGGCTACGGGAGTACCTCAACATCACGCAGACAGTTCATAGAGACACATGCCACGTGTAAACGAATATTACCTGTTAAAAAAAAAAATACCACAATACTGAAACTTCCTGGCAGTTAGAACTGTGCGCCGGACCGAGACTCGAACTCGGGACCTTTGCCTTGGCGGGCAACTGCTCTAACCGTCTGAGCTACCCAAGCACGACTCACGACCCGTCCTCACAGCTGCAGGTATGCAGGAGAGCTTCTGTGAAGTTTGGAATGTAGGAGACGAGGTACTGGCGGAATTAAAGCTGTGGGGACGGGTCGTGAGTCGTGCTTGGGTAGCTCAGACGGTTAGAGCACTTGCCCGCGAAGGCAAAGGTCCCGAGTTCGAGTCTCGGTCCGGCACACAGTTTTAATCAGCCAGGAAGTTTCATATCAGCACCCACTCCGCTGCAGAGTGAAAATCTCATTCTGGACCACAATACTGTCGCATAAAATGTAACAAATGAGGACGCAGGATGTCCGGGACGTACGGTTGTGCTGTGAGAACACTAGCAGCTGTTATCTGAAGTCATACTCGATGGCTCACCACACAACGGCACCACGAGTAAAACCGGTGTGCCTCTCCAAAACATTGGAAGAATTGGTCCCATATCTAGGTCGTCGCCATACTCGCCGACGATGGTCATCCGGGGGTATTGCAGAGTAACGATTCATCGCTGAACGCAATGTGACGCAATTCGTCAGTAGTCAGCGCTTCCCGGTCGCGGTACTAAAACCAACGGAACCGCTTTTGTTGTTATGTTACTGTCAGCCTGCGCGTGGAGGGTAAGTTCCTTTTCCACTACTTGTACAAAGTAGTATCGGATGTATGACGCAGGATGACACACATTACTTGTTCTCGTATGACTGGCGCAGATGTGAAGGAATAATGAATGATGTGCACGGTGCACAATACGGCGATCTTCTCTTGTGGTGGCTAGACGTGGTTGACCAGAACCTTGACGATGAGTGTGACTGCCTTCACGTTCACATGCAGTCCAATATCTGGCCACTGTCACACCTGAATGCCCCAAAAATCTAGATACTGCACGATTCGACTAGCCGGCCAAATGGACTCTCGCAATGAGGCGCTATCAAACTTTATCAGGTGCTTATGACGCTGTCTCAGATGAGTGTCCATTTAACATCCGATGCTGTTCACTCCCTGGCCGAGCGGTCTCAGGCGCTGCAGTCATGGACTGTGCGGCTGATCCCGGCGGAGGTTCGAGTCCTCCCTCGGGCATGGGTGTGTGTGTTTGTCCTTAGGATAATTTAGGTTAAGTAGTGTGTAAGCTTAGGGACTGATGACCTTAACAGTTACACACATTTGATTTTTTTGTTCACTCCCGTTATATACCCTATTAAGCCTGATGACAACGCTACATACGAACTGCACTAAGCTATTCTGGTGGTCGTCGTACCTGTCACAGCGAATGGCAACTCCAATCATTTACAGAGTGAGAGTTATTGAACTATATGAAATAAAATCATCATAACGTCTGAACAGTTTGCGTTAGGACGTTAAAGCTGCACGGTTGGCGGGCGGGGCATGAGGGGAATTAGTACGCGCACTCATGGTTTGGTTTAGCGACGAAGCCTACTTTCATTTGGATGAGTTCGTCAATAAGCAAAGTTGGCCCATCTGGGGGACTGAGAATCCGCATTTCGCGATCGAGAGGTCCCTTCATTCTCAACGGGTGACTGTGTGGTGCGCAATGTCCAGTCACGGAATAATCGGTGCGATATTCCTTGATGGTGCGGTGACTACCGAACGGTACGTGAAGATTTTGGAAGACGATTTCATCCCCATTATACAGATTGACATGATTCGACAAGATGTAGTTCATGCAAGACGCAGCCCGACCCCATCGAAGCAGGAAGGTGTTTGATGTCCTGGAGGAGCACTTTCGGGACCGCATTCTGGCTCTGGGGTACCCAGACGCCACTGGCAATCGCTTCGATTGGACGCCATGTTCTCTGGCTTCTTGTTATGAAGCTATGTTAAAAACAAGGTGTACAGCAATAACCCCAAACCATTGCTGAGCTGAAAACAGCCATTCTGGAGGCCATCGACGGCGTCGATGTTCAAGCGGGTCATGCAGAATTTCGCTATTCGTCTGCGCCACATCATCGTCAATGATGGCAGGCATATCGAACATGTCATAACCTAAATGTGAATATCTGTAGTGACATTTACATGTTGAATAAAGTATGTGCACGCTGCAGTTTCTAACTAATTTAGGTTTTTTTCATATAGTTCAATAATTGTCACCCTGTACATACTCACCGATGGTGCGAACGTGAACGGAGTTACATTGACATCCGACCATGTTTTCCGGGAGCTTCACCTTCTTTTGCAAGGCATTGCAGTTCGACAGCCACAGTAGGCAGTAAAGTGAGTTGAGCGCGATGCAGTGAACAGCGTGAAATACTGCTCGTGTTGCGTAAGTTACTTTGGTGGGAGTGTTCTGTGGAATGCTAAGCCTGGGGCCAAAGCAAACTCAGGCTTGTCTATTTCTAAGGCAAAGCCCGATGGTGTTGGTAATTGTGATGAGGGCCATTACGAGGGAATAGAAAGCTGAGAGTGGCCAGGACCGCGCTAGAACGGCGTTAGTCCCAGTTAGGCGAGGTCGCTGGCCACTTTAACGGCGTCGTATTTTCGCCATGGCTAGCGTTTTACGATCTCGCTGAAGCGAGTTCACTCCTCAAGTGTTACAGCTAACGCTCACATCAGGCACCCCTCCACCGACAGAGCCTCGCAGGCTTATCCCTCCTCAAGTCTTTATTCTATATTCTATCTATACCGTGGCAGCTATAGAGGCAACAGAAAGTGACTGTATGACGCAACCTGCCTCATCTCGTTGCTCTGATTTTCCGAACCCGTCGTACACCATATTTCCAAAAAACAAAGGGTTAATATTTATCAACAAATGCTAAGATTTACTGTTTCGCTATTTCCTGCTAGTCTTGTCAGTGGTTTCCAAACTATTGTGGCAAACTGCTGGTAATAATCGGTTCTCAAGTTTCGTTTTCTATTGCGAAGCCTCGTTATTGCTACTGCCTCTTGTCGACTGTTCTTGCTGCATCCTGATACCTTCACGTCTGTCGGTATCCCAGCGAGAGATATTTTGGTGTCTCATATCTGGCACTGAAATGTTTTCTTGAGTCGAACGGCGTCATTTACAGCGTGTGACGTGCCTCCGTTTCTTTTCTAATTGAGCGATTTTCAGTGTTATTGCCTCAGGCGTACTAACCTACTTTTTTTTCAAAATGCTTCGCTAAAAAGATTGACAATAACCAGTCGCAATACATAAATAACTCGAATCTGTCACTTTTATTTATATTTTCACTGTGTATTTTGAAGGAATGCTCCTCCATTTTCATCTCTAATGATCTCGATGTCGATGGGACGTTAAAGCCTGATCTTTCTTCTTCCTTCCTCCGTCATTAGTAGACTTATTTAAATGATCGTACATGCGATTTTATTGGTGCATGATGACGGAGAGTAGAAAGACAAGTGGAAGTGAGTGGTTACAGTTATTTGTGTGTGTTGAAAGCCGTCTGCTATTAACCAATTTCGTGTTAGGAATTCTTACGTAAGTCGATGCTCACATGTGTGTATCAAAGAACCTATAGTCAATATTCCCCTCTGCTAAATTAGCTTTATCTTTGGTTAGAAGCTGCTAGGCATGTCTCTTGCAAGTAACTTGAACCCTGAGTCTAGGTAGTCAGTTGTATTGCTTTATGTGGATAACTCGGTTAGCTAGGCCGGTGTGGCTTGGTGTATACAGAAACTTCCGTCATCCGCCTGCTGCCGTGAACGTGTAGTCTAGTAAATTATGACGCTTGTCTTGTGATATTGAAATTGGCCCACTGAAACTACATCCTCCATGATTTCTGGTGAGGTTGTTGCTTGTTTGCGTAACCTTTGTATAATTATACGATATGCGATATTTCAGGTTTATTTACCGGAGGTACTTAACTGTCGTATTTTCATATGAGCAACGCTAGTTCTTCGTTTCAACTCACATCTTTGTTAGAATACATGGAGACAGATATATAATTTCCATTCGGTCATCCGAGCGTACAAGTCGCTTATCTCATAATCCTCCCGCCCATTATATAATGTTACTGGCAGTAACATTAATCTGGGGTAATTTTCTGTCTTTCGTAATTGCATGGTTTTGTAAGGACACGTGGCCGCTTGAAGGACAATTTTGTGTATTATTATGAGCTTTCATATCCACTTTCCGAACACTACAACAGCTTAAGTTCAGTTCTCAAATAAGTTGGCTCTCTTACGGAATTATTTTTCAGTCATCTGTTCGTTGTTCGAAATCCTTACATGTGCTGACTTAAACCTTGTTCGCGAAAGCATATTTAAACATAGGAGAACTTAAACTGCCTTTAGCAGAGACAACATTTGACTAATTGTAAACGAAAATTTAAGCAAATAAGGTAAGTGTGGGACGCACTGGGTCTTCACGGCAAGTATTTTGCAGCCATGAAGACGTCGAGCCCTTGCCTTTAAATTAGTCATTCTCAGTTTGTTAGATATTACAGCGCGACTGCTACGGTCGCAGGTTCGAATCCTGCCTCGGGCATGGATGTGTGTGATGTCCTTAGGTTAGTTAGGTTTAAGTAGTTCTAAGTTGTAGGGGACTGATGACGACAGCTGTTAAGTCCCATAGTGCTCAGAGCCATTTGAACCATTTAGATATTACAGAATACACTGTGCAGACCAATCTGCATTTCAGGTATCGCTTCTACAGGATCGTCACATTAATGTGACCACTTGTTAGAAGCCTGAATAATCATATTTTCCATCGTGGACTACTGCGAGACGTGCAGGAAGGGAGACAGTGAGGTTGAGGAAGGCACAGACAGGGATGCGCCGCCATGCCGATTTCAGTGCCGTGGCCAGCTGCGTTAGGTTTGTCGGTTGACAATCCGTGTCGCTAACAAAATGGCTCTGAGTACTATGGGACTTAACATCTGAGGTCATCAGTCCCCTTCAACTTAGAACTACTTAAACTTAACTAACCTAAGGACATCACACACATCCATGCCCGAGGCAGGATTCGAACCTGCGACCGTAGCAGTCACGCGGTTCCGGACTGAAGGGCCTAGAACCGCTCGACCACCGCGGCCGGCTGTCGCTAACAGACAGATTCCCGATTAGGTTTAAATTTGGAGAGTTTGGTGGCCAGGTGAGTACGGTAAACCCATCCTGATGCTCTTCGAACCATGGACGTACGCTGTGAGATGTGTGACACGTCGTATTGTCCTCGTGGTAGGTGCCATCACGATGATGGAAAACAAACTGCATGTAGCGGTGGACATGGCACCCGAGGATATATGCACAGTTGTTTTGATCCAATCTGCCTTCAAGAACGGCGAGATCACTCAGGCAATGCTCTCGGATCTGGACCGTTCCGACAACAGTTGCATATGTACAATGGAGTATAAAACGTTATTCGTCTGAGAATGACACCTCTAGCCATACTGCAGTGAAATTCAGCCTTCGTCGCCAACGAACAGCATCCAGCATATGTGTATGAACCAGGCGACTGCTGCGAAGGCCCGTACGCAGCAACATTTGCTGAACGTTGAGGAGGCACTGTTGGTAGACCCTTGGTTCATCTGGGCGGTCAGTTGTTCGACAGCTGCACGTCTATTCGTCCGTACACATCTCCGCAGCCGTCGTTCACCCCTGTCATACATGGCCCGTGGTGCGCCACAGTTGCTCAGCCTCGGTTTTGGATAGCGCCATTTTACCGTGTACAGCAGCACGTATGCAGTTTACAAGCTTAGCTGTTTCGGAAATGCTTCCACTCTTGGCCCGAAAGCCAATGATCATGCCCTTTTGGTCGTCAAATAAATCACTCCGTTGCCGCATTACGACAAAGACTGCGTTGTTTTCCAGGTCCCCCGATACGCTTTATTGTACCCTCAACTGCCAGTGCTGCCACCTGTGAGTTGTTTTTGTACGTTGACGTCGAACATAAGCAGTGGTCACATTAATGTGACTGGACAGCGTATAATCCTCTACACACAGCCCTATATAGTGTTTCTCGATGCCTATTGGTTAGCAGGCGTTCCTTATTGGAATCATTAGAGAAGAAAACGAACAAATCGAATTATCTAGGATTATTCTTACGTATGTTATTAATAATCCAGTGTTGTATTGCACAGTATATTTATTTGGTTGTAAGTGCACGTTGCGAAGTCGGCTTCCGGGAGTTAGACATAGCATTTGTTAGCGAAAACCAAGGTACGTAGAAATTTAACGCAGTTACTGTCAGTTATCGTAAGCTGTGTGCTGCCCACCAGCCACGCCTTCAACTTATTACCAGAACTACTACACTTTCGTCTATGTCGTTGACATCGATGACTGTTTTGTAATATTATAATAATGGAAAAAATGGTTCAAATGGCTCTGAGCACTATGGGACTCAACTTCTGAGGTCATTAGTTCCCTAGAACTTAGAACTAGTTAAACCTAACTAACCTAAGGACATTACACACATCCATGCCCGAGGTAGGATTCGAACCTGCGACCGTAGCGGTCTCGCGGTTCCAGACTGTAGCGCCTAGAACCGCACGGCCACTTCGGCCGGCGATAATAATGGAGATAACGATCTTAATTTCCTTGTTATTCGTTTCTCCCTAGAAGAAGACACATTTTTGCAATATTGTTCACGCTTCAGGTGCGGACAGTTTGCGTTGAGTACGCTGGAAACAGCGTGGCTGCCAAGATTCCCGCAACACATGAGGCATACGAACCGTTTTTATGCGTTTCCGATTATGTTTATATACAGAGTAGCTCTTTTCGCTAACCAGTCAGCAGCCATTGCCTTTTTCCTATTATCGTTCCACTGCACCGTAATAGTACTTACTGAAGCGACCCTTCTCCAAATTAAAGTGAAATATGAATCTGTTTTGGTAGACAGTTTGTTATCATTTGCAGTTGCATCACCGTCATTTCCTCCGAGTATATTTGCTCACATTTACCTCTAGACTGCACGTCATTTATTTACGTTTCGTAACTCAGGATCAGCCTTCAACGTTGCAAGCAGCTGGTTCGATTGCTGCGGGGAGTTCTGAATCTGACAGGTCGGCTGTGGGCCGGCGTGAATATTTTTTGGGGCGGCCAGCTGTCAGACGGACAGCGAGCTGAGCGCAGGAAAAGCGGGCTAGCAAGCTGCGAGGCGCAGCGCCCGTCGTGGTTTACACGTGCAGAAACAGGAGTGTTCCGACAGCATGGTCGCAGGATGAGCTAATATGGAGGGACCTGTGACTTGGAATATCGTAACTAATATTATTTTAAAGAAAATACGTAAAATTCCTTACAAACATGCTAGAAAGAAACCAACGGCAGCTTTGGGCGGCGGCAATAGCGTGAGATCATTGAACATAAATCTATGCCTGAAGCTTTAATAGTTAAATAATTGACATTATTAGCATTATTGTTTATAATAAGGTCGCAAACTGACCGCAGTTATTTTCTACATGTCTTATCACAAGTATTTATATGAATTTTTTGTAAAAATTATAAATGGTGGTCAGGATGAAAGTACTTGCACTAAATCGAAGATTGGTTAAGTGACAGAATCTTTAAATGAGCGTACAGGTCGAGGCCTTTTTTGGTCTGTCGTCTTGCGACTGGAGATTTTTTTTTGTGAGGAATTTCACCCTGGTTTCATCTGGAGTCAGTAAAGCTATGGGCGGTTTGTATTCCACGAATGTTACTTTCATGTGTGATAATTTGCAGAGCTCACGAATCCGATTTCAGTCTTTCGAGGCAGATTCGCTTGTGACAAGATCTCGCGTGAGCGACTTTAGCTCGTTGAGAGACAGATCACGCTTTCGACAGTTTACTGCACTGTCGTACTTTATAATTTAGCGCACGCTGCTGGGTATAAGTGCTATGTCTACACAAAGTAATTCTATAATTGTGCTCTGCCGATAATTCATGAAGTTATTCAATGAGTTACATTGCGAATTTCTGAAAAATAAAGGGATTTGTATCAAAGTTAAAATCAATCTGAGTAATATTATTATTATTCGGAGTTTCAACCAACAGGTTCAGCCTCGTTCATGTTTTATTAAATTATTCGTTTATGTGTCAGACTGCTAGTATAAGGTTCTGACATGAACATTATTGTGTTGAGTAACTGGGCTATAGAACGAGGATGTACAGCCACCCACTACTCATGATAGCTACACTCAATGTTAATGGCCGCACAGCAGAATCAGTCATGTATTTCATTCGAAAGATGGACAAACAAGATATTATGGTCATAGTGTTTTGGCTCATCAGTTCAAAATGGTTCAAATGGCTCTAAGCACTGTGGTACTTAACATCAGAAGTCATCAGTCCCCTAGACTTAGAACTCCTTAAACCTAACTAACCTAAGAACATCACACACATCCATGCCCGAGGCAGGATTCGAACCTGCGACCGTAGCAGCAGCGCGGTTCCGGACTGAAGCGCCTAGAACTGCTCGCCACAGCGGCCTCCTCAGTGTATGTGGACGATACGTTCGCTTTACGGCCTCATGGTGAAACGGAGCTACACAGGTTTCACCAATATTTGAATGAAATGCACGGGAAGGTGCAGTTAGCACTCGAGGAAGAGAAGAATGGCGCAATTCCATTCCTAGACGTGCAAGTATATAGGACAACGGAGGGCACACTAGGACACTGGGTGGAAACCTACACATATGGACAGGTTTTGCACGGATAAGCTGGCCGGGGTGGCCGAGCGGTTCTAGGTGCTACAGTCTGGAACCGCGCGACCGCTACGATCGCAGGTTCGAATCCTGCCTCGGGCACGGATGTGTGTGATGTCCTTAGGTTAGTTAGGTTTAAGTAGTTCTAAGTTCTAGGGGACTTATGACCACAGATGTTAAGTCCCATAGTGCTGAAAGCCATTTCTTTGCGCGGCCAATCCAACCACCACCCAGCACATAAGAACTCAGTTATCCGTTCTTTGGCTATCCGTGCGCAGCGCCTAGCGATGCTCAAAATATAACACGTCAGCTCAAAAGGCTGCGTGCCACGTTGATGACTAATGGTGACAACCATAAGTCGACCCAAACAGCCATTGCAAAGAACAGAAAGCGAGAGAGGCAACAAATTGACAAACTGCACCCAGAAGAGTGCTTACCAGAAATGAAAAATGTCACAGACTGGACTCGTAAACATTTTCGTCGGATTGGTGTCCAGCCTGTCTTCCTCAGTAGCCTGAAGATCCATGATGAGCTAGGCTGCTCCAAGGAAAAGGTAGATGCTTTACACACTGCAGATGTGTACAAGGTGGAATCTCAGTGTGGAGAAGTGTACATCGGTGAGACCGGAAGGGCAATTGCAAAGTGCAAACGGGAACACAGCAAATATGCAGTTGTGGAATACTAACAAGACAACCGCAAGAAAATAAAGTATAACGATACCTGGATACTTGGAAAGCAGACGAGTGTGATAAAACGCAAGATCAGAGAAGCCACTGAAATACTAAAACACCCTAACAACATGAACAGAGAGAATGGACTCAGACTGGCCCCATCCTAAAGGGTCCAATAACACGAGAAACGAGCGCTACCGGTAAGTTACTGCCGAAGGAACACATGACCCCATGTCTCATTTGCTGATAACCACCAATCATGCCACACAATGCAAGAAGCAAGACAACAGCAGATCCCCACTCCGTCCACCGTAGTATTACCATAAAGTTCCCTCTCCCTCCCCCTCAAGAACCAATCGTAACAAGGCTTTTTTTTTTTTTAACTGTGGCGTTATGTCATGCTCAGTGAGCAGTAATAACAAATATATAAGTGACCCTTCACAACTAAAACACAGCAGTAGTCCCAGAAGATGGCCACTGTAACAGTGTGAGAAACTTCGGTTTGTCCAGTATAGTTTTTTACAATATCATATTTACAGGGGAAACACGCCATCGCACTACCCCTCAGATTTAGTTGTAAGCTGGCCCACTGGATAGTCCATCAAAACTTACACACAGATTAAGCACGAAAACAGGAAGGAGGTGTAATGATTTCTGTGAGGGGTCTATACAGCATCTCGACTGCTATCACTATTCATCACATTTAGTTGCAACTGATATTCCGTGATGAACAGTGAGAACAGGCGAGATGCCACATACACCTTGGGACAGAAATGAACATAACAAATAAACCAGTGTGATTTATGTTACAGCGACGGAATTCAAGAGTCAAAACTTCCAAAACGGAACGCAAGAGGAATAACATGCGGTATATGTGTAGAACAAATAGGAAGTACGTACGCCTGGAAGTCCCTTCGTTACACGTTGCAAACTGACATTACGCCATGACACATACACAAATTTGAATACAGCGAGCGGAAACGTCGATGACCTAACGGCAAGTTTGTGATTTTTCTAAAAAAAAGAAATAGAAAATTGGAACTGAGTCGTTGCCAACGGCCTTGCCGCAGTGGTAACACCGGTTCCCGTCAGATCACCGAAGTTAAGCGCTGTCGGGCTGGGCTACACTTGGATGGGTGACCATCCGGTCTGCCGAGCTCTGTTGGCAAGTGGGGTGCACTCAGCCCTTCTGAGGCAAACTGAGGAGCTACTTGACTGAGAAGTAGAGCGGCTCCGGTCTCGTAAACTGACATGGGCCGGGAGAGCGGGGTGCTGACCACATGCCTCTCCATATCCGCATTCAGTGACACCTATGAGCTGAGGATGATACGGGGGCCGGTCAGTACCGTTGGGCCTTCATGGCCTGTTCGGGAGGAGTTTAGTTTAGGTTTCTTCCTCTGTCGTTGTCCAGCACCATGACCACACAACCACGACACGATGGTCATTCACGGTGCTCGATATTTCACATATTAAATTTTGTGCCGTTCACTGTTTCCATTTTTCTTCTCTTTTCCACAGTTTACTACACCTTCTCCCTGTTTTTCGTGCTATATCTGTATTCAGTTTTTGACGGGCTATCCAATGGACCAACTTACCCTTAAATCTGAGGGGTTGCGATTGGGCGTTTCCCGTCTTAGAAAACTTTTATCTCACCTGACTGGCCGCGGAAGCATAAGCAGTTATACAAACTGTTTATTGTTTCAAAATTAATTGTCATAACTGTTAATACATTTATACCAATGTGGGAGAAGACGATCAGTGCTTTGATGGAAAAATTTTTGCGACTGTCTGCGGAACCACGATTGTATCCAAGGGTAACCAAAGCAAATCGACGGTCACGAATGTCTTTCTTCAGGGCTCCAAAGATATGAAAATTTCATGAGGAGAGATCAGGATTGTGTGGACGATGAGTAAGTGATACTTAGCAAATATGAAGCGCGTCATGGAGTCCAAACGCCCAGAAATGTTGACTGCGGCATTAGTCTGTTGTAGGATGATGCCTGTCCACATGTCGCCAATGTTGTTTCCTCTACGCTGCAGAAGTTTCAGTGGGAAGCCCTTACACATCCTCCACATAGTCTCAATGTCTCCCCTTGTGATTTCCGTATTTTTGGAGCCCTCAATAGAGATATTCGTGGCCGCCGATTTGCATCGGACGAAGTGTTGCAGGGTACAATCAAGGTTCCGAAGGCAACGGCAAACATTTTTGCATGAAGGGATTAACCGTTTTGTCTCACAGTGGGATAAGTATATCAACAGTTATGGTGATTACTTTTGAAATAATAAACAGTTTATTTACTTTTTCCGTTTGTCTCGTTTTCATCTGGCTGTCACTTATAGGTCACAGCTAAGTTCACAATATATGACTACTCTATCGGAGCGTGTGAGGGATCTGCACAGATGCAAACGTGGTCGGTGTCTAAGGATACCGGACGCCCGGCGCGAGGACGCTAGGCGCTTGCTGAAGGCAGACCTGTTGGAGGCCTTTGCCATCACTTAGAGCTGAGAAACTAGCTACCTCTCCTTGTCTCACGGTCTCACCTTTAAAGACAGTAACGAGTTTTAGAAACACACACACACGCATACACACACACACACACACACACACACACACACACACACACACACACACACACACACACCACACACACACACGCAAACGCAAGTACACGGACATAAAAATCCCCTACAACAATAATTGAGATATTGAGTCCACCAACCTGAGCACTGTGGCCACGCCTGCGTTGGGCGTAGAGGCCTGTTTCCATCAAACGGGATGTTAGCTTTCTGCTCTCTAAGCAGGTGCTTGTTGTCCGAAACGGTCCTAAAAGAAAAACAAAATGTATTATTTTTCTGTCAGCACATGTAATGTAAATTAGCACGTCAACACACAGCTTTCATGCACGTGAACCAACATAACAAAACAATGATATACTACAAACGAAAGAATTTGTTCGCTAAGGAATCTACTTTACGCGGAACGGATAATGAAGGTGCGTTTAGGGCCAAGTGTGTCATATCCACATTAGAATTTATTTACTGCTACTTTTCAGCTTGAGATATAAATAAATCACATGTTTATTAACTAAGCAAACAGTTCTGTTTAACTTGTAAAATTATGTAGGATGATGTTAAAAATTGCAGTTGTACTGAAATTAACGAAAACAAAAGGGTGTGTATGTAGAAAGTAATTTGAGTTACATTGAGATAGACCTACGCTCTGGAAAAAAACGTATCTTGTAGGGTATACGTGCGCATAAAGTAAAACACTAAAAATGAGTATCACCGAGGCAAGGCATGAGAAACCGGAAACTGTGATGAGTATGAATGCCGAGTGTCAGAAACCGAAAGATGTTACGCTGTAGTAAGTAAATACTGGACTCACTTTAGGGAGGACAGGTACCCAAATTCGTCTCCATTCATATAACTTAAGGTTTTCCGCGGTTTTCCTAAATTGCTTAATGCGAATGCCGGGATGGGTCCTTTGTGCTCCGTATTTAACATCTCGTAAACCTTAACGTATCTTTCATTTGAGTGGCAGTATAGAAGAAGTGTGCCTTCTCATGGAAAACGAGATAAGTAGAAATAAGGACGATCAACAACATACAATATAGTTTGAATCTAATGAAAGATCCGTTTACTTGCAATTTTAATTTTTCGCTTTCATTTTTTGTCTTCGCCCTCATATACACGCTCTGGTCAGAAGTATCGGAATTGATCACTACATGGCACGAGATGCGGACCCATCACTGTAAAAAGACTGGGATTATTCCCACTAAGAGGGAACTTAATACCAAGAGAAATCAACAAGCTTCTCTCTACACGCAGTCGAATCTTTACTGGTGATGGCTTTAATACAAAGCCCTCTGAGTGGAATTCGACTTTAGTGGTCGTCACCAAATGTGAGCAACAGAAGCGCACTACGAGGTAGCAGTTGGGCCCTACGACCCGACTATCTACCCTCCCCGTGGTCGCCCCGATGTCTTAGACACAGCCATCTTAAAGGGGGCGGGACATCAGACGCATGCATCGACCAGATGTGCACTCTCGTCTGATCACGTTCCAGTAATTTTTGATCTAGACCTGGACGGACATACCAAAGCGAACGACCGCCAACAACTATGGAATGTGGACTGGGATCACTTTCAAGGGCGTGTAGCAGACACCCTTGCTGTTATCCCAAATCCCGATGAAGCCGGAGTGGATGACAAGCTGACAGTGTTCACACACCTCACATTGCAAGCTGTTGACGCAGCCATTCCGGGGCATCCGCATAAACCGAGAGATTTCTCCAGAGAATTTCCACCAAACATTCTCAAAATCATTACGAAGAAAAACCGATTATTTAGAGAATGGCAGCTGACACGAAAACCTGCGACGAAACGACGTCTAAATCGCCTTCGCGCGAAATAAAAGTCGTTGTCGATCAACACAGAAATCGGGACTCGGGGAAAGAAATTGCCGGCCTCAGACTGGACGAAAACAGTGCGTGGTTCGTGAGAGAACAGTTTCTACTGACGAAACACGGCATTCCACCGCTGCAAGTCGGGCGTGAAATTGTCTGCGAGCCGGATACCAAGGCAAATTCCTTGGTGGATGCGTTCGCGAAGAATTTCACGCCTATGGACGCCGTAGTTGACAAGCACGTTAGACTAGTGGAGGAGAGATTACCTGTATTTATGGGCAATCGGGATGAGGATGACTTCATTGATGAAATCATGGAGGATGAAGTATAAAACCAGCTCTCCCACCTTAATCAACGTAAGGAAGGCGGTGTTGACCAACTAGAAAAGATTATCATAAACAAATGCCGCCAGAAGCAGTCAGGATTCTGACTGCGATATGTAACAGCATTCTACGGACCGGCAGATTCCTCTCCGTGTGGAAACTCGTGGAGGTAGTTGCAATTTCCAAACCGGGTAAGGATCTGAGACTTGCACATCACTGTCGGCCTATAAGCGTTCTGCTGACACTTTCAAACATTTTTCGTTGGTTCACGGGCATCGCGTCGGATAATGTTGTGGAATCTGTACGATATTATCCGACGCCCGCAAACCAATGATGCAGTTACTACGTTGGGAAAGTCTTAAATAGCACTCTCAAAAATATTTGAAAGGTTACAGCCTAACGACCGCACAGGCATGTCAGGGAGGAGCGCCTCTTACCAGATGAGAGGAGCGTTCCGATTTCTACGAGTAGTGAACTGATGACCTTCGATGTTAAGTATGTAAGTAGGCTGTTTAGGTTTTTATGTGGGTAACGTCAGGTAGCGCTCTGTATGAAAATCACTGGTTGTGCTGTGTGCAGTCTGTGGCTGGTTGGCATTGTTGGAATATTCACCATTGTACTGTTGGGCAGTTGGAGGTGAGCCGCCAGCAGTGGTGGATGTGGGGAGAGAGATGGCGGAGTTTTGAGAGCGGATGACGTGGACGTGTGTCCATCAGAGACAGTAAATTTGTAAGACTGGATGTCATATACAGGGTGTTACAAAAAGGTACGGCCAAACTTTCAGGAAACATTCCTCACACACAAATAAAGAAAAGATGTTATGTGGACATGTGTTCGGAAACGCTTAATTTCCATGTTAGAGCTCATTTTAGTTTCGTCAGTATGTACTGTACTTCCTCGATTCACCACCAGTTGGCCCAATTGAAGGAAGGTAATGTTGACTTCGGTGCTCGTGTTGACATGCGACTCATTGCTCTACAGTACTAGCATCAAACACATCAGTACGTAGCATCAACAGGTTAGTGTTCATGACGAACGTGGTTTTGCAGTCAGTGCAATGTTTACAAATGCGGAGTTGGCAGATGCCCATTTGATGTATGGATTAGTACGGGCCAATAGCCGTGGCGCGGTACGTTTTATAGAGACAGATTTCCAGAACGAAGGTGTCCCGACAGGAAGACGTTCGAAGCAATTGATCGGCGTCTTAGGGAGCACGGAACATTCCAGCCTATGACTCGCGACTGGGGAAGACCTAGAACGACGAGGACACCTGCAATGGACGGGGCAATTCTTTGTGCAGTTGACGATAACCCTAATGTCAGCGTCAGAGAAGTTGCTGCTGTACAAGGTAACGTTGACCACGTCACTGTATGGAGAGAGTTACGGGAGAACCAGTTGTTTCCGTACCATGTACAGCGCGTGCAGGCACTATCAGCAGCTGATTGGCCTCCACGGGTACACTTCTGCGAATGGTTCATCCAACAATGTGTCAATCCTCATTTCAGTGCAAATGTTCTCTTTACGGATGAGGCTTCATTCCAACGTGATCAAATTGTAAATTTTCACAATGAACATGTGTGGGCTGACGAGAATCCGCACGCAATTGTGCAATCACGTCAACAACTCAGATTTTCTGTGAACGTTTGGGCAGGCATTGTTGGTGATGTCTTGATTGGGCCCCATGTTCTTCCACCTACGCTCAATGGAGCACGTTATCATGATTTCATACGGGATACTCTACCTGTGCTGCTAGAACGTGTGCCTTTACAAGTACGACACAACATGTGGTTCATGCACGATGGAGCTCCTGCACATTTCAGTAGAAGTGTTCGTACGCTTCTCAACAACAGATTCGGTGACCGATGGATTGGTAGAGGCGCACCAATTCCATGGCCTCCACGCTCTCCTGACCTCAACCCTCTTGATGGCTCTGAGCACTATGGGACTTAACATCTGTGGTCATCAGTCCCCTAGAACTTAGAACTACTTAAACCTAATGACATCACACACATCCATGCCCGAGGCAAGATTCGAACCTGCGACCGTAGCAGTCGCGCGATTCCGGACTGCGCGCCTAGAACCGCTAGACCACCGCGGCCGGCTCAACCCTCTTGACTTTCATTTATGGGGTCATTTGAAAGTTCTTGTCTACGCAACCCCGGTACCAAATGTAGAGACTCTTCGTACTCATATTGTGGACGGCTGTGATACAATACGCCATTCTCCAGGGCTGCATCAGCATATCAGGGATTCCATGCGACGGAGGGTGGATGCATGTATCCTCGCTAACGGAGGACATTTTGAACATTTCCTGTAACAAAGTGTTTGAAGTCACGCTGGTAAGTTCTGTTGCTGTGTGTTTCCATTCCATGATTAATGTGATTTGAAGAGAAGTAATAAAATGAGCTCTAACATGGAAAGTAAGCGTTTCTGGACACATGTCCACATAACATATTTTCTTTCTTTGTGTGTGATGTTTCCTGAAAGTTTGGCCGAACCTTTTTGTAACACCCTGTATATTATGACTTTTGAACACTATTAAGGTAAATACACTCCTGGAAATGGAAAAAAGAACACACTGACACCGGTGTGTCAGACCCACCATACTTGCTCCGGACACTGCGAGAGGGCTGTACAAGCAATGATCACACGCACGGCACAGCGGACACACCAGGAACCGCGGTGTTGGCCGTCGAATGGCGCTAGCTGCGCAGCATTTGTGCACCGCCGCCGTCAGTGTCAGCCAGTTTGCCGTGGCATACGGAGCTCCATCGCAGTCTTTAACACTGGTAGCATGCCGCGACAGCGTGGACGTGAACCGTATGTGCAGTTGACGGACTTTGAGCGAGGGCGTATAGTGGGCATGCGGGAGGCCGGGTGGACGTACCGCCGAATTGCTCAACACGTGGGGCGTGAGGTCTCCACAGTACATCGATGTTGTCGCCAGTGGTCGGCGGAAGGTGCACGTGCCCGTCGACCTGGGACCGGACCGCAGCGACGCACGGATGCACGCCAAGACCGTAGGATCCTACGCAGTGCCGTAGGGGACCGCACCGCCACTTCCCAGCAAATTAGGGACACTGTTGCTCCTGGGGTATCGGCGAGGACCATTCGCAACCGTCTCCATGAAGCTGGGCTACGGTCCCGCACACCGTTAGGCCGTCTTCCGCTCACGCCCCAACATCGTGCAGCCCGCCTCCAGTGGTGTCGCGACAGGCGTGAATGGAGGGACGAATGGAGACGTGTCGTCTTCAGCGATGAGAGTCGCTTCTGCCTTGGTGCCAATGATGGTCGTATGCGTGTTTGGCGCCGTGCAGGTGAGCGCCACAATCAGGACTGCATACGACCGAGGCACACAGGGCCAACACCCGGCATCATGGTGTGGGGAGCGATCTCCTACACTGGCCGTACACCACTGGTGATCGTCGAGGGGACACTGAATAGTGCACGGTACATCCAAACCATCGAACCCATCGTTCTACCATTCCTAGACCGGCAAGGGAACTTGCTGTTCCAACAGGACAATGCACGTCCGCATGTATCCCGTGCCACCCAACGTGCTCTAGAAGGTGTAAGTCAACTACCCTGACCAGCAAGATCTCCGGATCTGTCCCCCATTGAGCATGTTTGGGACTGGATGAAGCGTCGTCTCACGCGGTCTGCACGTCCAGCACGAACGCTGGTCCAACTGAGGCGCCAGGTGGAAATGGCATGGCAAGCCGTTCCACAGGACTACATCCAGCATGTCTACGATCGTCTCCATGGGAGAATAGCAGCCTGCATTGCTGCGAAAGGTGGATATACACTGTACTAGTGCCGACATTGTGCATGCTCTGTTGCCTGTGTCTATGTGCCTGTGGTTCTGTCAGTGTGATCATGTGATGTATCTGACCCCAGGAATGTGTCAATAAAGTTTCCCCTTCCTGGGACAATGAATTCACGGTGTTCTTATTTCAATTTCCAGGCGTGTACATTGTTTGTTCTCTATCAAAATCTTTCATTTGCTAAGTTTGCCGATCAGTAGTCAGTGCCTTCAGTAGTTAGAATCTGTTATTTAGCTGGCAGTATTGGCGCTCGCTGTATTGCAGTAGTTCGACTAACGAAGATTTTTTTGAGGTAAATGATTCATTAAAGGTATAGGTTATTGTTAGTCAGGGCCATTCTTTTGTAGGGATATTTGAAAGTCAGATTGCGTTGCGATAAAAATATTGTTTGTCAGTTTAGTGTTGATCAAAATAAGTAAAGAGAGAAATGTCTGAGTACGTTCAGTTTTGCTCAGCTGTTTGAAAATCAAATAATGTAAGACGTTTACCAGCACTGTCATTCTTAATTTTTCTAAGGGGACGTTTCAAGTCCCATAGTGCTCAGAGGCATTTGAACCATTTTTCCGAGACACTTAAATAGCAATCTACTCGAAGTTCGCTAACGGACATCCCAGATCCTTGTGATCGCCACTTGTTTCTTCATGAAAACACAGAGTTGTTCCAAAACCGCCAGTAATTAGGAAAGCGCGCTGACAGGTCGGTTATATCAAATATGAGCGGGCACACGGTGTTGGTTAACATAGTGACTGGAGCAAATGTGCTGGAGTCCAGAAGCAGAGATCCTTCGAGCTGGTGCTGGAGGTTGTTTCCATTGGGCCGCAGAGGCCGGGGCCTCGACGAGACCTTGATGCGCGCGCCGCTCACCTCTGCCACCGCCAAATCTGGCACCTCGTGGCGACTACCAGCCATAAAACACCAACACTCACTGCGAAAAAATGTTTCATAATATGGAAATTGCAAAAGGCAGCTTTGTCGCTATAAACTGCTAAGTATTATGGGCCTGTCACGCTAAATGATTATGTGCTTCGGAGCCAGAAAATAGGTCACCGAGATATAGCTCAGGAAAACGTAGCTAACGGTGATTTAAAATTGTAATTCCATCTATGGTCATCATCCGAAAGGTATGAAACGAGGCAAATTCTTTTTTAATCACTATTCTGCTTGGCAGTGGTTCAAATGGCTCTGAGCACTATGGGACTCAACTGCTGAGGTCATTAGTCCCCTAGAACTTAGAACTAGTTAAACCTAACTAACCTAAGGACATCACAAACATCCATGCCCGAGGCAGGATTCGAACCTGCGACCGTAGCGGTCTTGCGGTTCCAGACTGCAGCGCCTTTAACCGCACGGCCACTTCGGCCGGCGCTTGGCAGTGATTGAGTGACCTAATTTTTTTCCCATTCAAGCCAAATTTGCAAGTACACTACAGAAAGCAGTACAGTTTTGTTGATAATTGGGATACCCAGTCGGAAGAAGTAACTGGTAAAGCACTGAAGAAAAATATCGCGTTCGAACAGCAAATCTAATTTCAGTTGCAGTCGCTTCCCATTGAAGACTAGTTTTCGCAAAACTTTACCAACCTCAAAATTTAGTGCTTAATTCAAGCTTGATGAACTGATGGAAGGAATTATGAAGAACTGCAGTTCACAAGGCTTTTTTAGGGAAAGGGAAATGCCTGCGTGGTCTGGAATGGGCAATCGTCAGGAGGATTGGGGTACTGGTCATTTTATGGGTAGAGAAATTTCAAATTAATGTTTTTTATTACTTCCATATAAGAGCATTTCGTACTTTATTGTAGAGTTTCGCTACACTTACTGTGTCTCGTAGCCAGAGTAAAAGATTACTAATGTTTAATGCGGAAGAATCGAAGATCATCTTCAGACGAGATGACACCGTTGAGGACGCGGAATAACACCAGCCAACGATGATTGGCGTTCATCAGTTTTCGGCGATGTTCGTACATCCATTGTTTCCACTGGGACTCTGCAAAACTTTCCCGTCTTACAGTAACGGCAGTGGAAAACTAGTTTCGTGTGGATAAGGCACCAATGAACGCTGCTAAACTAACTGTCTAGTGTTTTAGATTTTATGTAGTATCCACATTTTTTTATTTGTCGGGATACTGGCACAATACTTCGCTTAGTGTATTCGAGACGAGATGAAACAACTGAACAATTATTACTGCCTATCGACCAGAAGATGACAGCTTTATACGGTTGAGACCGAGAATAGAACTAGTACTGTGTCATGAAATAAATAAAAATTGGATTTAATAAATAATCACGGGTGTTTTTGTATGGTTGTGGTGTTGTACATCACAAAACACGTCTGTTAGGGGCTCGAGAAAATAAGCTACAAAACGAGACTGAAAGCGTCCTAGCGTCGCAGCTAGAACGAAGTCATGCCTCTGAGTCTTCAAACAATGGCTATCTCTGAAAGAGAAAATAGATGGAGACATTAATGTTCATACAAGAATTAAGGTCATGAAAGAAAACGGTACTTTTTTCTGAGAAATGCATTACATTCGATTATGTTCATAGACTGCTTAGACCACTAGTTGATGGAAAATATATATAATTACTGCGTCGTTCATTTATTGCCCGTACGGCTGGGAACGAAAAAAGAGACGGGATAGATAAGAGAGAAGGATGTGTTAGGAGGGAGAGGTGGAGGCGAGAGAATTGCTGGCAACCGTACAGCTCTCTCAGGAAAGAATCTGTGACATCTTATGGGCATTGCATGCGGTGGAGGGCCCATTGAACGCTCGTGAAAGGCAAATGAAAACTTTTACCCTAAACGCAATTTTAAAAATCGCTCCAAGGTTTTATGTGCATGCATATAAAATATACACACTTGTAAAAACAGATGGTTCTTTTGAAAATAAATGCTTTGTATCTAATTCTTCTTCGTTGACGTATCTATCTTCTGACAGGTTTCAACTGTACGTTCTCCATCGTGTCCTGTTGTGAGCATTTTACATCTCGTGTTCATGTGTTTATCCTCTTCTAACGTCGTCCATTATTCTGATTCTGTTCCTATAGCTTCCTCTAATCTTCTACTTTTCCCTCTACAATTCTTTGCAGGAGATAATTCCTGCGCAGTCTGTTTCAGACAAGACTTTTTCCTCTTTCTGATCACTTCCAATCCTCTTTCTTCTCTATTTTCTTCAGTCCTAAGTTTGTCAGTTCACTTAACGTTAAGACTTCTTCTCCACACCTACATTTCAAAACTTTTTAAATGTCTTTCTTCTTTCTTTTTAACTGTCCATGATCCACTGCTGTGTAACACTGCACTCCAGACATGAAATTTAGCATTTCTTATCCTCAGCTCCGTTGGAATTCTTCTAAATGTTAGTAACTGCTTCACCTTTTGAAATGTTCTTTTTTCATAGGTATCCTGCACCTTATTTCTTCTACATAGCTTCCGTTCCATGTCATTAAACTTCCAGGGTACAGAAAGGATTTTGCTTGTTCTTTCTTTTTCAATCTAAGAATATGTTTACTGGAGCATCCTTCTTAGTTATACTCATCACTTTTATCTTTCTTAGCTTTATCTTCATCCCATACTCCTCGCCCCTTCTTGCAAAACTCCTCAACATCTCCTGTAGCTCCTCTTCTGATTCCGCCAGCACTGCTTTGAATTTAACGAGTAGTCGAAATTTGTATCAAGTTTCTAACATAATTCACCGTAGAGGATACAGTCACTTGAAATCTGATGGATCTTTTCCAAACGCCCTGTACTCTAGTGGTACCCTTATATTGTTGAATTCAACTTCCCTTCAACGGTGCGTGTGAGATCTTTTAACTTTCAATGCATATTGGATCACGCACAGTTGTAATTCCTTTGCAGCCTGCGATCTACGGAGGTAGAGTGAAACTCTACGTTCAATTCATGAAGTTTTCGTCTCCAGACAAAGTAGTCTACTGTTCCGAAAGGCCCATTAGTGTTCCTCACCAGGGTACCTTACTTCAGTCGGTAACAACGAAACTGTAATAGCATACGCGTTTCTCTTGACGGGTTATTCATTGTCACGATAAAATCAGCTATAGCTATAAAAAGTTTTTATTTCTAAAAAGGAAATCACTGCCTGGTTTCGGGACATATGGCCCGTTTCATGTGCCTATTAAAATGTGAATCCACAAAGGATGCATTACTAAGGTTAAAATAGGTTAAAAGGACCGTTGTTCTCCGCGGCGTGGAGGTTTTCTGGAAGACCTAGTATTGAAGAAGATATTCTCTTGCATGCCATGTACCAGGCACACTTTATTTTAACCTTAGTTACACATTCTTTATGCACGTACATTTTAATATGCACCTGAAGATGGGACATATGACCTGAAACTGGAGAGTGCTTTCCCTTTCAGAAATAAATTTTTGTAACTGTAGCGGAATTTATCATTGATAATCTAATAGGATAACTTCGTTGTTCGTCTTTGTCCGTTTGTTAGACACCTTTTTCTCAGGAATGGGTGGATGTATCAAGCTGACATTTTTGTCAAATACTGAAGGCTACGGTTCCTTGACCGTGTAAAAAATTTCAACTTTTAAGTCAATGCAGTCAAAAGATACGGCCATTTATGTCACAAAGTTTGACACTGGCAAACTCACTCACCAAGACCTGTATATGAACTATCTATATCCATAATTAAGTTTGTATGGAACCGTGAGAGTGCGAGTCGTAGTCGCACTTATTCGGTTTTTCCCCTGCTCTGGTGTATTCAGTCCTGTTTCCTGGAAAAGCCACGTTTACGGCTTTCCTCGAGGCATTGTAGCGGTCTAAAGACATCGATTTTTCTGTGCTCCGCAACGGCAGGCGTTTGCGAATAAAGTAAATGAGCTGTTCACCCTATGCTCGTCCACATTATGCCTCCTCCAACGTGTAATTCTCTATATCGGTCACGTGTTTACAGTGCGACATTGGTGCAGTTCCCTTTCACGATATAGGAGCCACGCTTTTGAGCGCGCAGGTGGCTGGAGTGAGAGCTAAAGTGAAGCGGGAAGGCAGACAGCAAGAGTACCCGTGACACGGTTAGCTCGGCGGGGCCGGCCTTAGGTATTGACTGTGACACACTTGTGGTGCGAACTTGACCCACTGCCATAGCCCACGCGCATCACATCTCCGGCTGGCGCCCCTCCTTTCCCCCACCGCGCCCGCGTCTGCACACGCAATCATCCGCCGCCTGCCACCCACAGCACACGTATGAATTTGCACCACGTCTGTTTCACTGCTCCATCTCGTAAAATGATGACACGTGTCGCCCGCTACTCTTCTTAACAACGTAAGATTTCAATTTACTCAATAAAGAAATTATACGCTATTCACCACTGGTACGAAGTAATAACAGTACGTCGGGTATTATATCTGGTTAGTCGACATGAAGCGGCTATTCTTTGTCCTTCTGCACCGTATCTCGCAATTTAAAAGGTTGTTTTTCGATGAAGTTACAAATTCACACAACATTGCTTCAGAAAACAACAAGTACAGTAATTTTTAATCTGTTAAACCATTCATTTCGTTTTGCGAATGAGTATGACATTTTTTAAAAACTGGAAAAGTTCAAGTAGGACTCGCGCAGTAATGGTACCGTGTGAACTTAATTACCAATACAGATACTTCATCAACAGGCTTTGAAGAGTAAGTTTCCGAGTATCAAAGTATGTCACATAAATGGCCGTACCTTTTAAATGCATTAACATATAACTTAAGTTTAAATTTTTTACACCGCCATGGGATCGTAGACTTTAGGATTTGATATAAATTCCAACTTGATACCTTTATCCCTTCTCGAGAAAAAGAAGTCTTGAGGGTAAGGACGTCAAAAATGTAAAAAGTTTCAATTTTTCAAAAATATGCCTGTTTTGTAGCGCACATCTTCCTGAATAGTTTGGTGTATAAAACATATATATTTGAGACATTATGAGGCACGTTATTTGGTCTTAAGTGTAACAAGATGCAGTGTCACACCCTTTTGCAGAGCATTCTTCTGTCATACGCAAGTGTATTTCGCTCTGTAGAGTTCGAATGTTTATATTTGCCATCAAACCTATATTCAGGGACCTTGCAAGTGAAAACTGATTGAAGAAATGTCTTCATGGCCCTACCCAAAACCCAAATGAAATTTTTAACCAATGTTTATGGGAAAGATTGCCAAAAACCATTTTTGTGGGAAGAGATGCACATGCTATTCGTGTTTTGATGCAGTTTCATGTTTTAATGATGGTGTGCAAAGCAGGAAATATGTTTGACAAAATGGGATCAATCCCGGAGTGAACTGCATCGAAGCTTCGTATGCGATAGACAGAGAGCGTGTAGTGAAAGTTGATAAATCATTTTTGGAGGTGATAAAATCAAGAAGAGTGTCTCATAGGGATGTGAAAAGGAACAAAACTGATTTAGAAAATGAAAAATAACCTGCTTATGGTGCTGGAGAGTTCTAAAAGAATGCCAAATACAAGCAGAAACTTTAAGGACCATTTTCCGCAAAACACAGATTTCTGTACTTAGGTACATGTAACGTCCAAAATAAATATCCTCTTACGTTCAACCTGGTATGCTTATTAAACACAAACTACTTAATGCAAAACTCTAGAATTTTCCAAATCCATTAAAACTGTGGTAAAAATTGAGGTAAATAACTATAAAATTTGAGTTTTTTCTAAATATGAAGTTTAAAATATAACAGTTAATTCATTTTTTCTAAATTAAATAAATTCTAGACTTTCATACACCTGTAAGTATGGTTTGTATGTTACACAAAAATCATCGAAGAATCTCTCTTACTTATGTAGAAAAGTGTACCTATAGCAACAAATGCAGCCAATAGTAAGTGAGAAAATGATGAAATTTCACATGTAAAAAATATTTTGTATGTTTTTGAACTTACGCTGCTATTAGTGTAAATCCTGAATTCTCCCTGGTCATACTGACAAATTTTTATGAATTTATTTGTAAAAGTATAGACAGTGAAAATTAAAATGTCCTGTGGTGCCTCTCATGCTCCAAGTCGGCCCGTATGACATCCTACCCCTCTTAACAGACGGACAAGTAGATAGACGGACAAAAAAGGCAAAACACGTTTTCTTTGTGATACAATTACAAATTAACAATTTTCAGATATTTTGCTTTACTTGTACCGTGAAACCCTGCTTTTTGGCAAATTTCATGAGTCTTGGTCAACGGGAAGTACCCCATAAATTTTGATGAGTGTGTTTGGACTGTCAGAATTTGTGATATAAATGGCCGTATGTTTTGATTACAATGATACAGAAGCTTAATTTTTTTTTTTGCTCTCCAAGGAAATCTTGATCTCAGTATTTGACATGAATTTCAACTTCATACCTCTACTTGTTCCGGAGAAAAACGCATCTTTACAGATGGACAGACAGGCGGACAACAAAATGATTCTATTAAGGATTCAGTTGTTACCGATTTAGGTGGGGAACCCGAAATAGCACTAAAATTCCGTTTCTGTGATTTTATTATTGGAAACAGTAACAAGACCCTTTCCGCAGAAAAGCACCGGATTGCAGTTATCGGTTTTGTGCACCATAAATGTGGTATCCAGTGAACGCCACCGTTTTTCTCTTTTATTTAGCGCGGGGGTTGCTGGTCTCGGACAAAGATATGTGGTAAGGTACACTCCACTATGATGTGACAAATGACTGGGGAGGTAAGTTACTTAACTTCAGTGCTCGAAGACCCTAATAACGATGTTGTGTACATAGAAGAGTTTTTCGCAGCTCAAAGTCAAGAATGTGGAAAATGAGGCCCTGCCGTTTAAACTTTAAATAACTTTTAATACATCAAATATGTTACTAATCGCCGGCCGGTGTGGCCGAGCGGTTCTAGGCGCTACAGTCTGGAACCGCGCGACCGCTACGCTCGCAGGTTCGAATCCGGCCTCGGGCATGGGTGTATGTGAAGTCCTTAAGTTAGTTAGGTTTAAGGAGTTCTAAGTTCTAGGGGACTGATGACCTCAGATGTTAAGTCCCATAGTACTCAGCACCATTTGAACCATTTGTTACTAATCTATTTTCACCAATATAAACAACACAAAGGGCACGTAGAGCAATCATTGAGCTTTTGTATTTACATTAACTACCCAGATAAAGATACTGACGTTGTCTTTTGCCAAATTGAACATGCAGAAGAATATCAGAAATTTCAATTATAAATACATTTTAATTTGGAATTTCTTATCAGACCTGCAAAATACACTCCTGGAAATTGAAATAAGAACACCGTGAATTCATTGTCCCAGGAAGGGGAAACTTTATTGACACATTCCTGGGGTCAGATACATCACATGATCACACTGATAGAACCACAGGCACATAGACACAGGCAACAGAGCATGCACAATGTCGGCACTAGTACAGTGTATATCCACCTTTCGCAGCAATGCAGGCTGCTATTCTCCCATGGAGACGATCGTAGAGATGCTGGATGTAGTCCTGTGGAACGGCTTGCCATGCCATTTCCACCTGGCGCCTCAGTTGGACCAGCGTTCGTGCTGGACGTGCAGACCGCGTGAGACGACGCTTCATCCAGTCCCAAACATGCTCAATGGGGGACAGATCCGGAGATCTTGCTGGCCAGGGTAGTTGACTTACACCTTCTAGAGCACGTTGGGTGGCACGGGATACATGCGGACGTGCATTGTCCTGTTGGAACAGCAAGTTCCCTTGCCGGTCTAGGAATGGTAGAACGATGGGTTCGATGACGGTTTGGATGTACCGTGCACTATTCAGTGTCCCCTCGACGATCACCAGTGGTGTACGGCCAGTGTAGGAGATCGCTCCCCACACCATGATGCCGGGTGTTGGCCCTGTGTGCCTCGGTCGTATGCAGTCCTGATTGTGGCGCTCACCTGCACGGCGCCAAACACGCATACGACCATCATTGGCACCAAGGCAGAAGCGACTCTCATCGCTGAAGACGACACGTCTCCATTCGTCCCTCCATTCACGCCTGTCGCGACACCACTGGAGGCGGGCTGCACGATGTTGGGGCGTGAGCGGAAGACGGCCTAACGGTGTGCGGGACCGTAGCCCAGCTTCATGGAGACGGTTGCGAATGGTCCTCGCCGATACCCCAGGAGCAACAGTGTCCCTAATTTGCTGGGAAGTGGCGGTGCGGTCCCCTACGGCACTGCGTAGGATCCTACGGTCTTGGCGTGCATCCGTGCGTCGCTGCGGTCCGGTCCCAGGTCGACGGGCACGTGCACCTTCCGCCGACCACTGGCGACAACATCGATGTACTGTGGAGACCTCACGCCCCACGTGTTGAGCAATTCGGCGGTACGTCCACCCGGCCTCCCGCATGCCCACTATACGCCCTCGCTCAAAGTCCGTCAACTGCACATACGGTTCACGTCCACGCTGTCGCGGCATGCTACCAGTGTTAAAGACTGCGATGGAGCTCCGTATGCCACGGCAAACTGGCTGACACTGACGGCGGCGGTGCACAAATGCTGCGCAGCTAGCGCCATTCGACGGCCAACACCGCGGTTCCTGGTGTGTCCGCTGTGCCGTGCGCGTGATCATTGCTTGTACAGCCCTCTCGCAGTGTCCGGAGCAAGTATGGTGGGTCTGACACACCGGTGTCAATGTGTTCTTTTTTCCATTTCCAGGAGTGTACTTATTCATTGAATTTATTTAATCGAGAGCTGCTTTGCTCCACCCAAGAAACTAATACAGCCCCAGATTAATGAAAAGAGTTGTTTCTGTCATGGTGGTAAAGAAGGTTACAAAAAATGTGATCATTATTTTATGGGTCGCTAATAAGTATTCTCCTAAAACGGGATGTGATGGTGAATTCTAAGCTCCTGGATGAAGAGTAGACAACACAACATCGTGTGCTTTAATGACACTTAGAGCCAAACTGATAACTGACTGACAGACATGAAACTAATACTGGGCCTTCATTAACTCTGTTGCTTGACGATGCGAATTAAACTTCTGTACGTCGGGTTATATGTTAAATTTACTGTTGAAACAAAGCTGACTATTAATTTACATCATAGAACGTAACAAATGCTACTATAATATTCGCTGCTCAGTAACACTTGAGCTATTAAGAAAAACTAACTACTGTTACAATAATCATTTATTTGTTCATTCATTGCCTTTCGCCTTGCGACAAGTTATGACCATGTAGAATGAATTTAGAGACTACGTCATTACAACCGTGGTGTATGTTTTTGTGGCCTTCTGATTTCGTAGTTAGTTAGCTATGTATTCCATAAATTATTTGCACGATTTCTATCGAAACGATGCAAAGCGGGGCTACATGCACAGGTTGATTATAATTAAACTTTCGCTGCTTGAGCCGGTGTAAATGGAAAACTATTTACTGTGTGGTACCCAGCTTCATAGGAATGATGTTCAGACTGTGTGCTGCAGGATTTGCGTTGTTAGTAGTGTCAGTATCATGACTTGCCATTAGGCGGCTGTGCTGATACGGCGACGTAGGGTTGAAACACAAGCATCAGTGTGCATTACATTTTCAGACAGTCAACATGGGTCTGGACAAGGTGAGCACGGCTTTAATTTTAAAGTTGTTTTATCAAAACTACAGCAATAGTGCTGTTGCTCTCACGCGACCGTCGACGCACTGAAGGAACACGGAGAGGTCTTCTTTCCGTACGGGATTGAAAATCACGATTTGGAAGTTCGAATTAGATGACGATTTGGGAATTGCTCCTGGAAGAGGCCGACGTCAAATTGCGCCACAAATTGTTGACACAGTTACTGTTGCCATGGCTGAGAATTCTGGACACAATGTGCCATCTACAAGCGGTGTACGAGCTGTTTCACAACAGCTGAACATTCCGTGGTTCACCATTCGAAAAGTGCTACTAACAATTATGAAATGTTAACCAGGCTGTTGCGGATGTAGATGATCGTCACACTGAGAAACATTTGTAACCTGGAACGCAAACACGGTACGCAATTAACAAATAATCTCTCATGTGGAAATTAAAATATTTTTCTTTCAATGATTAATTCGTTATTTCCCTTTCTCATATCGTTACAGATGGTTCCGCAATGTTACATTGTCCTACCCTCGCTCGTTTACCTGGGGACCCCTTCGAGAAACGAAAGCTTAATGATAATCAGACTGTACCTGAGATGTTTGTGAGTGCATAATGTCCACTTACAGAGAATACTGCAATGGAAAAATTTAACAGCGCAATAATGAATCTCTAACGTCATTAATGAAAAATACCTAAATTAAATGACATCTTTGTTTGGAGACGTGAGGGGTCGGCTGGAATGGGTACTGGTGTTGCTGTGTCATATTTTGAGATTCAGAAGCAATCAAGAGTGCGCGAAGACCGCTGCGAGCATAGCTCATGCAGGGATTAGCCCTGTTGGCGTGTCTCTCTAAACTCTTCGGCCTTGGCAGGCTGGTGCACCACGGCTGTTATTTCTGCCGAGTGCGAGTATGTCGGTCGTCGGTATTTTGGTCCGGGTGAAAGAATATTGCAAGTAATGGAGTAAGGGAACTCAAGCAATGGCTTAGGTTATGGGACACGCCCACCTACCTCTTTACGGGGATCTCGCTGCAGGAAGTTTGGATGAATAAACGGTACTGTGGACCTTAGAGACCCAGCTTCTTCTACCATTTATCACTTTAGTATTAGAAGATAGGTTAGGGGAGCTGTAAGAGCTGAAACAAGATTAAATGATGTACAGGGTGAATCATGTAAGACTTGCACTGAAAATATTGCGGAAATGGAAAGCGCTATTGATGTGCGGTTTTCGTGGAATGGATAGGTAGTCAGGGGCCCTTATTGTTAGGCAATACAAAGATCGTAATAAAACTTATGCAAATGTGTTTTTTGTGCAAACATGCACTTTTTAATGGAACAATGTCTGTTGACATTAGCAGACTAAAAGTAGAGTACATTAGAATGTTAGTGGCGTTTGTTCCAGGATTCTAGTGCGAGTCGTTTACGAGATATTGTATTTTGAAAAGTTTACACTCCAACACTTGTTCGTGCCAGTCAACTTACGTAGTTACTGGGTACAATGTTGTTATGTTTGCTTACAGCGTGTATGTGTGTTTCTTGAGTGCAATGAGACTTGCTATTCAGTTAGTTGTGATAGACCTTGCAATAGTTCGTGAGTGGACGATAGGATTTCCCAATGCAGAAAAAGCCGACATGCTCATGGTGTGTGAAGAGTGTAGGAAGAAAGCAGTTCGTCCTTGTATGGTGTATGTGGCAAGATATCCCAATAGACGTCAACCATCTCGGCAATTATTTATCAACGTCTTCGACCAGATACGTGAAAATGGTAGTGTAACACATAGAAAACGTAACAGAAGGAAATAGGTGACTACAGAAGAGGGGGAACTTAATGTTCTCACTGCTGTTGCAGTTGATCCACACGTTAGCTCCCGCTCAATAGCACGAGGGCGTGGCATGAGTGGGGCAAGTGTACTAAGCATTCTACATCGACATAGATTCCATCTTTATCACATCTTTCCTAATCAGGAGCTGCATGGACACGATTATGAGAATCGTGATAACTTCTGTACATGGGCATTAAGACAGGATACTACAGATGTATCTTGTTTAGTGATGAAGCCACATGTACCTATCATGGCCAGATAAATTGTCGAAACATACACTATAGGTCTGTTGACAATATCCGTCGGCTTCGTCAGCCGGAACGTCAGCGTCCATCGAGTCAAAAAGTGTGTTGTGGGATAGTGAACCGTCAGCTAATAGGCCCGTTTCTCATAGACGGAAGACTGAACGCGCACAAGTATCGCAGCCTCCTAATAGACCATCTTCCACAATTGCTAGAAGACGTTGCTCTGCAGACTAGGAGGAACCTGTATTAACAACATAAAGGCTGTTCAGCTCATAGTGCACGAAGTGCGACGGCATGTCTTCACGAATTATTTCCAGATCGTTGGATTGAATTCAGATGACCTGTAGGCTCTGTCATGGTCGGCCCGTTCACCGGGTTTGACGTCTGTAGGGAAAGCTGACAGACGCTGTCAACAAGGACATACCAACTACACACGATGATATGCAGCGACGTATGACTACAGCCTGCTCCGACAACTTTGCTTAAATGCTAGCATGTGTGCAGCAGTCGCTCCATACCAGACTGGAAAAGTGTATTGTCGCTGCCGGTGGTCATTTTGAACTCAACCTGTCATGGTCTGTTGTCTCGATACTGGTCAGAATACACATAATTAGTGTATGCACTCGTGTTGTTCTTTAGTGAGTGCTACCACAGGTATTGTACAAGTGTCGGTGTGGGAACTTTCCAAAATACATCTTGTAAACGACTCTCACTTGAATCCTGAAACAAACACCACTGACGCTCTAACTTATCATAATTTTAATTTGTTAGTGTCAATAGGTTCCATTTAAAAAACATGTACGCTTGCACAAAAATACACTTTCTAAGAATTGTTACACTCCGTTGATTGGCCAACAATATGAGTCCCTGACTACCAGTCGATTCTGTGATGTGCTGACATCAATAGCGCTCTTTATTACCGCAGTATCTGCGGTGCACGTTTTTGGTGTTCACCCTGATTAGTAGGATTATCAATCGTCTACGAAAAACCCGAAGAGCAAAGAGATTTAAAATCACAACATGTATTTCACTACTGAGTAACAAGACTGAAAGATATTCTGATGAAGGCTTTTTTGTAAATAAGATTTTGGGCATTGACGGGATCTCAAACAGAATTGTGATGCTTGTTTTGAAAATAAACAAAAATGTAAATCATTCTGGTATATTTACTAGCAACGTTTTCAAATTCTAATGACAAGGTAGAATACCTCTCTACAAGATGATAAAGGACAGCAAATTCTACTACAAGATTGTAATGATGAAATTTAATGTTGAAGTAGTACTAAAACTAAAGAAAGGTCTTCAATAGGAAATTTTCTGTGTGATACTAGAAATGACACATCGTGCATCAGTGCAATATTGTGAAAGGAACAACATGATTGTTCTTAACTCGTTCTTAAGGAAGAAAACAAATAGAAAATGACCTTTGCAAGGAGTAAAGAGAACTAAAATGAGAATTACAGTATTTTATCCCATATAACAAGGAAATTATAAAAGAGGTGATAACATTCAACCGTTTAGGGAGTCAGTGAATGTTAAACACCAAGATGTCGGGTGTCCAGAAACACCTGTTCAGCCACTGAAATTTTCTGATCATAAACTTGTAACATAAAAGGTAAAAACTTGGACAAAGCTAGAAATCTGAGAACGGAGTACTGAGTAAAAATTATCAATTTACCTAGGATTTATAAACGTTAAGAAAGCTTCTCACACAATCTGTACAAAAAAAACCTTGATAAAGAAGACAGATTCAATCAATGCCAGTATACTGAATGAAATACACATTAGTTAATGATAATGGTTAATGAAAACCACCTCAGCTATATTATTACAAATTTATTGTGTTACAACCAGTCTCGATCGTTGAATATTATCAGGCTGCCAAGTTGTGGGCGTAGTACGCCGTGAAGTGTGGCACCCAACACGTGTGCCTTTACCATAATTTTAATCCGATTACATTCATTACACTACTTGAGTCCCTTTCTTATCTTATTAACTCACTGCTCACGAGTGTGAAGTGTAGTAGACTTTGTAACCTGTAAAGTCTGTTGATGTAACAGAGTCGCTTTGCTCCCATTGTGTGATCAACATACAGTATATTGGTACATGTCCGGAGTCTTCGCGATTTTGACGCCATGTTTTCTACTGCAGCCAGAAACTGCACGAAAACAATTGTGGTACTTTATATAGCTTCTATGTGTATGCAGGCCAGATAGTACCTAATAAAGCAATTAACGATGAAGCTATTTGTGGCCCATCAGGATAAAATTCATTACTACAGATCAGTATCTCATTTGAACATGAGACTCCCTACAACACACTTTCTCGGAACTTTACTTTCGTGTGCCGTTTCTACCATAGCCGCTGAAAGGTGCGTGATAATGCAGGATTAAGATAAACATATCCCTCCCTCCACCCCATTCCCCTCACCACCCATCGCAATGCAGTGGCCAGCTTTTAATTCCTGTTCATTCCTTCCTCATGCGACACAGTTTCGTTTGACGGACTGCAGGTGCTTCTGCAAAGAAATAAACAGGGTACTAGCAGTAAACGTCAGCCTGGGTGGCTGACTAGTGGGATAAGGATATCATGTAGAACAAAGTGGGAATTATATCAAAAGTTTAGAAAAAGTCACAACAGAGCTATAGTAGCCCATTACAGACAGTATTTTAAGGTGCTTAAAATGTTACTAGGAAAGCAAAGAGTATGTGCAACACAAATAAAACAGCTAATTCACAGGACAAAATTAAAATTCTGTGGTCAGTCGTGTAGGAAGTGTCTGGTCAGCAGCACAAGGGTAACGATATAAAATCAGTTCGTAGTAAAAATGCTTCTGTTACTCATAAGTCAGATGTATGTATTTAAAAATAATTTTCTGAGCATTGCTGGTGAGTACAATAAAAACTTTGTTTCCTCAGGGAATCATATGTATCTCTCTCGGAAAATACCTTTCCGAGACTGGTGTCTGAAATACTCCTCTGTGATACAGTCCAAGAGGCCAATCTCAGAATCCGTTCCCTATGGACCGGAACTGCATCACTGTAAAATTAAATTTGAAGAGTTCTTCCTGTTACAAAATGCTAAATTTGGTAATGAGATGTTGCCCTCTTTGTTAATTGATTCACTTGTGCTGGGTGTATTTAATATTCTCAGGGATCAATAAAGGGACTGTTAAGTTTTGTTAAATATTTTCGTGGCCTGGACACTTACCGCTTGACAGAAATCTTCTTTGTACACGGGGAGTTCGATTCATTAAAGCAGGCATGGGTAAACTTTGGGTACCCGCAGGCCTGATTCACACAAGACAGAGAACCGCATCGTCACGTAATGGGACAGCAGCACTCGAGCGCATAAAGTCAAAACGTTAGCGTCTGTGATATTGTCTATAGAATAACGCAACGATATGAATGGCGCCCCTTAACCGACAAGCCACGCCAACAAATTATGTTTAAAAATACGCGTTTTTGAGAGTATTCTCATTTTATATTCACCACATCTTCAGACGTTTACATTTATTTACTCGTCGTGAACGCTGTTTCTTTACTTACGACGTTTTATAAAAGGTGTCTTCTAAACGCCATTAGTAAAGAAACAACGTAAATGAATGTAAACATCTGAAGGTCGGATGCCAGGCATCTTGAAATGTCATCAAGGAAAAATTAACTCCTATAAAAGCAATTAGTTGCAGCTAATTCATTATAAATGACATTCAGTTTTAATAGTTGCAGTGTTCTAATACATGCCGGGTGGAGTAGGTAAAATGCGAGCACCTGACTACGTTACGCGAATTTTTCCGCGGGTCGGATTAAAAGCAATCGCTGACCGCAACCGGCCTGCGTGCCGTCGCTTGCCCACCCGTGCTATAAAGAATCGGATTTGGAGGTTTTTCTGGTTGATGCTGAGCACACCAGCTAAAAAAAAAAGTTACCCGCAAAAGAAATCCTGCTAATATTGTGTAACACCGCCTCTAGTCCTCAAAACAGCCTCAGTTCGAGGATGTGAAACGGTCACCAGTTTCTCCAGGTATGCCATGTCCAACTGAAGCCACTCGTTGGCGATTAGATCCCGTAGAGCTGCCAAATTGTGGATACGTTGACTGATATTTTTCACCCACTGTTATAAACAGTCCCAGACTTTCACCATGGGATTGTCCGCCCCCGGTAGCTGAGTGGTCAGCGCGACAGACTGTCAATCCAGAGGGCCCGGGTTCGATTCCCAGCTGGGTCGAACTGGGTGTTGTCCTAATCATCATCATTTCATCCCCATCGACGCGCAAGTCGTTGAAGTGGCGTCAAATCGAAAGACTTGCACCAGGCGAACGGTCTACCCGACGGGAAGCCCTCGTCACACGACATTATTACCATGGGATTAAGGTCAGATGGCTTAGCGGGTCAGAGTTGCGATAGTACACCTTAATTTTTGTCAATCGGGAATGTATGCGTGCAGGCTTGTGAACAATACTCTTGTGATCTTGGAAGACAGGAGTGTCCACACCATACTCATCGTGAAGATGTAGGAAAATGGCGGCACTTGGTCATCGAGAATGGTAAAATAAACGTCCTTGTTCATGTTTACGTCAAGCTGAATGAATGGGCCCAAGTCATGGTACGAAAATCATCCCCAAAACATCACAGAACCACTTTCGGTGTGAACTACACAGTCCACATGCTGCAGCGTAACATGTCCTTGACCCATCGGTCCACTCGACGCCATAGATCATTTGAAAATAGGCAGGATCTTAATGCGCTATTTCCATACCATGGACAGGCACATACACAGCATGTCACTGCCAGGACTAGTGTCGGCTGGGGAGGGTCGTATAACCGCCTGGTACCAGTTTTATGCCTACAATGTTCCGAATCAACCAGGTTTCTGAAATTACCTGGCAGATTAAAACTGTGTGCCTGACCGGGACCCGAACCTTGCGCCGTTATCTTTCTCAGGCAAGTGCCTGATCTATTCAAACAGGACCCACGATCTGCCCACAAAACTTAGCTGCTGACAGTATCTCATCTCCTACCTTCCAAACTTCCGCGCGTTCTCCTGCGGGACTATCACACCGGAAAAGAAGAGGACCATTGTGGACAGATGAATTAGCTGTAGCTGGGGGGGGGGGGGGGGGGTCTTTCCAGAACTGGTTTTAAACTTGCTGGTAGATTAAAATTGTGTCCCATACTGAAACTTGAACCTGGGGCGTTTGCCTTGCGATGGGAAGTGCTCTATTGAGTGAGATATTCGCCTGCCCTACAGTTTGGAAAATAGGATAAGGGGTACTTGCGAAAGTATAGCTGTGAGGAAGGGTCGTGAGTCGTACTTGGATAGCTCAGCCTATAGATCCCTTGCTCACGAAAGGCAAAGGTCCCATCAAGTTCGAGTCCCGGTCAGCATACAGTTTTAATCTGCCAGAAAGTTTCAAATCAGCACACATTCCGCAGCAGAGTGAAAATTTATTCTTGAAACCAAGGCGCTCCTTCAAGGGTGTGACCAATGCAGGGTGTAACGGATATAAGAGCAAATATTTTTGTATGTGGTACCTTAAGACGTACGCACATCACAGTGTTAGTAGTTTTTTCCTCTGTGTCCAACAGTCTTCCCGGAAACAAGTCATATAGTTTGCTACCTGATGTCTTCTGCACGGTCGTTACTGCACAACTAAGTGGACTACACCTGTCAGTACAGCCTTACCATTTCGCGGGGGCGTGAACTAGGTCGCGTCCGTAGTGGAATACTACATGTACACCACAGGTAGCTAGAAAGAATCTGCAGCCAGACCAAATATTGGATTCGCTGGTTATAAAAATGCAGATCAAACAAAATAAAATCATTTCGTGTCCATACGTCCACACTTCAGTGCCTGACCTGCTACCCAGGGAAAACAAACAGTAATGGCTTCCTCTTGTACTTGGAGGTACAAACCAACCTAAAAACACAAAACTTGCAACAACAATAATTATTGGTCTGCAAATGACGTAAATACTGGTGTAATGTTAAGTACACCGACCTCAGTCACCAGTAAAAATATCTGTACTTACCCCGTTACACCCTCTGTTTTGACTGGTGGGCGCTGCTAATTACATATACAACATTTTCACAAATGCTAACTTCTTCAGATTATGGGTGCAGAGAGAGAACACAAGTATCTTTCGATGAGGCTTCTTTATCTCTGAGAGCCTTATGCTTGCATTAGTAGTTTTCTCTGTTCCGAACGTTAGATAGCTGCAGTACCCAGCCTTACAAACGGCCGTGTAATTATGATGCATGTTTTATTTGTGACACAGGTGCACAGTATTTGAGAGGTTTTGCTCGCATTTTTTGTACAAGAGAGAGAGAGAGAGAGAGAGAGAGAGAGAGAGAGAACTACACCGGGTCAGCAGTTGCGGCTGTAGTCATATGTAATTTCTCGGTCTGACAATAAAAGTAGTGCTTTCCAGATAAGTAAACGCACTTGCTCCTCGATGTACTCCCGAGTGAGGTCAGCAAAATGTGTCCAAGTTTTTGTAATGAGTAGATTCCATTCTTGAAGTGGTATTCAGGATGATACGTAAAACAGCTGCCATATCTTCTTCAACCCTAAATGTCTTTGAACCACAACTTTCTATAGATATGGCAACAGCGAAAAGTCAAAGGTTGTGTAATATAGTGAATAAGCTGGATATTCGGACAATTCGTACTTCTCATCCCTCGCTTTTCATTACCGAAGTGTGTTTGTGAGAATAAGGATGGACTTTTCTTTCCTCGCATATATTTTCATCCGGTTTCTCCAAAAACTTTGCTTGAGATTCACCACTTAGTAATTTTTAATGCTATTTAATTAAAAATGTAAATGTATGGCGTTGTTGACTGGAAATCTCACAGGTTAGGTTCAGCTGCCTGTCGGAAAGGGTGTTTTTCCTCCGCGCATATTGGCCGCTTTTATTACGGGTATGTGAGTTTTGTCGTATGTGTATTAGTGGAGTGTAGGTGAGTATAATACATATGTGTACAGTGTAGTGTTGTATCTTTGTTGTGTGATGGTGACGAGAAAAGAGAGAGAATGAAACTCGATGCCTGCATGTAGCCTGGTCCTCTCGAATAGCGTCTTGGCGGCTGCCAAGCTTAATGTCCCCATCCGACGGACGGATCACCATCAACCTCACTCCATTAGACACTACAGAGAGGCTTCGAATTTAATCCAGGGCATTGACGCAAAGACTGGGGATCAGGAACTCTCCTTCGCTTTCAGGCCAAATACTGGCAGCGAAAATTTGATTCACAATCCGAGCCGTGTGCCACTGCACAGGCGTGGGTTAGCGACTTCGGCTACATTGGTTCCAAGTTATTTCTCCATGTACAATGTAATGCACTGATTTTTTCTATAATTTTTATGCCTTCAGCACTTGCCTATAACTTGAATCACCGATCTTCCAACAACATATTGTGCATTTCCTGATATTTTCGTTTGTCTCACACAAGCGGCTTGTAGTCAAATTTCATGCTTATGGAATATCATCTCAGTTATGTGTCTGGATTCGTGATTTACTATCAGAGAGGTCACAGTTCGTAGTAATTGACGGAAAGTCGTTGAGTAAAGCAGAAGTGATTTCTGGCTTTTCCCAAGGTAGTGTTACAGGCCCTCTGCTGTTCTTTATCTACATAAACTATTTAGGAAACAATCTGAGCAGCCGTCTTAGGTTGTTTGCTGACGATGCTGTCGTCATTTTCGAGTAAAGTCGTCAGAAGATAAAAAAAAATGCAAAACGATTTAGAAAATATATCTGAATGGCGTTAAAATTGGCATTTGACCCTAAATAATGAAAAGTGTGAGGTCATCCACATGAGTGCTAAAAGGAATCCGCTAAACTTTGGTTACACGATAAATCAGTCTAATCTAAAGGCCGCAAATTCAACTAAATGCTTAGGGATTACAATTACAAACAAGGAACTTCCTAGCAAATTAAAACTGTGTGCCGGTCCGAGACTCGAATTCGGGACCTTTGCGTTTCGCATACTAGACGAGTGTAACCCCAAAAGTTGGTGTGGTAGAGCAGTTATGGTGTACGCGTACATGGGGACATTGTTTGCGCAGCAATCGCCGACATAGTGTAACTGAGGCAGAATAAGAGGAACCAGCCCGCATTCGCCGAGGCAGATGGAAAACCGCCTTAAAAACCGGCTGGCCGGCACACCGGACCTCGGTACTAATCCGCCAGGTAGGTTCGTGCCGGGGACCGGCTCGCCTTCCCGCTTGGGAAGCAGCGCGATAGACCGCACGGCTAGTCGGGCGGGCCTGGAGACCCATCTTAAGCCCCTTTGAAACTCTGTCAGATGCTAACTACGCTGTCTCGCATGAGTACGCGGTATCTCAGTGTCCTTCAGAGTGATCACGTAGCATCAAATGCTGTTCGCACCTCTTCTATATCCCACCATGGCTGGTAACAACACTCAACACGAACAATCGTAATGCGTTTTAGTGGGCGTTCTACCTGTCACAGAGAATTACAACTCTAATCATTCACATACCTCCCAATGGAGTCTACATTTACGAACTTTTTTAACATCCGACCATGTCTTTTCGGCATTCAACTTTTTTGTCTGGAAGGGCACATAGCTGCTCTTGACTTTCGGTAGAGTGATACTCAGAGTGGAACCAGATCTGATAAGCTACAGCTTTCTGCAATTAAACTTAAGGTATTCTGGATACTGATAGAAGCTATTTTCGGTAATCTGCTGAGACTTGCAACGTATTGACGTTGGCATGGAATTTAGTTACGGCTGGCAGACAAATGCATGATTTCTATAGATTCAACAAATTGTTGAAAGCGATAATATTTTTTTGAGACGAATAAATAGAATGTACATAGTTCTCGAGATACTGACACCAACCACCTATACTGACGGAAATGGGAAGCGTGAGACTCTATAGTCGGTATTTATCAAAATTTGTGGCGACTTCGATTACATAACGGGTATTAAATCATGAAAGTTCATTTCATTCGGAATTGATGCCCATCATTAACACCAGTACGAGATGTGATCCCCACGGGCGCAAATACGCTATCTTATTCATCGTGGCATGGAATTTCTTGCCATGCGTGAAACACATCCTGTGCCAGTCCATGACGTTTGCTGGCTGGCGTATCGGATGAAAGTATGTGTTTACCATGGCATCCCAGGAATGCCCTATGGGTGACAAATCAGGAGACAGAGTGGACCAGCATCTACACATTCCTCAAGGCATTTGCAGCGTGAACCTAGCGTTATCCTGCTAGAATATGCCGGTTGGTATCATGGTCATGAAGGGTATGACAACAGAGATTACAATTTTAACCTCATACTGGCAGGTATTCAGTTTCACTTCAACAATTACCAAATCATTCCAATTGTCGTATCCAATAGCTCCCCACAAGATGATTCCAGATGTTGGACAAATATGGCTCTAGAGAATCGTTGCTACACGTGGTCTGTTACCAGGTCGTCTGCGGATACATTGGTGTCGGTCTGATCGCCACCAACAGAAGTGAAACTCATCGCTGATTACCACTGAACAGCGCCCAATGTCCGAGTTGACGCCGACTACACCATGCAAGTCTCTGTAGCCTATGGTAGGGTGTGGGTCGTACACGACGCATGGTGACTAGAGATCACAACCCAACTTCCTGTAATCTGTCCCCGACCTTTCGCGGTGGCACTCTGCCTATAACCTTTATACCCATAGTTCAGCTGTTGCATGTCTGTTTATTAGAGACAGTCGAATAATCCTACGATCTGCCCATGGTGTCGTCTTTCTACTGTTCTTAGTCAATCTCGTCATCACTCGTTACCAGGCACTGCACAACAACCAGTCTGCTAAATAAGTCGGGATGATGCTCCCATGTCCTTCGTGCCAGTGTGTAGACCTTTCTCAAACTGCGAACTATGGCGACAAGCTGCTCGTTCACATCCTCGGGACATGCTGTGTTGAGAGCTCCACTCGAGAGTTTCCAGCAAATGTTACACACTCAGTAGCCACGATCTGTAGCAGAGTTGTAAAACTACCGTAGGCTACTGTAGACTATCGTAAGCAAGTGTAGACTACCGTAACTTTCCTAGTAACTTTGGTCAGTTAAGACAGCAACTGCGTAACCAGTGAGTTAGGTGTGTTGCATACATATCAGGCGCTACCTCATTTCGATCACTTCGCGTATGTGATCAGCGTCTTAGTAGATTCCCCTAGAAACAGAAGCGGTGAACCGTCTAGAAACAGTGACTGAATATACACTCCTGGAAATGGAAAAAAGAACACATTGACACCGGTGTGTCAGACCCACCATACTTGCTCCGGACACTGCGAGACGGCTGTACAGGCAATAATCACACGCACGGCACAGCGGACACACCAGGAACCGCGGTGTTGGCCGTCGAATGGCGCTAGCTGCGCAGCATTTGTGCACCGCCGCCGTCAGTGTCAGCCAGTTTGCCGTGGCATACGGAGCTCCATCGCAGTCTTTAACACTGGTAGCATGCCGCGACAGCGTGGACGTGAACCGTATGTGCAGTTGACGGACTTTGAGCGAAGGCGTATAGTGGGCATGCGGGAGGCCGGGTGGACGTACCGCCGAATTGCTCAACACGTGGGGCGTGAGGTCTCCACAGTACATCGATGTTGTCGCCAGTGGTCGGCGGAAGGTGCACGTGCCCGTCGACCGGGGACCGGACCGCAGCGACGCACGGATGCACGCCAAGACCGTAGGATCCTACGCAGTGCCGTAGGGGACCGCACCGTCACTTCCCAGCAAATTAGGGACACTGTTGCTCCTGGGGTATCGGCGAGGACCATTCGCAACCGTCTCCATGAAGCTGGGCTACGGTCCCGCACACCGTTAGGCCGTCTTCCGCTCACGCCCCAACATCGTGCAGCCCGCCTCCAGTGGTGTCGCGACAGGCGTGAATGGAGGGACGAATGGAGACGTGTCGTCTTCAGCGATGAGAGTCGCTTCTGCCTTGGTGCCAATGATGGTCATATGCGTGTTTGGCGCCGTGCAGGTGAGCGCCACAATCAGGACTGCATACGACCGAGGCACACAGGGCCAACACCCGGCATCATGGTGTGGGGAGCGATCTCCTACACTGGCCGTACACCACTGGTGATCGTCGAGGGGACACTGAATAGTGCACGGTACATCCAAACCGTCATCGAACCCATCGTTCTACCATTCCTAGACCGGCAAGGGAACTTGCTGTTCCAACAGGACAATGCACGTCCGCATGTATCCCGTGCCACCCAACGTGCTCTAGAAGGTGTAAGTCAACTACCCTGGCGAGCAAGATCTCCGGATCTGTCCCCCATTGAGCATGTTTGGGACTGGATGAAGCGTCGTCTCACGCGGTCTGCACGTCCAGCACGAACGCTGGTCCAGCTGAGGCGCCAGGTGGAAATGGCATGGCAAGCCGTTCCACAGGACTACATCCAGCATCTCTACGATCGTCTCCATGGGAGAATAGCAGCCTGCATTGCTGCGAAAGGTGGATATACACTGTACTAGTGCCGACATTGTGCATGCTCTGTTGCCTGTGTCTATGTGCCTGTGGTTCTGTCAGTGTGATCATGTGATGTATCTGACCCCAGGAATGTGTTAATAAAGTTTCCCCTTCCTGGGACAATGAATTCACGGTGTTCTTATTTCAATTTCCAGGAGTGTATAAAGAGCAACGTAACTTAGGGAGCAGTTTTGTTCTACATAGTTATCCTCCTGTCTGTTACTTAAAGAAAACAGTATGTACATCGAAATTGAAATTTTGCCGGCCGGAGTGGCTGTGCGGTTCTAGGCGCTACAGTCTGGAATCGTGCGACCGCTACGGTCGCAGGTTCGAATCCTGCCTCGGGCATGGATGTGTGATGTCCTTAGCTTAGTTATGTTTAATTAGTTCTAAGTTCTAGGCTACTGATGACCTCAGAAGTTAAGTAGCATAGTGTTCAGAGCCATTTGAACCGTTTTTTTTAATTGAAATTTTCATTGTTTAATACAGGTTTTAGTCGAAAATTGTAGATTTGTGATACTAACACAGAGATGTTGTAGTAAGAATGAACGTCGGCCGAAGAACCCGAGACAGAAGCCAATAGGCAGTTTGTCAACAAGTGGCCACGAAAGCCTTAACAATTTTGTAAGAATAAAAAAAAATACACATTTATCATCTAGCGCTAAAAAACGCAATTTCCTCAAGCAAGGTAAATTTTAAAAGAAAAAATGCAAAACAAAGACATATCAAACATCGTTTGAATGCGGCGTCGATCATATATAAAACATGTTCTGCTGTATTTGTGTTTGTAAACCGTACTTCCATCAAAAGTGATTGTTTTGTTTACATAAAAGCGCAGAAGTTGCGTGAGCTGCTAATTATTATTGCTTATAAAATGCAATTTATATTTTGTAGGGATTTAAAATACCCAATGGACTAACACTGAACGATGTGTGGTTTTAATTATGCACAGAACAAGCAAAAACAGTTCCTCTCACACATTCTTTTGCTTCTTTCCCTACCAATGCAACCAATACTACCGGTAATCCTATCATTTACTACGTCATTCGTGCACTGGATCAGAACTAACGAACCGTAGTTTTGGTGAAACACAACTCGAACCTGTAGAGAGGTTTTTTTTCTGAACTGAAAACATGCCTGCGTAATGATGAAATAGTAATCATCATATCCTACACTCATGAAACTGAAGTGTGTCACTTTGGAACCGTTCGGAAAAGAAGTTCATGGTGTAACGGTTTTCATTTCCGTCAGCGTATGAAAAGTCAAATTGCACCAGTTTAGTAGTAGGTAATACCACAAGAACAATGTCCACAGCATGTGCGTAGGCGAGTGTGGATAAATAGCCGGTCTTTTTGCCAGATACCTACCGTGAAACAACTGACTGAGGTACTACTTTGTGACAACAGCGCGCTCCCGGTTTTTACACTTAAATACTGTAGACCACATCGAACATATAGCTCTGCCCCAGTGTGTTCTTGTACAGTACTACCATTAATGGTGGGAGCTACAGGTACGTGCATTACACTGACCTGATTACAAAGACATTTTGTTGGCTGGTAGAAAACTGCGTTTGTAGTTTTAGTGGAAACTTTCTGGTACTCCTGGCAACTCTGAAGAGCTGACACAATGAATGGAAGTTGATATAAAAAAGTTGTGTGAAGGTCATTTGGTATGAGAGTTAAATTTTACAAAAATTTTATTCAGCCATTCGAAAGCAAGAAATTTATTTCGGCAGATTATTGGTGTAACTTCGTGACACCACACATACTTGCAGAAACAAAAGTGACAACTGAAACCGTAGAAAACAAGTCTCATTAATGAAATTAGGGAGCTTTGTCAACAGTTTAGTAGAAACGACAAACTTTTATTTCGCATTTTAACTTTGTTTCTAAATACGACGTACAGTTGATCAGACTATTGTATTGGAGATATCGTGACTTCTTTTTGTTATATCAGTGAACTTATAAGTGTCTAACAGCTTCAACTAACTGTCTTGTTTGGAGGATATTGTGTTAAATACAAGTGCTGTGACCTGTTTTCTCCCATACGGTTGAAACCGAGCAGAAGCTTAAATAAGTGTGTAAAAGTTTTATTTACCTTGTTTAATGAAGTATACTTTTTGCGTTCTTATTTTGTTTCAGTGAGGATGGGCCTATAATTATTTGGATTTTAAGAAAGTTAGAAAAATAAAACTCACCAAATTGGCAAACTTTGCCACAAATTTTTTTTGTGCATGAATAACACAACACTCATAAAATTGGGCAAATTTCTAACGAAGTTGTAACTGTGCCATAAAAAACACTATGTCAGCCTACCGTTGTGACAGATGAATTTAACTCTGTTTTCTTTGGCTCAGAGTTCATATCACAATGTTTCCATAGGCCTGGGGCAGCTTTGTGAAATTATTAGGTCTACAACTTTGCTTCCGCTGTTTTTTCTCGAAATTCGAGGCTTTATTGCGAAAAACATAGAAAAATTTACGATTCAAGGTATTGGTCATCGCTGACCACTACTTTCTCTCTTCTTTCGGACATGCAAATCGCACGGCGGAAGAACTGGGTGTCTTTTGAGGGGATCCATGAATCGATCCAATTTTGCACTTGCTCATATGACCGGATGTGCTGGTCAGCTAGGCAGTGTGCCGGTGATCTAAATAGGTGGTAGCCAGAGTGATCAATGTCTGGAGGATACGATGTTTAGAAGGGTTGTGCGACATGCTGCAAAATCACTTTTTCATGTCTATCGCTGTATTACGGCCGTTTGCCTTTCAGTTCTCGACTCAAAAGCAACAATTGCTGCCAGTAACAATCTCCTGTGATCCTTTCCGTCGGTATCCGTAGCTTCGAAAACCATCTTTCTTGCACCGCCTTGCCGGGCGGAGTGGCCGAGCGGTTCTGGGCGCTACAGTCTGGAACCGCGCGGCCGCTACGGTAGCAGGTTCGAATCCTGCCTCGGGCATGGATGTGAGTGATGTCCTTGGGTTAGTTAGGTTTAAGTAGTTCTAAGTTCTAGGGGACTGATGACCACAGCAGGTAAGTCTCATAGTGCTCAGAGCCATTTGAACCATTTTTTGCACCGCCTTGCCGCTCCTCGACGTCAAAATGATTGTTCTTGAAGCGTGGAAACCACTCTCTGCACGTTCTTTCACTAATACGTGCCTCACCATAGGTTTTGCGCAGCATTTTGTGAGCCTCAGTAGCAGCATATTACAGTAGAAAATTAAAACTTGCCTCAAATGACGAGAAATGGGATCGTAAGTTGACATATTCAATAGAGATTAATTTTAGGATGGTGTATCACAACTCGACTAATATTTGGATGGCGTTATGTCAACAAATGCCTAAGCTTATTGTATGACACTTACGACCTACCACTTGCACCACCAGTTGCCACTACTGCCATCTACTGCAAAATTGCAGAAGCAGAGTTATAGTCCTAATAATATTCAATATTTCCAACACCTCACTGCACATAAAAAAATTTATTTCTGTCAAAATGAAAATGTAAAGTTTATAAAATTGGATGTATGTGGAAATTAAAGGTCGCAGCACATATTTGTGTAAGTTGCACGGTTTTATGGTACTATGAATTAGCATTTGGCCACATAGAAAGCATCACAATGGTCAGCTCCATAAACAGAGAGGGGGAGGAAAAGAGAGAGGGTGGATAGAGAAGGTGAAGGAGATTTAAAGACGGCAAGGAACCGGGGAGCAGGAGCAGGGGTGCTGAAGAGAAAAGTGTCGTTCACGGAAATGTCTGGATTCGAACAAGAGCCCCAGGTGCAGGAGACCACCCAGCTGGAGGCCGCAGCCTATTTTCTGCGGGACAGTTCTCAGAACGCTGATGCGTCCCCTGCTTGGCTGACGGAAGCCGTGGTCCTTGGCCGGCGCAGCCGGACTCTGTTTTGACAGCGGACCGCGATACAACGGTCTCTAGCCGCGCCCTCAATTCCACATTTGTCTCCTTCACGCCATATGAAATCGTCTCACATTCATGTCCTTCCGCTAACACTATGAGTTGCAATCTCCTCTAGGTTTTCACATGTTCATCCACTGTAACAGAATCGATTGATTTTGATGACACACATACACACTTTCTAGGTACATAGTTCGATGAAATGAGCATTTTATTTTGTTTTATTTGCCACTACCGGTTTTGAGCGATGGCTTAAGTGGTACCTTTACAGTCAGGCTATATATCGTTTTGACAGATCGCGCACGCGCTCGTCAGTGTGTGTGTGTGTGTGTGTGTGTGTGTGTGTGTGTGTGTGTGTGTGTGTACAATTTTTGGTTGTGTTTTAATATTTACTTATGTTGTAATATCTGAAATGTTATCAAATATGATCTACGTTTGCTTTGTCATGGTTGTTACAATATCGATTTATATATCACAGATAAGTTTTGTTATGAAATTTATATCTTTGACGAAAATCGATTTATATGGTATGTAAAATTTAGGATTGTGTTTTTTTCTGAATTATCTCTGACCGAGAAGAATTTTTTCGAAGTTTTAAATACGTTTCTATTTTTAAGTTCTGTGTATTTGGCTAACTTCAATGTTAATTAACTCGGAAACGGTGCAACGTATCGAATTTTTTTCTTAACCATTATTTCTCAGCACAGTCAACCCTGCATCATCCTTGCAAGCTTTTCACACTGTTTCTGACCTAACTTTAGTATTGCTCATCAGTGTGGGATCCGTACCAGGTCGGGTTGACAGAGGAGATAGAGAAGATCCAAAGAAGAGCGGCGCGTTTCGACACAGGGTTATTTGCTAAACATGATAGCGTTACGGAGATGTTTAGCAAACTCAAGTGGCAGACTCTGCAAGAGAGGCGCTCTGCATCGCGGTGTAGCTTGCTGTCCAGGTTTCGAGAGGGTGCGTTTCTGGATGAGGTATCGAATATATTGCTTCCCCCTAGTTATACCTCCCGAAGAAGTCACGAATGTAAAATTAGACAGATTCGAGCGCGCACAGAGGCTTTCCGGCAGTCGTTCTTCACGCGAACCATACGCGACTGGAACAGGAAAGGTAGGTAATGACAGTGGCACGTAAAATGCCCTCCTCCACACACCTTTGGGTGGCTTGCGGAGTATAAATGTAGATGTAGATGTAGAAACGTTATTCGGATTTCTTGCCAAACGTAGATTCCTATTTCCTCTAATTTGTCCATTTAGCTGTCTTTTTCGGCTGTGTGAAGAATGGTTAGGTTAATGGTTATGTCTACTGCAGAGAACCGTGTGCATGGGAAGTATTTCTCGAAAAATAAATCACACATTTTTAATACAAATGTTAAAAATAGCTTCTCCACATAGGATAAACTAGAGATGAAGATAATACACAGAATAGACAAAGCTTAAAAACACGATCAGTCAGGAACATACAGAATTATTTGTGACATATTCTACATCGGACAAACATGACTAAAATTTGTTACATGATTCAGTTAAAGCGGACTGCTAGAGAGAAAACAAAACAACACATTGCTCTGTATACAATTTTTGTTTAAAATTATATTCAGGATGTCATTATATCTGGTTTACTTCACATTATAATTCATTTAATGCAAAACTGTTATTTTACTGTAATTATCTGTCTGTTTTGGTATATCTAACACAAAATTTGTTTGAACTGCTGGTTACAGATAGATTTCAACGGTACACAGGGCGCTGTTCATCCTCTATGACGTGCACTGTGACTCGTTGTATAGGTACGCAAGAGATTGAGTTAAGATATGTACATGGTAAGGTCTTGTAATAACATGTGCAGTTATAAGCCTGTCTACAGACCCACTTCGAATAGTACGTTACTACGGAGACACCAGATCCGTATAGCTGTGATATGGATGTCGTTTTGTGCCATTTAGTGTCTGAGTCCTTTGGATTTCTTATATTTTTACCACTGATGATAGCTATTATGCAGCTGAAATTAAGGTCTGCAGTACAGCACAGATTGAACTGCGACAGACAGCTAACTTTCTTCCCGTTTTTGATTACATCACATCCAACCTGGTGACATTTCACATTGGTTATAAGGTCGTACTACGATTCCTTCGATAGTATGACGTCAAACAACATTGCTTAGTCATTCCTGCAAACTGTACCGCTGTCTCCGCAACTTACCGTGGTACGTTGCTTCATCCCTTCATGCAGGGCTCTATACCAGAGACTTCTTGGTTCTATAATCTTTTAACAAGAGCATATATATAGATGTTCCTTTGGAAGCTGTGCTGTGAAGTGTCTGACGCTACGGAAGGCAATAGGGCGTGTCCTTTCCCAAGTAAACATTCCGGCACTCGACCCAATCGTTTTTGGGAGGAAAAAAAAGTAAAATAAAAAAAAATATTAATCAGAATGGAGGATCGAGGATTTGTACTTCCTTCCTGCTGAATACAGATACCTCACTCTACTTTCAGCTGTTTCCCGCATCGTCGAAACCCTCAACTGTCAGACATAGGTGGGTTAAAGTTACAACGCTACAGTAAACAGTGATTTTCAACGTCACATCTCGTTTAACTCGTGATGCACCAGCGTTAATGAGGAACTCATTGCTCCTCCAATTAACATACAATTGGAGAAAGATGTCTGTAATACCTACAGAATATGTAGCTAGAGCACTTTAAGGGAAACCCCTTGACATTAGTCCAGTCAATAGAACACTACTTCAGTCAGACCTTTCTTGGGCCGCGTTGTTGCTCAACCATCAACGTTGCACGGCCTTTCACCACCTTTATTTATTTGCACGTCAAATTGAGTAGGGACAAATTGTGAAGCAAATCTCCAAGATCATGGCACGTGTCAACCCATGAAATTACATCATAAAAGTAATAACAGATATTTATGGACGCAAAAAAGTCAAGCCATAAGTTCAAGTAAAAGCAGACAACAATATAACATAAGAATCAACTTAATTTTCCAAGGAACTCCTCAGCAGAATAGAAGGAATGACCCATGAGGAAACTCTTCTACTTCGATTTGAAAGCGCGTCGATTACTGCTAAGATTTTTGAATTCTTATGGTAGCTTATTGAAAATGGATGCAGCAGTATACTTCACACCTTTCTGCACAAGAGTTAAGGAAGTCCGATACAAATGCATGCTGGATTCCTGCCGAGAATTAACTGAGTGAAAGCTGCTAAATCTTAGGAATAAGCTCATATCGTTAACAAGATACGACAGTAAAGAATATATACAGTGAGAGGCCAATGCCAAAGTACCCAGACTAGTGAAAAGGGATCAACAAGAGATTCGCAAACTTACATCACTTATTGCCCGAATCGCCCGTTTGAGCCAAAAATATCCTTTTAGAATGGGAAGAGTTACCTCAGCATATAATACCATACAACATAAGAGAATGAAAATAAGCAAAGTAGACTAGTTTTCGTGTGGAAATATCACTTACGTCAGATACCGTTCGAATAGTAAAAATGGGAGCATTAAGTCTTTGAACAAGATCCTGAACGTGGGCTTTCCACGACAGTTTACTATCTATCTGAGGACCTAGAAATTTGAACTGTTTAGTTCCACTAATCATATGCCCAACCTGTGAAACTAATATGTCGGGTTTTGTTGAATTGTGTATTAGAAACTGTGAAAACTGAATCTTACTATGATTTAGCGTTAGTTTATTTTCTACAAGCCATGAACTTATCTCATGAACTGCATTATTTGAAACCGAGTCAATGCAGCACACATCATCATTTACTACAAAGCTAGTGTCTTCAGCACATAGAAATATTTTAGTTACTCATAATTCTAGAGGGCATATCACTTATATAAATAAGGAACAGGAGTGGCCCCAACACTGATCCCTGGGGGATCCCCCCATTTGACCATACCTCACACAGACCCCACATCACAGCCATTCTCAACACTGTGCTGTCTGTTGTTAAAGTAAGTTGTGAACCACTTGTGAGCTACTCACTGTGTTCCGTAATGGCCCAACTTCTGGAGCAATATTTTGTGATCAACACAATCAAACGCCTTAGTTGAATCAAAAAATATGCCCAGCGTTCGAAACCTTTTGTTTAACCCCTCCAATACCTCACAGAGAAAAGAGAATATAGCATTTCCAGTTGCTAAACGACTTCTAAAGCCGAACTGTACATTTGATAGCAAATTATGTGCTATAAAATGATCAATTATCCTTACATACACAGCCTTTTCAATAACTTTAGCAAACACTGATGACATAGAAATAGGTCTAAAATGGTCTACATTATCGCTTCTCCCTTTTCTAAAGCGTCTTTACTACTGAGTACTTTAATCGTTCAGGAAACTGACCATTCCTAAAGGGAAAATTACAAATATGGATAAGTACTGGGCTAACATGTGCAGCACAGTACTTTGATGTTCTGCTACGCACTTCATCATATCCATGAGATTCCTTAGTCTTCAGCGATTTAATTATTGACTCAGTCTCCCCCTTCTCTGTATCACAGAGGAATATTTCAGACATCAATCTCGGAAATGCATTTGTTGAGAGAGTTATATGATTCCCTGTAGAGACTAAGCTTTTATTTAACTCACCAGCAGTGCTCAGAAAATGACTGCTAAATACTGTACATATTCTGATTTATCAGTAACAGAAATATTTTTACTACGAACTGACTTTATATCGTCGACCTTGTGCTGTTGACCAGACACTTAATTCACGACTGACCATATGGTTTTAATTGTATGTTGTGAATTAGGTATTCTATTTGCGCATCACATACTCTTTGCCTTCCTAATAACATTTTTAAGCACCTTACAAGACCGTTTGTAATGGGAAACTGTAGCTTCATTGTAACTACTTCTAACATTTTGACATAATTCCCACTTCGTCCTACATCATATCCTTATCCCACTAGTAAGCTGCCTTTTACTGCTAGTACCCCATTCTAGTAGTGATGAAGAGTAGGCTGAAGTTCAAGACATTAGTCAGGAAGAATCAATACGCAAAGAAGTGGGATACGGAAGTACTAAGGAATGACGAGATACGTTTGAAGTTCTCTAACGCTATAGATACAGCAATAAGGAATAGTGCAGTAGGCAGTACAGTTGAAGAGGAATGGACATCTCTAAAAAGGGCCATCACAGAAGTTGGGAAGGAAAACATAGGTACAAAGAAATTAGCTGCGAAGAAACCATAGGTAACAGAAGAAATGCTTCAATTGATTGATGAAAGGAGGAAGTACAAACATGTTCCGGGAAAATCAGGAATACAGAAATACAAGTCGCTGAGGAATGAAATAAATAGGAAGTGCAGGGAAGCTAAGACGAAATGGCTGCAGGAAAAATGTGAAGACATCGAAAAAGATATGATTGTCGGAAGGACAGACTCAGCATACAGGAAAGTCAAAACAACCTTTGGTGACATTAAAAGCAACGGTGGTAACATTAAGAGTGCAACGGGAATTCCACTGTTAAATGCAGAGGAGAGAGCAGATAGGTGGAAAGAATACATTGAAAGCCTCTATGAGGGTGAAGATTTGTCTGATGTGATAGAAGAAGAAACAGGAGTCGATTTAGAAGAGAGAGGGGATCCCGTATTAGAATCGGAATTTAAAAGAGCTTTGGAGGACTTACGGTCAAAGAAGGCAGAAGGGATGGATAACATTCCATCAGAATTTCTAAAATCATTGGGGGAAGTGGCAACAAAACGACTATTCACGTTGGTGTGTAGAATATATGAGTCTGGCGATATACCATCTGACTTTCGGAAAAGCATCATCCACACAATTCCGAAGACGGCAAGAGTTGACAAGTGCGAGAATTATCGCACAATCAGCTTAACAGCTCATGCATCGAAGCTGCTCACAGAAGAATGGAAAAGAAAATTGAGAATGCGCTAGGTGACGATCAGTTTGGCTTTAGGAAAAGTAAAGGGACGAGTGAGGCAATTCTGACGTTACGGCTAATAATGGAAGGAAGGCTAAAGAAAAATCAAGACACTTTTATAGGATTTGTCGATCTGGAAAAAGCGTTCGACAGTATAAAATGGTGCAAGCTGTTCGAGATTCTGAAGAAAGTAGGGGTAAGCTATAGGGAGAGACGGGTCATATACAATATGTACAACAACCAAGAGGGAATAATAAGAGGGGACGATCAAGAACAAAGTGCTCGTATTAAGAAGGGTGTAAGACAAGGCTGTAGCCTTTCGCCCCTACTCTTCAATCTGTACATCGAGGAAGCAATGATGGAAGTAAAAGAAAGGTTCAGGAGTGGAATTAAAATACAAGGTGAAAGGATATCAATGATACGATTCGCTGATGACATTGCTATCCTGAGTGAAAGTGAAGAAGAATTAAATGATCTGCTGAACGGAATGAACAGTCTAATGAGTACACAGTATGGTTTGAGAGTAAATCGGAGAAAGACGAAGGTAATGAGAAGTAGTAGAAATGAGAACAGCGAGAAACTTAACATCAGGATTGATGGTCACGAAGTCAATGAAGTTAAGGAATTCTGCTATCTAGGCAGTAAAATAACCAATGACGGACGGAGCCTGGAGGACATCAAAAGCAGACTCTGCTATGGCAAAAAAGGCATTTCTGGCCAAGAGAAGTCTACTAATATCAAATACCGGCCTTAATTTGTGGAAGAAATTTCTGAGGATGTACGTCTGGAGTACAGCATTGTATGGTAGTGAAACATGGACTGTGGGAAAACTGGAACAGAAGAGAATCGAAGCATTTGAGATGTGGTGCTATAGACGAATCTTGAAAATTAGGTGGACTGATACGGTAAGGAATGAGGAGGTTCTACGCAGAATCTGAGAGGAAAGGAATATGTGGAAAACACTGATAAGGAGAAGTGACAGGATGATAGGACATCTGCTAAGACATGAGGGAATGACTTCCATGGTACTAGAGGGAGCTGTAGAGGGCAAAAACTGTAGAGGAAGACAGAGATTGGAATACGTCAAGCAAATAATTGAGGACGTAGGTTGCAAGTGCTACTCTGAGATGAAGAGGTTAGCACAGGAAAGGAATTCGTGGCGGGCCGCATCAAACCAGTCAGTAGCCTGATGACCAAAAAAACCCCATTCTGTTTCACAGAGGAAGACTGCACTGTAGTTCCTTCTCTAGATTGTCGCACAGATGACAAAATGGTAGATATCGAAATAGACGACAGAGGGATAGAGAAACAATTAAAATCGCTCAAAAGAGGAAAGGCCGCTGGACCTGATGGGATACCAGTTCGATTTTACACAGAGTACGCGAAGGAACTTGCCCCCCCCCCCCCCCCTTCTTGCAGCGGTGTATCGTAGGTCTCTAGAAGAGCGTAGCGTTCCAAAGGATTGGAAAAGGGCACAGGTCATCCCCATTTTCAAGAAGGGACGTTTAACAGATGTGCAGAACTATAGACCTATATCACTAAAGTCTATCAGTTGTAGAATTTTGGAACACGCATTATGTTAGAGTATAATGACTTTTCTGGAGACTAGAAATCTACTCTGTAGGAATCAGCATGGGTTTCGAAAAAGACGATCATGTGAAACCTAGCTCGCGTTATTGGTCCACGAGACTCAGAGGGCCAGAGACACGGGTTCCCAGGTAGATGCCGTGTTCTTGACTTCCGCAAGGCGTTCGATACAGTTCCCAACAGTCGTTTAATGAACAAAGTAAGAGCATATGGACTATCAGACCAATTGTGTAATTCGATTGAAGAGTTCCTAGATAACAGAAAGCAGCATGTCATTCTCAATGGAGAGAAGTCTTCCGAAGTAAGAGTGATTTCAGGTGTGCCCCAGGGCAGTGTCGTAGGACCGTTGCTATTCACGATATACGTAAATGACCTTGTGGATAACATCGGAAGTTCACTGAGGCTTTTTGCGGATGATGCTGTGGTATATCGAGAGGATATAACAATGGAAAATTGTACTGAAATGCAGGAGGATCTGCATCAAATTGACGCATGGTGCAGGGAATTGTAATTGAATCTCAATGTAGACAAGTGTAATGTGCTGCGAATACATAGACAGAAAGATCCCTTATCGTTTAGCTACAATATAGCAGGTCAGCAACTGGAAGCAGTTAATTCCATAAATTATATGGGAGTACGCATTAGAAGTGATTCAAAATGGAATGATCATATAAAATTGATCGTCGGTAAAGCAGATGCCAGACTGAGATTCATTGGAAGAATCTTAAGGAAATGCAGGCCGAAAACAAAGGAAGTAGGTTACAGTACACTTGTTTGCCCACTGCTTGAATACTGCTCACCAGTGTGGGATCCGTACCAGATAGGGTTGATAGAAGAGATAGAGAAGATCCAACGGAGAGCAGCGCGCTTCGTTACAGGATCATTTAGTAATCGCGAAAGCGTTACGGAGATGATAGATAAACTCCAGTGGAAGACTCTGCAGGAGAGACGCTCAGTAGCTCGGTACGGGCTTTTGTTGAAGTTTCGAGAACATACCTTCACCGAGGAGTCAAGCAGTATATTGCTTCCTCCTACGTATATCTCACGAAGGGTCCATGAGGATAAAATCAGAGAGATTAGAGCCCACACAGAGGCATACCGACAGTCCTTCTTTCCACGAACTATACGAGACTGGAATAGAAGGGAGAACCGATAGATGTACTCAAGGTACCCTCCGCCACATACCGTCAGGTGGCTTGCGGAGTATGGATGTAGATGTAGATGTAGATGTAGAACGTTCTAATGGAAAGCAACTTTCAAATAGCACGATAAATGTGTGAAGGAAAGTATTATATTTGTCATCTATGTTATCGGCACTATAAACATCCTGCCACTCTTGTTCCTTGACGAGTTTTAAAAAACTCTCTAATGCCGTTGGATTAACTTTCCTACATAGTTTGTAATTATACGTGACATTTATTTGAGTACAAAAGCCTGTTAGTGTTAAAACTTGTGCATCATGGTCACAAAGGCCATTCACCCTTTTACTAACAAAATTCCCATCTAGTAACAAAGAATGAGTAAAAATATTGTCTATGGCTGTGATACTGTTCCCCTATACCCTAGTTGAAAAAAACATAGTCTGCATCAGATCATATAAATTTAGGAGATCTACCAACATCCTTTTTCTTGCACAATCATATACAAAATTGATATGGAAGTCACCGCATATAACTAATTTCTGGTACTTCCTATTTCTCTATCTTGAGCAGAAATCCTCTGAAGTCAGGGTTAGGGGACCTATAAACAACAAAAATTAGAAGTTTAGTTTCATTAAATTCAACTGCCCCTACAGAACATTCAAATATCTGTTCAGTGCAGTGCCGTGATACGTCTATGGACTCAAATGGAATATTGTTTGCTGGGGTTGATTAAGGACAGAAGTACACAGAGAAAAAATGCAATCAGTGTTGAAATTGGTTACTAGGATTTTTAATGCTCATGAACACGTCACAGGAGGACAGAAACGGTCTCCGATCAGTAACGCTGAACCTGTCTATTTGAGATGCAAGATACGCTGATTTTTCTTTAACATGATTTGTAAATGTAAATTGATTTTAATATATAGCAAGTAACAATCTGTAAAATCACTATCGATTGTATGTTTTCCGTTCCCGGCAACTTCAAACTGCTGTATCTCGGGAACCATTGAGAAGAGGGCATATTTTTATAAGATGTCCTCTCTTCAGAATGACACACGCTAGCACCTCTTAGGTCATGCCAGTTTCCTTCTGGTAATAATGGCAGCAGAGAATTCTTCAATGTTGGGATTTGGTACTAAAACAGCAGCACTTCCTGAACATTCTTCAGGTACTGTAGCCAACGGTCAGAACATTCTAAGAAAGATTAACGAACTACCTCTTTTCTTTACAGCAGGAGAGAGCAACAAATAATACCGCTTGCCGACAAAAATATAGCAGAACTGAATGACTGCTGAATAAGCACAGCACACATCCACTTTAAAATGGCATTTATTTACGCAGTTAAATCTTACTGTTTACGATTTTCGTTCTTTTACGTTCATCACTTGGACTGCTATCACGTTTTTATGTCCATGCAGGCAGTATGCTGATCATAAAAGCTGCAAACTGGTAACGACAAGATGTAACTATATAAATAAAAGCTGTTTTCAAGTGACTAGTATTGTACATAATTGCCAATCACTTTATTTGCCTTTAAATGAGAAATGCTCGTAATTACTATTAAATGAAAACTTGACAGCCGCAAGGGGAAATTACCATGTTTAATAATTACATAAAGGTTGTGGAACCATCGCACATAACTACTTATTTGCTGCAATTACGAAGTTCCATACAATGTTCAGTATTGACAAAATTACGTATGATGTTTCAGGAGAAATAATAAATATTCAAGGAAGCAGCAATATGGAAACTTTAGATTAAAAAATCCGTTTAAACATGTGTCTAGCGTGGATATAGAGATAGTTCACCCTGAAGTTGACGCAGTTCGTTTTGATACATATCTAACTCAAAGAAATGACTATCACTCGCATCTCTGATGTCTGAATCAAACGAGATTGCAATTGCCACTTGTCTGTGTAATACAAGTATTTCAAACAATTCTGTACATATTTATAGATGCTGTATATGTGGGCAATGCCCTTGTTATAGTTCATGAATGATAATGCACTTGTGGTTTGTGAAGAATAGAGAGACGGTTTCTTAACGACACAGTACTTGACGGAAGAGTATTTACACTTATCAATAAAATGTGTGAGGCTGTTTCAGTTTCCAGTTGGTACATTCCTTTTGGTCTTCTAATTAAACAAAATATTTACGAAACAGAAGTTATTAGTTGGGCGGCAGATCGTAATCATTTCATAACAATAATTTATCGTATTGCTATCCTCAGATAATTTTTCGTAGTTTCTTGCAGTCACATCAGTTACACATCTATCTCATTCACTTACAGAACAGAAGAAATTGATGATACGAGAAACGTTGGCAGCTAGTCTCTGGGTTATACTAAATGGAACGGTTTCTCCAATGGCATGTCTTTTTTCCAACGTGGGACACAGAAAAAGTTCAAAGAAGGGCAGCTCGTTTTGTATTATCGCGAAATAGAGGAGAGTGCCACGGATATGATACGCGAAATGGGATGGCAGTCATTAAAGCAAAGGCTTTTTTCCCGTTGCGGCAGGATCTTTTCATGAAATTTCAGTCACAAACTCTCTCCTCCAAACGCGAAAATATTTTGTTTGGACCCACCTACATAGGGAGAAACAATTATTGTAATAAATTAAAAGAAATAACAGCTCGCAAGGGAAGATTTACGTGTTAGTTTTCCCCGTATGCTGTTCGAGAGTGGAACGGTAGAGAAATAGCTTGAAAGCGGTTCTATGAATCCTCTGCTAAGCACTAAATTGTGAACTATAGAGTCATCATGTAGATGTAGATGTAATAGCTAAGTTTCTTGTGCTTCGCAGTGCAGAGATTTTGTTCTTGGAATCTGTATCTTCATCTACACTAATGAAGCCCTCCTTTTCCTGTTAAATCCGCTAATGATGCCAGTGAACAACGTTCGTCAGAAACACTCCGTATGGACCCAAATTTCCCGGTTTTTGCAGGCGCAGAGATTTCCTGTGATTTACGAAGGGTGTGGAGAGCGGGTGGGGTGGAGAGTGAGAATATGCCCTTTGACTCTTCTTGGAACACGTGTTCTCGAAATTGTTAGCAGTAAATCTCTAAGTGACTCTCCACCGCTCTCTTATTATGAGGAACTTCAAAAGTAAGTTACACATTATTATGGCAGACCAAGTAACTATTATAGAACGCTGCAGTACACTTCAGAGTGACACAGATAGATGACACCAGTTTTCAATAGTCGCCAGGTCTCTGTAAAAAACGAGGGAACGTTCCACCAGTCTTTCAGTTCCTCGACAACATAAATCCTCTTCTTGGTCGCGGAGCCACTCGAGTAAAGCTGTGGAAGAGCTGCTTCCACCTGATATTCTTTCAGCTTTGCCGAAGAGACTCCTGGACACAGTCATCAGTAACCGATGTCGATGGCCTTTCTGTTCGATCAGCGCCGGCCGCGGTGGTCTAGCGTTCTAGGCGCTCAGTCCGGCATCGCGCGACTGCTGCGGTCGCTGGTTCGAATCCTGCCTCGGGCATGGATGTGTGTGATGTCCTTAGGTTAGTTAGGTTTAAGCAGTTCTAAGTTCTAGGGGACTGATGACCACAGATGTTAAGTCCCATAGTGCTCAGAGCCATTTGAACCATTTTTTTTTGTTCGATCAGCACCACCCACGTCCAGGAGGCATTCGTCAAACCGTTGGCCCAATTTCACTGCGGCTTGCGCGATATTGCATTTTGTCCATATACAGCCAGCATTTCACGGTGAATCTGTTTGAAATTTAGATGTTTTGCCTGTAAGAATCGTACTGTCCCGCTTACTTCAATTTTCGAGTATGGTTTCAATAGGTGCACAATTTCATTTGCACACAGTGATTCACCTTTTATCTGTACCAGATCATAATTGCGTCTGCAGGAAATCTAGAACATGTACTCTGATCTGACTATGCGCCACCCTTGTTGCGCAATGATCTTAGCGTGGGACGACATATTACGTAACTTACTCTCTGAAGTCCTTTCGTAGGTCTGCCACTTAATTTGGACGAGAATCTCCGTGACGCTCCCGCGTTTAAAGAAGAAACTTGCTGCACTTCTTTGGATGTCTATAGTTTCTCTACTATTCCTAACTGGTTAATGTCTCACACTGACGAGGAAATCGCAAGAATTGATTGAACGAAGGCATTGTTAGTGATTTATATTTCCTTACGATGCAATAGGTTTATCGGGCATATTCCTCTCCTGAAACTTATTTTATTGGGTCGTTTCACTTTAAGTCACTAATGGTGCATGTTATCAGATATTTGACAGTTGTATCCTTTCCTGTCTGTTTACAATTCCGTTGGTGTCCGAATTCATAGATACACTGCCTGATAAAAATAATGAAAGTACATAGAAGACATGGTTGGATGTCGAAGTAACTTCGTACACGAGCCCGCCCGGTTGGCCGTGCGGCCTAACGCACGGTTTTCCGGGCGGGAAGGAGCGCCTGGTCCCCGGCACGAATCCGTCCGGCGGATTTGTGTCGATGTCCGGTGAACCGGCCAGTCTGTGGGTGGTTTTTAGGCGGTTTTCCATCTGCGTCGCCGAATGCTGGCTGGTTCCTTTTATTGCGCCTCAGCTACACTATGTCGGCGATTGCTGCGCAACCAAGTTCTCCACGTACGCGTACACCACCATTACTCTACCACGCACAAACATAGGGGTTACATTCGTCTGGTGTGAGACGTTCCCTGGGGGGTCCACCGGGGGCCGAACCGCACAATAACCCTGGGTTCGGTGTGGGGCGGCGGAGGGGTGAAGTGGATTGCAGTAGTCGTCGTGGGGTTGTGGACCACCGCAGCTGTGGCGGGGACGGAGACTCTCCCTCGTTTCTAGGTCCCCGGTTAACATACAAATCAATATAATACAATACAATAAAATACAACTTCGTACACGAACACACTTTCGGTGGGTCTGTAAATGATTTAGAGTTGCAATTCTCTGTGTGTGGCCGAGCGGTTCAAGGCGCTTCAGTCTGGCACCGCGCGACGGCTACGGTCGCAGGTTCGAATCCTGCCTCAGGCATGGATGTGTGTGATGTCCTTACGTTAGTTAGGTTTAAGTAGTTCTAAGTGACTGACGACCGCAGCTGTTAAGTCCCATAGTGCTCAGAGCCATTTGAACCTTTTTTTCCCAATTCTCTGTGTCCACCAGCGTGCATTGGTGTTTAGTGTTGTCAGGCTTGGTAGGGTATAAAAGGGGCGTCCACAGCATCAGATGTTGACTGAATACAGTGTCTGTAAGGGGCTTCATTGTGGATCTGCAATTGGTTGGCTGGTCGAATCGCGAAGTATCCAGATTGGTAGGGCATTCGTATGTGATACTGGCCCCAAAATTGGACTGCATGGGAATATCAGGGCAGGCTTGCTCATCGTCAAGGTTCCGATCGACAACATCTGACCACCACAAGCAAGGATCGCAGTATTATGCTCCAGGCACATCGTAATCCTTTGACATCTGCAACAGTCAACAGTAAGTAATGGACTCGCTGCAACATTCTGTGTCATCCCAAACCATAGGTCGCTGACGAATAGCAGCTGGACTACTGAGTTAGCGTCTGATACGTAAGTTGCTATTAACACAAATTGCTGCGTTTGTAGTTGTGCCGTGATCGGAAGCATGAACTGCTGATTAATGGTGTTGCATTGTGTTCAGCGATGAATCGCTGTTCTGAAATACCTCGGATGACCAACGTCAGTATGGCGGCGATTTGGTGAGAGACCCTGTTCTTCTAATGTTTTGGAGAAGAACAACGGTGTTATTCCTAGGGTCATGGTGTGGAGTGTCATCGGGATGACTTCCGGTCAAGCTGGTAGTGACTGAGGGAACTCTGATAGCACAACAGTAAGTCACGGACATTCTGCCTCTTCATGCGTTAGCCCTCATGAGACAGTATGGTGGTGCCATTTCTCAATAGGACAATGCTCGTCCACACAAGGTACATGTCTCTATGAACTGTCTGCGTGATGTTGAAATACACTCCTGGAAATGGAAAAAAGAACACATTGACACCGGTGTGTCAGACCCACCATACTTGCTCCGGACACTGCGAGAGGGCTGTACAAGCAATGATCACACGCACGGCACAGCTGACACACCAGGAACCGCGGTGTTGGCCGTCGAATGGCGCTAGCTGCGCAGCATTTGTGCACCGCCGCCGTCAGTGTCAGCCAGTTTGCCGTGGCATACGGAGCTCCATCGCAGTCTTTAACACTGGTAGCATGCCGCGACAGCGTGGACGTGAACCGTATGTGCAGTTGACGGACTTTGAGCGAGGGCGTATAGTGGGCATGCGGGAGGCCGGGTGGACGTACCGCCGAATTGCTCAACACGTGGGGCGTGAGGTCTCCACAGTACATCGATGTTGTCGCCATTGGTCGGCGGAAGGTGCACGTGCCCGTCGACCTGGGACCGGACCGCAGCGACGCACGGATGCACGCCAAGACCGTAGGATCCTACGCAGTGCCGTAGGGGACCGCACAGCCACTTCCCAGCAAATTAGGGACACTGTTGCTCCTGGGGTATCGGCGAGGACCATTCGCAACCGTCTCCATGAAGCTGGGCTACGGTCCCGCACACCGTTAGGCCGTCTTCCGCTCACGCCCCAACATCGTGCAGCCCGCCTCCAGTGGTGTCGCGACAGGCGTGAATGGAGGGACGAATGGAGACGTGTCGTCTTCAGCGATGAGAGTCGCTTCTGCCTTGGTGCCAATGATGGTCGTATGCGTGTTTGGCGCCGTGCAGGTGAGCGCCACAATCAGGACTGCATACGACCGAGGCACACAGGGCCAACACCCGGCATCATGGTGTGGGGAGCGATCTCCTACACTGGCCGTACACCACTGGTGATCGTCGAGGGGACACTGAATAGTGCACGGTACATCCAAACCGTCATCGAACCCATCGTTCTACCATTCCTAGACCGGCAAGGGAACTTGCTGTTCCAACAGGACAATGCACGTCCGCATGTATCCCGTGCCACCCAACGTGCTCTAGAAGGTGTAAGTCAACTACCCTGGCCAGCAAGATCTCCGGATCTGTCCCCCATTGAGCATGTTTGGGACTGGATGAAGCGTCGTCTCACGCGGTCTGCACGTCCAGCACGAACGCTGGTCCAGCTGAGGCGCCAGGTGGAAATGGCATGGCAAGCCGTTCCACAGGACTACATCCAGCATCTCTACGATCGTCTCCATGGGAGAATAGCAGCCTGCATTGCTGCGAAAGGTGGATATACACTGTACTAGTGCCGACATTGTGCATGTTCTGTTGCCTGTGTCTATGTGCCTGTGGTTCTGTCAGTGTGATCATGTGATGTATCTGACCCCAGGAATGTGTCAATAAAATTTCCCCTTCCTGGGACAATGAATTCACGGTGTTCTTATTTCAATTTCCAGGAGTGTACTTCTGTGGGTAGCAATACCAGCAGATGTGGCCCCGATAGAAAGTGTGCAGGGCCATCTCGGACGTCAATTCCGAACTGGGCTGGTATACACGCTATCAGGCACCGTTTACATCCGTTATGGGGCAGCTTGCCTCAGGAGAGGATACATCCGTTTCATCCGAATTAGTACATACATACATACAGGCCAGAGGGGGAGAAACGTCATACACAAAAGTGCTCTCATACTGCCATGTTCTTTGTAAATTTGAGCCGATGTTGTAATCTTTGCAATAATATCACATGCCTTCTCAACCCTCGAAGTTTCATTTCGTTTCCTACTTCTATTCTTTTTCTTAGCAAGTGTATTTAGCTGTAGCTTATTTGGAGAAGGAAACGGATGCAATAAAGACTTGTCAATAGCCTTTTTAAAAGGATCGTATCGGCAATATCCTGAAGTTATACAAGGAGCTCACCGGAAACATCAGCGAAGACGAAACTTCGTCACAGATAAAACAGTGTGACGGACGGGGACTCGAAGCCGGTGCCTTGGATTTCTAATGAGCGTGCTATCCACGTACATCTCACAACCCGACTTTGCAGCTTCAGTTCTGCCAGTACCTTCAACCTGCTTTCGAAACTGCAAAGAAGTTCTGCTCTATGCTTCGTTAGACTATTGCTCCTAGAAGGAAGAGTATCACCGATAAATGGTTCGGCCAGCGCCTAAAGTTTCAAGTCCTGGTCAGTCACACAGTTTTAGGAAACGACATTCCGTTTCAGGATGATCATGTTTGGTTTGTGGGGCACTCAACTGTGCGGACATCAGCGCCCGTACAAAGTTCCAATTTTTACACAGTCCAATTTTTTCCCAGTCCAGTCGAGCCACTGTCACGAATGATGATGATGATTATGATGATGATGAAATGATGAGGACAACACAAACAGCCAGTCCCCGGGCAGGGAAAATCTCCAACCCGGCTGAGAATCGAACCTAGGACACCTTGATCCAGAGGCAGCAATGCTAGCCACTAGACCACGAGCGGCGGACTCCGTTTTAGGAGATTGACGATTCACTCATTATAAAATTCTGTTTATTTCTGACACAATCAGTTTTTATGGCACAACCATAATCGGTATCGTCCTACAATGACCTCCAAAAAAATGGTTCAAATGGCTCTGAGCACTATGGGACTTAACATCTCTGGTCATCAGTCCCCTAGAACTTAGAACTACTTAAACCTAACTAACCTAAGGACATCACACACATCCATGCCCGAGGCAGGATTCGAACCTGCGACCGTAGCAGTCGCGCGGTTCCGGACTGAGCGCCTGAACCGCTAGACCACCGCGGCCAGCACACTGACCTCCTTCAGATGTGAAACACAGCAGATATACCTACAACGAAATTATGTAGGTCACAGTAGTTTAGCTCCATACATCTTCAAGTCGAAAAGAAATTAATCCTTTTTGACCAAATTTTGAAAGTGATGAAGATGAATGTTAGTTTCACAAAGTCACAAGCATGGCGCTACTTTTTTCAAAATTTTGAATCTCCTCCGACACAAACAGGCAGCGTGGCGAATGCAGTTTGAAAATGCATGGCGCTGGACGACTGTGACCTACTGAATTCCATTGCAGTCTTATCTGCTGTGTTCTGCATCTGAAGATGACTACTGTGAGCCGAAACCGCTTATGACTGTCATAAAAAGTGATTCTGTCAAAAATAAATAGAACTTTATAACACAGTTTTAATCGGTCAAGAAGTTTGCGCACACACTGCTACAGATCGAAAGATTTGTTATGGATAACTGAGTGCAATATAAAGACAAGTCCCTAAATCTTTCTCCTAAGCTTTAAACAGAAGGAATTATAAAGCGGGTGGAAGCTTAAGATATGACGGTAAAAGCACAGCACCCGGTCATGCAAGGCCTCCAATAGCTGCAGTCCATTGCTTCTTTAGCTGTTGCTTGCTGCCCAACTTCACCATACAATGCAAGGTGTAACCGGGTTAAGGTATTCTGTTCAGCTGAGACAAGAATAACACCATATATTTCTGTCAGCTTACGCCGTTAAAGGCCTGTTCGATAATTCAGTTCTGATGTCTTCGGTGTCGAAGAAAAGTCGATCGCAAAGCACGAAGAGGTGCGTATGGCACCGTGTTCTTGGAACGGTAAGACGCGTAGGACAAAGACTACGGCAAACAAAATTACTCTGTGGACGCGCTTGTACAGACTCCCTCTGTCCAAACGGAGATAATAACAAAAGCATAAGCTCCGGGTGTGAGTTATATGTCCTCAATTGAAGCGTTATGTGGATTGGGGTATTTTCCGGAAAACTTCTCAATCAGTATAATGTAGGGAGTGCTTACGTGTTTAAAATCCAGAAGTATTTTGTCCTGAAATACAAAGTAGATGGTTCAGTACTAGGCTCACTAACATACAAAGGTCCATATACATCATTACGACTTCGGAAACAGAAGTATAGTAATGGAGTATTGAAAAACCTGACACCCAACAGTGGCCTTTAATGCAGTGAAGCCAGCGAAAGAAAAGGTTGTCAGAGATTTATTTACGTTCATGGATGATGAAAGTATTTCGTGGTTACACAATAGGCTTAAAGGTAGTCACCAAAATAGACATCTATGCAGGACAGGAAGAACAAGAAGACAAACAAAAGTTCCTCCAGAAACCGGAAACCATAGTAGAGAAACTGCCCATCATAATGTACGGACAGCAGGACAAAGCCGTAGTAATTTATTTGTATTGTTGTGTTTCGTTATCAATTTACTTTCTGTTATTTTATTTTTGCATCTTTCTGGGGGGTTCTTGGTCGTAAGTATTATTAAAAATATTACTGTTATGTTTTACTGCATTTTGAGGAAAGAAATGTTAGCTAATTGTAACTTAATGACGCTGATTTATGGGAAAAGGACCTGTAAATGTTTAAAGGAAACATTATTTTCAGTAATAACACGGGTTAAGACATCTAGTATTAAGAGAAGATTTACTTAATAGTAGAACACATCCTATTCAAATATACTTGTGTATTAGAATTGGGTTGTTATTCAAATATGTAGAAAGTATTTAAGCTGACCTGTCTTAAACAACCATTTTATCTTATGAGCCTTTTTTCCGAAAAATGCCTCAATTATAACGAGAGGCAGTCACATCAGATCTGAAAACCACTAGCAAACCAAGTAGGTAATTACTATCTAAAAAAGGCGACGATACACTTCCAAGGAAGTTAACTATGCCTTTGGCATCTGTTGTAAAATCCTATAGAATTTACTATTAGTTAAACAGAAATCAGTGGGGGAATAAACAGTAAAAAATTTCATCACTTTTGACAAGAAGTCTCTTAGGAGATCTACGACCATCTTAAGCAGTGAACAGAAATTCACTGGTCTTTGTCAACAAAGTAATTTTTATTGTCATCTGATCATTACGCATTTTGAGATGTCTCCATCATCAGATGTCAGGTATAAACATACAATACAAGACAAGAAATGAATTTTAAAAATACGCATTACAACAACACAGTAAATTCTTCTGTCAGGTCCGCAGCTCGTGGTCGTGCGGTAGCGTTCTCGCTTCCCACGCCCGAGTTCCCGGGTTCGATTCCCGGCGGGGTCAGGGATTTTCTCTGCCTCGTGATGACTGGGTGTTGTGTGCTGTCCTTAGGTTAGTTAGGTTTAAGTAGTTCTAAGTTCTAGGGGACTGATGACCATAGATGTTAAGTCCCATAGCGCTCAGAGCCATTTGAACCATTTTTGAGCTTCTGTCAGTTTGGGCACAGATGGCCTGATGGAATATAGTAGGAGGAGACATAGGACTGTGTATGGTTTTTGATAGGTATAGTTGTCAGCTTTCCTATGTTGTTGAAATATCTACTTTTAAAATTTATTTCTTGCCTTACATTGTACGTTTATACCACAGATCTGATTATAGGGATATCGCGAAACGCATAATGATGAGATCGTAATAAAATTTGGAGATTTGTGGTAAGTTCCTGTGGGAGCAAACTGCTGATGTCATCGGTCCCTAGGCTTACACACTACTTAATCCAACTTAAACTAACATGCGCTAATGACAATACACACACTCATGCCCGCGGGAGGACTGGAACCTCCTTCCGGGGCAACCGCGCGAAGCGTGACAAGGCGCCTAGGACCAAGCTGCTACCCCGCGCGGCTTCGTAATAAAAATTATAGTGGTGACTACGATTAGTATACTTCCATTCAGTAAATAATTTCATTTGGAGACGTTTAAAATGGTTGAAATGGCTCTGAGCACTATGGGACTTAACTTCTGAGGTCATCAGTCCCCTAGAACTTAGAACTACTTAAATTTAACTAACGTAAGGACATCACACAACAGCCAGTCATCACGAGCCAGAGATAATCCCTGACCCTGCCGGGAATCGAACTCGGGGACCCGGGCGCGGGAAGCGAGCGAATGGTTGGAACGGCAGCTGTTTTCAGATGGCAACTTCGTCATTTGAGTCTTGCTTTTTCGGTGCTTTGGTAATGATGGTGTTCCTTGTTTTTAGATTAAAATAATGGAATAAGATTTTAAGATGTAATATTTGTTTTATAGAGTCATTCACTTCGCATTTCATCATTGTAAAGTAAATTATTTTTCTCGAAGACTCGATCATCAAATCTCTATATAGTAGATACCGTTCGTGAACAAAAGCTAATATTTGCTAGAGGCTATATGTCATTATTCCATGTTTAAAGTACTCCCGAAGTCCCGATAAATAAAATACATATTTACTGTATTGTTGAGATCGCAATAAATCCGGGCACGAATTACTTTACTGAAACTAATCACACAACTGTGTTAAAGAGCCTCAATTAGTTTTCCTGATTCACTTGAACAAAGTACATGCCTGGAAATAGTACATTTGTAACCATATTAAAAAGGCAGTTCATTGACTCTTCGAATACAGCGTTATACTTACCAACTACACCGCTTCACAAGGTTGACTGCGTTAAGCCGTCGGCACACGGATCGTGCTGTCGAACATTAACGTTGAGCGTGCCAAGTTCAACGTGCTCCTGAACGCTCAGAAAGATGCGACTTGTGTGTACGGTACGTGGGCCCCAACGTGGTATACGCGATCGCAACGCACTCCAGCGGCAGTTGAGGGATGTTTCTAGTTCGTAGATCACACTGTTTACTCAACGGGCGCACGTAAGTTTCCCATGTTATCTGTATTAAAACGCTCATTTCCTCCATCGTCTGCGAAGAGGAAAGTACCTTGTCCAATCAATAAGGACACAGGCTTATAAAAGTTCTGCTACAAACAGTGAATTACAAATTTGGAATACTTCTCCGCATAAGATATACATTATTTCATCACTCCACCTTTTTAGTAAAACCCCAAGGTTTGATCACTGTTCCCACCCAGTAGCAGAATCTTTGCAACATGAGAATTACGAAGCGTAAAAGAAAAAGGAGCAAAATATCTTTATACAAGTAGCGCAAGCTGTCCTGTAGATTAAGCCAATAGAACAAAGTCAGCCCTCAAAAAAAGGTGAACTTATATTTACATAACATCAAATATTATAGTATATATTTATATTAAACTAATAATAAAGTATCAGAACCTAATAAAAACGCGAATGTTAGGAAAAAAAATTGGTATTGCCAATACGCGAACACCTGTCATAAGTAACAACTCCATAGAAGACAGGGACGCTACTCATTACGCTACACCAACACCATGCTGCACGTAGATAATCATATTATATTCGCCTTGGTGAAAACCTTAATCGTAGCTATGTTACTAATTGAAATTTAATTATAACAAATTGCACCAAGAACAATACGTTTCCAGTGATTCTCAATTTGCTGGTGCTCAGAAACGGCATATATACATATAGGCTTGAAATGAATGCCAATATGGCGCCTCACAACTCTGTACTGAAGGGAGACAGCGTGCTTGTGACGTAGGTGACGTTGTGCCATCTCATTGGTCAACGCTCAGACGCGCGCTCAGAATATCTGATATGCCAGATACTGCTCTGCACGTTCGGGAAGACTCCCGAGCGTGCTATACCACGCCATGACGTCAGAAACTCGGCACGTTCAACGCTCATCTTTAGGGTGCACGGTCCGTGTGCCGAAGGCTTTACTGCTGCGAACGCACTTTGTGCAACACACTGCGTACCTGACATCTAACAAAATTTCAAAGTTTTTACTTTGAGATTTCGAAGAACCTCAAACGATACTAGTTAAGAAAATACAAGGGCTTCCCTCAAAGACACTGTTATGGTAAACGTGCGAGTGGTGCAAAGAGCGCGCTAGTGTACGGCGGCGTGCTGCTCGGCAGAGGCCGTTAGCTTTGATTCGCGCTGCCTGGCCGATGTTTAGCCAGGCGGGTGCCAGCAACGCGGAAGCACTGCTTGCGGTCGTCGCCACGAGGTGCGCTGCGAACGCCTCTATTTTTAGCTGCATCTCACGCAGCGAGCCGTTGTCCAAGGTTTGTTCACAATAAGAGATCCACTTTGCTTCGAGACACAAAATAGCCCCCGACCAAGCGAATGCCCTGTTACAAACTTCCGCCGCCCAACCACGAATACGTGTTAGTTTCAGTTTAACACCATAGTGAAAACGTTCCCTTAATAAGTTCACGTCAATGGGGCTACACCTATTTCTTTCCCACGGACTGTACGTGAAATGTGCTATTTCTGTGGTCGGTTATGTAAGTACGCCATTCGGGCTGGATTTTCTCGCCTCACGTGGCCAGTAACAGAGTATTTTCTTCTGCTACACCGGATTCCTTAGTAACGTCTGCATCACACAGAGAGAAAAACATCCCAGTAGTTCTCCTCAAAAGGCCTCTGAACTGAGTTCTCGAACAGTAACAGAGACTTTTTGAAAAAATACACTTTTTATTCTATGTCGGTTTTAGTGAAAGTACGGGACTTCTCTTCAAAACACATGTTATGGAGAATAAAAAGATGAGACTAAATATGTTACATGCCCTGATTTCAATCTTTCTGAGTAAAGATCTCAACACGCCAACGGAGATGCAACGCGGTGGTACAGCCCACCCTCCTATACGGCAATGCCGCATGGGGGACGACCTGCAACTCAAATATACACCTTACGTCATGTTATCCGGCAACTTGAACACTCAGATACCATCGATACACGTCCTTGGTATAGATACAATATCCCCCAACAACTGATGGACTGTTAACACAAGAATCTGCCCTGCCCTGCCCTACGCCCACCGAGATGTTAAACTACGTTCATTCTTAGTGCAGTTCAGTGTTCAATCGTTTTACATTTACGATTCCAGATGTGGAAAGGACACACTTGAGTGCCCACCCCCCTCTGAAAGCGCCAAATAAAGAGAAAATTTCCTTTTACCATCTATCCTAAAAGCAGAGACCGCTGACGACGATAAGGCTTCAGTACTACCACACACCCAAAAAAGTACATTCACAAATATAAGTAATAGTGCAGTTCATCAACTAACAGTCCTAAATTTCATCCAAAACTGACATAAAAGTTTTTTTCTTCCTTGCTATTATCAGACCATTTCTGTTTTGAGCCGATATTGTTTCTGTAAAAAAAAAAAAAAAAAAAAAAATACCATCTTTATGGCAAACTAAAAATAATGCTGCATAGTGATGTGTTAATTTAGTGAACAAAGTAACCTTTTATAGAGTGCAATCTGTTGCATCTCTCCTCCCGGCACAGTCACTTTATGAGCAGCAGTACGAAAAACAAAAATTACGCTTATCGAGGTGCTACTATGGAATTGCAAACACTTACGCCTGTCGTCAACCAAGAAGTAGAAAAATGTGTGTTTATTTACCTGAAACGAGCGAGACAGCTTATTAACTAGCTGTCAGTGCTAGCTATACACAGAAAGAGATGAGCGAAGAAAAAATTAGAAAAACGCCAAAGTTTTTTCGGATTCATAGTGTGATGTTTCAGGGTAAGCGGGTTTTTTTAAAAATGTATTTCTCTTTAATTCTCTCTAGTACCGTATGAGCTTGAAGAGGAATGTTCAAATGTGTGCGAATTCCTAAGGGACCAAACTGCTAAGGTCATCGGTCCGTAGATTTACACACTACTTTAACTAACTTAAACTAGCTTGTGCTAAGAACAACACACACATCCATGCCCGAGGGAGGACTCGAACCTACGGTGGGAGCGGCCTTGCTTGAAGAGGACTCATGTACAGAATGATATTACTGTAGAGACAGCAACCGTTCCCACATTTTGGTGGTCGTCAATATCCTGGCGTCGGTGCATTCGGGGGTGGAGAAGCTTAATCCCACGTGAAACTTTTCTATCTCAGTTACATACAGCGACACAATAAACTGGAAGATCATCCTCATCATCATCATCATCATCGTTATCATCATCATCATGTACCCAGATTGAATTTTTACTTTGCAGCAGGAGGTGCACTGGTTTGAAACTTACTGGCAGACTAAAACAGTGTGCCTCCGGGATTCGAACCTGCGACCTTTGCCTTTCGCGGGCAAGTGCTTAGGCTCCTCGTCCTGCACACACTTTTAATCTGCCAGGAAGTATCATCATATACATTTTCAGATTAGACATCTTCACCTGTTTCGAAATATCTCTTCATAGCAAATGTGACGTAAAAGAAAGGTAGTAAAATATTTCTGCTTAACAAATATGACTGCAGATTATCAGTCAACATTAAGATTCATCTCTAGGGATGAAAACGTGTGATATTACTGACTAAAATTCAAAAGTTTTAATCAACCAGCTGCCGTAGTTCATTGCCCGTTTTAAAGTTTTGCTATAAAAGCAAAGAAAGCTTCATCGCAGCTTTCAATTAAACCAAAGCCATATTGACAAACCAAAGGTGAGAGAAGCCAAAGTGAGAGAAAACACAGAAACACGAGAAGAGTTAAGTTAATCTGAAAGAAAGGTTCTCTTGATGTGTGTGACAAAAATCCTAAGACACTTTTGATATTACTTGAAATTAATCAACGGATTAAAATCATTTAAACGGCGTTCCAGTGACCGTAATGGGAACGATATCGAGAATATCATTGAAAACCCATAAATGCTGAATTCAGTTTTCCGATAGTATTCCACTGCAGAAGGTAGTAAAACGGTTCTTCCTTTCAATTATCACACGAACACAGAAATAACGGATATTGAGACAAGTGATCACGTGATGGGAAATCAATAACAATCGCTGAACAGAAAAAAAGCGGCTGGCCTTCGAGAAATATTCCAGATGTTCTATAACTGATTACATGAAAGAACTGGCTTACCTTCAACAAATTTTATCGTAGGTCGCGGGACCAACGAGGCGTTCCAAGAGACTGGAGAAAGGCACATGTCATTCCAATTTTCAAGAAATGTTATAGGACAGGTGCTAGTATAGTACGTATAGGCCTGTTTCACTTAGGTCAATCTGTTGCAGAACTGTGAAATTCGTTTTACGCTAGCGTGTCCCTCCATGAGATTTTGTAGCCGGTATACAACGGTGTCTGAGTCCATACCGGTATCCCGACATCCGGAAGGTATTCGGTACAGCTTCGCACCTGATGAACAGATTACGAGCTTAGGGGGAAATCAGACAGTTTTTATGAATCAATTCAATCCTTATCGGCTAGATCTCAACACGTCATTCTTAACGGGTCGAAACTGATAGACTTAATAGTAACTACGGGCTTATCACAAGGGATTGTTATGGGCTTGATATAGTTCACGAAATACACTATCTGATCAAATGTACCTTAACACCTATTAGTAGACATTACTACGGGATGTGTCCTCCCTTTGCCTATATACCGGCTTGAAATATGCTGGGGGCACTTTCAATGAGCTATCTAAATGTCTGTGAAGAAATGGCACCTCATTCTTCCTCAAGAGCCGAAACCAGAGTAGGTAATGATGCCGGACTCTGGGATATGGAGCGAAGTCGTTCTGACTCATCCCGAAGGCATTAAATTGGTTTCAGGTTAGGACTTTGGGCAGGCCAGTCCATTTCAGGAATGATACAGTCCAGAAACCATTGCCTCACAAATGGTGCTTTATGACAGAGTGCACTGTCATGCTGATATAAGCAATCATCGTCTCCGGGCTGTTCCTCTACCGTACGCAATAAACAATACTGTAAAATGTGCTCATATCCTTCCACATTTAACGGTTTCTCAAGCTAAATATGGGGACCACACCCTAACCACGAAAACTACCCGCACACCGTAACAACACCTCCTCCGTACTTCACTCTTGGCATTACACATGATGGCAGCTAATGTCCTCCAGGCATTCGCCAAACCCAAATCCTTCCACGGATGTCCACCGGGTATAGCGTCATTAATCACTCCAAATCATTCGACTCCAGTCATCCGCTGTCCACTGCTGTCGCTGGTTATACAACCCCAAGCAATCTATAGAAAGCGTAGAAAACCGGATGCACATAATTACCGGCCAATTTCACTGACATCGAATTGTTGTGGAATCATGGAACATATTTTGTGTTCAGACATAATGACCTTTCTAGACTCTGAGCAGCTCATTTGCAGAAACCAGCACGGTTTTAGGAAACAGCGGTCATGCGAGACACAGCTGGCCGTCATTGTGCATGATATACAACAGGCTCTAGATACTGGCTCCCATGTTGATGCCATATTCCTCAACTTTCAAATGGTTCAAATGGCTCTGAGCACTATGGGACTTAACAGCTATGGTCATCAGTCCCCTAGAACTTAGAACTACTTAAACCTAACTAACCTAAGGACAGCACACAACACCCAGTCATCACGAGGCAGAGAAAATCCCTGACCCCGCCGGGAATCGAACCCGGGAACCCGGGCGTGGGAAGCGAGAACGCTACCGCACCCTCAACTTTCGAAAGGCGTTCAACTCAGTTCCGCACTGTCACTTGCTCCATAAAGTGCGAGCTTACGGTGTATCCGATGACATATGCAGTTGGATAGAAAGTTTTCTAACAGACAGAGAGCAGTATGACGTCCTGTATGCGGTGACTTCAACAGAAACAAGCCTAACTTCAGGTGTCCCCTGGTCAGCGTAACAGGTCCGCTGCTTTTTACGATCTACATAAACGATCTGGTTGATGGTATTGACAGCGGCATTAGACAGTTTGCCGATGATGCTGTAGTCTACAGGAAAGTAGTATCACACGAAAGTTGTGAACAGACAAAAGAGGATTTGCAGAAAATAAATGGGTGGTGTAATGACTGGCAGTTATCTCAATATTAGCAAGTGTACCCTACTGCGTATAACCAGGCGAAAATCCCCATTAATGTACGAGTACAAAATAAATGCCCAGTCTTCGGAAGCGGTAACATCCGTCAAGTATCTGGTTGTGATCATCCGAAATTGTCTCAAACGTAATGATCAGATTACACAAGTAACGAGCAAGGCGAACTCTAGATTGCGGTATATTGGTAGAATCATGAAGCGATGCAGTCCTTCAACAAAGAAAAAAATGGCTCTGAGCACTATGGGACTTAACATCTGTGGTCATCAGTCCCCTAGAACTTAGAACTACTTAAACCTAACTAACCTAAGGACATCACACACATCCATGCCCGAGGCAGGATTCGAACCTGCGACCGTAGTAGTCGCGCGGTTCCGGACTGAGCGCCTGAACCGCTAGACCACCCTTCAACAAAGGAAATTGCTTACAATACGTTAGTTCGTCCAGTCTTAGAGTATTGTTCGTCACTCTTACCAGTTCGGTAAGAGACTGAAAAGGTACAAAGAAGAGCAGCAAGATTTGTGACTGGTATATTTAGCCATCGCGAGAGCGTTACAAGTCTCGTAGAAAGTTTGAAGTGGGATAGACTTGCAGATAGACGACGCGCTAAACGGAAGGGGCTGCTCACTAAATTCCGAAATCCGATCTTCGCGCAATAATCACCATTCAAAGATAAGGGGAATTAGAGCTCGTACTGAGGCGTTCAGACAGTCGTTTCCCCCTCGTGCGATCCGCGAGTGGAACAAGGGGTGGGGGGAATATGACTTTGGCGCGAATTGTGCACTCCGCCACACACCGCTTGGTGGCTAGCGGAGTATATATGTAGATGTATGCAGATGTAGAAGCGTCACTTAGTTTTGACTACAGAAATGTGTGACTTATGAGAAGCTGTTGTACCGTTGCACCCCGTTCTGTTTCACCCCTAAGCACAGTTATTGTGCCAGGTGGACTGCTGGTAGACTCTTGAACTCAAGAGTGATTCTTTTCGCTGATTTTATGCAATTTTTTTTTCAAGCATCCTCCGCAATGTTCGACGGTCTCTGTCCCTCAGTACATGAGATCTGCCTGGTCTTGGTCCAACTGTGTTTGTTCCGTCGCGATTCCTCTTTACAATCGCACCACCAGCATCGACTAGAACAACTTTAGATGAGTTGAAATGTTTGTGGTGGACTTATTACTCAAGTGAGATCCAATGACCAGTCCACGTGTGAAGTCACTGACTTCAGCTGACTGTTTCTCTACTGACAACGCAAAACTCTCCGGCTCCTATTATACTGGTGGATCCACCTCTCGTGACATGTAGTGGTCAGTTCTGCATTACATGGTAGTGGCTGGGGACTATTGATCAGATAATGCATTTAAGAGAGCTAATGGACAGCGTCACAAGATCCGTGAAGCTGCTCGTGCGTGTGACCGTTATTTATAGGAACGTAGCAACGCGTGAAATTTGTGGCATAATGTCTGAAGATCCATTAGAAGTCTGAAACTTGATAGTTGTCTCTCAACGTAAACAAATGTAATGTATCGTGAAAAAATTGTTGGAAAGATCCGTTATTGCTGGGTCACACGATTGGCGATCGGTTAGTGAAAATAATACAAGAATCAAAATATCTAGGAATATGTGTCCTTAGCGACCTAAATTGAAACGACCATACGAAACCACTTGTAGGAAAACCAGAAAGCGAACTGAGATTCATTGGAAGAATCTTAAGGAAATGTAATTGATCCAGGAAAGGAGTAACTTGCGAAACAGTAGGTCGACCAATTCTTGAATATTCGTCGTCATTTTGGAACCTGTAGAGGTATGACTAATGAATGAGATAGAGGAGATCTGAGAATAAGACACTTGGGAACGTCGCGGAATTTCTCATCAAACTCCGGTGCCAGCTGTTACAAGATAGGCTTAATAGGCTTACAAGGAGGTCATACGGCAGGCGGAGTTTTGTATTTTTTTGTATTTAGGAGACGTGAAGTTCAGAATTCAGACATATATTTTGCAGAGCAGTTCAATGCAACTCTCAAACCTTCTCGAGAAAAACGACTTCGAAGTTTTCCGAGCGTGTTTAATTCCTTAAGTGAAGGGCGCCTTTTCGACAGGTTGTGTGGTTCTGGGGCAGAATAGTTGCCTGCCACGTGTCTGGCCTAAGTTCGATTCCTGGCCAACGCAAATTTTGAAACAAATACCTTCTACGAGCACATGAACCGTAAAATACATAAATACGAAAAAATTTTAGTGCTTTTTTGAAAATTTAAACAATCTTTTGTAGAAGTTCGGTAATTAAGAATTTATATTTGGAATGAAAAACGGATTTTGGTGTGTGGTTTGTCATTATAAACACGATGTGCATTCTCAGAAAAATGACAACTTATATGTGTTAATTAGCATATGCTACATGAATTGTATATTTAAATGACAGATATTCGAAATCGACAAAAAAATTACCGAAATGAGACTCGAACCACTGATCCAGCGATTACGTCTTGACCGCTACTGATCCTTTTTTTTATCTATATGTGCTTTATGCTTCAGGAAAATGCTCCCAGAACGTGCGCTTTTGTTTAAAAATTTGTATAGGTCGGTGAATGGAGTACAGGCCGCTTGGCAAGCAACCATTCTAGCAAAGAGCAATGCTGAGCCTAAAAAAAGGAATTGACGGCGATTTAAGTAATTAAACACTCTCGGGAAACTTCAAAGTCGATTTTCTAGAGAATTTTATGAGTGCTGAATCGATTTGCTCTGGGCAACTGATATTTGAATTCTGAACTTCAAGTACCATAAATGTAATTGCCGTGTGCTCTCCATATTAGTGGGCCACGGAGAGATTTGCTGCTAAAATTCGGAGAACATAAGCGTCAAGAAGAGTCAGACAACAGCTTACGTCCTTTACATACATCTCGCTAAATTACCATGACTGTAGGAATCGGAAAAATTCGAACTCAGGCGCCGTATACCGACAGTCGGTCTTCAGTATTCTCTTGCTCTCTTCGCACGAACTGTAAGACCTAGAACACAAAATAAATAGGACCTTTCCTGTAGGAAATTTAATGTAGTTTGATTTTGTAATGGGATACGTTTCCGCTAGAGGCCGCGATTTTCAGGTCATTCGAGAAAAACTTACAGAAAGGACTTTCAAATCACTCCGTTCTACCACTGTACGAAAATTTTCGACTATAAGAATTATTTCCCATATTCGACGTTTTCTGTTCTTCATTGGTTGGGCTGTTACGCCACCGGCTTTGTCAGTTATTTCGTTGACATTATTAATTTAATCTTTGCCGTAAGGGGAATAAAAGAAAAAAGACTTTTGTAAACGTTATGCAAAAAGTAGTTAATTTTACAATTCGATCTAAACCTATCACTTACAAGCATAGTAGTTCAGTCGTAAGAAGGCCAGACAAAGAAAAAGATTTAATCATTAATTTTATGCTGTTAAAAGTCGCAAAACTGTGAGGTAAAATTTTCAGAGAAGCCAGTTTTACAGTTTTTAAGTGCACGAATAGGCCGGTGACCTAATAGCCCAGTCAACGAGTAAAAAAAGAGGTCGAATGTGGAAAGTAATTCGCGTAGTCATAAATTTTTATACAATGGTAGGAGGGAATTCCATGAACAACATATTAGAATTCCTGAATGATAGGGAGTTGAGGTGGGCTACAAAAATTATCCTATGCATTTTTTCTATTGGACTAATAATTTATGAGCCGGCCGGAGTGGCCGTGCGGTTAAAGGCGCTGCAGTCTGGAACCGCAAGACCGCTACGGTCACAGGTTCGCATCCTGCCTCGGACATGGATGTTTGTGATGTCCTTAGGTTAGTTAGGTTTAACTAGTTCTAAGTTCTAGGGGACTAATGGCCTCAGCAGTTGAGTCCCATAGTGCTCAGAGCCATTTAATAATTTATGCAAAGAAAGGAAGAGAATACTGAAAATCTTGCGCGAACCGCGTACGCTGTAGCTTAGATGGATTTTGTAGGCCGATTTGAGGCAGTTTTCAGACTTAATGGACCACAAGTGTCCTGTATAAAACTGCTTGTCTGGACTTTCTCTACACCTCTGTGGTACGTTGTAGACAGTTATCGTTACACCCTGTAGACGTAAATGTAGGGAGAGATCATACGCAGACGTAGTAGTTTGCTTCTGTTGAAAATAATGTGATTTCAAAAACATACAGGGGTTATTTGTAGCGAAAGTTCCCTGAACTAGGAATAAAACATGACAACAAGTGCGGTAGACGTTCAATCCGCGATATACCGTGCTTCTGTTACGCCTGAGACGAGCGCTTTCAGTACTTTCTCCTGCTACTCAGTGTCCTTCCCCTCTCCACCGTATCTCTCCGTAATCCTCTCACGCTCTCATACTAGCGATGTTAGAACCACTGTCTTACGTATAGCCCAGGATACCCACTTACATAGATAATGTTGGTAATGCACGCCATAGAGGTGGTGCTACATCGTGGTGCAGCAGAATCGAATCCTAGCGGTGCAAGAAACTTTCATCCCCGGTTTTCGATAGTACATCACACTCCGATGCTAAATCCTAAGCTATGCTTCTGTGTTTCATAGAGTGGGGCCATATGACGCAGTTCATTATGACCTATCCATCGGGTGTGGCCATTAAACTCAGTTCCCCCTTTGGTGGCATTTAAGGAAAGCAAGCTACCGGCAGTGACTTCACCCCTCTTCTTCCTTGCACTCTTTTAATCTTTAACATCGGCGCAAACTTAAACAAGTGCTTGCGTACTACAGTTTTAAATCATACATGTGGCAGATACACGCTTAACAAATTATACCTGTCTGCCTTAGTAGTATTTTAGTACGTCTAAAGAACGCCCATAAAATTTATCACTATGATCAAGTTGCACCTAATGGCCAAGCTATGACCCAGAACACGGAAGACGCAATTTTGAACTGCCTCTTAGATTTTCGGTAAGATTTTCTATCGAAGGGGACTGTAAGACATCATTCATTGTCCTTCAAAACCCTGCATACGCAGACTCCAGACTCTGTCACAGAAAAATCGATATAATTTCAAGTAATGGGGAGACAGACGTTGCTTGAAGTTGTCTGAAATTAAAAGGTTGAATTGTAAACTATGTTAGCATGTCTGAGGACAGAGCAAGGAGGTGGAATTTGAAAAGCGGAGAATATTGTCCACAATGGCTTGTGCGCACATTCTAGGCAATAATGAACCTGCAGTTCTATCATAATCATCATAGATGGCCAAGTCATCGTAAATTAACTGAAGGAAAACACCCATACTATGCATTATTGAAGATGCATAACACCCACAACGGAGTGATGGATCTCCAGTTTCAAATACCCTTTCCCTAAAATACGCTAAGGAAAGGTCTGAGATTACAGGGAGATGTAAGTGCACTGTCTCGCCAGTTGATTCTTGGTGTGAACATTTCCTGTATCACCAAGACTCAAAAGGAATACCTTCGGGTCGAGTGCCCCAAACTCCCGGGCATTAGGAACCTCGTTTACAGAGACGGGTAAAAAGAAGCTGACTTTATTTTTTCGAAGAATCTTAATGTGTTCATCCACATTTTCCACGAAAAATAGATCTCTTCGCGTCCATACAATGAATTTACTAGGTGGCCATATTATATAAAAACTTCGCTATGTTTCACGCACCCGTAGTTTCATTAAGTTTTTACTGTAACCAAATTAACAACGCAGAAATAAAATTTTTGTGTGCAGCACAGATATGAATACGAATCTCGCTGGGTTGTGTTTGCAGAGGACGAGTTGCGTGCGCAACAAGCAGACATTCTGATCAACACCCTGCATTATTATTATTATTATTATTATAAATCAGCATACATTGCCCCAATCTAGTTAGGTAAAGAATTTATAAACAAATAAACTTTTCCTCTCGTAATGAAACAATTACTATCAAATTCTAAAATTATCAGTAGTGAAGTACAGGGAACGAAGGAATTTTTACAACTTTTACAGACGTCAGACTGCAGTTCTAAGAGTCTAAGGAGATAAAAAGAAGGCAGTAGCTGAGACGAGACTGAAGCATTATTTTAATTTATCCCTCAGTTTATTGCAACTGTACACCGAGCAAATAGTATAGGAAACGAAAAAGAAATCTGGAAAAGGGATAAAATTTCAGGTAGACGATACAGAAATTGTAAGGTCTGCAACAATGTAATTCTTGTACAGACGGCAAAATATTCGATCAGATCAGCTGACGGAATGGTTAATGTCTAGAAAAGAGGTCATAAGATGAATGTCAGCAAAAGTAAAATAGGGGTAATGCAGTCGAATTAAATCAGGTGAAGAAAGACAATAAAAATACACTCCTGGAAATGGAAAAAAGAACACATTGACACCGGTGTGTCAGACCCACCATACTTGCTCCGGACACTGCGAGAGGGCTGTACAAGCAATGATCACACGCACGGCACAGCGGACACACCAGGAACCGCAGTGTTGGCCGTCGAATGGCGCTAGCTGCGCAGCATTTGTGCACCGCCGCCGTCAGTGTCAGCCAGTTTGCCGTGGCATACGGAGCTCCATCGCAGTCTTTAACACTGGTAGCATGGCGCGACAGCGTGGACGTGAACCGTATGTGCAGTTGACGGACTTTGAGCGAGGGCGTATAGTGGGCATGCGGGAGGCCGGGTGGACGTACCGCCGAATTGCTCAACACGTGGGGCGTGAGGTCTCCACAGTACATCGATGTTGTCGCCAGTGGTCGGCGGAAGGTGCACGTGCCCGTCGACCTGGGACCGGACCGCAGCGACGCACGGATGCACGCCAAGACCGTAGGATCCTACGCAGTGCCGTAGGGGACCGCACCACCACTTCCCAGCAAATTAGGGACACTGTTGCTCCTGGGGTATCGGCGAGGACCATTCGCAACCGTCTCCATGAAGCTGGGCTACGGTCCCGCACACCGTTAGGCCGTCTTCCGCTCACGCCCCAACATCGTGCAGCCCGCCTCCAGTGGTGTCGCGACAGGCGTGAATGGAGGGACGAATGGAGACGTGTCGTCTTCAGCGATGAGAGTCGCTTCTGCCTTGGTGCCAATGATGGTCGTATGCGTGTTTGGCGCCGTGCAGGTGAGCGCCACAATCAGGACTGCATACGACCGAGGCACACAGGGCCAACACCCGGCATCATGGTGTGGGGAGCGATCTCCCACACTGGCCGTACACCACTGGTGATCGTCGAGGGGACACTGAATAGTGCACGGTACATCCAAACCGTCATCGAACCCATCGTTCTACCATTCCTAGACCGGCAAGGGAACTTGCTGTTCCAACAGGACAATGCACGTCCGCATGTATCCCGTGCCACCCAACGTGCTCTAGAAGGTGTAAGTCAACTACCCTGGCCAGCAAGATCTCCGGATCTGTCCCCCATTGAGCATGTTTGGGACTGGATGAAGCGTCGTCTCACGCGGTCTGCACGTCCAGCACGAACGCTGGTCCAACTGAGGCGCCAGGTGGAAATGGCATGGCAAGCCGTTCCCCAGGACTACATCTAGCATCTCTACGATCGTCTCCAGGGGAGAATAGCAGCCTGCATTGCTGCGAAAGGTGGATATACACTGTACTAGTGCCGACATTGTGCATGCTCTGTTGCCTGTGTCTATGTGCCTGTGGTTCTGTCAGTGTGATCATGTGATGTATCTGACCCCAGGAATGTGTTAATAAAGTTTCCCCTTCCTGGGACAATGAATTCACGGTGTTCTTATTTCAATTTCCAGGAGTGTAGTATAGGAGCTTTCCCCCTTTGGGCAGCTGAATAACTGACGACAGTAAAAAAAAAAAAAAAGAGGATAATCGTTTGGATAGCCGCTTGCGTTAACACGCCGCTTCCCGGATTCGGGATGCAGCGAAAGTCCTGGATCGAAACCACCCGACCTTAACGACTATTTCCGGTATGCCGGTCAGCTGGCATGGGATTTTTAAGCGAATTCCCATATCCGACCAGGTGAATACAAAGGTGGTACCCATGTCCCAACTCAGTTACGCGTTTCGCAAACATTTCAAAAAACAGAAGGGGTGCACAAATTCCGTTCTGTTTGGGGGGGGGGGGGGCAGCAGGGGGGAGGCAGGATGGGCATGCATGGCTACATATGTTGCTATTTCTGGCGTATTTTGAGACCAAATAATATGTTCCGCTTGTTTATAGACTAGAAACCCTGGACTATTACTTGCACAATTTGCCTTTTTCATTTAAACACCACTATGTCCTTCTCTTGTTTCGGATGCAAAGCAAGCACAGGAGTTTGTGTTTCTGCCAGCGCGAAGTTCACACCGCTCTTGAGGGATAGGGAAGAGATAGGATACTGATATACTGATTACTTCGGAACAGGTATTTGTTTTTCACCCGGATTTGTTTATATTTGCATATTATTCCACAGCAGAATCGATCTTCATCTCATACAAAATAATAATCGTAAAACACAAAAAAAGTTTCTTTACCTTTCGTTATTTTACAAAAAACGTTATTGCAGGACGAATATAATTGCTGTGTAGGTCCTCATGACTATCATACATATTAGGCTACAATAATAAACCTCAATCAAATGATCTTCCTGTCATCAGTAACTACTAACCCTTTTTCAAGTGCAATTTCTTCTCTAATTATTATGTTTTCTTTCTTTCCCGTGACATAATCAAAACTTTTTCGTAAGCAGCGGGAGACACCGGATTACAGTGAGCAAATTAACGTGGATTATGTCGTTCTTTTTCGCAACTATTCACGTATTCATTTTTTTGTTATTGTTTTTTGACAGTCATAGTTAATAAAATAGTGACAAACTCTTAATCGTTCTTCGACATCTTGGTTTCTTGAAATCGCGTTTCCAAATGGAAATACTGACAGAATTATTGATGACGTGATGGTGGCTTCAATATATCATGGGACTGACTATACAGTATTGTCAATAAACGGTGAACGTCTGGAGGCCCCTTGTGTATTGGCGGTATCGTGAAAGATGCGAACACGACGGCGACTTGAAAGGGGAGATTTGTGGACACAGCACCCTCGACGCACGCATCCCCTCGTCCCGAGGGATGGGTGCCCGAAGTACCCAAGGCAGATGGTGTCCGCCCATCTCTGTCAAACCCTGCTGTCCGCCTATCTCCGCGTCCGCATTCCTCCGACATTCGTGAAGATACGGAATAGGGCCCGGGAAAGAAGAAGAATAAAAAGGGTATAAAATGGAGATTGGCAAGAAAGGAATGCTCATCAGAAAAAGAGAAGAATGTTAATAGTGATTATACATTTTAGCCTTTTCTGCAAGTATTTGTCTGGAATGTAGTCTTATAAGGAACTTAAACGGGGACAATAATCAATGTAGACAAGAGGAGAATACAAACTTTTGAGATGTGATGCTATAGAAGAATACTGGAGATTAAATGGGTTGATCAGTTGACTAATGAAGCTTACTTTAAAAAAAAAAGAAGAATATTTGCACCATCAGCAGTCCATCTGAACGTAATCCATATAGACGTGCTGTGCATTAGCACAATTGGAGTAATATACTCGTGGTGGGAAGTTCACACTTAATAACTTCATGCTTAGTGAAAACTTCAACTTAAAACCTTAGCTAAAGTTATTAAATGTGAAGTCCTCTCTACGTATACATTACAGCACATTTATCTGGATTATGTTCATGCAGACTTATGACAGTTATGTATGTTTCACATTTTATTTTGTCGTATTTGATGAAAATGTATTTTTGATCCATGGACGTACAGTGTTTTTCTCCCGTGAAGATGGCTGTTAAACTGAAATACATAGGGAATAAATAATGGCGCAAATATGTCTTTCTTTTTTCAAAATACTGAACAGCCGTAGACAGTCTCCCAACAAAAGTTTTAAAAATGGAGAAGAACTGAATCAGACCTGACAGAAACGAGATTTATGGCACAATTTGTGTCTTCCCAACCTACGCCTCTTTTTTGCTGAAACTGTGTCTTCGAGGAATAGTCGATATGGTTATGGAGAGCCCTATAGGAGTTAAAATTTGTGGAGGACGACCAAGGATGACAAAAATTAAGAAGTTCAAGAGGGTGTTGGTAGCAGTAGTCACCCAGAGGTGAAGAGGCATGTGGAGTATAAACTACCAACCAACGACAAGAACTAAATGGTCCCACAAGAAAAGTAATCAGTGTTGCAAATGGCTCTAAGCACTGTGGGACTTAGCATCTGAGGTCATCAGTCCCCTAGACTTAGAACTACTTAAACTTAACTAACCTAAGGACATCACACACATCCATGCCCGAGGCAGGATTAGAACCTGCGACCGTAGCAGCAGCGCGGTTCCGGACTGAAGCGCCTGGAATCGCTCGGCCAAATCAGTGTTACCAAGCGCTGTCAGGAAATAGAACAAGATGTTGCTTAGATGGAACCAAATTTAAAAGTAAAGTCTTACGCTTCTATGGAACCATTCCCAGCACATTGTTAAGAAATGACAATTTTAATATAAAGAATACTGGAGCAAACTAACTGATGATGGTCAAAGTAGAGAGGATATCAAATGTAGACTGGCAATGGCAAGGAAAGCTTTTCTGAAGAAGGGAAATTTGTTAACATCGAGTATAGGTTTAAGTGTCAGGAAGTCGTTTTTGATAGTATTTGTATGGAGTGTAGTCATATATGGAAGTGAAACATGGAAGATAAATAGTTTGGACAACAAGAGAATTGAAGCTTTCGAAATGTGGTGCTACAGAAGAATGCTGAAGATTAGATGGGTAGATCACATAACTAATGAGGAGGTATTGATTAGAACTGGGGAGAAGAGGAGTTTGTGGCACAACTTGACAAGAAGAAGGGACCGGTTGGTAGGACATGTTCTGAGGCATCAAGTGATCACAAATTTAGCATTGGAGGGCAGCGTGGAGGGCAAAAATCGTAGAGGGAGACCAAGAGATGAATACACTAAGCAGATACAGAAGGATATAGGTTGCAGTAAGTACTGTGAGATGAAGAAGCTTGCACAGGATAGAGTAGCATGAAGAGCTGCATCAAACCAGTCTCAGGACTGATGACCACAACAACAACAACAACAATATAAAGAGGCTTCGTCTATTACTTCACTCACGTTTCACATCAGATGGCGAAGCAACGATTAACTGACATACGGTACTGTGATACAGGGCGTTTATTTTTTGACGAAAGACGAATAAGGAATTTCATACTGTGTCTTGTGACTGCGTAAACCATTTAGAGGCCACATTGACGACATACTGGGAAGATTTTACGCACTGATAATTATCGACAGTACAAATGTTCTGCACATTAATTAGAACTTGTAACTAGCCTGTGATCTTGCAGCGCCTAGACACACTATCGATAAATGATAGTCGATATTTACTTTTGCAAGGCGCAGTAACGCGGAAACCCAGCACGAGCACAATATGTACGAGGCGCGCTGAAAAGTAATGCCTCCGTACTTTTTATTCTGCTTTCAAGATCGGCTGTGGTATTACGTGTCACGCATATTACTCGGTCGACTTTCCCGCTTCGCTGCCGCAAGTTGCAACCCTCTACCGCTAGAGGGCTCCGAATTGTAGCGTGTAACATGGCGATGTGTAACGTAACTATATAGGTGTGCTGCAAAGCCTCAGAAAACTGAAACAACGAATTCGTAGAGTTCGTCCACACATGGAGCACCTTCTCCTTTAAGACGGAAATGCCAGACCTCACACGAACAGTACAGTATCTGCAACAATCCGATGCCTTGGTTTCATTGTTATTGATCATCCTCCATACAATACCGACTTGACCCTATCCGATTTTCATCTATTTCCAAAACTTAAAGAAGGCCTTCGAGGACCTCACTTTGATAGCGATGAAGCCGTACAAACAGAGGTGAGGTTGTGGCTACGTTAACAAACTCAAACATTCTACAGTGATAGTATCAACAAAGTGGTCTCTCTTTGGGAGAAATGTGTTCGTCGCCAGGACGACTATGTTGAGGAATAATTATGTAGACATGAAGAACAAAGATGTAGGGTGTTAATAACGTTTGTTTTGTTTAAAAAGCTTTAAGGGTTTTCACGTAAAATATTCGGAGGTATCACTTTCCAACATGCCCTCGTAGTACACAGCTTCCTTGCACGGTAAAATTTATTAAACGGACCGTTTCTGATGCCAAGCATCTGTTTCCAAGCTCCAATTAACCCGCCACTAAGTGGTTCTCTCACCGCTGTCAGAGATTTGGAAACGGATGCTTGACAAAAATCGCTCTTTTAGAAAATTGTACTGTCCAATGTGGGAATGTGTACTACGTACTATAATTTAACAAATTGTGTTGCTCCGTGCCACAATAGCGAATGTTACCAAAACCCGAGTACATTCCCGCATACTTGACACCACTGGAAGTGCAGCTAATTTCGAAAATAGTATCTGACATCAAAACTATATAAATTGTGTTATGGAGAAAAGTTACAAATGTCTAAATACACATCGTTGAGATAGCGTATAGGCTAACAAATTGGCCCAGCATTCAGAAGGAGTGAGGTTCAAATCTTCATCTGATCATTCTCATTCAAATTTTCAGTTATTTTTTTTAAAATCACTTTAGAAGGATTCCCGGAAAATGCGACAGCAGACTTCCTACCACATCCTGTTCCAAGTTGGAAACAGCCCGTCTCCTTTCGAGGATGACCTTGACGGGACGTGTGTCTGTTGTATGCTTGCCATCCTTACACATTTTTCTTATCGTGGCGAATTCTACTGAAAGTGAAAAAGAGAAAATCATTAATTTCTGTTACTTTTCATTTGTCAGTTATGTCTCATTTATGGCTCATGGGAACTGCGTAATTAGCCGTCGGTGGAGAGAACCAACCAGCCATGGATTTGCATCAAACAGCATAACATGCAGTACAGCAGAAACACATTAAATGCCTCTACGCTCGTGTATCATGATGTACTGAAATCCTCATTTCGAATCGTGGTAGCATCGCGTATCAAGATTTAGCAGCCATAATACAGTCTGCAATATTTTAGCATCAGTTTGAGAAGAGCTATTATCATTAAGTTTCTGACAAAGAGACTGTTTACCTGCGCCTTAGCTTGCATTGTTAAACTCCTCGTAGTGTCTAGTATGGAGAGGGCAATTAGAAAGTTGTCAATGGTTCGTCTGTTCGTTCTGTTCTTGGTGGTATTCGATAGGAGTAGACTATCTGATTAAAAGTATTAGTGGACATTAATATGTGATATGTCCACCATTCGCCTTCATAACGGCTTGAAATCTGCTGGAAAGACTTTCATGAGGCGTCGCAATGTCTGTAGAGGAATGACATCCCGTTCTTCCTCAAAATCCGAAACCGGAGAAGATAGTAAAATTAGACGCTGGGGTCTGGAGCGAATTCGACATTCTAACTCATCCAAAAGGTGTTCCACTGAGTTCAGGTGAGGCCTATGGACAGGCCTGTCCGTTTCAGGAACGTCGTTGTCCACAAACCATTGCCTCATAGCTGCTGCTTTGTGACTGGATGCATTGCATTGTCATCGTCCTCGGACTATTCCTCTACTGTACACAGTGCTATAAAATGTGTTCACATGCCTGAGTATTCGGCGTTTTCTCAAGTAGAGTGAGGAGACCACACCTTAACCACGAAAAACTGTAACACTACCTCCTCTGTACTTCACTATTGGCACTACACATGATGGCAAGTAACGTTCTACTGCCATTTGCCAAACCCAGAAACTTCCATCGTATTGCCACAAAGTATGGCGTGATTCATCACTCCAAGTCATTAATTTCCACTCATTCACTGTCCATTAGCTACTCTCTTTATACCACCTCGAACGTTACTTAGCATTTACTAGAGAAATGTGTGGCATATGAAGAGGTGCTCGACCGTTGTACCCCAATATATTTAACTCCCTACGCACGGTCATTGCGCTAGATGCACTGCTGGCATCATTTGGAAACTCACGAGTATTTTCCTCCGCTGTTGTCATGCGATTTTTAATAACCACCCTCCGCAATGTTCGACGGTCCCTCACAGATCTCCCTGGGCTTGGTCTAGCTGTGTTTGTCCCTTCGGTTTCCACTTTACAATCACATACATCACCAGCCCTCGACTTGGACAACGTTAGAATGGTTAATATCCCTGACTTACTTAGGTGACAGCCGATGACTAGTTCACGTTCGAAATCATTGAACCCATTCCGCTGTTACTGTTCCTCCACTGAGAACACAATACTCCCCGTCTCCTTGTATACTGGAGAATCTGCATCTGTTGACATTGATCAGATAGTGTAGGGATGAGGCTTCACCCTCTCCTTTCCCTTCACTCCTTCAACAAGATCACGGCCGATTTCTTGAAAAGACTTGCCTAGTCGGGGTAGGCGCCCCATCTCCTCATCTCTAATAACATCGGTGTCGGAGAGACGTTTAACTGTAATCTTTCTTCCACTAATTCACAGACTTTCACTAGCCTTTCCTACGGGTAGGGACAGAGACAGTCCTGAGTGAGCCTGATTGATAAACACACACACACACACACACACACACACACACACACACACACAGAGAGAGAGAGAGAGAGAGAGAGAGAGAGAGAGAGAGTGTGTGTGTGTGAGAGAGAGAGGGGGGGGGGGATGGAGGGAGTTTTTTTTAACTACAATCTCATATGAAAAGCTGAATAGCAAGTAGGTGGATACCAAAGCGGATTAGTGTTGTATAGTCCATTCGAATGGATCATATGCACTACACTTTCTTATGCCGTGTAACTTGTTAATATGATACAAAGTTAATATATTAGCTACCTAATTCGAGTACATTTATGAGATAATGGTGGCCTTTACATCGTGGTTGTACTGCAGCATACTTTCCCCGGTATTATGACTTCCATTGCAGGGCAAAAAACCAAACAAAGCTTGATCATTTTACTATCATACTTAAAATTTTATTCTGAGGAATAATTATACTATCATCCTTAAAATTTTATTCAGAGGAGTTGAAATAGATGTTGGGCAGATTTGATTTTAATATGCTTTTAAAATTACCTTACTTGTTTCTTGGAACTTCAGAGTGATGGGACTTAACATCTGAGGTCATCAGTCCCCTAGAGTTAGAACTACTTAAACCTCAGTAACCTAAGGACACCACACACATCCATGCCCTAGGTTGGATTCGAACCTGCGACCGTAGCAGCAGCGCTGTTCCTGACTGAAGCGCCTAGAACCACTCGGCCACAGCGGCCGGCGGACCTTCAGATCGGTGAATAAATGTCTCAAGATTTTAGCTGTGTGTCAGTTTTCCTAAAACAGTTTCCGAGACCCACGGATTCCACTACCTAAATTGTCTTACGACGACGCGATATTCCTATCACGACTAGATATTTCCTACTAGGTTCTACAGAAAGGGACCAAGAGGAGTGGCCGCGCGGATGGAGGCGCCATGTCGCGGACTGCGCGGCCCTTCCCGCCGGAGGTTCGAGTCCTCCCTCGCGCATGGGTGTGTGTGTTGTTCTTAGCATAAGTTAGTCTAAGTAGTGTGTAAATCTAGGGACCGATGACCTGAGCAGTTTGGTCCCTTAGAAATTCACACTCAATTTTTTCTACAAAAAGGGCCTGCACGCAGTGCTGCATGTTTCTTTGATAGTCCGTGAGCATATGGCTTGTCGGTCAGTATCTGGGAGCCAGATCTAGCTCAACGATTGGATTAGTAGCAGCCGCTTCCACGCCACGTGGGAAGTATCGCAAGTTCGCAAGTTGGAGGACGACCACAGCCTTCTTTTTTTTCCGATAACGCTTAGAACGATAATATATTGTCGTCTGCGAACGCAACAGAGACGTGACAGCTGATACCGATAAACAACGTGAAGGCCACTTGGTTCTGAACACGCTAATATAGTTTGCTGTCTCTACATATTTGCATTTACCCTGCTCGTGAACTGGTCGATGTTCATCCTATGTAATGTGTGGAGAACTTTTTCTACTCTTCTCTGTATACCTCCATAATCCTAGCACCGTCTTAGTGCATTGTTTATAAAGCGCATCTACCGATGTACTGCACTAGATTCGACTCGTGTTCGGGAGAAACGGGATTCAGTTTTTCTGATTAGCTTTTTCCACACTATCCCTGAAAACAGGGCAGGTGAATGCCAGAAAGATTTCAAGCAGGCAACTGAGACATCCTTTCCCATCCTCCTTCAAATAATCCTGTGCAAATGTACATGGTCTTGCAAGTCTTGCACTTTTACGTCGATTAGTAGGCCCTTAAACCGATAATGTACATAACTCGAGAGTGAGCATTTAGATATGGCAGTTGACATTTTAAACACTGCTCGACAAAAGAAGTGAAACAACCAGATGAGAGAAGGAAACGAAATCAAACTTGATGGACTGAGAAGGTGTTTGATGTTATTTCAGCGATTACAATACCGACCTAAATTTATGAAGAACTTGGCAGTATGAGGCCGCATATGAGTATCACGTTTCATCCCCTCTGGCCTGGATGCAAGCAGTGATTCGGTTGGTATGGATGCCATGAAGCCGTTGCCTCCTCTCCTGAGGCAGTCTGTATCACAACTGATGTAAATGGTGTTGATAACGTAGATAGTGGCACTGGGGTGGATTTGATGTCTGAGCTGGTCCCAAACGTGTTCTATCGGGGACTGACCCGGGGGTTCTTGCTAACCACGGTGGTACCTTCAGCATCACCCTGACAGTTCATAATAAATGTGCCATGTAAGGACGAGCATTGTCCTGTTGAAAAATGGCACCAGGATACTGTCGCATGAGAGGCGTACATGGGAATGCAGGATGTCCATTACGGGTCGTTGTGCCGTAAGAGTTTCCTAAATCACTACTAGCCATGGCCTAAAGTCATCATACCAAATGGCTTTCCACAGTAAAACGTCACGACTGACACCACTGTGCCTATCTAAAGAGTTGAGGAGAGAGACTTTTCCCTCAGTCACCTACATACTCGCTGACAGTAGTCATCCGAGGTAGTGCAGAATTGCGATTCACCGCTGAATGCAGTGCGACGCCTTTCACCAGCAGTGCATACTTCCTGGTCGCTGCACCACTCAAAACGCAGCCGCTTGTCTTGTGTGTTAACAGCAACCTACCCATGGACGGCTATTCGTTAGTTCGGGTGTGGCTAGTCTTCGACCAATGTTGCAGGATGACGCAGAATGTTGCAGGGATTCCATAACTTGTTCCCGGATGGCAGGCGCAGATGGAAAGGGCTGAGATATATTGGGTGAACAGTAAGACGATTTTACCTTGTGGTGGTCAGATGTGGTCGACAGGAACGTTTTCACTAGTATGTCTGCCCTCACGTTTCCATGCAGTCAATCATGGAGCCACTGTCGCATCCGAAAGGCCCACAAGTCTGGATATTGCACGATTCGACCAGCCGACCAAATGGCGAACATCAATGGGGCCTGTTTCAAATTTTATGAAGTGCTGATAACTCTGTCTCTTTTGAGTAACCATCATCTCAGTGTCCTTCACAGTGAGCACTCAACATTTAACGCCTTTCACGTTCCTTACATACCCTAACAAACCTGATAACACTAAACACGAGTAACAGTTACACATTCGGGTAGCCCTTCTAGCTTTCACAGAGAAGTGCAACTCTAATCATTCGCGTACCTGCCGATGTTGTGTATGTGTGCAGAGTTACAATACCATCCGACCAAGTCTTCTAGGTTATGTGATGTTAACCGGGGACCTAGAAACGACGGAGAGGCTCCGTCCCCGCCGCAGCTGCGGTGGTCCGCAACTACACGACGACTACCGCAGTCCACTTCACCCCTCCGCCGCCCCACACCGAACCCAGGGTTATTGTGCGGTTCGGTCCCCGGTGGACCTCCCCAGGGAACGTCTCACACCAGACGAGTGTAACCCCTATGTTTGCGTGGTAGAGTAATGGTGGTGTACGCGTACGTGGAGAACTTGGTTGCGCAGCAATCGCCGACATAGTGTAGCTGAGGCGGAATAAGGGGAACCAGCCCGCATTTGCCGAGGCAGATGGAAAACCGCCTAAAAACCAACCACAGATTGGCCGGATCACCGGACCGCGACACAAATCCGCCGGGCTCCTTCCCGACCGGAAAGCAGTGCGTTAGACCGCACGGCCAACCGGGCGGGCTAGTCTTCTACGTACTTCAATTTTTGTCAGCAGTGTATATTGACTCATCCTGTCGCTTTCCCGCCGGCCGGTGTGGCCGAGCAGTTTTAGGCGCTACAGTCTGGAACCGCGTGACTGCTACGGTCGCAGGTTCGAATCCTGCCTCGGGCATGGATGTGTGTTATGTCCTTAGGTTAGTTAGGTTTAAGTAGTTCTAAGTTCTATGGGACTGATGACCTCAGAAGTTAAGTCCCATAATGCGCAGGGCCATTTGAACCATTTTTTGTCGCTTTTCCTACGAGCAATGACACTGGGTAAAGTAGTTAACAGGTTAATAAGGACCGAATTTGTACTATATTAAATATATAATGTATTTTAAATACATTTTGTGTTATGAAACAAGTGAGTTGTTAATTGTGAAGCATTAATCAACGTGTTTGACCAGTTCGATGACATGGAAAGTAATTATACTTTCTACAATTTTTATTACGTTGGTAGGTTTACTCTTACAGAAGCTGCTGATTTGAAACGTTCTCAGTATACAAATTATTTCAAAAAGATTTATCCGATTTCACTAGACTGTATCGTCCACACGAATGAAGATAGAAGCCGGCCTTAGTGGCCGTACAGTTCTAGGCACTACAGTTTGGAACCGAGCGACCGCTACGGTCGCAGTTTCGAATCCTACCTCGGGCATGGATGTGTGTGATGTCCTTAGGTTAGTTAGGTTTAATTAGTTCTAAGTTCTAGGCGACTGATGACCTCCTCAGAAGTTAAGTCGCATAGTGCTCAGAGCCATTTGAATCAATAAAGATAGAAACTTGGAGTAAATATTAACTTATCCATCAAAATTAAAAGTTCGGTAAGTTTCCAGTTCACGTCATCGCTGGTAAGGCTCTGCCTGATGCGACCAGCTCGCTCACTAGGATGTTAATTATCCAATGTACGGCGAGGTAAGCTGGTGACAGCGTAGCAACAACGGTGTTTTACATGCTCCATTTCAACAGGTGCAGTTCAGTTAAAACTCTGCGGCATGATATTCGTTGAGAGCAGAGCACTGCACCTATTATATCTCAGAACTTTCGACGAGGGTACCAACAGTTGATAGCACTGGTTGTTCGTGTGAGACGAAATCCACAGGTTGCTCACGTGTTCTCGTTCAAGACGTAGAGCGCGTCCGACTGAATTTTGCACGTAGTCCACACAAGTCTACAAGACGCACCAGCCGCGAGTTAGCCATTATGATTGTGTCTGTCTGGCGTGTTTTGCGACCACGTTTATGTTTCAAAACATGCAGGATTCAGTTGTTACAAGCCATTCTTGACTGAGATAAACAACAACGTGTGACGAAGTTGTTCTGACGATTACTTCTATGTTTCAGTATTTTACAGATGGCTAACTAAGAACCGTATTAAGAAAGAACGGCTATTGCGATCGAGATATGAAGTTAGCCATCTATAAGAAACAAAAACATAGACATACTCAGTCACCAAAAGATGATCAGCCCACAGGAGTCCTTCCTTGCTTTGGAACTACAACAAATAAGAGGCAGATTCCTGGGCAGACACGATATTCAGTCCTTTTCGCGACCATCCAATAACTTTAAAGAGCTGCTGCGCATAGTAAAAGATAGCCTTGGTCTTGGTATTCATGGAATTTATTAAGTACCCTGTGACTGTGGTAGTAGTTACATTTGTCAGACAAGAGCAATTTCAGAAAGCTGCACAGAACACCAACGGCATATTAAATGTCGCGATTTCGATATATCTGCTTTTATCAAACACATCCTCATGAACAAACATACGATTGTTTGATGAAACTAAAGTATTATCCCGTGCGTCTACCTATTCGTATTTTGCCATCAACGAAGGCGTTGAAATCAGAATGAGCGACAACTGTAGCCTTGACAGTTGGTACACCCTTATTGATGCATGGAAACGAGCGCTTGATGCTGAACGGCAACAGAGAAATATGTTAAGTCTCTCACCATCTAACGAAATCAGCAAAGCTACCAGTGTTCTTCAATCACAGACATGGAGATAATTTCTCGTAGCGTATGTAAGTTCCGTGACTTCGTGACGTAGTTCGACCAACGTAAGTACCTAATGAACTCCTCGTCCAGGCCTTGAAGGCCCAAAAAATGTCGACCGTGTCATCCTCTGCCTTTCGGCGTCATGCGGATGCGGTATGGAGGGACATATGGTCAGCACACCGCTCTCCCAGCCGTTTTGACGAATTTCCATATTGTGCAACCGCTACTTCTCATTCAGGTAGCTTCTCAGTTGGCATCACGAGGCTGAGTGCACCCTGTACCTGCCCCATCCCCCTCTCCCCCCCTCCTCCCCCCCCAAGGAAAAATCCTTGGCAATATCGGGAAGCGAAGCCGGGTCCTCCACAGCCGCCGCGGTGGCCGTGCAGTTCTAGGCGCTCCAGTCCGGAGCCGCGCTGCTGCTACGGTCGCAGGTTCGAATCCTGCCTCGGGAATGGGTGTGTGTGATGTCCTTAGGTTAGTTAGGTTTAAGTAGTTCTAAGTTCTAGGGGACTAATGACCACAGCAGTTGAGTCCCATAGTGCTCAGAGCCATTTGAACCATTTTTGGGTCCTCCACATGGCTGTCATGTATGCTGACCACTCAGCTGCAGCAGTGGACGAAGTACCTAGAGGCCTACTAAAATCTACTCTTGTAACTACGACGACTGAGGCAGTCATCAAAAGCTTGAAATTGACATACTGGGTGATTATAATTAAAGTGCAGGTACTCGCTGCCGTCTAGTGTGGCTGTAATTATCTTTCAGCAGCGAAACATAGCAGATATGCTAATGCGTTAATGAGGAATCGATTTAAGCTAGAAAAAAATTAGTTCCAGTTTTGGCCACTAGTTGCAAATCTGGCGCTGTACACTGTTTATATGACGGTATGACATCCGCACTGTCATTTGACAAGCCATAACGTGAGTGAACAGCATGGCTATCGAGAAGAGAGACCGTGCGCTGTTACTGAAACTATTTTATGTGAAGCGCATCAGTTAAAGTGCTGAATTGAGAGAGTATCGCCAACTGAAAGGCCTGGGAGAGGTCTGATGTCATTAAATGGTTTAAGGATGATGATAATGAAATTATAAAACTCGGGTAAGCTTGGTGTGGCATCTGGTAGAGGAATGCGTCCTATCCCCGTGGAAGTCACTGACGAGGTTGCTGTTGCTGTAACTGATTAGTCAGCACGTGCATCGAGCAGTACTAGTTCTCGTGAAGATTAATGAGAATTGTCTATGCTATGGTCAACAGTACGGAACGTTTTGCAGTCTATTTTACACTGATACCCGTGCAAGATCCAGACCGTGCAGCAACTGAAACTTTATCATCTGAGCAACGTTCTGAATTTGCTCTTCGGTTTCTGGCCCGGATCAAAGTTGATGATACGTGGCCGGGCATTAACGCACGAAAAGCCATTACACTCGCTGCATGTGACCATGAGGTGTGGATTCACAAGCACCTTTATTCTCGGTCCGTTCTTCTTTGAAGAGAATACACATAGAGGGCCTGTCACGCGAAGCGTGAAGTCTGCACGTTATCGAGGCGTCCTTTTGCACAATGTGATTCCTGCTAGGGAAAAGCGCAACTGTGTGGAAACCACTGTCTTCATGCAAGATGGGGTAACGCCTCATGTCGCATGCCCAGTGAAAGATCTGCTTAATGCAACCTTCCACAAACGTGTTACCTCCAGAGGTTTTCGAGGTGCATGTCCTGCAAAATCACCTGATCTGGATCCCTGTGACTTTTGCCTCTGGGGATACCTAAAAGAACTCGTTTCACCAGGGACACGTTGGGTCTATACCTGATCTGAAGGCCAGTATACAGAAATACGTTGCTCGGATTCCACCGAAACTGCTGTGAGCAATTACTGATCACGTCGTTTTACGGATGCAGCATCTCGTTGGCGTCTCCAGTTCTCATATTAAATAAATTGTGTAAGCGGCTGTTGGTGGTTAGTAATAAAATCAACATTATGCCTTTCTTTCTTGTTTGACCTTTTCTGACCATGCCCCATTCGTAATCCATTACACATGGAAACATTTCTGTACGTCTTTCTTACATTCACAGCGCCAGATTTGCACGTGTCGGCCAAAATTGGAACTAATTTTTCCAGAGTAAATCGGTTCCGCATTAACGCATTGGCGTATATACAAAGTTTCACTGCCATACGATAACTACAGACCTACGGTAAAGTTTTGTGAATGCATTCTTGACGGTGAGATGGAAGATAACAATAGCACTTCATGTTTGGTATTCAACAAATTCGCTAAATTCCTTTTCAGTGGAAAAGTGAACCAACACAAGGTAAGAATATGGGCACACAACAGCTAAATACCATAGTCTTGCACGAGAGTGAATATCGAAAGGTTCATGTGTTTTTGTTACACCACGAAAGATTTACGGATAATATCTTTTTGCTGAAAAGACAGTTATATGAATGACGATAACTACGAGAACATCCAGGAAATTTAGTTTTTCAGCAGGACGGAGTACCACCGCACAGACTTCTGCACGTAGGAGCGTTTAACAGTGAGCTGCAAAATCATAACTGTGATTGGCTTGCACAGGGGATAGCTCCGTGACGTAGCAAAATCGGCGCAGAAATTGGCGCCAAGTATCTCCATTGGTGAAATAGTAGTGCGTCGCCAATAGAGTGGAATTTTCCGCCGGTTTTCGAGTTGCTGATTGGAACGTTTAACCACGGCCACTGTCGTGGGGGCGGGAATGTTCTGTGTTCGGCTTGTACGGGTGCTCTTGAGGGGTCGGCTCTCGCCTTTCGGTCGGAGTAGGTTACAAGACTGAGCTCTCGCTGCTCTGGACAGCCTGCCTTCCGTTGGCTGTCTAATATACTTTCATTTAATTGTAACTGTTTGACGAAGTTGCTGAAGTTTCTACTTCAACGTAACTTTCCGAGTACAGTTGGCAATTGAGCGTTCTGCATACAAGTGGCCTATGTTGTCCGTCTTGAGCAGTTTTGGCTAAAGTTGACTGTATCGGAGTTACTGTGTGACTTCCCTTGTTAAAATCAATCACTGTACCGTCAGTGATTGTGAGGCGAGCCTTCTTCGTCTCCCTCAGAGGCGCATTTGTATTGATAGGAAGTCTTTAGTCTCGAACAACCAGACCAGGATAATTTGTTTCGAGCTATACTCGCGACATTATCATCACCACGACGGGACGTCGAAGCAACTAGCCATCGCCTCCGGTACGCCAGATCGTGTCCTTGCAGTTAAGAAGACAGCTTAGTAATGTATGTCTGCAGCACCGGCAGACTAGGGAATTTTGCTCTGTGATAATCAGAGCTCAGCAGAGCGCGCCTGTTCCCGTCTTTTCTTACGTGGTTCTGTCTTGGATGTACATTGTCTGAGTTCTCACTACTGTAGCAGCAATTAATGTTGGGTTGGCTGGGTGTTTCTCTTAAGATTTGAGTTGCAAGGAATTGGCTCCACATACCATTTGGTCATAAACGTCACAAGCTAGTTTATGGACAAAGTCACCTTCACAGCATTTATTTGAGTATCCAGTTTGACGTATTGTAAATGTTTCATGTGTTTTGTTTATTATTTTGTGTTTAGTCATAATAAATCAAATTGTTATTTTGGACAGAACTTTCATTCTGTGGATCAGTAAAGCAACCCTTTCATTTCTCACTACGTTAATGAAACTTTCCTTTATCAAATTAATTTCTATCAAATTAAATTATTACAGGTGCCAAACTCTTTTCTAGTCCACTTGCAGGGTCAATTACAGTCAGTTCGCGTTTCTTCTTAATCCATGTGCAACAGCAAAAGTCGGAGTTAGAAAAGGGGGGGGGGGCTTAGAGCATCATTTCCATATGTAGATTCTAGAAGAATTTAGTGTTAAATCCACTGCTAGCCCCGGCACCTCGCAATGTAGTACGAATATCGCATTACGCCACAGGTCTCTATCGTCGCCTGATTCATGGTATGTGAAAAAGTTCACCTACGTGCTTCCCCATCCAACGATATCGGTGAACTGCGACGGCACATCGAGAGCAGTAGTTCCTGGCGTGCTCGCAAAAGTATAGAATGAGTTTTATTATCGTCTGGATGTATGTCGTGCGTCTAGTGAAAAACAGACTAAACACTTGTGAAAAGTAAATCACAATTTATGTCCTAAATTTAAATGTAAAAGTCCAAAAAGATTATGTGTACGTGCGTGTAAAAGATGTGCCCTTGCAAATCGGATGATCCTTTTGAGAAAAAAAAATTGTAGTCCTAAGTTAAAAATTTCTCCGTAGTTTCTATCTCGATTCATGTAAAAGATAGTCTTGTGAAATCAAATGAATCTTATTGAAACACTCTGTATATGAAACGTCTCGTGATATGTTGCCCTGATAAATTCGACTGGCGTGTTAGCATCGTGACCACAACGCATATTGCATCTAGTTAGTGAATATACTTTTAAGGGGTTAATGAAGATATTTTAGAAGAGTAACGAAGTTAAGACTATTTGCACATAGTAAATGTGTAAGCTTTCAGCGCAGCGCTGTGGGAGCTAGCGGCTGTGACGCGTTTGCAAACAGGAGTATCCCCCTGGTGACAGGGAGAGGAACACCTGTTGCATCTGTGCGCTGCGGCCGGACCACCCTCCGTCGCTCAGCGCTCGGCCAGGTTATGGCTGTACCTCAGGGACGAAACACATAAATAACAACTTCCTGTCTGCAATGTAGCTCTGATTTTGTTACTGTCATTTTCCCGTTATATACAGATGCGATACCCCACGTAACGTTCAAACCCCTCTATAAGCCGCGCAAGGATATTGGTAAGTGCTAGTACACAAGTTGCGGGTAGTTTTCCGTGTGGTTAAGACAGCACCTTTTCTACCTGACAAATCAAACCTGACGCTACAATTTTCTAAGGGAACCTCACACGTTTTAAGGGCATACCACTCAAAAGCGGTGTAGAGATATAATACTAGTCAACATTTAAATACACTGGACTCGCATTCGGGAGGATGACGGTTCAATCCCGCGTCCTGCCATCCTGATTTAGATTTTCCGTGATTTCCCTAAATCGCTCCAGGCAAATGCCAGGATTGTTCCTTTGAAAGGGCACGGCCGGCTTCCTTCCCCGTCCTTCTCTAATCCGATGAGACCGATGACCTCGCAGTTTGGTCTCTTCCCCCAAACAACCCACCCCAACCAACATTTAAATTGAAAGTTCTGCAAAAATGGGTGAGACGTATGCTAACGATGATAGCCATGGCTGGCTGTAAATTTAGAATTTCAGGTGTACTGTCACTCAAAACATCGTGTAACGAAACTGAAATATGACCATGTCATCCGACTTTGGCGTTTCGTTTTGCTTAGGCCCCGGCTACTTTTTGCTATATATTTTATTACAAAAATGAATGAGAATCACATTGACGTTTTTTTTTCTCATGAGCTCTTACGTGTCGATACAAATCCACGTAGTTACATTTAAGAAAATATTGTTGTATTAATCATACGTCAATATACTGATAAGCCAAAACATTATGACCACTGCCCACCAAGAGGTTGGATGCCTCCTGGTGGCTTTGCGGGCACGTGATGCCGTGAGAAAAGTATGCAAACGGAGCAGACGTGGGCGGGGCATCACCCTAGCAAAGATATGGCTTGCAAATGGGGAAATATATTGAGATAAATGACTTTGATAAAGGGCAGATTATTATCTACATCTACGTGATTACTCTACCATTCACAGTAAAGTGCCTGGCAAAGGGTTCAATGAACCACCTTCAAGCTGTCTCTCTACCGTTCCACTCTCGAACGGCACGCGGGAAAAACGACCACTTAAATTTTTCTGTGCGAGCCCTGATTTCTCTCATTTTATCGTGATGATTATTTCTCCCTATGTAGGTGGGTGCCAACAGAATGTTTTCGCAATCGGAGGAGAAAACTGGTGATTGAAAATTCATGAGAAGATCCCGTCGCAACGAAAAACGCCTTTGTTTTAATGATTGTCACTCCAATTCACGTATCATGTCTGTGACACTATCTCCCCTATTTCGCGATAATACAAAACGAGCTGGCCTTCTTTGTACTATTTCGATGTAATCCGTCAGTCCCACCTGATGCGGATCCCACACAGCACAGCAGTACTCCAGGATAGGGAGTACAAGCGTGGTATAAGCAGTCCCTTAATAGACCTGTAGCACCTTCTAAGTGTTTTGCCAATGAATTGCAGTCTTTGGTTTGCTCTACCCACAATATTATCTATGTGATCGTTCCAATTTAGGTTATTTGTAATTGTAATCCCTAAATATTTAGTTGAATTTAAAGACTTCAGATTTGTGTGACTTATCGCGTAATCGAAATTTAGCTGATTTCTTTTAGTACTCATGTGAATAACTTCACACTTTCCCTCATTCAGGGTCAATTGCCACTTTTCGCACCATACAGATGTCTTATCTAAATCATTTTGCAGGTCGTTTTGATCATCTGATGACTTTACAAGACGGTAAATGACAGCATCATCTGCAAACAATCTAAGAGGGTTACTCAGATTGTCTGCTATGTCGTTATTATAGATCAGGAACAATAGAGGGCCTATAACACTTGCTTGGGGAACGCCGGATATTACTTCTGTTTTACTCGATGACTTTCCGTCTATTACTACGAACTGTAACCTTTCTGACAGGAAATCAGGAATCCAGCCGCACAACGGAGGCGATACTCCGTAGGCATGCAGTTCGATTAGAAGACGCTTGTGAGGAAGGGTGTCGAAAACCTTCTGAAAATCTAAAAATATCGAATAAATTTGACGTCCCCTGTCGACAGCACTTATTACTTCATGAGTATAAAGAGCTAGTGAACGAATATCTCTAAAACGGCGAAACTGGTCGAATGTTCACTTGCTACTGTCGTGAGCACCTACGGAAATAGGTAGGACAGTGAAACTACCTCTAGGGGCTAAATAGTTGGACGTCCACGACACTTCACAGAACGTGGGATTCGGAGGCTTGTCTGATCTGTAAAGTAGGATAGATGGTGATCTGTGGTATCTCTGCTGAAAGAGCCCAATCCTGGTGCACGCACGAAGTGTTTCGGAGCACACCGTTTATCGCGCATTGTTGAACATGGAGCTCCGCAGCAGACCACCCCCACGTGATCACATGTTGACGCAACGACATCGTCAGTTACGATTGCAGTTGGCACGGGACCATAGGGATTCGACCATCGATCAATGGAAACGTGTAGGCTCTTCCGGTGATTCACATTTTTGCTCCACTAGGTGTATGGTCGCCTCCACAAACGCCGTCATCGAGGTGAACGGCGGCTCGAAACGTACATTCATGGTGACATATACGGACACACAGTAGAAGGAAGACATACACTACTGACCATTAAAATTGCCATACCATGAAGATGACGTGCTGCAGATGCGATATTTAATCGACAGGAAGAAGATGCTGTGATATGCAAATGATTAGCTTTTCAGAGCATTCACACAAGTTTGGCGCCGGTGGCGACACCTAAAACGTGCTGACATGAGCAAAGTTTCTAACCGATTTCTCATACACAAACAGCAACTGACCGGCGTTGCGTAGTGAAACGTTGTTGTGATGCCTCTTGTAAGGAGGAGAAATCCGTACCATCACGTTTCCGACTTTGATAAATGTCGTATTGTTGCCCATCGCGATTGCGGTTTATCGTATCGCGACATTGCTGCTCGCGGCGGTCGAGATCCAATGACTGTTAGCACAATATGGAATCGGTGAGTTCAGGAGGGTAATACGGAACGCCGTGCTGGATCCCAACGGCGTCGTATCACTAGCAGTCGAGATGACAGGCATCTTATCCGCATGGCTGTAACGGATCGTGCAGCCACGTCTCGATCCCTGAGTCAACAGATAGGGACGTTTGCAAGACAACATCCATCTGCACGAACAGTTCGACGACGTTTGCAGCAGCATGGACTATCAGCCCGGAGATCATGGCTGCTGTTACCCTTGACGCTGCATCACAGACAGGAGCGCCTGCGATGGTGTACTCAACGACGAACCTGGGTGCACGAATGGCAAAACATCATTTTTTCTGATGAATCCAGGTTCTGTTTACAGCATCATGATGGTAGCATTCGTGTTTGGAGACATCGCGGTGAACGCACATTGGAAGCGTGTATTCGTCATCACCATACTGGCGTATCACCCGGCGTGATGGTATGGGGTCCATTAGTTACACGTCTCGGTCACCTTTTGTTCGCATTGACGGCACTTTGAACAGTGGACGTTACATTTCAGATGTGTCACGACCCGTGGCTCCTCCCTTCATTCGATCCCTGCGAAACCCTAGATTTCAGCAGGATAATGCATGACCGCACGTTGCAGGTCCTGTACGGCCTTTCTGGATACAGAAAATGTTCGACTTTGCCCTGGCCAGCACATTCTCCAGATCTCTCACCAATTGAAAACGTCTGGTCAATGGTGTTTGTTGTCATGCGACGGTACGGTAGTGATATTTTTGAATAGTACAGTGCCCTTCCACACGTGGCACATGTGTGTCTGCATGATGTTGAGGTAGTCCAGTGGGCAGCAAGGTCCCCAGATCCGTGCAAGGTAGAACATAAGGGCGACCAGCTCGGAAGTCAACCCCCTCCCATTGCCAGTATTCAGGATATGAAGAACTAGTTACAACAGTTACGGGTCAGCTTGCCTCAGGGTTGCCAGTCGAATCAGCGGATGTATCCAACCCCAAAGGGGTGCAACATCATACTGATAAGCGGGATCATACGGCCAGGTTCTCTGTAAATTTGGGTCCATATCGCAATCACTGCAGTAACATAACATACTCTCTCAACTGCCGCGTGGGATAGCCGCGCGGTCTAGGGCGTCTTCTCACGGTCCGCGAGGCTTCACCAGTCGGAGGTTCGAGTCCACCCTCTGGCATGGGTGAATGTGTCGTCCTTAGCCTAAGTCAGTTTAAGTTAGATTAAGTAGTGCGTAAGCTTAGGGACCGATGACCTCAGAAGTTTGGTCCCATAAGTCCTTGCCACAAATTTCCAAATTTTCCAATTTTCTGTCAAGTCGTCAAATTTCATTTTATTTCCTCCTTCCTTTCTGCTTCACTTTTTTGTCTGGCAGAATACCAACAAAACGACCAGCTGATTATTTCACTTCATATCAACATGCATGGCGAATTTATTACGTAGCAGGCTACAGTATTAGGTCATAACTTGAGTTGTCGTTATCTACCTACAGTGTTGCTAATAAGGTAATGGTGAAGACGATTTTATCTGGTATTTACACATTGAACTGTAGGTTTGCGTATAACTGAGTGGGTAAAGCAGCTTAGAGATCGAAGGAAGGCAAAGACTATGCCATCTGGAATATGCCTGGTACCCTGCTGTGGGGCCAACTTACGGGTTGATGGGAGTTTCTCACGTACAGGTCTGAATGTGTCTTTCTTCGTGGAACTCTGCTAGCAGGGTCTCTAACCCAGCTGCGACGTGTCCTTCAGCACTTTTGGAGTCACAGGTTTTGAGAAGCCGAGAAAGCGTTATTTGACCGATAGCCTGGTTGACATCGCGTACGTATATACGCTGTCTGATCAAAAGTATCCAGACATCCCTGCGTAATGTGGAGCTGGCCACTAGATGTTACGACAGGTGGACGCGCCAATATACACTCATGCTCATAAATTAAGGATAATTGCAGAATGTGGTGCCACACAACGTGGCACTACATAAAACTGGCGCTAATAGCATAGGCACATAGGGAACACACTCGACACAGATCTGTAAGTCCACGGTATCGTTGATAAGTTGAGAAAACCGTCCCAAAACACATGTGCTACAAAACACCACTGTTTCCTGCGCATGTATCCTGACATCAATATCGGATATGATCAACATGCTCACAACGGGTTGGCATATTCTGGATCAGGTGCTGGGGTATAGCCTCTCATTCTTGCACCAGTGCCTGTCAGAGCTCCCGAAGTGTCCTAGTGGTTTGAAGACGTGTAGCGATACGTCAACCGAGAGCATTCCAGACCTGCTCGATGGGGTTTAGATCTGGAGAACAAGCAGGCCACTCCATTCGCCTGATATCTTATGTTTAAAGGTACTCCTCCATGATGGCAACTCGGTGGGGCCGTGCGTTGTCATCCATCAGCATCAAGGTGGGACCCACTGCACCCCTGAAAAGGCGGACATACTGCTGCAAAATGACGTCCCGATATACCTAACCTGTTACAGTTTCCCTGTCAAAGACATGCAGGGATGTACGTGCACCAATCGTAATCCCACCCCACACCATCAAACCACGACCTCCATACAGGCCCCTTACAAGAACATTAAGGGGTTGGTATCTGGTTCCTGGTTCACGCCAGATGAAAACCCGGCGAGAATCACTGTTCATACTATACCTGGACTCGTCCGTGAACATAACCTGGTACCACTGTTCCAATGACCTTGTACTGTGTTCTTGACACCAGGCTTTACGGGCTCTCCTGTGACCACGGGTCAGTGGAATGCACCTTGCAAGTCTCCAGGCGAATAAACTATGTCTGTTCAGTCATCTGTAGATTGTGTGTCTTGAGACAACTGTTCCAGTGGCTGCGGTAAGGTCCCGAGCAAGGCTACCTGCAGTACCCCATGGCCGTCTGCGGGCACTAATGGTGAGATATTGGTCTTCTTGTAGTGTTGTACACTGTGGACGTCCCGTACTGTAGCGCCTGGACACGTTTCCTGTCTGCTGGAATCGGTGCCATAATCTTGAGATCACACTTTTTTGGCACACGGAAGGCCCGTGCTACGACCTGTTGTGTTTGACCAGCCTCCAGTCGCCCTAGTATTCTACCCCTCATAACGTCATCAATAGGTGTTCTTTGAGCCATTTTCACCACACAGTCACCATCAGCACGTCTGAAAACGTCTGCATACTAACTCGCTGCACCGTACTCTGACATGCACCAACACACCTCTGCGTATGTGGACTGCTGCCAGCGCCACCGTGCGAAGACCGCAAGCCAGATGCACCGCATGGTCATACGCCGAGGTGATTTAAACCCGCAAACCGCCCGCCTGAGCGTTGTTTTATCATCTATCAGCATTATCCTTTGTTTACGAGCATGAGTATAGGAGGAGGCGGGAAGTATTGCGTTGTCGGTAGAGATGCTATAACAGCAGACTGGGTCGGTCAGGAGAGCTCAGTGACTTCGAATGTGAACGAATCACTGGATATCACCTGAGTAAGAAATTCGCCACGGATATTTCACTCCTTCTACAGCTACTCAGGTAGACTGTTGGTGATGTGATTGAGAAGCAGAAACGCGAAAGAATATCCACAGCTTAACCAAAACAAAGGGAGACCTCAAGTTCTGACGGACAGGGACAATCGAAGTTTGCGAAGAGTGGTTCTAAAAAATCGCTTGAAATCAGCGGAAGCAATCAGTTGCGATTTCCAAAGCGCTACCGGCAAGTCATCTAGCAGAATGACAGTGCCTGGGGAATTAAAATGAATGGGGTACAACAGTCGAGCAGCTCCTCATAAACCACGTATTCCAGACGTCAGTGTTAAGCGACGCTTGAGGTGCTGTAAAGAGTGACGCTACTGGACAGTGCGTGACTCTAAATGCGTCATTTGGGTTGAGAAATCACACTGTACGTTGTGTCAGTCCGATGAAAGGGTTCGAGTTTGCCGAATGCCCGGTGTACATTACCGGCCATCATTGCTTGTTCTCGATGGTAGGGGCAACAGTGAGGTACGAAAGAGGTGGTGTTACCGTTTTCCATTTTTAGGGCGTTGACCCTACGTTGTACTTAAGAAAACGTTAAATTTGGAAGGATGTGAACATATTATATAGCGTTGTGAACTGCACGCAGTTGAGGAACAGTTTGGAGTCGATGATTTCCTGTGTCAGTATGACAGTGCACCCTGTCGTAAAGCAGCATCTATGAGGCAATGATTTGTGGACAACAACATTCCTGAAATGGAACGGCCTGTCCATAAAATGGTTCAAATGGCTCTGAGCACTATGGGACTTAACATCTGTGGTCATCAGTCCCCTAGAACTTAGAACCACTTAAACCTAACTAACCCAAGGACATCACACACATCCATGCCCGAGGCAGGATTCGAACCTGCGACCGTAGAAGTCGTGCGGTTCCAGACTGAAGCGCCTAGAACCGCTCGGCTCTGATCAGTCCATTTGAGATAATTTCGGATAGTCACAACCAGATAGTTGACGGATGTTACCGCTTCCAAAGACTGAGCATTTATTTTGTACTCGTACATTAATGGGGATTTTCGCCTTGTTATACGCAGTAGGTTACACTTGCTAATATTGAGAGATAACTACCAGTCATTACACCACGCATTTATTATCTGCAAATCCTCATTGATTTGTTCACAACTTTCGTGTGATACTACTTTCCTGTAGACTACAGCATCATCGGCAAACAGTCTAATGCCGCTGTCAGTACCATCAACCAGATCGTTTATGTAAATCGTAAAAAGCAGCGGACCTATTACGCTAACCTGAGGCATACCTGAAGTTAGGCTTGTTTCTGTAGAAGTCACCCCATTCAGGACGTCATACTGCTCTCTGTCTGTTAGAGAACTTTCTATCCAACTGCATATGTCATCGGATAGACCATAAGGGTGCAGTTTTTGGAGCAACTGACAGTGCGAAACTGAGTCGAACGCCTTTCGAAAGTCGAGGAATATGGCATCAACCTGGGAGCCAGTATCTAGAGCCTGACAGACTTAAAAGTAAAATGGATCATACTGATTCAGTTTTTCAAATGGCTCTGAACACTATGGGACTTAACATCTGAGGTTATCAGTCCCCTAGAACTTAGAACTACTTAAACTTAACTTAACCTAAAGACATCACACACATCCATGCCCGAGGCAGGATTCGAACCTGCGACGGCAGCAGCAGCGCGGTTCCGGACTGAAGCGCCTAGAACCACTTGGCCACAGAGGCCGGCTGCGAAGGGTGCACACACGACATATTAATATGAACTAATAGGTGTCTGGATACTTTTGATCAGATAGCGTAATTGGCAGTGGCTCCCAGATATGATGGATTAAGATGAAGAGACCACAGTTTCACAAGCAGTGAGGCTGACGCAGTCTTAGAGTCGCGAAACACTGGACGAGGAGCCTGTTTACTCAAAAATCGAAAAGTCGCGACTAGGTCAGAGTGTATACGGGAATAAACAATTATTCACAAGGGTTTGGCAGAGATATGAAAACACGTGTATTCTCTGCATAATAACTACTACAGGCGACTACTTCCAGTTACTGTGATGTGTTACCCGGCCCATGAGCCCTCATTTCTGATGCCATTCACAATAATCATCCACAGATGCCACCGACCACTGTGACAACGGACAACTCTAAATTAGATAATAACAAAAACAAACTTACAATGAATTTCTCACCATATCAAAACATACATCTTGCAAATGGTGCCGTACATGACTCTGCAGTACTGGACGAACTCGTTAGGGAAGTGGAAAATGATAAGTAGTTTCAGATTTATCTCTGACATGCATCTACATCTATATCTACAGTTGCATCCATCATTTGCTAACCACTGTGGAGTGGGCACTTACATTCTACCAGTTATTAAGGCTTCTTTCCGTTCCGCTCATGTATGGAGCGCTGGAAGAATGATTGCTTAAACAGCTCTACGCGCGCTTTAATTAGTCTAATCTAGTCTTCTCGATCTCTACGGAGCGATACGCAGGGGGTTGTTACACAGTCTTAGATTCAGCACTTAAAACTGGTTGAAACTTACTTAGTAAACTTCCACTGGTTAGTTTGTGTCTATCTTCAAGCGTCTGTCAGTTCAGTTTTTTCAGTATCTCCGTGGAGCTCTAACATTGGACAAACAAACATGTGACCATCGTGCTCCCTTTTTTTCTATACGTTCCAAATCCCTTGTTACTCCTGTTTAGTAAGGGGCACACACGCTTGAACAGCAGTCTATGATGGGTAGCTCGAGTGTTTTGTAGGCAGTCTCTTTTGTAGACTGAACCTAGTAGTCTACGAATGAACTCAAGTTTGCCACCTGACTTACCTAAAACTGAACCTATGTGACTGTCGCATTTCATATCGCTGCAAATTGTTATATCCAGTTATTTATGTGAATTGACCGCTTCTAGCTGTGACTAATTGTCACAGCCATAGGATGCTACGTTTTTCGTTTTTGAAGTGTAAAATTTTACGTTTCTGAATATATAAAACTGACTCCCAATACTTACGTCGGTCTTAAATTTCATCCAGATCTGACTGAATATTTGAATAGCTTTTTTCAGACAGTACTTCATTACAGATAACTGCATCATTTGCAAGAAGTCTGAAGTTACTGTTCATATTACCAGCAAAGGTGATCAATATACATCATGAACAGCAAGGATCGCATCACACTTTTCTGGGGCACACCTAAAGTTACTTCCAGATTTGCCAGTGGCCTTCCATCCATAAGAACATGCTCCGTGCTCTCGATGCAAAGAAAACCTCGCTCCAGACACAGACACAAATTTAGCTTGTCACCCCGTACGATCGAACTTTCGACAATATCCGTAGATGTGGTACTGAGTCAAGTGCTTTTCGGAAGTTAAGAGTCAAGAAACGCTGCCTTGATCCACAGGTTTCAGGATGTCATGCGAGAAAATTTGGTCGATGTCTTCAGAACCCTTGCTGATTGGCATGGAGAAGGTCATTCTGTTGCAGAAACCACATTACATTTAGCTCAGAATATATTCGAGCCAGGTACAACAAATGGATGTTAAGTACATTAAAGGTTAGTTCTGTGGAGTGCTTATCGCAAGGAAACAGAATAAGTAGAAATTATTTTTGGTAATGCCAATTTGCCAACATCTGTCTTTGTACACTCATGTCTTTAGGTAAAAGGATTTCAGAGAGCCATGAAAAAGCACCGTGTCTTGGCGACACTACTCAGACTGAATTGCGGTGAGGAAACACAGAAACTAATAACGTACATGATACGCCGATACGAGAGCACTTAGTGTGCCAACAACCATCAGACAATACAAATTGCGTGTTGGAGTGGAGCTTATCGTGTACCCATGAAAGGTAAAAGTTCTATTCCGGCTAGTAGTCCCGATCTAACATTTAATTTCAATGTGCAAGGGATTAACATTTCAGCGTGCATTCATCTTTCATTCCTGGGTGGCTAAATCATGCTCCGCTGCATCCATTCTTCCAGGAGTGGCCACTCCAGCAAGGAATGCAGAAGACCTGTCCAGTCAGGAAGAGAAACTACTAGCAGAAGAAAAAAATCAGTTCTCCTATAGCCTAATCAAGGTCCAGTCATTACTACGTTAGGATTTACAGAGCGGCCCTAGAAATTTAAGAACACAAAACCGATTCCACCGGAAATGAAGAAGGCCGAAGGTAGACAAGATGTGGACCTCAGTGTTAAACCATTAAACCACATTCTTTAAGGGATCGAACTCCGATCTATAGAAAAGCTTAAGATGTCTGATTACTTTACAAATGAGCTGATGCGTTAAATATTTGACGTCATCCATATTAGCGATAAAAAGTTTAGAAAACGTTGAAATTGTGTGTAAAGTTTGTTAGGAACAGCAGAGTGCTCCCGTTCTCAAATACTGGATGAATATAGTTCGGGTAATTTACATGCCGTAAGTTACGTTACCTCAAGACATATACACAGTTTCTAACTGAAATACTTGACTTATTATGTTAAACCTTCAATATAACATTATACCACTTAATGATTAGATTGTGACAGCATTTAAAACTTTTCTGCGGTACAAGCTCCATGTCGTCTCATCTCCGTGATCTTTGGTAGCGATCGGATGACTTCACGATCCGACCTTTGTGTGGTTACGTATAAACAGTTCGGCTTGTTGAGCTTTTTAAAGTTTCACAATCACCTAAATACATATTTAAAGCCCATGACAATGTTTCCAACATTAGGAAACGAACGTTAGGCAGAGAAACATGCCTATTGTCCATAAAATAAAAATCAACAATAATGTAAATACTAGTCGTGAAAATCTGCATGTACGAGTGGAAGTTTTTGTTGTTTTGTATACCTAATACGAATATTGAAGTGTTCTTTTTTTTTTTTTTAATTCTGCATCTTCGTCGAAAACAAGCATCGAACTTGATCGTCTAGCGCAGTTCAAGGCAATGTGTCGGCAGCGTAACTCATCGGCCTTGGATTAATTTTCCACAGTTACGATTCACTTAAACACTTATTTTCCCACAAAGCTGCGTAAAACCAGAAGCCTTTCTCTCTGATGAGAAGAAAGTAAGGAGGAGGACCTCAGGCAGTAGGAGCCATTGACTTCGCTGTGGGAATATTTCCGCATGCACTAACACGAGCTTTTATTCGACGAGATCTTTCTGTTTTTCTTGACACGTATGACGAGCCCCTGTGGAATGGCGTACATTTTTTGGAGGTTTTGTGTTAACTCAAGAGAGCGGCGCTGACACGAACCCTACTGGTTAATACGTATGCGCTACGTTTCGGGGCATAGCATTGTAACAACTTCATAACAGCCGAAGTACACATCGGTTTCCTCGGCACGAGGAATTGATTGCCTTAACAAATTACTCCCCACATTAAAAAATGAGGAGCGTCTGATATCGACTTTTATGTATAGGACGGCTGATTGGTTCTGAAAACTGTGTCAACTCTCCAGGTTATAGGAAGTCGAGAAATGTAACAGCGACAAACACAAACAAAGAAGAAGTGCCGCCAGAAGAATTTCACGATAAAAAGGTGACGCTAAAGAATCAGCATCCAATAATGTCGAGATCCTACCTCGGGATACATCACAGGGCGATCAAAAAGTCATCACGTCGGTCTAACGTGTTATTTAGATTGAATTACAGTGGCAATGACTGCATCTTATGTCCCTGTATTACGCTGTAGTCATACTAACAGCTGCGTTTCGGGTGGCATGGCAGATGTGCTTTATTCTCAAGAGCAACAAGTTTTCATTCTATAACAGTATTTCGCCAGCAAGTGTTGTTGACAAATTTCACCATAAATATGCAGATGTAGCAGGACATAAAAATTTTATGATCCTTTCTTCGGGAATGGTGTTTAGTTGTAGACAGGAAGAGACCCGAGAGAACGGGAATTGCTCTTGCGGGCAAACTACCGGAAGTTGATAACGACGCGTCTTCAAAACGCACGAGGTGTGTATCAATGCAGAAAAATGAAGTTTTACATACACTAATATCACATCTACTGCGGGCAAGAACTCAAGGAACCAGCCAAACAAATATTAGTAGCATACACTAACTGGTGTGGATAGTTTTGGTAGAATGTAAATACTTTTGGCTCAAAGGAGACCACTCTCCGATAAGCAGACGCACTAAGTCGCCGATAGGCACACACAAAAGAAAAAAAAAACTTGCTAGCATTCGAAGTAATCCTTTCCCAAGTTACGGTAAAATACACACAGGAAACTGGTGTCAGTCATCTGGTGGCCGCCATGGATTTGCGGACACTGATCAGGTGCTCGTTATTAACGACGTGTAGTTCCATATTATCAGCTACTTAAATATTTAAAACAGTAGATTCTAGTAACACAAAAATTTACGTTCGCTACGTTAATAGCTCTAGCGTTGTAAGAAAATTGGCATATCCTCTACTGCGTCACAGCTGTATCTACACTCACATTCGCATCTGCCCTCTAGAAATTACTATAGAGCATATGGGAGACGGTACTCTCATTACCGTGCATTACGTCGGTACATAAGTTCGTAACGTTTTTGTTTAGCATGTTGATATTCTGATTGCTATGGGTTTATTTATCGGATGTTATTTTTTATTTGTGGCTCATTGGTGCTATTTGAGTTTACATATTCTCATTTTGTAGAAAGTAGAGTGCCAAGTGGAGATATCGGAACATTTCCGACATAGTCTTCCGAGTTCAACAAAGGGGTGACAGCAACTCAGTCAGCTACAAATATTTGCACCATGTATGCGGATAATGCCCTTGGACAGAGCATGGCAAGAAAATGGATTTCTCGTTTTAAGGAGAGTCGTTTTGAAGTAAGTGATTCCCACGTTCAGGACGATCTTCGGGCATATGTGATGAACTGTGATCATTTCACAACCGTGCGACATTTGCACGTAATGGGGAAGGTTCAAAAATCGGGAGCATGGGTACCACATGCTCTAAACCAAAATAAAAACGAATGAGCAGGTGGCCACATGTGCATCTCTGCTTGTTCGTGCCGGCCGGAGTGGCCATGCGGTTCTAGGCGTTACAGTCTGGAACCGGGCTACCGCTACGGTCGCAGGTTCGAATCCTGCCACGGGCATAGATGTGAGTGATGTCCTTAGGTTAGTTAGGTTTAATTAGTTCCAAATTCTAGGCGACTGATGACTTCAGAAGTTAAGTCGCATAGTGTTCAGAGCTATTTGAAACATTTCATTTGCTTGTTCATCATCAATTGTCTCGCGAACAACAACCACCATTCCTATCCTGTATCGTTACTGGTGACGAGAAATTATATCTTGATACTAACGTAGGGAAAAGGAAGGGGTGGCTGAGTCCAAAAAAAAGTAGCAAATCCCTGAGCAAAGACCTCCGCGCATCCACAGAAGGTAATGTTATGCATCTCTTGGAACAGTGACGGTGTGATGTATTCTACGAATTGCTTCCCCAAGGTGTAACCATCACTGCTGACATTTATTGTCAACAACTGAGACGTCTTGCAGACCTGCAACGCAATCTAAGAACAAGGGTCAGGAAGACTGCGTGAAGTGATTCCCGCATTCTGATAGACAAACAGATAACACTATACTGGAGCTGGGTTGAGAAGTCAGTCCGCATCCATCTTATTCACCTGATCTTCCACCCTCAGATTTTCACCTCTCCCGTTCTCTACTGAACAATCTTCAAGGCACTTCCTTTATTGATGAAAATGCGCTCCGAACATGGTTCGACGAGTTGTTCTCAAAACCGCGCGACTTCTACAGTCGCGGAATCGAGAAGTTACCCCAGCGTTGCCAGACTGTTGTAAATAGTGAAGGAAAATATATTATATGGCCTAGGGCGTTTTAGATCAGGATGAAGCTGTCCTGACAAAATTATTAATTTTACATGGATAATGAAATACCAAAAGGTCAGGAACAAGAAACTAGGGATCATGTTCGTCGATTTAAAAAAAAGTATATGATAGTATCCATCGTGAATCTCTCCTGTCTATCCTTGCAGAATTTGGTTTACATCAGAAACTTGTCAGTCTCAGTGCAGTCATTCTTCGAAATACTAAATCTATAGAAACGTATTTTCTGAGCCTTTTGAGATTCGACCTGGTCTTTAACAAGTTGATAAATCGTCTCCATTGTTGTTCAATTATGTGCTGGAGAAAATCACGCGCGAATGAGATATGTACATCATCTGATAAGACTGGAAGAAAGATTCGACTTAACTGTCTTGCAGTTGCATATGATTTGGCCTTATAATCAAAAAGTATCGCTGAAGCATAGTTTCAAATATAAGAACTAGAACGATTAGCTGCAAATTTCTCTTGAGAAAACAGAAATGATGCCCACCTTCCCGTCGACACAGTCCATATTAGACTCAGCAGTGCTCCAAAATTAAGGTGGTAAAAAAAGTTTGAATATAATGTAGAGATTATTACTTGGAATGTCAATGAACGAGCTTCTATAGATAGTAGAAGATTAAAACTACATCGAGCAGGGAGAACTACGTGACCAACTTACAAAAAACGATCTCTTTCAATAAACTCTAAACTTCGGCATTATTCCTCCGTTGTTAAACCAGAGGCAACATATGCAAGTGGAACGCTATTTATATTAAACACTCCAGCAACAACTAATAAACTGCAAAAAGTTGATAGAAGAATACACAAACATATCAAAAATCGTTTGAATACTTCGTAAAGAGTGTATGAAACTTGTTTCTCTTAACGCTAAACAGCTCTCTTAGTTATCAGTTATAACAGCAAACTCTTGACTTACACCATGATGAAGAATGTTCTATTAAGGACAAAATCAAAACAATAATTATATAGATTTTATATGTTTGTGTATGTAAACAGTACTTGCATCAAAGCTAACTGCTTTGGTTACATCAAAGCGCGGAAGCTACACGATCGACTACTTTTTATTGCTTTTAAAATGCAGTTCATGTTTCGTAAGGGTATAAAATACCCAATGAATTAACACTGAACAACGTGCTGTTCTAATTATTTGCAAAACAAACAAACAAAAAGAGAGTATTACGGTATACTAATAATTTTTACTTATGGACCGTCTGACAGCAACTGAATAAAACACAATTTTAGTGCCATACGCGTTTCGCCTTTATTTTCTGCAAGGCATCATCAGTGGCAGGTTGCGTGGACAATTTCCTTCATATTACGCTCCTGTTGCATTTTTGGTGTTGTTCTTCCTCTTATGAACGCCAATTTGCGGTTTTTTCCCCGATTCCACAACACTATGCACACTGTGGAATGGGAGATGACGTCACAGGACTCTCTGGCGAATTTAAAGTGAGTATGCGAAGCTCATTTCTGATCTGTAATTGAAACTTGCTTTCACATATCTGCTCTTCGCTGTCCTAGATTGATGTAACACTGAGCTTTGCGTCAAAGAGGCTGGTACTGGGCTTATGTGGCTGCCAGGAAGGTAGGAAGATTGGAGGTCATTAGAGACGGAGTACAAGGTCGGATTGTGCCAAGAATGGGGAAGGAATGTTCTCTGTACAGTCATTGAGGAGACACTGCTGGTAGCCCCTTGGTTCATCTGGGCGATCAGTTGCTCAACAGCTGCACGTCTATTCCACCGTACACGTCTCCCCAGCCGTCGTTCACTCTTGTCACATATGGCCCGTGATGCGCCATAAGCCGGCCAGTGTGGCCGAGCGGTTCTAGGCGCTTCAGTCTGGAACCGCGCGACCGCTACGGTCGCAGGTTCGAATCCTGCCTCGGGCATGGATGCGTGTGATGTCCTTAGGTTTGTTAGGTTTAAGTAGTTCTACGTTCTAGGGGACTGATGACCTCAGAAGTTAAGTCCCATAGTGCGCAGAGCCATTTGAACCATTTGATGCGCCGAAGTTGCTTCAGCCTCTGTTTTGGGTAGCGCCATTTTACCGTGTACAGCGGCACGTAAACAGTTTACAAACTTAGCTGTTTCGGAAATGCTTCCACTCTTGTCCCGAAAGCCAATGATCATGCCCTTTTGGTCGTCAAATAAATCACCTAGTTGCCTCATTGCGACAAAGACTGCATCCTTTTCCAGGTCCCCCAATGCGCTTTATTTTACCCTCAACTGCCAGTGCTACCACCAGCCGCCTGTGAGTTGTTTTTGTACGTTGACGTCGAACATAAGCAGTGGTCACATTAATGTGCTTGCACCGCGTATAGCCCTCTATACACAGCCCTACATAGTGTTCCTTGATGTCTGTTGGTTAGCAGGCGTTCCTTATTGGATTTCAATAGAGAAGAAAACGAACAAATCGAATGTTTATCTAGGATTATTCTTACCTATGTTATTAATAATCCAGTGTTGTATTGCACAGTATCTTTTTTTGCTAGTAAGTGCACGTTGTGAAGTTGACTCCCTGAAGTTAGACATAGCAGTAACTGACAGTTATCGTAATCTGCGGGCTACCCATCAGTCACTAAAAAAATGTTCAAATGTGTGTGAAATCTTATGGGACTTAACTGCTAAGGTCATCAGTCCCTAAGCTTACACACTACTTAACCTAAATTATCCTAAGGACAAACACGCACACCCATGCCCGAGAGAGGATTAGAACCTCCGCCGGGACCAGCTGCCATCAGTCACGCCTTAAACTTATTTCCAGACTTACTACACTTTCGTCTATGTCGTTGACATCGATGACTGTTTTTTAACATGATAATAATGGAGCTAACGATCTTAATTTCCTTGTTATTCGATTCTCCGTAGAAGACACAGTTTTGCAATATTGTTCACGCTTCAGGTGCAGACAGTTTGCACTGTGTGCGCTGGCAACAGCGTGGCTGCCAAGATTCCCGCAACACATGAGGCATACGAACCGTTTTTATGCGTTTCCGATTATGTTTATATATAGTGTAGCTCTTTTCGCGACTCGCTAACCGCCTTTTTCCTGTTTCCGTTTCACTGCACCGTAATAGTACTTACTGAAGCGACCTTTCTCCAAATTAAAGTGAAATATGAATCCACTTTGGTAGACAGCTGGTTATCATTCGCAGTTATATCACCGTCATTTCTTCCGAGCATATTTGCTCACATTTATCTGTAGACTGCACGTCATTTATTTACGTTTCGTAACTCAGGATCAGCCTTCAACGTTGCAAGCAGCTGGTTCGATTGCTGCGGGGAGTTCTGAATCTGACAGGTCGGCTGTGGGCCGGTGTGAATATTTTTTGGGGCTGCCAGTTGTCAGACGGACAGCGAGCTGAGCGCAGGAGAAGGGGGCTAGCAAGTTGCGAGGCGCGGCGGTCGTCGTGGTTTACACGTGCGAAAACAGGAGTGTTCCGACAGCATGGTCGCAGGATGAGCTAAGATGGACGGGCATGTGACTTGGAATATGGTCACTAATATTATTTTAATGAAAATACGTAAAATTCCTTAGAAGCATGCTAGAAAGAAACCAACGACAGCTTTGGAGCGACGACAATAGCGCGAGCTCATTGAACATAAATCCATGCCTGAAGCTTTAATAGTTAAATAATTGACATTATTAGCATTATTGTTTATAATAAGTTGTAACAACAGAGCTCATCAAGAAAGTCACACGGCATACCAAATGAAGAAGATAATGCCAGCAATATAATGAACAGAATATTTTTGTAATTGAACAAATATAAGAAAAATTTTAAACAATTTAGTTTATTTACGTAAATAATGCCATAACTATGGAATCCTCTATATAGACACAACTGATCTTATCAGCTTGAGATTCCTTTTTTAATATTCCAATAACTTTCAATGAATATTTAATTTTAGTTTTGATTTATAAAGTTATTCAAGTCAGTGTTTAACTCGAGAGCCGTATGTGGCGATTTATATGTTTCAGATTTGTCTAATATGCTTAAAAATAAATTCAGTATGAGGTGGCAAACTGACCGCAGAGGTTTTCTACATGTCTTATCACAAGTAATTACATTAATTTTTGTAAAAATTATAAATGGTGGTCAGGATGAAATTACCTGCACTAAATCAAAGAGTGGTAATGTGACCGAATCTTTAAATAAGCGTACAGGTTAGAGCTCGAGGTCTTTTTTGATCTGTCGTCTTGCGTCTGGAGATATTTTTGTGAGGAATTTCACCCTGGTTTCATCTGGAGTCAGTAAAGCTATGGGCGGTGTGTATTCTATGAATGTTACTATCATGTGTGATAATTTGCAAATCTCACGATTCCGATTTCAATATTTAGAGGCAGATTAGTTAGTGACAAGATCTCGCATGAGCGACTTTAGCTCGTTTAGAGCTAGATCACGTTTTCGACAGTTTCCTGCACTGTCGTACTTTATTATTTAGCGCACGCTGCTGGGTGTAAGTGCTATGTCTGCACAAAGTAATTCCAGAATTGTGCTCTGCCGACAGAAGATGAAGTTATTCAATGAGTTACATTCGCGTAAATTGAGAATTTCTGAAAAATAAAGGGCTTGGTATCAAAGCTAAAATCAATCTGTCTTGAGTAATATTATTATTCGGGCTTTCAACCAACAGGTTCAATCTTGTTCATTTTTTATGAAATTATTCGTTAATGTATCAGACTGCTAGTATAAAGTTCTGGCATAAACATTATTGTGTTGAGCAACTGGGCTATAGAACGAGGATGTACAGCCACCCACTACTGATGATAGCTACACTCAAAGTTAATGGCTGCACATTGTCCACACTGTGGGCATAACTTACTACTGCATCGTAATTGTTTGTATCAAAAGGGATATACGGTGTGAGGAGTAGGAGCAAGAATACTGTCAATGAAGTTTTAAGCCATTTCAAGTTATCTACACAAAAAGTAAATAGTGCACTGTAACCATTTTTTGACATTTAAAAAGAAAGAAAGTACAAAGTAGAGGCGATAAAATTAATAGTCAGTATTCTCGGTGAAGCAATGACTAATATTTTGAGACGTAATTTCAACCAAATGTTCTGGAGGAATCAATGACGTCTCCTCACATTGTAAGCGGATGAAGGAATTAAATCGTAGTTTCGACACTGCTGCGTGAATTCCCTAGAAACATTCCTTCCGTTTTACGCTCGGAGTTACCGCGGCGTCCCATCCACGACCGTGAGCAAAATCCTCCCTCTGTTGACGGTGTACGGCGCGGCAGACAAATTACGCTACATATTACTCCGCAAATATAATAGGAAATGATTACTGGCGGACTCGGATTAATTTTCAGCACTGCTACGGTATTAAAACCTCTTAAAATACACTCCTGGAAATGGAAAAAAGAACACATTGACACCGGTGTGTCAGACCCACCATACTTGCTCCGGACACTGCGAGAGGGCTGTACAAGCAATGATCACACGCACGGCACAGCGGACACACCAGGAACCGCTGTGTTGACCGTCGAATGGCGCTAGCTGCGCAGCATTTGTGCACCGCCGCCGTCAGTGTCAGCCAGTTTGCCGTGGCATACGGAGCTCCATCGCAGTCTTTAACACTGGTAGCATGCCGCGACAGCGTGGACGTGAACCGTATGTGCAGTTGACGGACTTTGAGCGAGGGCGTATAGTGGGCATGCGGGAGGCCGGGTGGACGTACCGCCGAATTGCTCAACACGTGGGGCGTGAGGTCTCCACAGTACATCGATGTTGTCGCCAGTGGTCGGCGGAAGGTGCACGTGCCCGTCGACCTGGGACCGGACCGCAGCGACGCACGGGTGCACGCCAAGACCGTAAGATCCTACGTAGTGCCGTAGGGGACCGCACCGCCACTTCCCAGCAAATTAGGGACACTGTTGCTCCTGGGGTATCGGCGAGGACCATTCGCAACCGTCTCCATGAAGCTGGGCTGCGGTCCCGCACACCGTTAGGCCGTCTTCCGCTCACGTCCCAACATCGTGCAGCCCGCCTCCAGTGGTGTCGCGACAGGCGTGAATGGAGGGACGAATGGAGACGTGTCGTCTTCAGCGATGAGAGTCGCTTCTGCCTTGGTGCCAATGATGGTCGTATGCGTGTTTGGCGCCGTGCAGGTGAGCGCCACAATCAGGACTGCATACGACCGAGGCACACAGGGCTAACACCCGGCATCATGGTGTGGGGAGCGATCTCCTACACTGGCCGTACACCACTGGTGATCGTCGAGGGGACACTGAATAGTGCATGGTACAGCCAAACCGTCATCGAACCCATCGTTCTACCATTCCTAGACCGGCAAGGGAACTTGCTATTCCAACAGGACAATGCACGTCCGCATGTATCCCGTGCCACCCAACGTGCTCTAGAAGGTGTAAGTCAACTACCCTGGCCAGCAAGATCTCCGGATCTGTCCCCCATTGAGCATGTTTGGGACTGGATGAAGCGTCGTCTCACGCGGTCTGCACGTCCAGCACGAACGCTGGTCCAACTGAGGCGCCAGGTGGAAATGGCATGGCAAGCCGTTCCACAGGACTACATCCAGCATCTCTACGATCGTCTCCATGGGAGAATAGCAGCCTGCATTGCTGCGAAAGGTGGATATACACTGTACTAGTGCCGACATTGTGCATGCTCTGTTGCCTGTGTCTATGTGCCTGTGGTTCTGTCAGTGTGATCATGTGATGTATCTGACCCCAGGAATGTGTCAATAAAGTTTCCCCTTCCTGGGACAATGAATTCACGGTGTTCCTATTTCAATTTCCAGGAGTGTAGGTCACCAGCCTCTCTCTGGCCCTTGGGGCAGATTTAAAATTCTACTACTCCGATGTCACTATTAAATACCCCGTAGCAATCCAAATAAACAAATTAGAAAATAAATAAATTATTAAGAACGTTCCAGGTACAAAGAAAAGCAAATGACTTGTTCTAAGTGTGAATAGGAAAATTTTCGTTTAAAGTGCCATTAATACTGAGGCACTAAGTTTTATTTGCGATAATACACGTACAGTCATATTTTAATTAGGATGACTGAAGTCATCATAAACCATTTCTCAAATCTTTTAAATTTTTTACAGGAGAAAAACAAAATTAAACTAAAGAAAAAATCTCTCAGCATTGACTTTTGTTTCTTGCACATCTCCATTCTTGGGGTCAGGTGTTGCAAAGTTCACTATAGAACTCACTGTGCTGTTAAAACAGAAGTGTCAACATCGTCAATATGTCTTTCTATTTCGTAACGGGTAAACATGGGTTGTCTTTCAGATGAAGTACAACAATAGTCTTTCTTTTTTTGAATATATTGACATTTTACGATTCTTCTTTTTCAGAGTAAGAGTTTTTGACAGCTATTTGAGATGGATGAATATGAGACACTTTGATCATACTGTATTTGGAGACATTAAGCATCTGCATTGACAGTACATTTCCAGCCGCATCTTTAAAACGAAGGAACTCAGTTGTAACACTGAAATGGGTTCATAGCGTTGACTGACTCAACAATTCTGTGTAAATTTTGCAGGACAAAGACTCTGAACCACAGCATTTGAAACTTCAGGAAGAAGTAGTGCTTGACACAAAGTCCATGCATCATATAATAATAAATGTTTGAAATATTTCCTCCATGATTTGGCACTCGGAACAAGTCTGTGGACATGCAACAGAGTACCGAGAAAAAAGTGCCATTGAAAACGCGTTTTGTATAAAAGGGCACTTAGAACGTTTGACATTTCCGCTCTTGAAATGTCGTTTATTGCCTTCAATTACACCTCACCAAGTCTGTAACTTCTTCCCAATTTAGTGAGCACCAAGGCGCTTCGCAGTGTTATCTTAATTCCACACCTTTCAGCCAATCAATCTCAGCAGCACAATTCAACCATGTGATTGGTTAATTCCTGCCCCCACAAAAATTCCTCTGGAATATGTTGGTTCTTACTGCGACTATTTAAAAATTTCTTTCCAAACGATGCGGGAAAATCATCTATCATAATGGAAAAAGGAACTGGCCACTAAGCTTGGATAACATGCCTCGACCATGGCCTCCTTAGAATGATTATGGAAAACTAGCCCCTCATCTCCACACTGAAGGAAGGTCCCCTTCCACAGGACTCCAGAAATTGCCACTGGAGTCCTCAGTAGCTTACATACGCGGTCAAGAATGAATTCTTACAAGATTTTCGTCATGTGGGCTACCGCAGCCATACGTTTGTTGAAAGACATATTGAAGTACTCCACCATGGCTGATTTAACAAGTATTCACTTTATTACATCTTGCACGATTGGTCGTTTTCGGTCTTACATGCCTTTTCAGGCACAGTAGGTATCGATGTACAATACATTCGAAGTGAATTACTTCACTATGTCTTGTGATATGTTACATCTTTCCTTATTTAAGAGGCCATCTGATGCTCTTTGACCATCCCTGTCTGTCACTTGTGTCTATGGACAGACTTGTGTCTATGTGAGACTAAAACTACGCGGTAGCCACCTCATTGTGACCGTAGAAACACCATTACACCACATAATTAGGTCAACTTTTTTCTGTATGTTTTAGTCTGTAACTCTTTGTGAGTTTTGTCCCAGAGATGAAAACCAGCCCGCATTTGTCTAGGTGTGTGTGTGTGTGTGTGTGTGTGTGTGTGTGTGTGTGTGTGTGTGTGTCGGAATCACATAGAAAGCCCACCCATGCTGGCGGGTGTGCTAGGCTAACGGCCATTAATGCGGCGAGCATTTTCAATACATCTCCCTGTCCTACTAATCACTGCTTTACTCGTTGCTCTACTCCAGCAGATTATGTAAGTGCGCAACACAGCTTCACAAGTTTTAGTAGCAGAGATATTGTTCCTCCACCATCTCTCATTAAAAGAAAAGACGGTCCAAACATCTAGACGAAGTGCCACAATGATAATGGCATTGGACGACTACTGTGAAAGAGGGATATTCAAATTCCTCTCCACTCGCCTAACTGGAGGTTCACTCGGATTTAATAAGTCACTTTAGAGGAACGTATACACGATCCTTTCAAAATGGCTATTTACCTTGGTGTCATACAAAATTGTAAGCTTTTTTCTTGATTTAAGAAATCGGTATTCAGGGACACAGTGTTAAATAACATCTCGTACAAAGACCTTGACTTGGACGCGCAGTATACCTGGAAAACACTACTACCTTACAGAGCAAAGAGACTATCGTTCGTCTTAATTAGACAGTGTTGTGTTATCGGAAGTGGTTATCACAGTTGCGAGGGAAAACCCCTGCAAGAACAACGGGCTCATTTATCGGGCACGGCATGTTGCTTACGCCATTGGCTGGGAGCTGGAAGTTGTATTATGGTTTGCTCTCTTCATACGGCCGGAAGGGAATATGTCGGCTAGTATCGATGTGAGATCCTAATTCTTCATTATTCGCCATACTCGTGATTTTTAGTCAGAACTATAGATAATACATTGTCCAGTCCCGTTAACGTGGCCACCTGTCTGAAGCCTGAATAACCACCTTTTACAATCCGGGCAGCTGCGAGACGTGCAGAATGAGAGTCAATGAGATTCTCCAAGGTATCGACAGGGATGTGGAACTATGCCGACTCCAACGCCGTGGCCAGCCAGCTGCACTAGGTTTCTCAGTTGAGGATCAGCCCGATAGAGGTGATCCCATAGATCTCGACTGGGTTTAAATCTGGCGAGTATGGTGGCCAAGGGAGTGAGGTAAACTCTTCCTGGTGCTCAAAATGTTCAGATGTGTGTGAAATCTTGTGGGACTTAACTGCTAAGGTAATCAGTCCCTAAGCTTACACACTACTTAACCTAAATTATCCTAAGAACAAACAAACAAACACACCCATGTCCGAGGGAGGACTCGAACCTCCGCCGTTTCCTGGTGCTCTTCGAACCACACAACTACACTGCGAGCTGTGTGACACATTGCAACCGTGAGACGTGTGGTCGGTGCACACTGAGCTTCGGGCTGCGGTCAGGTGACAGGCGCACCTGAAGCCGAGCTATGGAATTTCGTAGATCGGCGTCACGTGCGGCTGTTAGCCGCCCGTAGCCCAGCGTTCAGTGCATGGTGACCACGGACCTCACGGTTTATGTACACCTGAAGATCGTATTGTAATCTCTCGAAACTGGTCGCGATTGAACCAATGAAACTATTTACAACTGAAGCGGTTGATTGTCTGATTCTACCATGAAGCTCAGTTGTGGATGTCTTCTCAACCAAATCTTGTGGTTTGAAAATGTTGGGTCGGAATACCGTTTTCTGTTCATTGTCAACTGATGCAAGCAGTGAACTTTGATACGGCAAACTTGAATTTACTTTTGAGCAGACAGAATGTGTCTCAATGAAAAATAACAAATCCACTACTGGCCATTAAAATTGCTACACCAATGAGATATGCAGATGATGAACGGGTATTCATTGGACAAATATATTTTACTAGAAGTTACTTGTGATTACATTTTCACGCAATTTGGGTGCATAGATCCTGCGAAATCACTACACAGAACAGCCACCTCTGACTGTAATAACGGCCTTGATACGCCTGGGCATTGAGTCAAACAGAGCTTGGATGGCGTGAACAGGTACAGCTGCCCATGCAGCTTCAACACGATACCACAGTTCATCATGAGTAGTGACTGTCGTATTGTGACGAGCCAGTTGCTCGGCCACAATTGACCAGACCTCTACAATTACTGAGAGATCTGGGGAATGTGCTGGCCAGGGCAGCAGTCCAACATTTTCTGTATCCAGAAAGGCCCCTACAGGACCTGCAACATGCGGTCGTGCATTATCCTGCTGAAATGTAGGGTTTCGCAGGGATCGAATGCAGGGTAGAGCCACGGGTAAATACATCTGACATTTAACGTCCACTGTTCAGACTGCTGTCAATGCGAACAAGGGGTGACCGAGACTTGCATCAAATGGCACCCCATACCATCACGCCGGGTGATACGGCAGTATGGCGTTGACGAATACACGCTTCCAATGTGTGTTCACCACGATGTCGCCAAACATGGATGCAACTATCATGATGCTATAAACAGAACCTGGATTCATCCGAAAAAATTACGTTTTGCCTTTCGTCGTTGAGTACACCATCGCAGGCGCTCTTGTCTGTGATGTAGCGTCAAGGGTAACCACAGCCATGGTCTCCGAGTTGATAGTCCACGCTGCTGCAAACGTCTTCGAGCTGTTCGTGCAGATGGTTGTTGTCTTGCAAATGTCCCCATTTGTTGACTCAGGGATCGAGACGTGGCTGCACGATCCGTTAGAGCCATGAGGATGAGATGCCTGTCATCTCGACTGCTAGTGATACGAGGCCGTTGAGATCCAGCACGGCGTTCCGTATTACCCTCCTGAACCCACTGATTCCATATTCTGTTAACAGTCATTGGATCTCAACCAACGCGAGCAGCAATGTCGCGATACGATGAACCGCAATCGCGATAAGCTACAATCCGGCCTTTATCAAAGTCGGAAACGTGATGGTACGCATTTCTCCTCCTTACACGAGGCATCACAACAACGTTTCACCGGGCAACACCGGTCAACTGCTGTTTGTGTATGAGAAATCGACTGGAAACTTTCCTCATGTGAGCACGTTGTAGGTGTCGCCACCGGCGCCAACATTGTGTGAATGCTCAGAAAAGCTAATCATTTGTATATCATAGCATCTTCTTCCTGTTGGTTAAATTTCGCGTCTGTAGCACGTCATCTTCGTGGTGTAGCAATTTTAATGGCCAGTAGTGTATTTTACCGTAAGATGTGTTCAGATTTCGCATTGCACCATAGGCCCCCGAAAATCTCCTGATCTCACTTTATGTGATGCTTTTGTGGAGGTTTGTGAAACTTTCCGTCTACGTGTCCTTCCAATGATTTTGGCTGAACTGCGGTAATGCAGAGCAATAGCAACGAAGGCATGAACTTATCTTCATTTATCTCACACCTAGAAGAACAGAAACACACAGCCAGCAACATAACACAACGCCTGTTGGTCTTACTCGTCACCGGAAAACGAAACGTGTTACATATTTTACAAGGAATATAAATTCTCATATATTTAACGAACATGCTGAAATTATTTTCAACGAACTGACTTGAAAAAACACAAATTCGACGAAAATTTCATCAATATTTTCATAAATTTTTAGTGTTGGAACACATTCAGACACATTAAATTATTTCGTGCTAATATGCTGTAGTCGGAGGAGTTTCTTGTTGAAGCCCAACGTTTCCTCCCCATCTGCGGAGAACATCTTCAAGGAAGTGTATGTGGGGGGGGGGGGGACTGTAGCGTTTTCGAAGATTCAATGCACGTTCAGGCACGCCTACTGCTCTCGTATAACACCAAGGAAGAGCCGTGTTGAACTACCCGATCCGTCGGGGTCACCATCAACAGGGTGTGCACTGAACCTTCGAAAAAGCTGCAACACCCCTTGAAGATATCCTCTAAAGACGGGAACGAAACGTTGGGTTGGAACGAGAAATCCATTCGACCACGGCATAATAGCTCAGAATATTTTAATTTAATGAAGGGTGACTTTTCAACCGTGAAAGCTTACATTTTACAATACATTCTTTTGTTTAGATATTCCGTGAATATCAAAAAAGGTTCAAATGGCTTTAAGCACTATGGTGCTTAACATCTGAGGTCATCAGTCCCCTAGACTTAGAACTACTTAAACCTAATTAACCTAAGGACATCACATACATCCACGCCCGAGGCAGGATTCGAACCTGCGACTGCAGCAGCAGCGTGGTGCCGGACGGAAGCGCCTAGAACCGCTCGGTCACAGCGCCCGGCCCGTTAATATCGATAATACAATGTAGAAATGAAGTTATATGATTTACGGTACAAGCGAATCAATAATTATCTTTGGATGTAAAGTATATCGCCATTGACTACTACACAATATTCAAATTAATATGCTGACTAAGGCTGACATATAATTAAATAATTATACGAATGTTATTGGCAGCCATGTTTGGTATGCGCTAAGAAACCAATATATGAAGCAAGTTAAAGTATACAGAAAAAATAATAGTCGCATTAAGTAGGAAGAAGCACTAAACACTGGAAATAAATGTATTTCGGATGCTGTTTTGTCTTCTGTAACGCATATGACACTGATGACCGGCATTTGCACCCCGTATTAGTTCGCCAATAAACAAGTAAATATATAAGTAATCTCTTTTGGGCAGTTTATGACACTCTACGTACTCGCATTTCGAATGAAAGGTACAACTTTGTAAAACCAAATGGTTAGTTAGTTACATGCTCCATGGACCATTTGCACAATTAATCGTAATGATGTGGGACGAGTCATTTTACATTGCTATTATACTTTCATATGAAAAAATGGCTCCATCTTAAACTGTTTACAAGTGTTGGTTTAAATGGCTCTGAGCACTATGGGACTTAACTTCTGAGGTCATCAGTCCCCTAGAACTTAGAACTACTTAAACCTAACTAACCTAAGGACATCACACACACCCATGCCCGAGGCAGGATTCCAACCTGCGACGTAGCGGTCGTGCGAATCCAGACTGTAGCGCCTAGAATCTCTCGGCCACCCCGGCCGGCTACAAGTGTTGGTTCTTTTATTTTTTAATATGGATATGGTTTATAAGTTAGTAATTGCTACTCACCACCTTACACATTACAAAAATAGAAATTTTTCTGCGCAGTATAATGACTTGTCAAGGATAAATTTTCAGTTCGTTTGGTAAGTGATTGAAATGTTTGGGGACAGCATTGTGCATTCCATTTTGCTGCAAGACAACCTTGATGTGGATTAGTGAATGTAATTTTTTCTTCTGATATTGCAGTTATGTCCACCATTATCCCTTTTGAACTGCATTGAATTTTTAGCAGCAAAATTAATCAGACAATAAATATACTGTGAGACAGTAGTCAGAATGCCCAACTCCTCAAACAGATGTCTACAACACTATCATGAGTGAGTACCACATTCTTACAGCACGTTATTGAGCAATGAAGACATTCTTTCCTAAAGAAGAGTTACCGCAAAACATTATTCCATATTACACTGTTGAATAAAAATAGCCTAATATGCCACCTTACTGATTTGTCTCTCTCCAAGATCTGAGATTACTCATAGTGCAAATCTGGCTGAACTAAGTTCTTTTAGGGTGTCCAATATGTGTTTTTTTACAGCTTAAATTACCATTAATATGGACACCCAAAGATTTGATGTTTCGCGCTAGTTATTTCCTCACCATGTGTTACACTTATCATTGATGTAATATATCTAGATGTGGAGAACTGAATATGTGATGTGTTACTGAAACTGATAGTGAGACCATTCGCGGAACATCGTTTACCACTAATTCTGTTACTGTACGTACGAGTATGTTTGGATTGATTGCAATACCTGTATCGTCTGCAAAGAAGTAATTCTGCTTATATATTAGATGGAATGTCATTTACATGTAAGCGAAACAAGTAAAAGCTTTGTAGTCCTATGCGTAAGTTATAACTGACCCAAGGTTTATATATTCAGTCGAATAGAATTATAATCTTGTGATATCGGATGAATCTTTTTGAAACGCCCTGTATATGAAAAATGGGGAACACACCTATGCTTTTATATGGATCTTTATTCTCCCTTGCTGTTCGGAATGTAATGGCAAACAGTGTTGTGAATCATTCCCTGTTATGCAGATCGCAGCTGAAATCCTAAACCTAATATGTGAGTTGGACTTTAGTAATGGATGCGGTTGCGCTACCGCCAGGCGCCGGGGCGGTCTCTGTCATGGGCGAAGTTCAACGGCTTCTGAGTGTCCCAAGCTGGTGCAGTGCAGCCGTAGAAACGGGTGCGCCTAGACCGTGCCAATGCCACGAGCTACCAAATGACACAGTGAAAGTTGAAATGACTTGGACTCTCAGACATCGCTAGCAACACTAATGCGGGAAAGTCTCTCGAATTTCGAGACGAATTAGTTGCGAATTTTCGCTAGACGCCCCGGGGACTTTCACCAGCGGAGTCGTCAGAAGCTCAGCGACGCGGGTAATTAAAGGCTGCAAGGCGCACGGCCGCGGCGACGAATACTGTCATTCACTCGCTAATCAACACGCCGGACTGCTGTGTTTCCGCCCTGAGCTTCTAGTGACTTGATCTCATATCCGAATTGGTGTCGCGCTTTCTCCAGTGCATTAGAGCAGGGGTTCTCAAACTTATTCCGTCGCACTACTCTTCTGAAACAAAATTTATTTTAACCCACCCTCCCCCTCCCCCCCCCCCCCCCCCCCGCTTTGGTTTCTTTCCTCAACACTTCTCATACTTGGTACAAAAATGGCCCTCAATACCTGTTTACTTCTAATTATTGCAACTAAGAGTTACAACAACAACAATATTATTATTACCGTTATTATTGTTATTATTGGATAGAGTCATTCCAGTACACCGGAGATAAACCTTTTAAAATTATGATACATTTGTGTTATTCAAAGGTGGTGCACGACGGCAAGCACAACTAACTTAGAATGACCACGACTGTGAGTGCAGCTATTGAAATTAAGCAAATATGTGTACTTCACTAAATTTTTTTTACAAATCAGTTCACAAATTCGTTAGTAAAAACTTAACTATTTCAATCTGTAATGATTTTAGTTCATTTCGAAAGTTTTAGTATTTGACGTACAAATAACAACAGAAGAATATTCAGCAAATAAATGCCAATTTTAAAACTGTTATATTCAAACTGATCATATTAAAAAGGAAATGAATAGGAGTAAAATTGCACACGATTCAAAATTCGGTTTTTTTTTTTGTTTTTTTTTTTTTTTTTTTACATTTGCACACTTAGTGTGCTTGAACTGATGACGAAGATTTTCCAGACGTACTATGCCAACTACGACAATTTTATTACTTTTATCTACATCCAACTCATTTTCCCCTATGAAATAATTCAGATGAGAAAATATCTCGCAGTAATTCTTCTCCGTCTGTCCAAGTTTTCTCTTAAACACAAGCATTTTCTAGCTTATATAGACAATGTTACTATTTCGACCTTGAAGTGATATGTGAAGATCATTGAGTTTCTCATAAACGGTCGCCAGGTAGCATAATATTAGAAGCCATTTTTCATCCAGGAACTGAGCTGCAAGTGTGGGACAGCTATTCAATTGAAAAAGACGAATTGTGGGGCTGCTATTCAATTGGAAACGACGAAGTTCATCCCTCAGCTCCACAACGCGACAAAGAACTTTACTATGAGACAACCAACGTACCTCCAAGTGCAATAAAAGTGAATCATGAGTAGAGCCCATCTCCTGGCAGGGAATGGAAAACAGTCTACTGTTTCAAAGCTCGTGCTCTTACCAAATTTACAACTCTGGCTGGATCGTTCAGAGAATCCGAACTGCAAAGATGCACTTGAGGATAAACACATTAAAAGTGTTCCACGTGGCCACCGTTCATGTGAAGGCAAGCTTCAGCGCGCCTTCTGATCTATGTCCGTACACGTTCTAAAATCTCAGGCGTGTTCCGAAAGAATTAACAACCACCCACAACGCTTTCCCGGGCTTCAACGGCACTATCAGCAGGGCTGGAATACACCAAAGCTTTTGAATATCCCCACACAAAGAAATCAAACGGGTTCGAGCCAGGACTTCTAAGAGGCCATGGTACTGGCGAGCCAATACCGACACACCTGTTGTCGAAACGCTATTTACCAGTACTTAGGTATCCGGAATGATGATAAAACCAAAAGAGGGCTGTTTATCCGTTTCTGATTTAGGCCTCACTCGCTGTGTTCCGAAATAAACATAACATTATACATTAACAATGATTTACGATTGGCATGAATGCACTTGTGCATACATCTTATTTGGGAAACCACTGGTTTCCGGACCAATATTTATTAGGGTTATTTGCCTGTTTCGTTGGCCCCTGCTCGATCATTTTGTTTTTACCTATAATTCTCCAACAACTTGTCGTTCAAAGGTTTTTAAATGATGTTAGCAGCATTTGGGCACTGAAATGTATCAATGGTAAAGGGTGAAAATTTGTACCCGACCGGGAATCGAACCCCGTTTTTCCGCTTTACGCAGGCCTTAACCGCCTCAGCCATCCGAGCACGCTTCCTTTTCCAACCAAATTCTTAATCTTTTACTACTGAAGTAGTGACACCTACCCTTGAAACCCTTACTCGCAGTCATTGATTCCCGTTAGAGATCGGGCATGGCGTGCATCGGCACTGAAAGAAAGGGACGCTGGTCGTCGTCATCTTATATATAATATCAACTTCATATACATCAGCACCTTGTATTTTGAGTAATTTGTGTTAGCTGCCGTATTTGTATTACTAAGCGACTATCCCAGAACCCGAAACCAATTGCAGGGTGCCTGTCTACCGGCTGCCAGGGGCAACAAAAATTTCATTTTTCATCATTGTACTGACCGAATTGGCAAATTTGAACTGTTGTCATAATGTACTCATTAAGAGGTATAATCTTACATTAAAACTTTAACACAATTACACAAGTATTACAGTCAGAAACTGTGTTTTTGTCACAAGGCAACCTAACTCACGGCGCGCAAATACCCGGACTTAATTCATCCAGAACTGGCGAATAAGAGCACCTAGCGACTTCAACAAACTTTCCACATAATTTCAAACCCTTACGATACCGATCTTGCTGCCACTCCCTACAAAATGATGAAAGGAAAAAAAATTGTCGCTTACTACATTTTCGCTGTCCATGTTCGCTGTCCATGCAGTAAAACTTCACCATCGGACAAGACTTTTTAATTTATTACTTCTTAACTACTGATTCTATCCGCAACAAAGTTTGCAGACAGTATCTAATTATGCTGTTGAATGCACCTGCAAAATTACGTCACTGTACGACACATAGTTTAGCAGATATGGCGTCACACAAACATTAAGGTGTATGAAACTTTTTTTTTTTTTTTTTAATGGAGGACGAATTGCCCAGAGTGTATTCATCCGGTGTTTCATAAAGAGAAAATTTAGCTACTTACAATAACTTTAAGAATAATTTCAAACTTTTTTAAACTTTCTCTCGCTTGCATGCTTAACGTCATATATCTAACTCGTATGTAAAGGAATAAGAAGTTCGAAGCTATTTCATGGAGGGGATTTCGATTTTTTAAGGAATCGGAGGTTTACTGGTTTTGTATAACAGGCAACTTTTTGGCTGGGAGGCAATAGTGAATAGAAGTTTGTTGGAGTAACGAGCGAGGCCGAAACCCATCCAGCTGTCGTATATCAAACGAAATGTCATGGAAAAACACGGGTACGTTGGAGCCATATTACACCTACACGCAGGTGACTAGATAGTCAGACGTTCTTTCCACACTGTCAAAGGGGTTTTTCGAAGGAAAATGAAGGAAGGGAGAAAAGTGTTTTGCGTATCGTCAGGAGTGCCCCAGAGAAGTGTGATAGGATCACTGTTCTTCTCTATAAACATAAATGATTTGACGGAAAGGTTGGGCTGCGATCAGCGATTGTTTGCTGATGATGCCATGGTGTACGGTAAGGTGTCAAAGTTGAGTGACTGTAGGAAGATACAAGATGACTTAGACAGATTTACAGTTGGTATGATGAATGGCAGCTAGCCCTAAATGTGGAAAGATGTAATTTAGTGCGGATGAGTAGGAAGTTAAAACCTGTAATGTTCGGATACAGTATTGTTAGTGTCCTGTTTGATACAGTCAAGATGTTTAAATACCTGGGCGAAACTGTGGTAGGAATGGCAAATGGTCGACTTCGTTTTATTGGGAGAATTTTAGGAAAGAGTGGTTCAGCAGCAGAGGAGACAGCATGTAGGACGCTGGTGCGACCTATTCTTGAGTACTGTTCGAGTTTTCGGGATTCGTACCACGTCGGATTGAAGGAATACATCGAAGCAATTCAGAGGCGAGCTGCTAGATTTGTTATCGGTAGTTTCGAACAACACGTAAGTGTTACGGAGAAGCTTCGGAAATTCAAATGGAAATCCTTGGACCGACGGCGACGTTCTTTTCGAGAAACACTATTAAGAAAGTTTAGAGAACCAGCATCTGAAGCTTACTGCGGAACAGTTCTACTGCCACCAACATACATCGCGCGTAATGACCACGGAAATAAGATACGAGAAATTGGGGCTCATGTGGAATCCATAAATTCGTGAGAGTACGAAGGGGCGTAGTCGTTTTTTCCTCGCTCTATTTTCGAGTGGAACAGAAGGGGAAATGACAAGTAGTGGTACAGGGTACCCTCTACCACGCACCGTACGGTGGCTTGCGGAGTATCTATGTAGATGTTGATGTATATGTAGATGTAGATATCTCGTTGACGACGAGGGACTTAGACGAAAGTCGGCCGAGTGCTTTTCAAACCAACCATCCTGGTACTTGCCTTCAGCGGTTTAGTGGAAACAAAGAAAAATCTGATTCTGGGTGGCCTTTCTCCCGGTTACGAGTTCATTGCCTTAGCATCACGCCATCTCGAACGGCTGGTTGCACTCGGGCGAAGCAGTGTATGTATAAGCACGGATTTGTTTAATAATAGCTAAAGCGACACAGGTATGCTAAAAATCTCTAGTATGAGACGGTGCTAGAAAGATGTTGCCCGTCGCGAAAGAGCTTATTCTCAAAATTCAGATAGCACGAGTTCCCAGAAAAGCTGAGAAATGTAATGTTTTCTCCCATAGACGTCTATTACACTGAAGAGCTAAAGAAACTGGTACACCTGCCTAATATCGTGTAGGGCCCCCGCGAGCACGCGTGGCATGGACTCGACTAAAGTCTGAAGTACTGCTGAAGGGAACTGACACCATGTATTATGCAGGGCTATCCGTAAATCTGTGAGAGCACATTGCAATGCATCCCAGATATGCTCAATAATATTCATGTCTGGGGAGTTTGGTGGCCAGCGGAAGTGTTTAAACACAGAAGAGTGGTCCTGGAGCCATTCTGTAGCAATTCTGGACGTGTGGGTGTCGCATTGTCCTGCTGGAATTGCCCAAGTCTGTCGGAATGCACAATAGACATGAATTGATGCAGGTGATCAGACAGGACGCTTACGTACGTGTCACCTGTCAGAGTCGTACCCAGACGTATCAAGGGTAACGTATCACTCCTATTGCGAACGCCCCACACCTTTACAGAGCCTCTACCAACTTGAACAGTCCTCTGCTGACATGCAGGGTCCATTGATTCATGAGGTTGTCTTCATACCGCCGGCCGCTGTGGCCGAGCGGTTCTAGGCGCTTCAGTCCGGAACCGAGCTGCTGCTACGGTAGCAGGTTCGAATCCCGCCTCGGGCATGGATAAGTGTGATGTCCTTAGGTTTAAGTAGTTCTAAGTCAAGGGGACTGCTGACCTCAGATGTTAAGTCCCATGGTGCTTAGATCCATTTGAAACATTTTGTCTCCATACCCTTACACGTCCATCCGCCCGATAAAATTTGGAACGAGAATCGTCCGACGAGGCAACATGTTTCCAGTCGTCAAAAGTCCAATGACGATGTTGATGGATCCAGATTAGGCATAAAGCCTTGTGTCGTGCAGTCATCAAGTGTTCACGAGTCGGCCTTCGGCTCCGAAAGCCCGTATCGATGAAGTTTCGTTGAATGGTTCGCACGCTGACACTTGTTGATGGCCCAGCATTGAAATCTGCAGCAATTTGCAGAAGGGTTGCACTTCCGTAACGTTGAACGATTCTCTTCAGTCGTCGTTGCTCCCGTTCTTGCAGGATCTTTTTCCGACCGCAGCGCTGTCGGAGATTTGATGCTTTACCGGTTTCTTGATATTCACGGTACACTCGTGAACTGATCGTGCGGGAAAATCCCTACTTCGTTGCTACCTCGGAGACGGTGTGTCCCATCACTCGTGCGCCGATTGTAACACAAGGTTCAAACTCACTTGAATCTTGATAACCTTCCATTGTTGCAGCAGTAACCGATCTAACAACTGCGCCAGACACTTGTCTTATATAGGCGTTGCCAACTGCGGCGCCGTATTCTGCCTGTTTACATATTTCTGTATTTGAATACGCATGCCTATACCAGTTTCATTGGCCTTTCAGACTATAATGATTATGATGCTAGAATTGAAAGAAGAAGAAAAGGAATTTCACAGACTCGTTTCGGCAGTCGTTCTTCTCACTAAGTAATTCGCAAATGGAACAGGATGGGGATAACGGATACGAACACACTAGGTTGCTTTCACCACACAACGTATAACACGTTTTTGGGGTACACTTGTAAATTAATGGCTAATCAGATGTGTTGTGGTTAGAACGAGGATCAAGACAGAGACTTTCACTGCGGCAGAAATTACATCCGTAACTGCCACCTACACTTCAGACAGATAACGCAGAAGGAATCTAGAAGTTGATATACGAGTATCTTGATACCTTAGTATTGCACTAGCTCACTGCTGGCCTCACTGTGTACGTACAACAACATTGACCAGTAATTACTGTTGTTGGAAGTTTGACTCAGTTACGCACAGAAAAATAAAATATAGAAGATTTTATTTTATCCATGCTGGATCCTCCGATTTCTGAGATTATTTACCAGTTAAAAATTGTTGGAAACACGAAACCGGCAAATCTTTTATTGAGTCGCCATAATTAAGTTCCGGCTGAAGACCATTAACAGATGGTTACGTGGGACTTACACAATTATTTCGCGATATCTTAAGTGACCAACAATTGAGGCACGCGACAAGTATTATGAAAGTGCGCTGTATAACAAATAACTATTCTTTTCAGTGCCTGATGTTCGATCATTGCATCATGCTATTTGGTTACCTCCCGTCATACTGAATTCGCACTGATTTCACAGTGTTTCCATTCCATATACTTCTAAAATACGTCACTGGTAGGCAGTGTGCTCAACACTTGCTTTGCAATCTATGTTATAGAGGAAACGTGCAGTCGAAGATATATCTGACCTCAGCTGTAATTGTTAGCAATACCCATAAGGTCGCAGAAGAGAGATAGAAATACACATATAACCATGTGAGGATGGGTTTTGGTTCGAAAATGAATTGCAGTGAGGCAAACAAATTGTGGTTGGTTCCAGATTTTTTTTTCAACAGTCTTTCAAAAATTGTAGTGTCATGAGGAAAGCAGAGCCGCTTAAATGTCCTCCAATTCCAAGGCAACGAAAGCGGCCTTTGTGCATGGTTTGCATGACACACTAAAATTCCCGCTTGTAGCTCACAGATTAGATTATGGCGCATGAAGGACGTGCGATTGTGGAATCCCGAAAATCCGAAGGTCAGGGAACCACTGAGAGTTCGTGCAAGTTATCAGTTGACATTGGTGGTAAGTGGAATACGTTAGGCCGGCCGGAGTGGCCGAGCGGTTCTAGGCGCTACAGTCTGGAACAGCGCGACCGCTACGGTCGCAGGTTCGAATCCTGCCTCGGGAATGGATGTGTGTGATGTCCTTAGGTTAGTTAGGTTTAAGTAGTTGTAAGTTCTAGGGGACTGATGACCACAGCAGTTAAGTCCCATAGTGCTCAGAGCCATTTTTTTTGGAATACGTTAGGACACGCATGGTGTGTTTAATATGTAACAATAATGATCATAATCTGAGTCTACCTGACTTCTTTAAACGTGTTACCAACAAATTAACACACATCTAACCGGAGGTTTCCCAAGCCTTTTAACTGTCATCACCCAAACGCGAAAATACATCTGTTTTTCAGCTCTGACTTCTTTGGAGTTGCCACAGATGACCATGTGATTACAATACTGGGGCAACCCTTAGGAAATATAGAAGCTTCTCGGCAAAATTAAAGACAAGAACAAAAGAATGATCTATTATTCAGCTTTACAGTGAAGAAAGGGATTATAATATCATTGTGTGAATTGAAGCGGTAGATATGGCAAAACGTTTGGCTCGAAAGCAGATGTTTTGAAGTTAAATCTACCACAACTGTCTAAAAGAACAACAAGTAAAAATCCGTAACCAGTCACAAACACCAAACCAGTCCAGATCCTGTATCTCATCTTCGTGTACATTCCATGCACAAAATCTGACTTTTTGTCCAAGTGTACATGAAAATGAGATATTAGAAGCAGAAACGCATCGTACAGTAATAAAAAGCTAATTTGGGACTGGTTACGGAGATTGTCGATCGTGTCCATTCGGGACTAACAATGTCCAGACAATTTAGTAACTATCTTTCGCGACACTACTACGGAGGGCCGATGTGAATCCTTAGGGATATAAGCACAAAATTTCAGTATAGTTGTACAAGCTCTAATTACGAATGGACAGAGAGTGAAGTTGGCCGTGCCCTTTTCAACGCCAACCCAGCGTTTGCCTGGACCGATTTAGGAGAATCACAGGAAACCTAAATCTAACTTGCCGGACGCGGAATTGAACCGTCGTCCTCCCCTGCGAGTCCTGTATGCTAACCACTGCACCACCTTGCTCACTCATGAAGCAATAGAGCAATGATACAGCACTTACGACTAGTATCTGGCGTTTCGACCTGTAAACCGAGTTAACAGAGATCTGATACTTTGCCAGAAAGCTATCTAGACTGCAAACGGGTCATTAGAATACTCCTCGACTACTATTTCATCAACATGAAAACCGAATTCAAATTACACAGGCGAAAATAGGAAGTGTTATCTTATACCATGACATCTTCATCAACGTAACGAACTGGTACTCCAGTATTTAATACCTGTGAGGTTTGTTGATTAAAATTTCACCCTCATTCGAAGTTATTCTCATCATTTTCAGTATAGAACAAAAAAATCCAATTCTACAGATGAACTATAAAATGACATGGCAAAACCCATGGTATAGCGATATGCACATATACAGATGGCGGTAGTATCGCGTACACAAGGTGTAGAAGTGCAGTTCATTGTACTCAGGTGATCCACATGAAAAGTTTTCTGAAGTTATTATGGCCACACGATGGGAAGTAACAGGCTTTGAATGGTACTTGGGAGCTGGAAGCATGGGACATTACGTTTCGGAAATCGTTAGGGAATTCAATATTCCAAGATCCATTGTGTCAAGAGTGTACCGAAAATACCAAATTTCAGGCATTACCTCTCACCACGGCAACGCGGTGGCCGACGGACTTCACTTAACGACCGACAGCAGCGGCGTCTGCGTAGAGTTGTCAATGCTAACAGACAAGCAACACTGAGTGAAATTACGACAGAAATCAATGAGGGACGTACGACGAACGTATCCGGTCGGACAGTGGTGCTAAGTTTGGTGCTTATTATGTCAGCAGACGACCGACAAGAGTGCCTTTGCTAACAGCACGACATTGCCTGCAGTGCTTTTCCTGGGCTCGTGAGCATGACGGTTGGAGGCTTGACAAATGGAAAATTGTGGCTGGTCAGATGAGCCCCTTTTTCAGTTGGTAACACCTGATGGTAGGGTTCGATAGTGGCGTAGACCTCACGGAGCCATGTACCCAAGTTGTCAACAATACATTGTGCGGTGGCTCCATAATGGTGTGGACTGTGTTTACATGGAATTTACTTGGTCCTCTGATCCAGATGAACCGATAATTGACTGGAAAGGGTTATGTTCGGCTACTTTGAGACCATATGCAGCAATTCATGGACTTCATGTTCCCAAAAAACGGTGGAATTTTTATAGATGCCAATGTGTCATGTCACTGTGCCACGTTAGTTCGTGATTTGTTTGAAGAACATTCTGGACAGTTGGAGCGATTGTTTTGGTCACCCAGATCGCCGGACATGAATACCATCCAACATTTATTGGACATAATCGAGAGGCCAGTCCGCGCACAATATCCAGTACAGGCAACACTTTCGCACTTATGGACAGCTATAGAGGCAATATGACTCACTATTTCTTCTGAGACTTGTTGAGGCTATGTCACGTCAAAATACTACGCTATGCCGGGCAAAAGAGGGTGTGTGTGACACGCTGTTGGGAAGAATCCCACGACTTTTTTCACCTCGGTGTAGTGTAAGCACTGGATGGCTGTTAAGTGTGTGTAACGTTACTGGAACGTATCAGTTGGAAATCACAACACAACATGCCCACAGGACTTATACTAGCAGCTTATAGCAATCTTTTGGACTCTGAGAAAGGTTGACTGATTGATATGTGGGACATAGTAGCGTAGTACGAGTTATCCCACAGGCATCTGACTGTATTAAATTGACTGCAGATCGAGTGGTAACGAGGTGACTCAGGCCAACAGAGGGGAACGGGTCCTTCCTCAAGCTCTACACCACGAGAAGCTCGTAGGGTTGGTCGACTGGCTGTGACGGACAGCTGGATGTCAGCAGGTGAAATCTGGGCGGAAGTTACAGGCAGCACCACCACTAACCGAGGAGAATTGTTACAGGAAGCAGGGTTGAGATTTCAAGCTACCATGCGTCGTTTACCGCTGACACAATACCGCAGACAAGAGAGACTTGCGTGATGTCGACGAGTGCCGTTCAGTGGTGTTCGGCGAAGAGCCTCGCTTCTGTTTGTGGAGGTCAGATCGATACCAACGTGTGCCGTAGACGACCCGATGAAAGGTCACAGGAAGCAGCAGTTCTCGTGACCTATAACTCTCCAACTCCTATGATTCATGGTGTTGGGAGCTATTGTATACGGCAACACGACTCATTTGGCAATTGTTAAGGGGAGGCTGAACACTCGCCAATATCTGAGGGAAATGGTAAACTCTGTTGTCATACCTTTCATGACGAAGGTTCTAAATGGCATATTCCAGCAAGATACTGCAAGATCCCACGTCGCAGTTCACGCCACAAACTCCTTGACGAATATAGGGATCATTGACTGGCCTTCCAGGCCACAATTTGTCACTTATAGAGGGTGTGTGGGATGAGATGGGGAAATATATACTTTCAGCACAGCCTCTGCCCAGAAAATGGCACAAACTGACGCAGAATGTGGTTTAGGCATGACAAGAAATTCCTCAAGATAGTATTCCACGCCACAGCGAATAGGAAAGTTTAGTCGTGCTCCTGCGGGTAACGCTTCATACTGAGGTTGATGATGGACATAAATTCCGAATGGAATGAAACTTTAATCAATACTAATCATCTGATGAACATCTTCACAAAGACTGACAAATGTCGGAGTAGTGATTCATGGCGCAACGCTTTCCATTTCCGCCACTGTATATTGAGGAAAGAATCACACAAAGAAGAAACACCTTTCAACTGTGACGAGACAGGCAAAAGTATCGTGAAGTAGTAGTAGTAGTAGTAGTAGTAGTAGTAGTAGTAGAAATTTTATGCATCCGTATATGTCTTTTACCAGGACACTGGACATGACTTGTATTGCAATCGAAGAACAACAAAAATAAAGTAATTCACATATACAGACATTCACATACTTACAGATCTAGTATGACAAGGATGAAACAGGTAGTTGGCCGTGGCCTTATAGTGGGAACCATTGCGGCATTTGCCTGAAGTAATTTAGGGAAACCATGGAAAAACTAAATCAGGATGGTTGTATGAAGATTGGTGCCCCTACCCTCCCGAATATACGGTTACTCTGTTTAAAACAGTGCTACCTCATTCGGTTTATCCGTAATGTACAGCACTGTTTTGCAAATAAGTTATCAAATAATAATGTAAAAGGTTAATGCTACACTGTTCATTAATTGCTCAATCGCAGTCACTGAGCACACTATACACCATTGTTTCGTAACACTGCACACACAATATACGCGGTCCGCTGATGTTAGGACCAGTTTGTGTACCGCAGCTCCCCATTTGCTAGCCTGAAAAACTGAGTCAGCATCCTTCTACAGCGAGTGAGATGTAGAGTTCAGGAAGAGGATAAGATGTTAGTATTATACATTACATAGTTTTACCAGAAAAAAAAGAATGAAAAATATAGTGTGAAAGAGTCATACGGAATGATAGATGTTTTATAAACGTTATTATTATCTATTTGTGTTAAGTTCTTTACCAAACCCCTACTGTGGTCCCAACGTAATTCTTCGATGTATCGAATGTATTGTTTAATAGGTACGTTTTAACTGCCTTTTTAAATAAACTGATGACTATTCTCACCGAATCTCACAGGAAGTATATCACTCACCTTCACACAGTATTTCGACGTAGCGTAAAGCTGAGAGATGAATCGTGATCACACAGCCAATTAAGGGAAAGGAGTCTCGCTTTGGAAAAACGAACCCCGTGGGTTCGAGGCAGAAACAGCAGGAGAGGCCGCCACGTGCTGCTTCATGCAATTAACGCGAGAGAGAAAACGGAGCAGAAAACTCTAAATCACAGGAGTCGGAACAACTCGGAGGTGAAGTGCGCTGGCACGACTTGCTAATAACAGCCTAAATTGCCGTAGTATTGGGGTGTGGAATGCAAGGAGAAGCCAGCGCATTACTTTCTCGGGATAGCTAAATCTCTCGCAGAAACACAATTTACGTTTAGACAGTAGAAGGAAAAATGGGCAGGAGCGTGGAAGGAGGGGGGAGGGGGACGGGGGAAGGAGGAAAGAGAGAAACAAGAACGGATGCAGACCATGTCAGCACTTTATTTTTATCAGGAATTCACCATCTGAATTTGATTGAGTGATAGATTAGATACTACATTGGCGCCACTGGTAATTGCAGATTCAGTTCGTAGGGGGTGTGGTAGTATAAATGTGGGTTTTGGCTGTATGGTCTCCAGGAAAAAAGAATAATTATGTGGTTTTCACACTGCTTACAAAATTTGTCTTGTCAGTTGTTTAGGTAGTCGTAGTTATCGTCTATAGAACTCGTCTCTAGAAGTATTTTTACCATTGCTGGCAACTTATTTTCATTATTTCTAACTTTTCTGACATAGCACTGAGATTTTATCAATTTCATTCTCTGCTTCCCTTCCATCTTTCCTCGGTCGCTATATCACTTTCCTTAAATTCTTTTTCTCCTTTTATATAGTTAAGTCGTGTAATGTTACTGTGGATTTCAACAATTATGGTATTAACTGCGAAACACGGTGTGCAGTTGCTTCTACGGTGCACATAATACATAAAAACTGCAACTAATAAATAAATGAAAAAATCATCTCCAGATGTCCCGTGAAACACATAACTTGACAAAATAGCCCTACACGAACTTTTACAACGTTTTATAAGAAAAATAAACATGGTTTGTACTGCGAGCTGTTAGATAGAACAGGTACAGTGGAGTAACCCAACTCTTTTCTATGAATATAATACGTTCACCGAAAAACGCACAATGAGAATAATTACTTGCTGCAGGGTTAAGATCTGTAACGATACATAGCCTCCTGCTGCTGTGCAGCTAATGTGATTGCTCATCTAGGGTTTCTAATCTAAATCCTCCTGTAGGGTTTAACGCTCTGACAACAATGCAGTTGCTGGATGAGGAGAATTAGCTCGGATTCGATGAGGATGGAAAAAGCAGTCGGACGTCACTTGTTGAGGGAACTATTCCGGGATTCGCAAAGACGGCAACGACCGCCGCTGTTGACTATTACCCGGCGATTGTATCACCACTGAGAAGTTGCAGATAGTGAATCCTGTAACGAGCACAGGCTTTGAATTCTTTTGCTTGATAACTGCAATAAGCAGGTATTATTTTATCTACAACTGTACACAAAGAAAAGAGGGAAGCGGTAGTGACTGGACTTACTATTTGTCGACTTGAGGTCGTAAGAGAAGAATCTACGTGTTTAACGAACAACGCTTTGTAACTGTACAACAGATGTTGGTACAACTTAACACTTCTAAAAGCGTTTTGGCTCGTAAAGCACGATGAACACGCAACAAATTTTAAGTCGGTAATTCGTAATACCTAATGACTGTTGCATTATCAATGGAATAAAACATTTGTTATGCGTCTCTACGTCAACAAAACTAATCCTTAAGATCCTTCGTCTCCTATAACTACTAGTTCCTTTGTCTATCATGACTTAAAAGTCTGCACATGGTCGAAGACTCAAAATCCGGCCGGAGTGGCCGTGCGGTTCTACGCGCTACAGTCTGGAACCGAGCGGCCGCTGCGGTCGCAGGTTCGAATCCTGCCTTGGGCATGGATGTGTGTGATGTCCTTAGGTTAGTTAGGTTTAATTAGTTCTAATTTCTAGGCGACTGATGACCTCAGAAGTTAAGTCACATAGTGCTCAGAGCCATTTGAACCATTTGAAGACTCAAAAACATTAATCTAGTGATCACGCTCTTCTCTTATGGGTACAAAATAAAGCTCCAACTCTTCTGCTATGTTTGTGCACTAATGAAACTTGCTGTTCGACTAAGCCTGTATATAGGACAAATACTTCTACTCCACTGTTAATAGTCTTATCATGTGAGGTATGTAGCCACGTGTCGCCGATTAGAAGACGCCAGTACCATTCTAAGTTCCACGCTGTTTATACTGCAGCCTGTGAAGTACACTCAGATCTCTTATAATATTAAGAGCGAAAGAAGCTGGTGTTGGCATGCGTATTCAAATACAGAGATATATAAACAGGCAGAATACTGTGCTGCGGTCAGAAACGCCTACACTATGTGATCAAAAGTGCCCGGACACCTGGCTGAAAATGACTTACAAGTTCGTGGCGCCTTCCTTCGGTAATGCTGGAATTCAATATGGTGTTGGCCCACCCTTAGCCCTAATGACAGCTTCCACTCTCGCAAGCATACGTTCAATTAGGTGCTGCAAAGGTTCCTTGGGGAATGGCAGCCCATTTTTCATGGAGTGGTGCACTGAGGAGAGGTACCGATGTCGGTCGGTGAGGCCTGGCACGAAGTCGGGGTTCCAAAACATCGCAAAGGTGTTCTATAGGATTCAGGTCAGGACTCTGTGCAGGCCAGTCCATTACAGGGATGTTATTGTCGTGTAACCACTCCGTCACAGGCTGTGCATTATGAACAGTTGCTCGATCGTGTTGAAAGATGCAATCACCATCCCCGAATGGATCTTCAACAGTGGGAAGCAAGAAGGTGCTTAAAACATCAATGTAGGCCTGTACTGTGATAGTGTCACGTGGAACAACAAGGGGTGCAAGCCCCCTCCATGAAAAACACGACCACACCATAACACTACCGCCTTCGAATTTTACTGTTGGCACTACACACGCTGGCAGGTGACGATCACCGGCCATTCGCCATACCCATATCCTGCCATCGGATCGCCACATTGTGTACCTTGATTCGTCATTCCACACAACGTTTTTCCACTGTTCAATCGTCCAATGTTTACGCTCCTTACACCAAGCGAGGCGTCGTTTGCCACTTATCGGCGTGATGTGTGGCTTAGGAGCAGTCGCTTGACAATGAAATCCAACTTTTCTCACCTCCCGTCTAACTGAGGTAGTACTTGCAATGGATCCTGATGCAGTTTGGAATTCGTGTGTGATGGTCTGGATAGATGTCTTGCTATTACACATTACGACCCTCTTCAACTGTCGGCGGTCTATTTCAGTCAACAGATGAGGTCGGCCTGCACGCTTTTGTGCTGTACGCGTCCCTTCACGTTTCCAGTTCACTATCACATCGGAAACAATGGACCTAGGGATGTTTAGGAGGGTGAAAATCTCTCGTACAGGCGTATGGCACAAGTTACACCCAATCACCTGACCACGTTCCAAGTCCGTGGGTTCCGTGGAGCGCTCCATTCTGCTCTCTGACGATGTCCAATGGCTACTGACGTCGCTGATATGGAGTACCTGGCAGTAGATGGCAGCACAATGCACCTAATATGAAAAACGTATGTTTCTGGGGGTGTCCGGATACTTTTGATCACACAGAGTATATAAGAAAACAAGTGTCTATCACAGTTGTTAGATCGGTTGCTGCTGCTACAATGATACGTCTGATACGTCTAGATACTACTCTGACAGGTGACACATACGTAAGCAACCTGTCCGATCACCTGCATCAAGTCTTGTCTATTGTTTATTTCGACGGACTTGGGTAATCCCAGCAGGACAATGCGACACCGCACACGTCCAAAATTGCTACAGGGTGGCTCGAGGAACACACTTCTGAGTTTAAACACTTCCGCTGGCCACAAACTCCCCGTACATGATCATTATTGAGCATATCTTGGATGCTTTGGAACGTGCTGTTCCGAAGAGATCTCCACCCCATCGTACTCTTACAGATTTATGGACAGTCCTGCAGGATTCATGGTGTCAGTTTCCTCTAGCACTACTTTTAGTCAAATCCATGGTACGTCAAGTTGTGGCACTTCTGCGTGCTCGCGAGGGCCCTACACGATATTAGGCAGGTGTACCAGTTTCTTTGGCTCTTCAATGTATAATGGAAGTTGTACCTTAAAAGGCAACGATTCGATTCTGCTACACGTTAATCGTCTGGCAGAAGAGTTCATCTAATAATTTCGTTTTTGTAAAATAATACTACAAATACTGAAGTCCAAGAATCAACTGAACATTTTTGTTAAGAACATGTTGCATCAGTTGCTGTATTATTTGCGTGGCGCTATGTCAATAATTTGTCTAAGATTTACTGGAAAAATTATGCATACGGTACCGAAAGTGAAGAATAACATTCTTGGGAAGTATTTCTGATGGTATTATTAGACAAATACATTGAACAACTAATCCGACAGCCCACAGGCGAGAGTTGTACACTATCTGATCAAAAGTATCGTGAGATCTATTGAAGCATATCAATATGGGATGTGTCCACCCTACGCCGTTATGATGGCTTGAACTCCTCGATGAGACTTTCAGTGAGGTGTCTGAATATCTGTGTAGGAATGGCAGCCCACTTTTCTTCAGCTGCCGAAACAAGAAACGGTAGCGATATTGGACGACGGGACCCGTAGCGAAGTCGACGTTCTAACTCATCCCAAAGGTGTTCCATTGGCGTCAGGTCAGGACTCGGGAGAGGTCTGTCCGTTTTAGAAATGTAATTTTCCACAACAGATGATTATTTATGACAGGATGTACTGCCATAGTCTCCGAACCGTTCCTCTACTGTACACACCACACAATGCTGTACACCCGCTTTTAGCGTTTTCGGAAGTTTGCTAGGGGGACTAAACCCAAACCACAAAAATCACCTCCATACCATAACAGCATTTCCTCCATAATTCACTGTTGATGCTACAAGTGGTGGCAGGTAACGTTCTCCAGACATTCACCAAATCCAAAGCTTTCCCTCGGATTGCCACGGGGTATAGCATTATTCATCACTCCAAATAACTTATTTGCAGTTATCTACCGTCCAGTGACGTCGTCCGTTACTCCACGTCAAATGTAACTTAGGACTGACCACAGAAATGTGCGGCTTCTGAACAACTGCTCGATCATTATACCACACTCATTCCAACTCCCTACAAACAGTCACTGTGCTAGTTGGACTGATCTACGTCTACGCTGATAGTCTGCAAACTACATTTAAGTGTCTGGCAGAGGGTTCATCTAACCGCCATCACAGTAACACTCTATTATTCACTTTCGGACAGCGCACGGAAAAAAGGAACACCTACATCGTTTCTCCCTATGTAGGTCGGCATCAAATAAATATTTATGCTATCGGAGGAGAAAGTTAGTGATTGGAATTACACGAGAAGGTCCACCGCAAAGAAAAACGCCTTTGTTTCAATGGTGTCCCTCCCAAACCCAGTACAATGTCCGTGACATTCTCTCCCCTATTTCGCTATAATACAAAACGTACTACTCTTCGTTGAACTTTCTCGATGTACTCCGTCAATCTGATCTGGTAAGGATACCAGACCGCGCAGCAGTAGTCCAAAAGAGGACGGAGAAGCATAGTGTAGGCAGTCTCTTTAGTAGACCTGTTACATTTTCTAAGTGTTCTGCCAATAAAACGCAGCCTTTGTTTAGCTTTCCCCACAACATTTTCTACGTGTTCTTTCCAATTTAAATTGTTCGTAATTGTAATTCCTAGGCATTTACTTGAATTTACAGCCTTTAGTTTAGATTGATTTATAATGTCACCGAAGTTTAACGAATTTCCTATAGCACTCTTGTGGATTACCTCACACTTTTCGTTATGAGGACCAATTGCCAATTTTTGCACCATTAAGATATCTTTTATAAATCGTTTTGCAATTTGTTCTGATCTTCCGATGAGTTTACTGGACGATAAATGACAACATCTCTGCAAACAACCTAAGACGGCTGCTCAGATTGTCTCCTAAATCATTTATATAGATAAGGAACAGAAGAGGGCCTATAACACTACCTTGGGGAAAGCCAGAAATATCTACTGTTTTACTCGACGACTTTCCAGCAGCTACTAGAACTGTAACCTCACCGACAGGAAGTCACGAATCCAGTCCCATAACTGAGACGGTATTCCATAAGCACGCAATTCCATTACAAGCCGCTTGTGTGGTACAGTTCAAGTGGCTCTGAGCACTATGGGACTTAACATCTGAGGTCATCAGTCCTCTAGACTTAGAACTACTGAAACCTAACTAACGTAAGGACATCACACACATCCATGCCCGAGGCAGGATTCGAACCTGCGACCGTAGCAGCAGCACGGTTCCGGACTGAAGCGCCTAGGACCGCTTCGGCCACAGCGCCAGGATGTGGTACAGTGTCAAACGCCTCTTGGAAATCTAGAAATACGGAATCAATTTGAAATTACTTGTCAATAGCATTCAACTCTTCGTGTGTGTAAAGATCTTGTTGTGTATCACAAGAACGATGTTTTCTAAATCTCTGTTGACTGTTTGTCAACAGACCATTCTCTTCGAGGTAATTCACGATGTTCCAACATAATATATGCTCCAGAATCCTGCTGCATATCAACGTTAATGATAAGAGCCTGTAATTTAGTGGATCACTCCTACTACCTTTCTTGAATGTTGGTGTTACCTGTCCAGTTTTCCAGTTTTTGAGTACGGTCTTCAGTCGAGCGAGCAGTTTCATATAATCGTTAAGTATGAAGCTACTGCATCAGCATACTCCGAACCGAAAGGAACCTTATTGGTATACAATCTGGACCAGAAGACTTGCTTTTATCAAGTGATTTAAGTTGCTTCACTACCATGATGATATCTGCTTCTAAGTTACTCACGTTGGCAGCTGTTTTTGATTCGAATTCTGGAATATTTACTTCGTCTTCTGTGATGGAGGAATTTCGAAAGGCTGTGTTAAGTAACTCTGCTTTCGTAGAACTGTCGTCGATAGTATTTCAATTGCTATCGCGCAAGAAGGCACTGACTGATCTTGCCGCTAGCATACTTTACATACGACCAGAAACACTTTGGATTTTCTGACGGGTTTTCAGATAAAGTTTCGTTGTGGAAACTGCTATCAGCATCTCGGATTGATGACCGCGCTAAATTACGAGCTTCTGTAAAAGATCAATATTCTTGGGAATTTTGGTTTGTTTAAATTTTGTATTTTTTTTCGTTGTTTCTGCAACAGTGTTCTGACCAATTTCGTGTACCAAAGGGGATCAGTTCTGTCGTTTGTTAATTTATTTGTTATAAATCTCTCGATTGCTGTCGATACTATTTATTTGAATTCAAGCCACATCTGGTCTACACTTACTGATGGCAGCGCTTTGGAACTCGCTTTGGAACTCGCAAGTTTATTACTGCCCTCCCAGTGCTCGAACGACCCAGTCCGCCTTTGCATTAAGTCTGTTTGGTCTCAGTTTAGCAGTGGTTCTTCCTTCGTGTTTCCACTTCATTACCACATCACCAGCAGTTGGCATGAGCGGCATTAGAAGAGTTGAAACTTACCTGATGGATTTGTTACTCAGATGATATCCGGCGACTAGTCTTCGTTCGAAGTAACTGAGATCCCCTGACAGATCCATTCTGCTATTACTGCTTCTCTGCCGACCACACATAGCCTGTTTTCCTATGTTAAAAATGCGGTTCGGATTGCTGTTATTCTGATTAAAACATTTAAATAGCATTTACGGTCAATATTCTCACAAAATATCTGTTATTTTTGTGTAATTAAAGCTTAGAAATCATTAAATCTCAAGGCTTGGTCACATGATCTAAAACGCTCTGTTATTGGCTGAAGCTCTGGTGACGTCACAGACTAGGAGTAAGTCGAAGCTATACGTGTGTTGTAGGAGTTTTAGCCAAATATAGTAGGTTTTTACATAGTTTTTCTGCATTCAGTTTAGCTATTTAGTGCTGGAAAACGCAATTGCAATTTTTAATTAATAATAGAAAGGAATTTTGCGTACGCTGATAGTATAAACTTTGCGAAAGTTGATGCGTTAATGGTCCACCCATTTAGACCGGCGATATATGCAACGACGGACATTCTTTTCCCTGCTCCCTGCAACATAATTAAACTCGCTCTAAACTAAGGAACTGTAGACCTTTTGGAAATACATTGGTGTATTATAACTAGATTGTCGACTGTTAGTCATGAGCTACGGTCCAAAGCACAAAAAATTATTCTTGGCAAATCTTAGTACTGATTTCCTCTATATAACAAGAAGACGCTCAGCAGAGGGACATCCTTGAGCAGGCGCGCGGTGGCGCTACGAATAGGGCAAATAACTACAGAAAAAGAGGTTGCAAGTGCGAATCCTGCAAGTGTCACACGTTTTTAAAAATTTTACACGAAAACGAAAATAGCGTTAGCAATAACTGATAGCAGCTGTTGTTTCGTAGAGGGATCTATTATATATAGCTTCACGTTAACCTTAGTCTGAGAAATGGACAACAGAGCATAAATGCATTTAATTTGCAAACAAATAGCTCTTCAAATGGCTCTGAGCACGATGTGACTTAACATCTGAGGTCATCAGTCCCCTAGAACTTAGAACTACTGAAACCTAACTAACGTAAGGACATCACACTCATCCACGCCAGAGGCAGGATTCGAACCTGTGCCCGTAGCGGTCGCGCGGTTACAGACTGAAGCGCCTAGAAAGTAGAAACGCTCGGCCACAACGGCCTGCCAAACAGTTCTCTTCTTTTGGAGGGCTTTGCTAGTAGTGAAGATACCACCATACTCCCACAGTACAACGAGGTGTAGGACGACGAGGTTTCCTATACGGAGAGATATAAAGCATGTACAACATGCAAGTAAAACAAACGTAGCAGCTGTGAAGTTTGTGTGTGTTCACTAACGTCAGTGTCTGAAGCAGATTTACATCTTCTTTATGTAAGATGATGAAACTTCAAAAGCTTAAACAATAAGGATCCTAGCTGAACAGTACGAAGATAAAAGCATTGTTTCTAATAAAGTAAAAAGTGCGTGGTCACATTAAGTAGAAAATATCTTTTTCAACGTGGCATGTGTGAACAGCCATTGCAGATGTAAGCGTATATAAGCAGCATGAAAAACGCAATAATATCCTTTTTCTGATCAGTGCTGTGAAGTTTTGTACCTGTGATTTGGCTTTCATAGGAGAAATGTCGTGTCGCGTGGGATTCGAACCAACGATTTATGGATATAATCATCTAAAATTCGACTGTCAACTGCTTTAACAACTGAGCTACTGAATAATTTTTCTAAAGGTAGGTATAACGAAGTTTTCAGTAAGAGGTTAATTTCGTTGAATGACGCTATCCTTCCATGTAACAATGGGAAATCATATCTCGGAGGTAAATGAATGTTAACTTCATAGTGCAAAGCATTTTTAATTAAGTTAGTGAACTTGCGTGCCGATGTGGTGGCAATTTTCCAGTGCAGTGGAGCAACATTTTACGCAACGTCTCATTGTCTGGAACACTCAAAAACTACTTTTCATGAGATTTCATACAGGATGTTCCAAAAAGGTACGGCAAAACTTTCAGGAAACATTCCTCACACACAAATAAAGAAAAGATGTTATGTGGACATGTGTCCGGAAACGCTTAATTTCCATGTTAGAGCTCATTTTAGTTTCGTTCTTCCACCTACGCTCAATGGAGCACGTTATCATGATTTCATACGGGATACTCTGCCTGTGATGCTAGAACATGTGCCTTTACAAGTACTACACAACGTGTGGTTCATGCACGATGGAGCTCCTGCACATTTCAGTCGAAGTGTTCGTACGTTTCTCTACAACAGATTCGGTGACCGATGGATTGGTAGAGGCGGACCAATTCCATGGCCTCCACGCTCTCCTGACCTCAACCCTCTTGACTTTCATTTATGGGGGCATTTGAAAGTTCTTGTCTACGCAACCCCGGTACCAAATGTAGAGACTCTTCGTGCTCGTATTGTGGACGACTGTGATACAATACGCCATTCTCCAGGGCTGCATTAGCGCATCAGGGATTCCATGCGACGGAGGGTGGATGCATGTATCCTCGCTAACGGAGGACGTTTTGAACATTTCCTGTAACAAAGTGTTTGAAGTCAGGCTCGTACGTTCTGTTGCTGTGTGTTTCCATTCCATGATTAATGTGGTTTGAAGAGAAGTAATAAAATGAGCTCTAACATGGAAAGTAAGCGTTTCCGGACACATGTCCACATAACATATTTTCTTTCTTTGTGTGTGAGGAATGTTTCCTGAAAGTTTGGCCGTACCTTTTTGTAACACCCTGTAGGTGTTTTTATACAGCATGGTACTACAAACCATTAGTAATCCATTTTCCGAAACGTAAATTCCAAAACAATGCGTCACTATGAATTAGCATTATGACACAGGAGCAGCGTGCTAGCCAGTGACGTCATAGGCATCACATGACTCGAATGGACCGTTTTAGCGGGATTTCAAATTATTTTATTTCATTCCCATTTTTATAAACGAATACTGAAATTCAATGGGAGAAAAAGCATGTTAGAAGCACAAAATGGCATTGTTAAATATTTAAGACGATTTCTAGAAAACAGTTAGATACCCCATATGCCCCGCCGCCTTTTACACTGGCAAGTCCGTCTCTCCTGACATCTAGCGGTAAATTGCGCATTACGTAGGGATGGTCACGTACTTTTGATCAGATAGCGAACAGTCTTGTGAAATCGGGTGACTGTTTCTCAAATACCTTGTATTATGTAGCTCTCCTGCGAAACTCTGCACGTAACAGACTGCGGCAAAATAGATCTCAACTAGCAGTTGCCGAAGACTTCCCGCGCGTATACAAGTGTCTGACTTGAAATGCAGGCCCAGTAGTTGGCACTGGAGACCGTGGCATACCAGCCGGCGCGGCGCAGCACAGCTGTCGTGCTACGCTCGTTGTGGACATTAAAAGAGCTATTATGGTGGCCGCTGTGTATGAATGGAAGCGCTGCGTGGATGACCCCGCTTGCAGCCCTCCCGCTCCTTTGCCTGGAGCCGAGCTGCCACATCACGACGCGTTCCACTGTCGCCTTACCCCGTAAAATCTAACTTTTTCGTTACGTAACATTTTGATAAGCTCTATCGAATGCTCGGCTGTTTTGGTAAATAAAAATTAGATTGAGAGAGCAAGATCCCCACCTAATCAATCGCATCAGAAGATGGCGCTTTGTTTGTCATAACTTAAATTTTCGTATAATAAAAATGGATTCCGATGTAACATGACAGATACTTTCGGCTACTACATAAGCTGCTTGAATTTATCCGTCTCTTTCTTACTGGTATCTCAAGTTGTATTTACTTTATCGGACTTCTTGTGATTTAAGTTTCTGCTTTCGATTTCCCTTTTAGAAATTATCCTCAGCAATACTAACTGACGATCAGTTTGGCTTTAGGAAAGGCAAAGGCATCGGAGAGGCAGTTCTGACGTTGCAGTTGATAATGGAAGCAAGATTAAAGAAAAATGGAGAGACGTTCATGGGGTTTGTCTACCTCGAAAAAGCGCTCGACACTGTAAAATGATGCAAGATGTTCGAAATTCTGAGGAAAATAGGGGTAAGCTATATGAAGAGACGGGTAATACACAACATGTACAAGAGCCAAGAGGAAATAGTAAGAGCGGAATACCAAGAACGAAGGGCTCGGATTAAAAAGGGAATAAGACTGGGATGTAGTCTTTCGCCCCTACTGTTCAATCTATACATCGAAGAAACAGTGGGGGAAATAAAAGAAAGGTTCAAGAGTGGAATTAAAATTCAAGGCCGGCCGGAGTGGCCGAGCGGTTCTAGGCGCTACAGTCCGGAGCCGCGCGACCACTACGGTCGCAGGTTCGAATCCTGCTTCGGGCATGGATGTGTGTGATGTCCTTAGGTTGGTTAGGTTTAAGTAGTTCTAAGTTCTAGGGGACTGATGACCACAGCAGTTAAGTCCCATAGTGCTCAGAGCCATTTGAACCATTTGCCAAAATTCAAGGTGGAGGGATGTCAATGATAAGATTCGTTGATGGCATTGCGAACCTCAGTGAAAGTGAACAACAATTACAGGATCTGCTGAATGGAATGAACAGTATAATGAGTACAAAATATGGATTGAGAGTAAATCGAAGAAAGGCGAAAGTAATGAAGAGCAGCAGAAATAAGAACAGTGAGACACTTGACATCAAATGGCTCTGAGCACCATGGGATTTAACATCTGAGGTCAGCGGTCCCTTAGACTTAGAACTACTTAAACCTAAGAACATCACACACATCCTGCCCGAGGCAGGATTCGAACCTGCGACCGTAGCAGCAGCGCAGTTCCAGACTGAAGCGCCTAGAACTGCTCGGTCACAGCAGCCGGCAAACTTAACATCGGAATTGGTGATCACGAAATAGATGAAGTTAAGGAATTCTGCTACCTAGTCTGCAACATAGCCCGTCATGGACGGAGCAAAGAGGACATCAAAAGCATTGTCAAAAGGGCCATTCCTGGATCAAACATAGGCCTTAATTTGAGAAAGAGATTTCTGAGAATATACGTTTGGAGCACAGCGCTGTATGGTAGTGAAACATGGATTGTGGGAAAACCGGAACAGAAGAGAATCTAAGCATTTAAGATGTGGTGTTAAGGACAAATGTTGAAAATTAGGTGGACTGTAAGGTAAAGAATAAGGAGGTTCTGCGTAGAATCGGAGACGACAGGAATATGTGGAGAACACTGACAAGAAGAGGGACAGGATGATAGGACAAATGGCTCTGAGCACTATGGGACTTAACATCTGAGGTCATCAGTCCCCTAGAACTTAGAACTACTTAAACCTAACTAAACTACGGACATCACACACATCCATGCCCGAGGCAGGATTCGAACTTGCAACCGTAGCGGTCGCGCGGTTCCAGACTGAAGCGCCTAGAACAGCTCGGCCACACCGGCCGGCGATGATAGAACATCTGTTAAGACATCATGGAATAACTTCCATGGCACTAGAGGGAGCTGTAGAGGGCAAAAACTGTAGATAATGAAAGAGATTGGAATACTTCCAGCAGATAACTGAGGGCGTCGTTGCAAGTGTTACTCTGAGATGAAGAGTTTGGCACAGTAGAGGAATTCGTGGCGGGCCGCATCAAACCAGTCGGAAGACTAATGATTAAAACAAAATGAATACTAACTTTTATTGGAATTCAGAACTGCATTTTATTCGCAGTGAGATAAAGAGTTTTGTTTGGGATAACTTCCATGAACCAATCCAGAAAACACACATGCGAGTCTGAAGAACAGACAGTGTTCACGATCCACAGCTGTAGGAAATACTTTCAATTTAAATTCGCTGATTGCGAATTCCTTGACATCAGCTGTATTAGATGTAGATGTGCTACCCAATAGTGACATATGAAAATTTTGCCGGGCCTGGTCCAGTATAAATTTTCTTATGTCACTATTGGGTCGTAGATCTATACCTAATACAGCTGATGTGATGGAATTCGCAGTCAGTGAATTAATTTCTAAAGTAATCCAGAAAAGCCTGTTAGGAGTGCACTGCTTATCTTACTTTTCAACTTGTCTTTGAAAAGCCTTTTGAAGCATTGGAAGAATCACAGTCGATGTACAAGATCGAAATACCGCGATACGGGGAATTAGTTCCGTCCAAAATATAAATTAATTGAAATATCTGTACAGATGCATCGGTAACTTTCCACAAACTTTTTGAAAAATGAAGAAACGCAGGAAAGTTGCTCAATCCACAATCCTGAGCAACTGTCCTGCGGTTTCTCCATTTTTCAAAATGTAAATCTGCAGCTGCCCCATAAAAAACCTCTTTGTGGAAATACTTTTTATTTGGAAAATCCAAGTCCAGAGTTATAACCTATAATAAAAATATAATCTCTAGATATACATATGCACCAAACGTTAAATTTCGTTTTTGACATTTTTGTAGTGATTTTCGTTTAGTTTATATTTTACCCTTGCCTACACATGTCAATCTGGTTCAACCACTGCATTATAAACACGATTTGCATGTGAATAGAACAGTAGAACTTCAGTCGCTCTTAGTGTTATTTTGTCACTAATCGGTTCATTCGCCTCTGGCAACGATTTTTGGATAAGTCACTTCAAAGGTCGGTGGAAGGGGAGACGCACCACCTCTATTAGTAAAATACTGTGGCATTCCAACCACTATTCGTACTGACAATGACTGATATTTTTGCAGTTCTCTGCTTAACCCTGTAAATGTTCTCAGCATATGAAACTATTAAAACACAGTCGCCAGTAGAGAGTGATATATTTAGCACAAATTTCTTTATAAATAATTGCGAGAAAAATGATTTTTTCTGAGAGTTTTACGCCATTGTCAAAACTCTTGTTCATTCTGGTGTGACATGTACCATTACACTGGCATCTGTAGTTCCATACTTTTTCTTGCCCACTTTCTGTTAGTTTTTAGATATGTATTTTGATTCAGTAAAATTAATGGTATTAGTATTTGTGTAGTCGGCTAGGTGGCAAGCATAGTTGTCACTATTGGGAGAAAGATAGAGAAGGAGGGAGGCAAGAGTTTAAAAGTTCTAGTGGCGAACTGCTGGTTCAAGACTGAACAGCTGCTCAGTTGACCAAGGATGTAGACGGAAACCGGTAGTGCGTGTTCGAAGGAATCATACTTGCTTTCATCTGAAGTGATTTGCCACCATCAGCCATAACGAACTGATTTAGGCAAAGCATGGACAGCCTATGGCTATGAGGGTTAGTCAAATTGTAAGTAGGCTGTTTAGGTTTTCTACGTAAGTAGGCTGTTTATGTTTTTATGTTGGTAACGCCACGTAATACTCTGTATGAAAGTCACTGACTGTGCTGTGTGCAGTCTGTAGCTGGTTTGCATTGTTGGAATATTTGCAATTGTAGTGCTGGGCAGTTGGATGTGAACAGCGCGTAGCGTTGTGCAGTTGGAGCTGAGCCGCCAGCAGTGGTGGATGTGGGCAGAGAGATGGCAGAATTTTGAGAGCGGGCGATCTGGACATGTGTCCGTCAGAAAAAGGAAATTTTTAAGACTGGATGTCATGAACTGCTATATATATTATGCCTTTTGAACACTATTAAGGTAAATAAATTGGCTGTTCTCTACCAAAATCTTTCATTTGCTAACTATGCCTATCAGTAGTTAGTGCCTTCAGTAGTTAGAATCTTTTATTTGGCTGGCAGTATTGGCGCTCGCTGTATTGCAGTAGTTCGAGTAACGATGGTTTTTGTGAGGTAAGTGATTCATGAAAGATATAGGTTATTGTTAGTCAGGGCCATTCTTTTGTGGGGATTATTGAAAGTCAGATTGCGTAGCGCTAAAAATATTATGTCAGTTTAGTGATGATCAGAATAAGTAAAGAGTGAAATGTCTGAGTACGTTCAGTTTTGTTCAGTTGTTTGAAAAGCAAACAAAGTAAGAAGTTTACCAGCACAGTAATTCATAATTTTCCAAAGGGGACATTTCAAAATGAAAACCGAACACCCATCACAGCGGGACCGTGGAATAGCTCCACTCAAAAGTAATCACCACACTTGTTGTCCGCCCCAGGTAGCTGAGTGGTAAGCGCGACAGAATGTCATACCTAACGGCCCGGGTTCGATTCCCGGCTGGGTCGGAGATTTTCTCCGCTCAGAGACTGGGTGTTGTGTTGTCCTTATCATCAACCTTTCATCTTCAGCGACACGCAAGTCGCCGAAGTGGCGTCAACTTGGAAGACTTGCACCAGGCGAACAGTCTACATGACGGGAGGCCCTAGCCAGACGGGACACCACACTTGTTAAGAAATTTATCCCACTGGGTGAAGAGACAATCAACGTCAGAACGCTGTCAGCTGCTCTCGGATCCACAACTGCTCTCAATCTTGCGTTTCATCTTCCGAATGAAACCGACGTCCACGCATATCTTTCTTAAGGTCGCCAAAAATGTGAAAACGACACGGTGCAACTCGACGACCAGAGGGCTCCTGCAATCGAAGAAGGAGGTCGTCAAGACCTTACTGGAACTTGTGTGAACAGCTTTGGATTTCTTTAGCGGGGGATGGTGTGGGGCATTTCCACTGTTGGCTTTGCCGTTTACCCTCGGGCAGTCGCAACGGGACCCGTCAGCGGCTAACCGCGTCCTACGAAACAGGAATTGATTGTCCCACCTCCAAGTGGGACAAATGTCTTAGCACATGTGGTGATTACTTTTAAAAGAATCCATTCCATGGTCCTGTTGTGGCAGGTGTTCGGTTTTCATTTGATTGCCTCTTATAGATGGCTGGACGGGGATTTACACCTTATGCCTCCGGCGTACATTGTCTTGACCACAATGTCACCACAGTCGGCCTCACGATTAAACTGTTCTGTGCAGGAGAAAATACTATCGGTCGTCGGCAGGGGATGAGTGTATTTACCTGCATTGCCCCGTGAGTACGTCTGCAACAAATGTCATCTTACATACCATTCCGCACAATAGTGTAGATCACTAGCCGCGAAAATATCTTTATTATAATTTGCATCCTCCGCTAGAGTTGCCAAGTGAGAAAATTTGAAGAGTAGGTGCTGTTGTGATAATTAATTAAAACTGTAAGATTTGAATAATAAACAGAAAGTATCTACAGAATAGAGCAATAGGCTGTATGGTGCCGAAGTGCAAAATCTTGAGGCTACGTGTCTGAACCAATTCAGACGAATTTCAGGCAACACATCTGAGGCTGTATTATGGAGTACGGAAGTTAGTAATCTGGAAAAAAATTGAGATATAGATAACTGAACTCTACATGTTTCCATAACTTAATTACCAACATTGTAGATACAATAAACTAATTAATTAATCATATTCTTGGCTTGTATGAAATATTTAGAGGATTTGTAAGTTGGGTGTTAAATGTCACGTTTTATAAAGTCGAACTAAAGGAACATCTTCATCATTAATAAGGACGAACTGACACACTTAGTGTAGGCTGTTATGAAAGAAGTCAGGTGAACGAATCCTGAGGGTACACGTTCCAAGCGTAAGAGCACAAGACTTTGTTAAAGACTAGCATAATCTATTTATGTGCCGCTCTTGTGAATCCATCCAACATCTGAGGTGCTGTAAATAGATACACCACAGCTAGACAACTAGTTTGCAAAATAACAAGAATAATCGAGAAAAAAATATTACACCATGCAATTACTTGTAACGAACTTTTTATCAAGTGTCAATATTTACAACGCTTCCTCCTTTTGTTCCCTTACTCAACGATCAGTCTTCGTAAAAATTCATAGTAAATCTCTAAGTATCTTACAACAACGAAATAAATTCTGTCTGTGTTTGTATTATGTGTGCCACAGTAACAAATAAATGAAAACTTAAAAAAAAAAAAATGTTGAAATGGCTCTGAGCACTATGGGACTTAACATCTGTGGTCATCAGTCCCCTAGAACTTAGAACTACTTAAACCTAACTAACCTAAGGACATCACACACATACATGCCCGAGGCAGGATTCGAACCTGCGACCGTAGCAGTCGCGCGGTTCCGGACTGAGCGCCTAGAAACGCTAGACCACCGCGGCCGGCTGAAAACTTCAAGATTTTCATTATTTGCCAACCTGGTTACAATAGGTACCAGATGCTTCTACTTTTATTTAGGTATCACCACTTCAAACAACAAAACTAATAAGTGCTTGAAGACCAACTCCTTGGCTTCAAGGATTTTCATCTGCAATCCTTTGTTACAAAATGGTTGCATTAACTTTTGTAGCTGAACAGTTGGCCTCCCTAGGAACTACAAGCCAGTCTTTAGAAATGTTCGAACAAAATTATCCCTTAAATGTTAAAGTCATCGTTTCTGTCTCAGTTGTTCGTTGCTTTATTTGTCGAACTTTGTTCAGTATTTATACACGACTGTCTGGTTTCTGACTAAGAGACCATTTTCAAGTACGATAGGTATAAAGAATCCAGGAGAGCATCTAAGGACATTAGAAATAATGGCTCTCAGTATCCACCATGGCAGGTTGATGCACAAAAGCCACGATATATGGTAACTACCGTTACTTGTATTATTAAAACGTTTGCCTTGTTTTCGACGTCTTTACTTACGCTTCAATCAACAAACTGTCGATTTTGAAAATCACACATTACGTCTAAATTGGCCATTCGTGTATATTATGCATATTAAAAATGCGCAGATAAACCAATAAACAGGCAAGGCGGCAACAATGACTTTAACATTTAATAAATCCACAGCTATGGTGACGACCTTTATTAAAGTATCTCTCATTTATGGATTCTTCCGTTACTTCTTAGTAAAACAATTCCGTATTTAAGGTTAAATAACAAATACCCTTTTTTTGCTCTACTGATTTTTGTTTCTTTTAAACTAGTTTTCGGCTTACTGGGTCATCTTCGGGAAACAACTGACTAGCGTCTTGAGAAGACACTAGTTCTTAGGTAAACAAACATTTCAACAAATACACAATCCACTGACATCAACTTGTTTTTTAACATTGTAAATTAAACTTCAGGTAATCGACAATTTTATATACAATAATTAAAATGAACACTTACGGTATTACAGGTTATATGGTTATGAAGCCATAATTTGTGAGGTTATGACATTCGCTGAGAATTGTCTAACTGAGGACTGGTCACTTACGTTATGCAACAAACATATTTTACATTGAAAATTACATTTTATCCACTGGGCAATACTAAACACAGTATTTGGTTAAAAAGCACAGTGTTACAGTATCACAATTTATATTTGCTTTGTGGGGTTCACAAGGTAAAGAATCGGAAATTTCATTGTGTTTTAATTTTGTGAATTTTGTGTAGCAGTACGTGTCAGTGTGCTGGTTTGTTGGTATGTGGCTGATTGATTGCATCAAGCGAAGCTTAAAGGTGGGCATGTGCTCAGATGCAATTGATCATTTAGAACCAGCTGGGGATTTTAAGCTAAATACTAGTATTTGTTTACCTCAGATGCTTGTAACATACTTAGGTTTCTTCCTAGGTGATTGAATATGAACGCAGCAAGAGATCAAGTATATCAGATGCCAACTTTGCTGAACATGTGCTGAAGGAAGGACATAGATACCAAGTCCATGCAGAAGTACTACCTATAGCCAACAAAGGAAGAAAACAAACCCTGTTAGGAGAAATTGAAGTAAAGAAACATTTAGCTCAAAATCTCCAGCTAGTTCTAAATGATCAATTATAACTGTGCACGTCCTTATTTTTTAGCTTCACTTGATGCAGTCAGCCAGACACATACCCACAAACCACCACAATGACATATACTGCATCACAATATTAAAATTTCTTATTATTTACCTTATGCGCCCCACAAGCTTCTATAGCACAATCTGTAAAACTGTAATATTGTTTAATTTAAACATGTACTGTCTTTAATATTGCCCGGTGTATAAAATGCAATTCACACTGTAAATCATATTTGTTGCACAACATAAATAAAGAATGCTAAGTTTAATAGTTTCTCAGCCAATTTGAAGACCTCACAAACTTCAGCGTTGCAACCATTTTACCTGTAATATTGGGTACTTTAATTATTTACTATGCTTAATATTGTTCACTGGGTAAAGAGTGATTTAAAGATTAAGAAACAAGTTTGATGCAATTGGATTGTGTCTTTGCTTATAATGTTTGGTTAACGAAGAACTAGTGTCCCTTCCAGAAGCTAGTCAGTAGTTTCCTGAAGGTGGTCCAATAAGCCGAAAACTAGTTTAAAATAAAGAAATCAGTAGAACAAATACAGTGTAGTTGTTAAGAAATCTCAAATAAAACATTCCTGTCGCATAAAATTGCGCCATGGCTCTATTAGTGTCAGCTGCAATTCATCAAGTCCACTTGAAAAGGAGTTCCATATCGCCTCGCAAACAGCTCAATAATTAGTGAGAAATGACATTCTTTTTAAAATGTTTCGTAAGTCACAGATTTATTTCTACATCTGCCGAACCACACTGACGAAAATTATCGGTTCTATGGACATAACCCGTAGTAATTAAGTAATAAATTTTGGTAGCTGGCAATATACAGCTGCGTATAAAATACTTTTTATTTTCGTCCTGTCTAGGGAAAAAAACTGTTTCTAACGCCTTATTAAGTAACGCCAACATGCAACTTCCGTCTACGAGTTTCTCTGGCGATCTGTTTAGAATATTCGTATGTAAGCCTGTATCATGTCTTGTTCGGCTCTACACACGCAAGTTGCCACAGCGAATGAACCACCTGGCTTCTCCCATCCTGCATAATTGTTAGCAGGCCCGGCTGGGCCTCTATACGCCCACATGCGTGCAGCCGCGCTTGGTCTCTAAACGCATTCTCAAGGGTGTGGAGTTGTTGCGCTCCCCTTGTTTATCGCCTGATACTAACCACTGTACCCAAAACCTGGAAACTTTACATTTCACAATACGAGTCACTGTACTGAATTTTTAATGCAGTAGTTCGACGAAAATAGGAACGGCGATATTGTATAAGGTTATGATGTACTGTTGGGAAAAAATCGCTATGCCAAAAAATAATTAATGTAGAGTATGTCAAAGTTAGCGTAAGGAGGTCTATGCGTGAATCGTTCAGTGAATTCGAAAGTAAAATTCTATGTACCGACTTGACAGAAAATCCTAGGAAGTTCTGGTCTTACGTTAAATCAGTAAGTGGCTCGAAACATCATATCCGGACACTCCGGGATGATGATGGCATTGAAACAGAGGATGACACGCGTAAAGCTGAAATACTAAACACCTTTTTCCAAAGCTGTTTCACAGAGGAAGACCGCACTGCAGTTCCTTCTCTAAATCCTTGCACAAACGAAAAAATGGCTGACATCGAAATAAGTGTCCAAGGAATAAAAAAGCAACTGGAATCACTCAACAGAGGAAAGTCCACTGGACCTGACGGGATACCAATTCGATTCTACACAGAGTACGCGAAAGAACTTTCCCCCCTTCTAACAGCCGTGTACCGCAAGTCTCTAGAGGAACGGAAGGTTCCAGATGATTGGAAAAGAGCACAGGTAGTCCCAGTCTTCAAGAAGGGTCGTCGAGCAGATGCGCAAAACTATAGACCTATATCTCTGACGTCGATCTGTTGTAGTATTGTAGAACATGTTTTTTGCTCGAGTATCATGTCGTTTTTGGAAACCTGGAATCTACTCTATAAGGATCAACATGGATTCCGGAAACAGCGATCATGTGAGACCCAACTCGCTTTATTTGTTCATGAGACCCAGAAAATATTAGATACAGGCTCCCAGGTAGGTGCTATTTTCCTTGACTTCCGGAAAGCGTTCGATACAGTTCCGCACTGTCGCCTGATAAACAAAGTAAGAGCCTACGGAATATCAGACCAGCTGTGTGGCTGGATTGAAGAATTTTTAGCAAACAGGACACAGCATGTTGTTATCAATGGAGAGACGTCTACAGACGTTAAAGTAACTTCTGGCGTGCCACAGGGAAGTGTTATGGGACCATTGCTTTTCACAATATATATAAATGACCTAGTAGATAGTGTCGGAAGTTCCATGCGGCTTTTCGCGGATGATGCTGTAGTATACAGAGAAGTTGCAGCATTAGAAAATTGTAGCGAAATGCAGGAAGATCTACAGCGGATAGGCACTTGGTGCAGGGAGTGGCAACTGACCCTTAACATAGACAAATGTAATGTATTGCGAATACATAGAAAGAAGGATCCTTTATTGTATGATTACAGGATAGCGGAACAAATACTGGTAGCAGTTACTTCTGTAAAACATCTTGGAGTATGCGTGCGGAACGATTTGAAGTGGAATGATCATATAAAATTAATTGTTGGTAAGGCGGGTACCAGGTTGAGATTCATTGGGAGAGTCCATAGAAAATGTAGTCCATCAACAAAGGAGGTGGCTTACAAAACAATCGTTCGACCTATACTTGAGTATTGCTCATCGGTGTGGGATCCTTACCAGATCGAGTTGACGGAGGAGATAGAGAAGATCCAAAGAAGAGCGGCGCGTTTCGTCACAGGGTTATTTGGTAACCGTGATAGCGTTACGGAGATGTTTAGCAAACTCAAGTGGAAGTCTCTGCAAGAGAGGCGCTCTGCATCGCGGTGTAGCTTGCTCGCCAGGTTTCGAGAGGGTGCGTTTCTGGATGAGGTATCGAATATATTGCTTCCCCCTACTTATACCTCCCGAGGAGATCATGAATGTAGAATTAGAGAGATTCGAGCGCGCACGGAGGCTTTCAGACAGTCGTTCTTCCCGCGAACCATACGCGACTGGAACAGAAAAGGGAGGTAATGATAGTGGCACGTAAAGTGCCCTCCGCCACACACCGTTGGGTGGCTTGCGGAGTATAACTGTAGATGTAGGTGTAGATGTAATGAAATTTCGGAGATATATTTGTTTGGGTAACATATTTAAGTAGTTCACATTGCAAGGTCACAGATTAATGTAAGCGAGAGGAAAGTCATCGTAAATGTGAAATGCTGGTATATTAATAACCGGTGTAACAGCCAGAGTGTTGAATGTAGGTGCGTGAATTGTGTTGTATTGGTGCCGGATATCAGTTTGTGGGATGGAGTTCCATGCCTGTTGCATTTTGTCGATTAATGCGGGAACGGTCAATACCGTTTGAGGATGACGCTGGAGTTGTCGTCGGATGATGTCCCCATATTTGCTCGGCTGGAGACAGATCTGGTGATAGAGCAGGCCAAGGCAACATGTCGACAGTCTGTAGAGCATGGTGAATTACAATAGCGGTATGAGAGCTAGTGTTATCCTGCTGGAAAACACCCCCTGGATTGCTATTCATGAACGGTTGCACAACAAGTCGAATCAGCAGACTGACGTACAAATTAGCAGTCAGGGTGCATGGGATAAACACGAGAGAGTGCTCCTGCTGTTATACGAAATCGCACGGCAGACCATAACTCCGGCTGTAGGTCCAGTGTGTCTAGGACGCAGACAGGTTGGTTGCGGGCCCTCAACTGGCCTACTTCTAACCAACACAGTGCCATCACTGGCACCGAGGCATAACCAGCTTTCATCACAAAACACAACGGACCTCCACCCTGCCTTCCAATGAGCTCTCTCTTGACATCATTGAAATTGCAAATGGCGGCGGTTGGGGGTAAGTGGAATGCACGCTACAGGGTGTCTGGCTCGGAGCTGTCCTTGAAGTAACCGATTTGTGACAGTTCGTTGTGTCAGTGTGGTGCCAACTGCTGTTCAGATTGCTTCAACAGATGCAGCATGATACGCCGAACACGATGGTCTTCCCTCTTGGTGGTGCCACGTGGCTGTCCAGAGCCCGGTCTTCTTGCGATCGCACATTCTCGTGACCACCGCTGCAGCAAACATGTACAATGGCTATATTGCTGCCAAGTCTTTCTGTAGTATCTCACAAATAACATCCAGCTTCTCATAGCCTTATTACACGATCTCTTTCAAACTCAGTGAGGTGCTGATAATGGCGTCTTTGCCACGTTAATGGCATTCTTCACAAACATCAATTCATCATGTTCAATGTCCGCCCCTGGTAGCTGAGTGGTCAGCGCGACGGAATGTCATGCCTAACGGCCCAGGTTCGATTCCCGGCTGGGTCGGAGATTTTCTCCTCTCAGGGACTGGGTGTTGTGTTGTCCTTATCATCATCATCGTTTCATCCCCATCGACACGCAAGTCGCCGAAGTGGCGTCAACTCGAAAGACTTGCACCAGGCGAACAGTCTACCCAACGGGAGGCCCTAGCCACACGCCATTTCCATGTATCATGTTCAATCTCAAACGAAACCAACGCTCACGACTGTTAGGGCGTCTATTTAAAGCAAACCTGATTTTCATCCTCATAGTGGCGCTACTAGCACTACTCTTATGCGACTGGCGCGAAATATGAATAGACATTATCTTTCAGATGTAGAAACACGCTTACCAACTACCGTTTATGTCGCACAACTCCTTCTTGGTGTTGTGATTGTTTTCGTCAGTATACATACAAGCCTCTCATTTATCAAGCTCTGGCCACCTATACTTTCTCCACGCATGATCACTAGGAAGTTGATTATCACTCGCTCTTATGGGAGAGCAAATTGAAATATTATCGGCCTGGTCGGAGGAGTCGTCCAGTTAAATTAGATTTAGTTTCTATTGTGTTTGTACATCTTGCGCAATAACATTAAGTTACGTGTGAATTTGAACAGCGTAACAGTTCTACTTTTACAGTTATTTAAAATAGTGTATGTATAGATCCAAGGGATAAAGCGGAGTACTGGGACATATGTTTCGCAACAGTGTGATCCGTCAGTTTTAAGCAGTTAAGAAAGAGGGGACTGAATTCAAACGTTCTTCTCTTGACTATGGTTCACATAAAGGACATGCCAAGAATGCAACCACAGACGAAGCGTTCATAACTTCGAGAAATTATATAATACGGTGCTAGTAGCTCTTCGATTGAAAGTGTATCGAACAGCTGATGAAATAGCAAGTCAGAAGAAAGACAGTGGTTCATTTTATATGAAGACTTAACTATGAGGAAGCTTTGTGTCAGATGCGTATAGTATTTCTTGAATGCTGACCAAAATCAAATACGAAAACAATTTTGTCACCATCGTTTGGGCCGTTTTAAACGCATTTCAACGAACGTTGTGCTCTCATTTGCTACTGTGGATAAGGTATGGGTTCACCATTTGTTGTGTACATTGTTCCGCGTAGTCAGCGCGTACACAACTTTCCGAATACAGCGCGCCCCGCTAAGCACAACAGCGCAGGCGCAGCGCTCGTCCGTCTCCGCACTACGAGATGGCGCTGCCATAAAGACGGACCAAATTCTGCTTCCGCCGATCCGCGTATTAATATGTAACGCAGCCAATGAGATTTCTGCTAACGTAGAACCTTTTCTCCTCGCAGATCACACTCGCACAGTGATACCTGAACGCTCGAGGTATTATAACGAGTGTACAGATCTCCGATTAGTCAGTCTGCATCAGTCTTCATTAGTCTGCATTAGTCTGTACCAGTCTATAGTCAAGTTTCAGTCTGTGCCTAATAAGATTATCCTATTCCTGTACATAGCCATGAAGATAAATGTATAGACACTTTGTCAAGTATCAGAGATATGTGAGAATAAGATTAACGTACCAAGACCAAAGGAACTTCAGATTGTCAATTGTCAAGTTATTTTTATGCTTATTATTATTTTAATAAATGTGTGTGAACATTAATCATGTTCTCTTTAAAGTTGGTCACCGTCAATCTGCTACTCTAAGCGTGCAAGTGGCATTTCTATCGTCTGACCTAACGGCAGAAGATAAACACGCCACGATAAGACCACGAGACATATTGCTGACACTCGCCTACTTCGTTAGACCGACAAGTCAAACAATCTGATGGTGTGTGTACCGAAGGTCTTACAGTACGCACATAACACCATTTCACGCCAGGTATGAATAGTGGCTGAAAACCGTGAAACTGCACCAAGCAGGAAGTCAGCCGTGTAAATTATGACAAATGTCTTCAGCGCTGCCGCAATTATTGTGCTTATTTAATACTTTGAAAAGTGCAGTATAATAACTAGTGTATGAGGTGTAAGTTTTCTAGATAAAGTAGGTGTGAAAATATGTGAAAAGTGACTAGGCTGCAACAGAAAAGAATCACTTTTTTCATGATGACGTAGCAGATAAAAAATGGTTTTAGTAACAGAAAATTAGAGGGATTTTAAATACGAATTGTTGAAACATCTATCTTATTCGCCACAGTTGGAATTCTCACACTTTGACCTATTCACACACATAATGAAATGTGTGTATGGAAGACGTTTTGAGTCCAGTGAAGAAAATGTGTCTGCTGTGCATGGTTGGTTTGCAGATATTCCAGAGTAGCTCATCACTGATGCAATGTATTCACTGTAAAATCATCGGACATTGTTCATTGACCTAAAAGGTGACAATACAGAAAAATATCTGCATTTTTTGCTTAAAAGTTTATTATTTCACTGTCAAGCTAAGAAACATTCAGTTCGTCCTTGCACAGGTTATCAGATAAATTATGGTACAAAACTGGGATCTAAAGGCGATGAATAGTCTATGCAAACACTTGGCTCAAAACTGCCTCCATTTTGAGAAAATCTTCTTGATACAATTGTGAAAAATCCATACTTCTTTCAATTTCGTATCTTAGATACAGTCGTTCAAAAGACAGATGAAACATTTCAGTACAAAGTTTTCAACGTCGTTACATTGGCTGCCTTATTCTTGCGAGGTTTCTAGGCTTATTACGGGTCCCGATAATGCATGGCTAGCCCAGTTCAGATATCGACCACACTGTTGTCCTCACAAGAAAAGATCCATGATACTGAATTCCGGTGAGTGAGCTACAGGCTTATGGCGGTCTAAAAAACAGTGGTAGTAAAAATTAGTCCATATCGTAACATTTTACGAAGGAAACAGCCTGATGTTCCATAGTACACGAATCATATTGCATCACATCCTACAAATCATAATAGTTTACCGTGTTGTTGTTCACTCGAACCATGTTGTCATCACATTCCTTATGTTTCCATTGATTGTGGCTTATTCTCTCTCCGGCTAACAAACAGGTAGTACTCAAACTGCGCACTTCGACGTCACTTTTCGAGCTAAACCACATTTCATGACTTGATACATGCATACACGTTTCACCTCAAGATTTTGCCATGCGTATCCACGCCTCAACACATTATTCCAAGTGCTGTTATTTCGAAATAGTTCAGGACTTGGCCAGACCGTTATTTAGACTTCTCTTCTTGATCCCAGTTTGTGTCATTGTTTGTCTGACACACTGTAACGTCTTAAATGTCAACTTAGAGGTTGTGACCACGTTGAATGACCAACTGACCACTGCATGGAATCCAAAGATGTCCGATAAGATTGAAAAATGGTGAATGTCTAGACTCCTCAAGATAGTACCAACAACCTGTGCTGGGTCCATTCAATCACTCTTTTCTAGAGCGTACATGATGACTAGATACGTTGTTATCCTTGAAGATGCTGTTGCCGTTTGAAAAGTAAAAAAAATAGATTTATTTTTTAGAATCACCGATTAGTAAGGAAACTGCGATGTCGGAAACCAGTCGTGAGTTCGCTTGTAAGAACGAGAAATCCTAATTTCTGTCAAATAGGGAATAAGCACACCACACAACCGTCCTCCACCCGCCGTTGACTTGTACATAATGTATAATGTCGTCATAGTGTAAAGCTTTCGACGCCAGCCCGTTGAGTGTAGAAAAATCCGACTTTTCAAATACACACCCTTTTCTAATCACCAGATAACCATTTATCAAGCACGTTTGTGGTGAATGGTCAATAGATTGTTGATTTGATCACTGTTGTGTTGTATTGTGTAGTTTTTTATTGTCAGCTCCACCGAAGAGCTATGACTTTGGCACATACCAGTCGCTGCCACATGGCCAATAGATTGTCGATTCGATCATTGTTGTATTGTAATGTATTATACTGTACTGTCCTGTACTGTACTGTCAACTCCACCAAAGTACTATTGCTGTTGGCACATACCAGTCGCCGCAACTATCAGCCGTTTGCTATTTCCCACAAGTTTACGCTTATCCTATGGTTACTGTAAACGTGACGCCAACAGCCCCACTGTGTCGCTTCTGATGTCAATAAAGGTACCTTCCCGCGGCTATGCGGCGAATGTCCCTCGTTACTTCCATAGAGCAGGAAATTATGTCATTAGCTATTCAATATTTTATTGTGGGAAGTAAAGACTATTCTCTTACAATTTTTTTCAACTTAGCTGTATTTATTGTTTTTTGTTCCTTTGTTATATATTTCTAAGCACTGCAGTTTCATCTGCAGGCGCTTTGTGATTGATGTGACATTCTACAGTAGGTGTATCTGGTTAATGTGGTGTGGCGTGGTTACTAAAAGACTGACAAGTTTATCTAAAGCAGCAAGTTGAACATTCAAAAGCCAAAGATAGAATGTCTAAAAGACGACATTGTTGGCGAGACGTTAAACTCCAATGTATTGCATATGCTGGATTACATTAACTGGATGTACATGAGGTGATCTATCATATCAGTCACACAACTGGAGACAGACAACATAGTAATAGTGTAGTCTTTATTCCCCTAATAAAAGAACATACCCACCTCCCCACCCGCAACTCCGAATGCCACGACTAGGCACTCTCCACATCCCTTCCCAACCAAAATTCAAACTCTGCTCTCCACGAAGTTCATTCTGATATCAGACCAGCTAAACATATCTAACGAACTTGTCTTCTATACCAGGGAACAAGCAAGATAGTGCACTGGTTAAGAAACTATACTCAGATTCAGTACGAGCCCCAGTCAAAGTCCACTCTAGCCTATCTGATTTAGGTCCTAGGTTGTTTCCCTAAAACACTTCAGTCTGTTCCCTCAAGAGGTCACGATCGTTTCCTCAACCCACCCTTCTCCAATCCAACTGATTGGCTTCTAAATGTCTAATCATTCTGATGTAGACAAGATGCTAAACTTCAGCCTTCCTTCTGTATGAAGAGCCGGCCGCTGTCGCCGAGCGGTTCTAGGCGCTTCAGTCCGGAACCGCGCTGTTGCTACGGTCGCAGGTTCGAATCCTGCCTCGGGTGTGGCTGTGTGTGATGTCCTTGGGTTGGTTAGGTATAATTAGTTCTAAGTGTAGGGGATTGATGACCTCAGATTTTAAGTCCAATAGTGCTTAGAGCCATTTGAACCATTTTTTCTGTGTGAAGAGTCTCCTCCTTATCAGTTCCAAACCTTGTTTCTTGGTCCGTGCCTAATCTATTCTACGCCCTTCGCTCCAAAATCCTAAATAACTTCCATAGCTCTTTGGCTAAGGGAGTAAATGTCAGTTCCGAAAACGAAACGCCTGGTGTTCAACATTCAGTTATTCCTGAAAGTTTCCATCTCTTCTTTCGCGTTTGATAATTATTGGTTCACTGAAAAATGCCAAGATGTACCAACCGTCGAAGTCCACGTTAGACACTAGCTTCCTCTGTAAGTAGCTGGACAAGTCAATCAAAACGTCGGAGGGAGGCAGGCATACGCCACCTCCAATGGAATTATGCCTAGTAAAGAAAAGTGGTGTCCAAACCAACCTTCATGTTGGTTCCTACACATTACTTTACCATTGCGTCATCTTCTCCTTCTTCCCAATTATCTACACCTCCAGTGCAGGTCTTTCTCAGAAAACAAACAAGTCACCAATTTCCTCCTTCGAATAATGAAAAGCATCACATTGTGATAACATAAAAAATTAAGTAAAAATGGAACGGACAGTGTCTTGAAAGGAGGATATAAGATGAATATTAGCAAAAGCAAAACAAGGATAATGGAATGTAGTCGAATTAAATCAGGTGATGCTGAGGGTATGAGATTAGGAAACGAGAATCTTAAAGTTGTAGATGAGTTTTGCTATTCAGGTAGCAAAATAACTCATAATACTCGAAGTGGAGAGTAAACAAATGTAGCCTGGCAATGACAAGAAAAGCGTTTCTGAAGAAGAGAAGTTTATTGACATCGAATATAGATTTAAATGTTGGAAAGTCTTTTCTGAAGGTATTTGTACGGAGTGTAGACATGTATGGAAGCGAAACGTGGATGATAAACAGTTTAGACAAGAAGCGAATAGAAGTTTTTGAAATGTAGTGCTACAGAAGAATCCTGAAGATTAGATGGGTAGATCGCGTAACTGATGAGGAGGTACTAGATAGAATTGGAGAGAAAAGAAATTTGTGGTACAATTTGACGAAAGGAAGGGATCTTTTGACAGGACTCGTCCTGAAATATCAAAAAAATAAAAAAATAAAAAAAAAGAGTGGTTCAAATGGCTCTGAGCACTATGGGACTTACCATCTGAGATCATCAGTCCCCTAGACCTTAGAACTACTTGAACCTAACCAACCTAAGGACATCACACACATCCATGCCCGAGGCAGGATTCGAACCTGCGACCGTAGCGGTCGCGCGGTTCCAGACTGAAGCGCCTAGAACCGCTCGCCCACTCCGGCCGGCCATCAAAGGATCAGAAGTTTAGTATTGGAGGGAAGTGTGTGTGTGTGGAGGGTGAGGTAAAAAAATCGCAGAGGGAGACCAAGAGTGAATACAGTAAGCAGATTCAGAAGTATGAAGATCGCAGTAGTTATTCGGAAATGAAGAGCCTTCAACAGGATAGAGTAGAGTAAGAAGACCACAAAAACGACAAAAAGTAAAGCACCTAATTAAAATGTAATATATAAACAGACAAATTATGGTTCCAAAAGCTGTAATTGAAATCAATTAAAAATGTATTTATTTATTCTGTTTAAATGCTTGGCTAAATATCTAACGACCACAGCGATTGCAGTCCGTGCAGCACGAGAGAAGAAGACTTAGCAATAAACGAGTTACGTAACAGTGGCATCTGTGCACGGCCGTGAGCAGAAGGAAACAGATTGTTGGTAAGTGTTGCCCTGGGAGACCGGACAAGGAGCGAGGAGAGAGAAGCCGGCCGCTAGCGCGGCGCGTCCTCGCTACGGCCTTCGCTTAATGTGACGGCCGACGCTGCAGGTCGCTGCGAACCGCTGCTGCGCCACAGATGTCCAATCAGCAAACAGACACCACCTCGTAAACACGCCACCAATAAGAATGAAGCCCATGACATTTAATACGGATCAGACTATACGAAATACGTGGTATCATTATTGTTATTTATTCATTTTTTTGCGACATAAGTCAATATTTGCAGTTAAAATGGAATATGTTGTTGTTTTTGTTACTGTAGTCTTCAGTCCAAAAACTAGTCTGGTGCAGTTCTCCACGCTTCTTTATCCTGTTGCTAGACTTTTCATCACCGAATAACTATTGAAACCTACATCCATTTTAACCTGTGTACTATATTTATCTCTGGTCTTCCTCTACACTTTTTATCTCCTTAATTCTTTGCGTTACCAAATTGATTATTCCTTCATGCCTCATGTTATGTCCTATCACCTGATTTCTTCTTTTACTCAAATTAGCCCATACATTTATTTTTACCTCCAATTCGATTGACTACCTCTCATTAGTTACTCGATCTACCCTTCTAATCTTCAGCATTCTTCTGCGGTACCGCATTTCAAAAGCTTCTGTTCTGTTCCTGGCTTAAATGCTTATCGTTCGCGTTTCACATGCATACAGTGATGCACTCCATACAAATACCTACAGAAAATGCTTCCTAACAATGAAATCTGTGTTCAATATTAACGAATTTCACTTTTTCAAAACTGATCTTGGTGCTATAGCCCATCTCCATTTTATATCCTCTCTATTTCGATCATCACTAGTTATTTTTCTACCCAGATAGCTACTGTTTTAAGTCTCATTTCATAAATTAAATCTGTCAGAATCGTCTAATTTAAGTCGATTACGTTCCATTACTCGTTTTTACATTTGTTGGTGTTCATCTAACATCTTCTCAAGACGCGAGCTAAGCTATGTGATCAAAAGTATCCGGACACCCACAAAAGATACGTTTTTCATATTAGGTGGATTGTGCTGCCACCTACTGCGAGGTACTCCATGTCAGCGACCTCAGTAGTCATGAGACATCGTGAGAGAACAGAATGGGGCCCTCCGCGGAACTCACGGACTTCGAAAGTGGTCAGGTGATTGGGTGTCACTTGTGTCATACGTCTGTACGCGAGATTTCCACACTCCTAAACATCCCTAGATCCACTGTTTCCTATGCGATAGTTGAGTGGAAACGTGAAGGGACACGTACAGCACAAAAGCCTACAGGCTGACCTCGTCTGTTGGCTGACAGAGACCGCCGACAGTCAAAGATGGTGGTACAGTCTAATAGGCAGACATGTATCCAGACCATCACACAGGAATTCCAAACTGCATCAGGATCCACTGCAAGTGCTATGACAGTTAGGCGGGAGGTGAGAAAACTTGGATTTCATGGTCGAGCGGCTGCTCATAAGCCACACATCACGCCGATAAGTGGCAAACGACGCCTCGCTTGGTGTAAGGAGCGTAAACATTGGACGACTGAATAGTGGAGAAACGTTGTGTGGAGTGACGAATCACGGTACACGATGTGGCAGGGTGTGGGTATGGCGAATCCACGGTGAGCGTCATCTACCAGCGAGTGTAGTGCCAACAGTAAAATTCGGAGGCTGTGGTGTTATGATGTGGTCGTGTTTTTCATGGAGGGGGCTTGCATCCCTTGTTGTTTTGCGTGGCACTATCACAGCACAGGCCTACATTGATGTTTTAGGCACGTTCTTACTTCCCGCTGTTAAAGAGCAATTCGGGGATGGCGACTGCATCTTTCAACACGATCGAGCCCCTGTTCATAATGTACGGTCTGTGGCGGAGTAGTTACATGACAATAACATCTCTGTAATGGACTGGCCTGCACAGAGCCCTGACCTGAATCCTATAGACACCTTTGGGATGTTTAGGAACTCCGAATTCGTGCCAATCCTCACCGACCGACATCGATACCTCTCCTCAGTGCAGCACTCCGTGAAGAATGGGCTGCCATTCCCCAAGAAATCTTCCAGCACATGATTGAACGTATGCCTGCGAGAGTGGAAGCTGTCATCAAGGCTAAGGGTGGGCGAACACCATACTGAATTCTAGCATTACCGATGAAATGCGCCATGCACTTGTAAGTCATTTTCAGCCAGGTGTCCGGATACTTTTGATCACATAGTGTATGTCCTTTACTGTCTTGACAGAATCACCATATCATTGGTAATATCTATGAAAAAATTAGTGTACTAAAACTGTCAAGAGCTGCTGATACATAGATGTTAGATATATTTTCATAATCTTCAGGCACTATGCATTATCAGTGATCGCTATGACACTTTTGGTTTAACTCACTGTTTGTTCAAATGAGAACTGAAACTTATCATACGTTTAATTTTAATTTGTAGTACAAAGGGATGTCTCTGTGCATTACTAAAATGTTTGACCCAGACACCGCCGTCATTTTTTTTTCACAAACGCGGAACTAACCAAATAGTTCCGTAGAGGTCGTGCAACGCGTCGCCGATACAGCAAGTATTATATCTGCTATCTTATATCCGACAAGACAAAATTCGTTCGACGCCAGAGTGGCACTACCGACGTTTTAATATTCGAGGAAGAGAGTGACGATTACACAACATTCAGGGTCAAAGTTGTACGAACGCCACAGAGACTTAAACTGAGTACTTTGAAATAAGGAACTAATGGTCGGAAATGTATACCTTTTATTGGCATAAACATCTTACACTTTATTTTAACAAGCTCTTTGCAGCCATTACAACGGAATCCATTGACAGAACTGAACTGTTTCTTCGAAATCTTTCCGCTCCATTGCTTGCACACGTTGTTTATGATTGGGTGTAATTGGTGCTGCACCAATACTATCGACAGTGTATTCTTCGAAATGAATACTTCACGGGCAAGTTGACAGACGCTTGTTGATGAATCTCCTCGTGCGTTATCCAGTATCACCTACTCAATTACACTGTGCAAAAACTATTCTTTGTCCTCATCCTTGGTTGACTAGCACTCTGACTTGCTCGATTCAGTTTCCCCTATGTTTCTAAATGCTGATGAGTTTCTTCTTATTTGGATGGCGCTTATTGTAAAACTTACCAATTTGATTCTGCGTTCTGCTGCACTACGCGTTAATGCATATATGCAAGTTCCTGTAATAAGTAACGCTAGTTGGAAACTGCGAACAGTGAAAATTTCACAGACAATTGCGCGCTGGTTTGCGAGGAACAGCACCAACGTCGATGCTGTAAGCAGCTGTTTATTGTGAGACGTAGGCATTTTACAAACTCTTGTCTCTCTCAGGACCTTCTATCGTCTCAAATATTAATAAATGACCAGTGGTTACTTGTCACAGGATACTCAGTTTAGAATCCTCTGCTGACAGTATAATTTCGATATGTAAACTGAATGTGGACTGGTGAGTAACGAAAGGAAAGGAAAGGAACTAGTGATGTCAGCTGCATCGAGAGTTAATGCGGAATCAGCGACGAGGAGTGAAAATGTGTGCCAGACCGGAATTCGAACCCGGGATCTCCTGCTCACTAGGCACTTGCGTTAACTTATGCGCCACCCGGAACACGGTGTTTTTATCGCCACTGCGCGGACTATCTCTTTACGCCTCTCGGTCGACCCACACTCCCACCTATCCGCAGTCCCTGTCCATGTCTTCCATGCTCGCTACTCTGGGATTCCGGAAGGAGGCCGGACGTAGTTTTGCATCCACACTGAGAAGGTGGAGCTGTTGCTCATCTAGGGGAGTCAGTTATATGAATGCGTGGTTTCATACAATTTTGTCCCTAAAGTTTTGGGGCACTCTGCGAAAAGAAAAATAACGATTTGGAATCTTATGTTCACCTTTAAATTAGTTCCTGTGTTCTCACTTGGCCAGTTCTGCAAACTTTTAACATGAAATAGCTCTGGCAAAATGAACTCTCTGTTTCTGTCCTTGCTATCCGTAAAGTCTAGCTCTGTGAGTCAAATGTTGTAAAGCTTCCAGTGTTCAAAGCCCTGAGAGTCCACCGTGTTATAGAGATGTTCATAAAACAAACTTCTTTGTTTTCCTTTTTGGAGACGATACTGAAATTGCACTTACCATCGCGTGGTGTACCCTATTCCATATTTTTGGAAGTATATTCCATCGTCTTTTTCATCCTCCTTCCCTTTTCCCTTCTGCTGGTACTAACTTAATAAAATTAACAGTAAACAGTGCACCTGTCCGTGAAGGCATTTTCTGTTACTGCGTTCTGTGCATATACGGTACCACAAAGTAACAGCGCGTACCACCCGACGCTGGAACGCGGATATAACTGCTCACATGACCAAACCTAGATCGTGCAACATTCTGGAGTACAATTTGATTTATCCAGTAATGCGCTGCAACTGTGTTTAGAGCCAGCAAGCAGAACATCTGACACCAGGTGCAGGAAACAGCCGGCCGAAGTGGCCGTGCGGTTAAAGGCGCTGCAGTCTGGAACCGCAAGACCGCTACGGTCGCAGGTTCGAATCCTGCCTCGGGCATGGGTGTTTGTGATGTCCTTAGGTTAGTTAGGTTTAACTAGTTCTAAGTTCTAGGGGACTAATGACCTCAGCAGTTGAGTCCCATAGTGCTCAGAGCCATTTGATTTTTTGCAGGAAACATAAAAAAATGATGAAAACTTAGATTTAACGTCCCGTCAACGACGGAGAAGAGTCTCTTATTCGGAAGGGAATAGGCCGTGCCCTTCCAAATGAACCATACCGGCTTTCGCCTTAAGCTATGTAGAGAAATTATGGGAAACCTACATCTGGATTGTCAAACGGCGATTTGAATCACTGTCCTCCCATATTAGAGTCCACTGTCTTACCACTGTGCCACCTCGTTCGATAACAAATGTCAAGGTTCGTGGCAAGTCTCTCTCGCCACTCTGGCTCTGAGCACTATGGGACTTAACAGCTGTGGTCATCAGTCCCCTAGAACTTAGAACTACTTAAACCTAACTAACCTAAGGACATCACACACATCCATGCCCGAGGCAGAATTGGAACCTGCGACCGTAGCAGTCGCGCAGTTCCGGACTGAGCGCCTAGAACCGCTCGGCCACCGCGGCCGGCTCTCTCGCCACTCGATATCCGCGGAGCATCTCCAGAAACAGAATCACTACCCAACCATAAAAGAAACTGAGACGAAGGTAGATATAACAGTAAACAAACAGCACATCCTATCACTGCAAAAAATTACTGAAGTCATAACAATAAACGAACAACACGCTCCATCACCGCAGGAAAACTACTAACTAGAAAACGTAGCAACGTAAGATAGAAATGCCGTAAAGGATCAAGGCGCTAAACAATATTTGAACTAATGATACATCGAAAGGAAATTAAATATGCCACAGATACTTTTATTCCGTCAATGAAAATATATCGTACTTGCTAAGATGTGCCGGCCTGGGTGGCCGAGCGGTTCTAGGCGCTACAGTCTGGAACCGCGCGACCGCTACGGTGGCAGGTTCGAATCCTGCCTCGGGCATGGATGTGTGTGATGTCCTTAGGTTAGTTAGGTTTAAGTAGTTCTAAGTTCTAGGGGACTGATGACCTCAGAAGTTAAGTCCCATAGTGCTCAGAGCCATTTGAACCATTTTTGAACACACACACACACACACACACACACACACACACACACACACACACAAGTATGAGAGAGAGAGAGAGAGAGAGAGAGAGAGAGAGAGTTGTATACAGTGTGTCCCTCCAAATAAACGACAGGAGTATATTCTCTGGTGTTTCGGCAGATACTTGCAATTTTGTTTCTGCAATGTGTAGCTGGAGTCAGCCGAAACATATATTGCCCATCACGTCTTTCATGCGACACCCAGTGTTGACGGAAAGCGTCAGTGTGTTTCCTATTACAAACAAAATGATTTTTAAAGCGGAATTTTATTTGTTCATTCAATAAAACGGTCCCATATCAGTATAATGCGATGTATGTTTTATTGATATCTATTAATAGGGACAGTAAAACACGACGAACAGCTCTGCTCCATGGCGCTATCAGTCAGCAGGGACAGGACGGTGCTGTCTCTGCTGTTTTACTGTTCCTCTTAATATATATCGATAAAACGAATAGCACACTAGACTAATTTTGGATCTGTCTATCGAATGGGTATGTAAAATGCTGCTTTAAAAATAAACCTGCCTGTAACGGGAAACAAACCAATGGTTTTGTCGACACTATAGCTGCGCGTTGCAAAAACGAAATTGCAGATACCAGAGAAAATGCGCCTGCCGACACTTAGGAGGGACACCCGGCGCAGAGGGTGGTCAGAAACAGTCTGAAAAGCTTGTAAGGGTGTTGCAGGGTAGGTTGTGCTGAGAAATAATTGTTATCAGAAAATTCGATATGTTGCACGGTTTCCAAGCTAATTAGCATTGAAGTTAACCAATCAGGCCGTTGTGCGCGCAAATTCAAGGGGCCCGCCACATAAAATTAGTGTCAGTTGTTCTCATAGCGTAGATGATAGCTCATGAGACTGCTCAGCCTACGGCTCTGGCTAGATCCTTACTACCGACTCATGTCCGATTTTTGTATCGTTCTCTTCTTTGGTTTTAGAGAACACGCTTGGCGGCATCGTCTGTAGCGTGCCAGTTGAATTTGCGCTTGCAACAGCCTGGTTGACTAACTTTAGTGCTAATTGAACCTGAAATGGCGTAACGTATCTTTTCACATTGTTTCTGACCACCCTCTGTAACAGTATCATCTGCGAAAAGTTTCGAGGGGTTTTCGACGTTAACCACTTACTTGATTATCCAGCTTTCAACGGCGCTGTAGACCATGCTCCGCACCAACACTCAACCTCCACTCCATTCTGTCCGTTGCTGTTTCCTCCCAACTGGCTAAATTCAATACTGCCGCATCATTCTTTACGTCTTCTTCCCATCTACATCTACATGACTAGTCAGCAATTCACACTTAAGTACCTGGCAGAGTATTCTTCGAATCACTTTAACTACTTTCATACTGTTTCTCTACCGATCCACTCTCAAATGGCTCTGAGCACTATGGGACTTAACATCTATGGTCATCAGTCCCCCAGAACTTAGAACTACTTAAACCTAACTAACCTAAGGACATCACACACATCCATGCCCGAGGCAGGATTCGAACCTGCGACCGTAGCAGTCACGCGGTTCCATGCTGAAGAGCCTAGAACCGCACGGCCACACCGGCCGGCGATCCACTCTCTAACAGCCTGCTGGAATAGCGAACACTTAATCTTTCCGTACGAGCTCTTGTATCTCTTGTTTTATTGCGACGATCGTTTCTGCCTTTGCAGGTGGCGCCAACAAAATATTTTCCCATTCAGACGATAAAGTTGTAGACTCAAATTTCGTGAAAAAATCTCGCCACAACGAAAAAGTCTTCGTTTTAACGTTTGCCTCCCCAAGTCGCGTAGCATACGTGACACACTCTCCGATGTTTCGCGATAATACGTCCTCTGTCAGTCGCATCTGGTAAGGATCCCGTACTGAGTAGCAATACACCAAGAAAGAATGGACAAACGTATTGTAGGCAATCGTTTTAGTGGATTTGTTGCATGTTCTAACTGTTCTGCCAATAAAATGCAGTCTTCGGTTTGGCTCTATTTATGTGATTTATTGTGTAACCAAAATTTAACAGATTCATTTTAGTGCTCGTGTAGAGGATCTCACACTTGTCGATGACCTCAGAGGGTCTTTTTGTTGTAATGTGGACAATGGAACCTTGCTTAGGAAATGGGGTCTCTGGGATACGGATTACGTGACTTGTCCACAAGAGTCGTTTGCTCTTTTGATATTTTAAAATGTTGGGTGGTTCACGATTTCATAAATTTGATTATTCTTTCTTGTTTTCCAAGTACCTTCGTCACTCACCGGGCCCCAGATTCTTCTCATCGCCTTTCTTTCAAATGTTAGAAGCTTTTCCATCTCGCCTTTAATTAGTGTTCTGCTTTCTGAGCCATTGAAGGCAATTATTCGTAAAGCGGAATTATAGATCTTCGTTTTTGCAGAATGTGATATAAAGTGAGAGGTGAGAGTACGTAGTGAACAGAAATAGGAAAAGGAGTAAGACAAAGTTGTTGGTTGTCTCATACCCTTTTAAGACTTTACTTAGAAAATACGATTGACCACCGCTCACTAGATGGCAATGGGGAAAAAATTGGAGGAAGGAAATATGGTGTTCGAGATTTGCAGACAACATGGTCCTTCTAGCAACAGATGAAAACAATTACAGGATATGGTGGATATCATTGAAGCTAAGGCAGATATTTATAGAATGAATATCATACAAAGAAAACAAAAGCAATAGCACTAGGTCGATATAAAAGGGTAAAGATAATGTCGAATGCAGAAGTATTAGAACATGTGGAAAGCTTCAAATAACTCGGAAGCAGGATATAAGTCTAGTGGAGCAGCAGCACAGAAATTAAAACCAGGATAACAATGGCGAAAGACGCATTTTATACGAAAATGAGAATTTTCTGCAGCAGTATGGACAAAGATTTGAGGGAAAGATTAATGACATGTTTCGTGTGGTGTGTCCTGGTGTATGGTGCTGAAACGGAAAGATAGATGGAGTAAGGTTGGTTGGTTGGTTGGTTTGTGGGGGGTTGAAGGGACCAGATAGAGCAAGGCTGAAGGCTTTTGAGATGTGGGCATGCCAGAGGATGGAAAGAATATGTTTGCTGAATAGAGCGAAAAATGAAGAGATATTAAGAAGAGTGTGAGTGCAAAGACAATTACTAAATGTAATAAAAAAAAGGAAAAGAAACTGGACTGGACATATATTAAAGAAGGAGGGGTACGTGAAAAGGAAGAGGAGGCGAGGAAGGAATACATTTCAGATACTGGATGATGTGATGGACGGTAGTACACGCAACATTCTTAAGAAGGAAGCAGTGGATCGAAGGAAACGGAGACGCAGAGGTACCTGCCAGTATAGCAGAAAACTGATGATGATGGTGATGATATGGATCAGGATTTGAACGTGTCTCTGAGGGCACACAGAGTTACTAAGCCAGCAGAAATTTTTTCACTTGCAGCAATGGGTATCTATTATGGAAAAAATTGTCGCACCATCTCTTGTACTTGAACTGGTCAACAGTATTGAGCTTACCTACGTCAGCTGTGAAGTGCTGTCGAGCATATTTATCTCTGCCTACTTGCAGGTCATTTATGCAGGGTGTATCACAGAATGGTCAGTATACAGGAACATGGCAAGACGGCTCATTGGAAACAAAAAACTTCGTATGGACGTATGCTCCATTCCAAATGGCTTCCGAGGTAGAAGACATTTGCTTTTAGGCTATTAGCCCGTACGTATTTGTCATACCCACCCGGCCTCTTTGACGTTTCCCTATAGCCTAATCTATTTCGTTGCTTTCAACCTCTTTGCTCGAGATGTCTTTCTGTCATTAAGCTAGCTCGTTAAACGCGCAGTTGAGTGAAGGAGTGAACTGTGTTCGTACACACGCTGGCTAAAATGCCACACATCTGCACTAGTGAAGAATATGCAGATATGGTTTATGTTTGCAGCTTTTACGATGGTAGTGCTTCTGCTGCTGTCGGAGAGTACCGGCGGCGCTTTCCGACCCATCGATTTCCTTAATGCTTAGAGGTGAATGTGCTAAAACTACGTATTTTTCTATTGACACTTTGTAAAATCCATGTTGTATAAGTGTACATGTGTAAACATGATAATGTATTGATTAATACAGAAAACAAATAACAATGTGAATCAAAGTGTTCTACTGCGGAAACCCTTCGGAATAGAGTATATGTCCACTGGAAGTTTTTTGCTTCTAATGATCGTTCCTGTCATACCACTGAATACTGACCATTCTTTCTAGAACACGTTGTATATTTTGCGAAAAGTAATGGTCGTATAAAACTCCCTCGGGGTACGGCCAGTGTTACTTCCGCGTCTGGATGTTTCTTTCCGTTGAAAGGCATGCTGTGTTCTGCGCCCCCTTCTTCCGCGACGTCCCAGCTCTTATGGGGCGAGTGTGGTGCATTTGCGGTGGACCCGTAAGGTGTGAGAGTGTAGCTGGTAAGGAAGAGGACAGGCTCGACCGTTGCAGTAGCGCACGAGCGGAGCGCGCGCGCCGACGTGGCAGAGGCGGGCCGGACTTTCTCCGTGCAGTGACCCGGCCGCAGCCCACGCCAGCGCCGCGCCGCGCCGCGCAGCGAGAAAGCCGCACCACGTGACGCACTCGTCAAAACAAAACAGCCTCCTCTCCACTCTTCTCGCTTTCAGCGTCGATAAAACCCCAGGCTTTACACGTTTGCCTTTACCGTCTTCGGTGGTTAATCACGATTGAGGATTTCCTTACGTCGCACCTGCAACAACCTTGACACATTCCCCGCGTACAACTCAGCTCAGTAAGCAAATTACGCGTACGTTGCTTGACAACACAACGTACTGTCCGAATGGAGGTTCATTTGCTCCTCGGACAAACTGTCTTAACAATTTGTCTGAAACATATACTGACTCACTTTTTCAGGTGCGCTGGATGGAGACATGCAAAACGTACACGAAGAATAGTTGAATGTTTACTGGTCTGGAATCAGTTTATCGATTGGACTGCAGCGTGTAAGGGGAATAGCAGCAAGTTCGTGGTTCCGCAGTCACCAATGAGTGTCCTTGACGTGTGCAGTGACGATGAGTAAACCATTTTTTAAGTCAAACAACATTGTAGAATAGCAACTAACCGAATAAGGCAGTGTAGTTGTTAAGACGCTGACCCAATATTCGGGACGGTGGAGTTTGCTCTATACGGCCAACTTTATTTAGGTTTTCCGTGGTTTTTCTAAATTATTTCAGGTAAATACTGAAATGGTTCTTTCATCAACGCCACGGCTGACCACATGTTCTACCTTCAACAAGCGTACTTAAATATTCTGTGTGTATACAGGGAGTTTGTTTTGCCGGCCGTTGGTGGCCGAGCGGTTCTAGGCGCTTCAGTCTGGAACCGCGCGACCGCTACGGTCGCAGGTTCGAATCCTGCCTCGGGCATGGGTGTGTGTGATGTCCTTAGGTTAGTTAGGTTTAAGTAGTTCTAAGTTCTAGGGGACTGATGACCTGAGATGTTAAGTCCCATAGTGCTCAGAGCCATTTGAACCATTTTTGAGTTTGTTTTAACTTGGAATAACTACTCGTAAATATCTTGAGAAACATGCAAAGTACGAAAAAAGTGTCCCTGGTAAAAAGTTAATATTTTCAAAGGGGACATGTGTCTGTGCTAAAACTTGCCACGCTCTAATCTACCCCCCTCCCTGCCCCCAACATGGGGTCTCAACATTTTATTCACAAATGGGAGCTCCCCTATCTCCCCACTCCCATTTTACTGCAGATTCGGATTCTTCACCAAAAACAATAGACCGTTCAAGTTTTACTGTACAGTCAAATTTGCAATACTGTTATCAACTGTCGATCACAGGACATCTATCACGAATGGAAAAAAATAAGTTATTTCCTTTTAGCCTGGAATGCAAATCTGTAATAAAAATGGGGGGTTCCCATTTTAAAACAGAAATGGTGCAAGAGGATGGCCAGATGTTCCCTTTGAAAATATTAACTTTTCATCAGGAACTTTTTTTTGTACCACGCATATTTTTCGAGATATTTAGTTGTTTCCAGTTAAAACAAACACCCTGTATATATTTTTGAACTATTTATTTTCATTGTATCATGATGACATGACACTGTATGGTGATCCCTGGATGAATGGGTAGATTAATAAGTAAATAAATAAATAAACACACAGCTTTGAGCTTTACTGATTTTTAGGATTGTCAGTTGTTGTCGAACGTGACAGTCTATTCTTCCACACTCTGACACTGTAGGATTAAAATAACTTGTAATCTTACCCGTACAAAAATTCATCCGAATTAGCACGACTATGTCGTATACATGACTGAACATAGTATGGTTCAAATGGCTCTGAGCACTATGCGAATTAACTTCTGAGGTCATCACTCGCCTAGAACTTAGAACTAATTAAACCTAACTAACCTAAAGACATCACACACATCCATGCCCGAGGCAGGATTCGAACCTGTGACCGTAGCAGTCGCTCGGCTCCAGACCGCAGCGCCTAGAACCGTAAGGCCACTCCGGCCGGCACTGAACATATAAACTTAGGATATATTCTAACTTACGCATAGGACTACAAAGTCTTTATTTTCAAAAGAGCCATCAGACTTAACAAGGGAATTTCTTGCACATGCAAGCACGTAGTCTTGGCGTACTTTTCGCAATTATGTTTAGGATCAATCTTTGCATTTAGCTTATTCAAGTTCCCTCCATCGGGCGCACGACAAACATCCAGACCATAGTGAAACTCCAGCAGGGTCGCAGTTCAACCAAAATTTTTGGAAGGGGAGGTACATAGACGGAGTCCTTCACAATGACCGACGAATATATCAGAGACAGTGAAATCAGGTGACCGTGGAAGCCAATGCTGTACTATAAGGCCCGCAGAATGTGCCATCGTCGACTGCTTTGAACTGGAGAAGGTGCAGTGCCGTACTTTCAATGATTATCACGTCACACAGTTGTATCTGAACTGCACCTGTTGAAACGGAGGACTCAGAACGCTTTTTGTTGCTATCTCGACTCGACCAAACTGGGTAATGAACGAGCAAGCGAACTAACTGCACTAGGCAGACACCCACCTGTCATGCAAGCGTAAATGGATCATTTGAGGATTGTGGTACAAACACTACTACTACAGATATAACATTATGTGTTGGCGCGTTCTGAAATACAGTTAGCCAGATTTAAAGAATCAGTACTGATAGAACGACAAATTAAATTCGGAGTCTTCCGAGAAAGTACTACTAAAGCTTTAGGTCTTTATCATTTTAACCATTTATATGATGTATTTCTAAAGTTGATTGGCTGATTACCAGCCATTTTATACTGTTAGATAAGGAATTATTGGGTGCAATAAGAGACTGTTTCCTGTCGTGTGTAATCCTCTTTAGCACATGATATGTTAAACTATCTTTACTCTTTACATAAGAAACTGAAAACACCTATGTCACAAATTCTTCAGATTATGCCATGCAGTCATGTAGTTGCGTTATTAATTACCCAGAACGCTGCACAAGTGAATATATAAAGATATGTAACCTGTCATTGGGATGGATGGTTATTAGTGACTGAAATACATAGCCAGTGGAGTAAGATTTCTCAAGTATTCTGTACAGTTCTTCTTAGCTAAATAAAACAGCGATATTTATGTGTTTCGTTTTACATATACGTATATATTGTGCAGTCCACTAACATTTTGTTTGTTTTGTGTCAAGAACTTTGATGAACTTCTTGTGAAATTCTAGGTGGGCAGAAGTTTTTGCTTCATCGACTTGGAATGAAAATCAGAAATTGGTAGTACAAAATTTGTTTTATTAATTGTTATGATCTGTCAGACGGAATAATCATGAATTGTGGGTCTCATATGATAATTTGTTGGAAATGAACTGACTATGAAGATGAACAATTACGAAAACTAGAAGGAAATGTAAATTAAAACGATCGACTGAAAATTACCCTAACTTCTTCAATTGCATGTATTACCACCGACCGAGATATTTATTATCTACTACAAATCTGCATGCCAAAATTATTGGAGCTGTATAAATAAGAGAAGGAGCTTAGCTGAGCGCTTAGTGTTGACTTTGCCGCGTCGAGCAACAGAAATAGAAAGGAGTGAAAGTCTCGCACAGACCTGCTGGAGCTTACGTTCGAGAAGCAGTAGTCGCAGCACGTTGGGAGCACTGCGAATTTCTTCACTTGAGTCTTTTTCTGTAAAACGTGTGAAAATCGAAAATAAGTGTTTCAGAAATGACAACAGCGTGTGTGTCATTTGGAAGTGATAATGCAATATGTAGTGCGTCAATGCGTACCATTTACTGTTAACAGAACATTGTCCTCACGTCTGCCGGCCGGGGTGGCCGAGCGGTTCTACGCGCTACAGTCTGGAACCGAGCGACCGCTACGGTCGCAGGTTCGAGTCCTGCCTCGGACATGGATGTGTGTGACGTTCTTAGGTTAGTTAGGTTTCAGTAGTTCTATGGGACTGATGACCTCAGAAGTTAAGTCCCATAGTGCTCAGAGCCATTTGAACCATTTATCGCCGGCCGAAGTGACCGTGCGGTTCTAGGCGCTGCAGTCTGGAACCGCGAGGCCGCTACGGTCGCAGGTTCGAATCCTGCCTCGGGCATGGATGTGTGTGATGTCCTTAGGTTAGTTAGGTTTAAGTAGTTCTAAGTTCTAGGGGACTAATGACCTTAGAAGTTGAGTCCCATAGTGCTCAGAGCCATTTGAACCATTTTTTGAACCATTTGTCCTCACGTCTAACCACATTCACATATGCTGTTGAGACAAAATATTATGAAAACCAGGTTAATAGTGTTTGTCTACCTTTTGAATGAAATAAGGGAGCGACTCTTCGAGGCATAGACGCCACAAGGTTTCCGGAAGTATACGACGCCAGATGCCTACGCACAGGTCACTCAATACTCTTAAATTACGAGCCACGCGGAGTGGCCGCGCAGTGTGAGGCGTCGTGTTTAAGTTACTTTAAGTAGTGTGTAAGTCTAGGGACCGATGACCTAAGCAGTTTGGTCCCTTAGGAATTCACACACACTTGAACATTTTCGTAAGTTAGAGGTCGATAGTCTGAGGGTGGGGAGCTGCCGCCCAATGACGACCCAGAAGTATTCCAGCGGGTTCTGATCAAGTAAATATGGTGGCCAAGATACCAACGAGCTTTCACTATCATGCTCCTCAAACCTTTGTAGTACAATTACGGCCTTGTGAAATGGCTCAAATGGATCTGAGCACTATGGGACTTAACTTCTGAGGTCATCAGTCTCCAAGAACTTAGAACTACTTAAACCTAACTAACCTAAGGACATCACCCACACCCATGCCCGAGGAAGGATTCGAACCTGCGATCGTAGCTGTCGCGCGGTTCCAGACTGTGGCGCCTAGAACCGCTCGGTCACCACAGCCGGCACGGCCTTGTGAGATGGGCAGTTAACCTGCTGGAAGATACCATGCCGTCGCATGAAGGGATGCAGGTGGTCCGTGATAATGTTGATGTAGTCCATACCTGTCTGGGTGCCTTCGATTGCTACCACATATCCCAGGGAAGATCAAGTTGAAGTCTCCCAATCACATAATACTGCTCCCATCAACCTGCACCCGTGGCGTGGTGCATGTTTCGAGCAATCCTTCGCCTGGATGACGACGTATCTGAATGCGACCATCGACCTAGCATAAGACCAAGTGACATCCAGTCTCGATGATCCCGTGCCCACTGCAGTAGTAGTTAATGAGGTACATGGGTCATCGTGGGAACCAGTAGGGGTCGTCTGCTGCAGAGCTATACGTTCAACAGCTTGTCCTGAACGGTGTGCTCTGAGACATTTGTGCTTGTACTAGCTATGTATTTTGTCGTCAGATCTTCCTGTCCTCTTCACAGAGCTGGATTGCCTCAGACTTCCACGTTCTGTGTTGAGACGTGGAAATTCAACACCTTGAAAACTAGTCGTGGTTTCATAGTCTTTGAACCACTTTCCATGGATGCTGTCGACAGCAGAACACGAACAGCCGACTAGCCTCGCCGTTTCCAATATACTTGTTCCCAGGTGCCGGGAAAAAATAATCTGTATCTTGTAGGAGTCGCTTATGTCACTGAACCGGCCGCTGTGACCGAACGGTTCTAGGCGCTTCAAGCCCGGAACCGCGCTGCTGCTACGGTCGCAGGTTCGAATCCTGCCTCGGGCATGGTTGTGTTTGTTGTCCTGAGGTTAGTCATATTTAAGTAATACTAAGTCTAGGGGACTGATGACCTCAGATGTTAAGTCTCCTAGTGCTTAGAGCCATTTGAACCATTCTTTTTTATGTTAGTGGAAATCCTTATTTTTGATCTCTAAAATGATTTACCATTCGTCTCTGATCCTCTTATATACTTTTATACTTTCTTTACCGCGTCACGTGCCCGTAACGCCACCAGGCAGCATTCAGTCTCACTGTGGACAGTATTTTGTCTCATCATTTACATAATAATAAACAAATTTTTCGTCGACTTTGTGAAAAGAGTAAGTAATTGCCATCGAGCTCAATGTAAATCATGTGCCATTTTTACAACCATATATTCTCGAGATGTATATGGCAGTGTGGACCAATATAGATAAAAATAATCTCAAATTTATATTATTTTTGAAAACATTACTGGAGATATCAGCGATCCAAATATAATATTTGTAAATGATTACGACAGTCTAGATCGCAAGGCACATTTATTGAAAGGCGACCGGTTTCGGTCATCACATGATCATCTTCAGACCTACAACTTATGTCACTACCACTGGATATAAATTAGAGGGGTACATTAAAAGAGCTTAAAATTAGTTATAAAATTACAAAACGTAGATATACCTATTTTGATGGACAGTGGCTATGGACCAGGAACTGCTGAATTACAATAGTCAACTGCTGGAGAGAGAAGTACAGCTATTTCTTAAATACTGGAAGTTCCGCCTGCAGCTGACAGCATGATGTCAGCGTTTGCCAATCAGGTTTAAGTCGAGAGAATTACGTACACAGAAGGTCGGCTGTTGGACATCACCTATCGATATTCACAGCCATCTCTTTGTAAATCGTCCTGATGCTACAACTTTGGTACAGAGTACATCATCTCCATAGAAACCAACAATATCTTAATTATTTCCCTAGAGGGCAATCTATACACAACGAATGTGATGTTTATTTCCTTCCTTTTTAAAGCTTTTGTCTATTTATTTGACAACATATGTATTAAGAAGCTGTTTGTTCTTTATTGTAAAGCTACTTTAGCGTTCGCTGCTTCGCTCGCGTAGACTGTATGACCAGCAGAATTTTTTTATTTAATCGAATTTTTATATTGTTCACAAATTGAAATACTTTCTAAGTTTTTCATACTAATTAAGGCCATATAAACATGGCGTTTTTCGAATGTGCTTCTGACCAAAAAGCGATTCTAGTAGCTGCAGTCCAAAGTTTTCGTTAATCATGCCTTTTGCGTTCTTGTGGAGATATTTCCACAGAAACTTTCATCCCCTAACAGATATTTCTTTATATGTAACCGAGAAACGAAAAACCAATTTTCATAAATTTTGCTTTAAAAATTTTGTATGCAACGAAATATTTTCTTAAAAATTTTCGTCCTGTATTATACTTCCTTCGGGGTTGAATTTCCAGGAACATCGGAACACATATTTTTTTTTTATTTCTAACCGAGAAATCAAATACCAATTGTCATAGATGTAACCATAAAAATCCTTTACTAGTTCTTCAGTAATTATTTATTTTCAAAAAATCTTTCGCCCACTATTTTACCTCCTTAGTGGTTACATTTCCAAAAATGCTGAAATGCGTATTTTTTATTTTATCGAGAAGCCAAATACCAATTTTCAAGGATTTAGCTTTAAAAATGCATTTGCAATTAAATATTTTCATAAAACGTTTCACTCCCTACTTCACCCCCTTAGGTACTGAATTACCTAAAACAGTGACATGCGAATGTTTTTTTTCTAACAGAGAAACCAAATACAAATTTTCATAGATTTGGCTTCAAAGACATTGTACAATGAAATATTTCCATAAAAGCTTACATCCCTCGTTTCACCCCCATAGGGATGAATTTCCAAAAACAGTGAAACACGTATGTTTTTATTTGTAACTCAGAAGCCAAATTTAAATTTTCATAGATTTATCCTTAAATTTTTTTTCATAATAAAGTATTCACATCCCCTGTTTCATAGCATTGGAGGTTCCATTTCTAAAACAGTGAAACACGTCTTTTTCATTCGTAACCGAGAAGTCAAATATTAGTCTACATAGATGTAGCTTTAAATGTACTTTAGTAGTTCTTTAATAATGATATATTTTCAAAAAATGCTTTCAACCACTATTTCACCCCCACAGGGGTCTAGCTTCAAAATTCCCTTAATAGCGACATTTTTCAAAACAACCCGTCATCCCCTATTTCACTCCCTTAGGATTGGAATTTCGTAAAATCCCTTAAACGGCGCCAACAGTATTAGGCCCTACATTCACGCCTTCTCCATTCAAGTTTCTGTCCTTAGGGATTTGGGCTGGGCGATGATAAGTCAGTCAGTCAGGAAATTGCCTTTTATATACAGAGATTATTTTACGTATTTCTGACGTTTTATCTACTAATAAGTACATTTTTTTTCATAATTCTCTCGACTTAAACCTGATTGGCTAACGCTGACATCACGCTGTCAGCTGTAGGCGGAACTACCAGTATTTAAGAAATAGTTGTACTGTTCTCTCCAGCAGCTGACGATCGTTATTCAGCAGCTCCCGCTCCATTCACAGCCATTGTCCATCAAAATGAGTATATCCACGTTTTTTTTTTTGATTTTATAGCTAATTTTAAGTGCTTTTAATGTATCTCTCTAATTTATATCCTGTTTTATACTAAAGTTGGAGGCTGAAGATGATCATGTTATGATCGAAATTGGTCGTCTTTCAAAAAATGTGTCTTGCGATCTTGAGTATTACAATTATTTTGCAATATTGTATTTTATATTTGCATCTGATGCAGACGCGAGAAACAGCAAGTGGGCGATTTGTGGTGCATCTTCACGTATTGTTTGATCTAATCAGTTGTGTATAACAACAGAGAACAGTGATAAGTATATGTCCTAATAAGAACGACTAATTGTTCTTTGTAAAGTGGTAAAGAAGTAAATTGATGTCATTCGTGTGTAATGCAATCATTAATGACTGAGGCAGCACTTGTAACAAAGGGATAGAAGCTTTTAAATGGAAGCAAGTGACAAGTGGAAACCCAAGTCAGTTCCATGGAACAGTGATCTCGGACTAAGCAATAAAATTCTCAAATTGCGGCGCCAACCTGTGTGGAAGAGAATCATGGAAAACCTAAGACGAGATGGAAGGGCATATTACAACAGGGAAAGATCGGTACAGTCTGTCCTGTGGCTGCGAAATTGGAATCCGGAACACAAAAAATGTGGAATGTGCTTTTTTCATATCCACGGAGTATAACAGATTGGCAGATTACAGAAATGAAAGGATCAAAAACTTGCCAATGGGGGCTATGCTCCGAGCGTTGAAGAAATACTTATCCCATATTCCTACACGTGGTTAAGACAATTAAGACATAATCCAGCACATTCTGTGGAATCGAGAATATTCTGTCGAAACAGCTGTGAAAAAAATCTGAATCATGATAGTTATTCCTCGTAAAGAAGGTTGCAACACAGAGGAAACAATTTTACGTAAATAACACAAGAATTTTTTTTTCACAAAGTTGTGTATTCACCTAACGTTTAAGGCAGATGTTATGCTGAAAACTTCATTTGATTGTATTTCAGTGAGGACAGCAGTTCTGAAAATCTTATTTCTCTTAAATGATGTAGGGAAACTATGGAAAACCTAAATCTGGATGGGCAGACGGGAATTTAAAACAGCGAATGTGAGTCCAGTGCGTTATCAATGCGCTAACTCGCTCGGTGTTTGGTCCCCTTAGAGAATTTTCTGTTTTTTTTTTTGTTTTTGACTTATTCAACTGAGGACAAAAATATGGAAACGCCATTAACATTGGGCTATAGGAAAATTCGTTGGGTAGATGGCTTATGAAAGCAGCGGTATAATAGAAGAAATTCTATGGATCTACTTCTCTGTTGGTAGTACTCCATTTCAGTCTCCATATTGTTAGCAATTGAGACATTGAGACCATGACCTAATGACGAGAATACCGGAACAATCAGCAAATCTGAAATTTTGCTGCAGATGCGGAAATAAGACTTGGTATCAGCACCTACAATCTATGGTAAATTAACTAAACAATACGTTTGTTGTTCTCATTCGTTCGCCAACTATATGTACATGCCGCTCGTGTTGTAGTACTAGTTGGGATTGCATGAGCTAGTAATGTTCCCAAGTCAACAGTGCTACAGTCGATACCCTATGTCGAAAACGTAAATTATTTGTAACGTTAGCCACGTGCCTTAGTGGGTCACAAAAATCGAAGATATTGTTATGAACACTATTTGGTTAGCTGGTCTTTCCGATTACATAGTTTCCGTTAGTTCTATTACGACAACAGGAAACTTCACTGTCTCTCCCTATTTCGGTTTTATCCATTTTCTTTTGGTCCAAATATCGAGCTTATAAATTAATAGCTATTTGTCAAGAAATGAGCCTTAACGTTTATTCTTGATTATGATGTAAATAAGTTGCACTGAACCTGAATAAAATTTTCTTACAAACGGCTGTTGAAATAATATGAGTTGACACGTTCAGGGGGTATGTTATACAGAGTGTCCCAAGAGGAATTGTCAATATTAGTGGAAATGACAGGAACGATCACAGGAGGCCAAAAAGGCTAATACACATAGGGTCTGAAATGCATATCTTTAAGATCTATGAGCATTTCTTCAGCTTCGACACTTTGAAACAAATGGCTTCTTCTGCATGCTCTTTGCTTTCCATATTTTGAGAGGTAGTAGTATGGAGACCATCTGCACAAGACAATTTCTTCTTGTTTTGGTCCATAGTACCTCCTCCAGAAATATGGAAAGTAAAAAGCTTTTAGTAGAAGAGATTTGTTTCACAGTATCGAAGTTGAAGAAATGCTCATAGATCTTAAGGTACCATTTTAGAGCCTATATTTACTAGACTTTTTTGATTCTAATGATCGTTCCTGTCACTTCCCTGGATATTGACTATTCCTCCTGCGACACCCTGAATATTCGACTGTGGAATCGGCCCGAACTACGGATACAATATGGGAACCTCTTTGTCAATTTCTTCGTGGACTCACTGTGTGTTGGTTATATAGAAGTCATCAAAGTCCAAGGTGATGACAGTGATGTTCGCTACAGCTGAAAAAAGATATTATCGGCGGAATCTAATAGTTGTCGAAATCTAGTCACCAGCAACCGATACTGCCAAACAAAGAAGAGGATAATCACAAGTAAATGAAGAGCGAAAGCGTAACAAGAGTCCTCATAACTTACTGAACGTTACAGGAAATACATCTCCGCAATGATATTCCTACGTAAACTGCGTAGCTTCATATCTACAGCCATGTACCGTTCTCAAAGTTTATGGTCGCCATCTAGAGCGTATCACACGTGGTGCCGAGACCATGTCACTTGAACTAATAACAAATAGAAGGCAACTGGTCTTGTGTATATGTGCCGGACGCCCAAATACCATTATGTGTTGACAGTCTAATTCGTGTTGTTAAGCACAAGGGAAGCTCTGCGATGGTGTGCGCAGCTGTTTCTTGGTACATCATGTGTCTCATGGCTTCTGTCCACAGATAAATTACGACCACTGTTTCCGTAGACAGGTTGGAGAGATCCCCTGACAAGAACAGTGATAGCGGTGTCTCAATCCATTTTACTACCTCTGCTGAGGAGTAATTTGTCGACCACACGGATGGGCTTTTATATATCCCCTTGCCAACCTAATCGCCCGACATGAACACTCATATCCGTCTGAGTTCCAACTTAGACCATAGATATCGGTGAGGATGTTATCCCCTGTCATTGTTGATGGAAGTATATGTTACATTGCAGACGAACGGTACACTATTGCCCTGAGAAAAACTCACGAGTTACATGTATCCAACGGCTGATGAATCGCAAATGAACGTACCACTGAAAGTGGTTCACTGTCGTTTGAATCATGTTAGTTGAGGTGTTATTTTGGTAATGCTCCATATACCAGTTATAGCAATGTTTCACCAAAACTGCAAAACAGAATAGAAAGGAACAGCTCGTATAGAGAAGAGTTAGAGTCGTTGATAGCGCCTCTAGAAGTTCGACGACAGTTCATAACTCGACGTCATTCTTTCAAGATTCACATCTGCAGCAAACACGCACGCTGTTTGTTTCCGGTTTGCTGCTCTTCTGACTGTGAGCCATAGGACTCAGAGTGCATGATGACCTGTGAGTACTCGGATAACGAACTTGTGCAGTAAGTGAGGAGGAATCACTCATAATACTGGACGCTCTATGGCATTCGAAAAAACCAAAGGTAGCGTTCACACGGACTGAAACCCTGGTGTCTACAAAATATTGTTTAAAACATACAAACTACGTCCCAGTGTGGCTGAACCTTAATTTATTGCGAAATAATGCAGCCTATCTATTCACAGTAAATAATGTCTATTGCGCAACATACGCACTGTTTGCATTGATTTCACATTCGACAGCTTAATTTAACAGACATTACATCCTGTAGCAATTCAATAACATTTGTATTCTCTGCAGACACTAGTTATGTACACGCCAAGACAAAAAAGAAAAACAAAAGAAAAACGCACCTCGAAAAATTATCCGAATGGGAGGAAAATCAATAGATGTGATGTACATGTAGAGTCAAATCAATGATTAAAATTTCAGAAAAAATAGGAGCTTCACAAATTGAGCAAGTCAATAACGTGTTAATCTACCTCTGGCCCTTATGCAAACATTGATTGATAGAGTTGTTAGAGATCCTACTGAGGGGTATCGTGCCAAATTCTGTCTACCTGACGCAAAGACACGTCTTCGGCCTGGAATCTCATTGACTGGAGTAGAATTGTCTTCAGTGATTAGTCCCGCTTCTAACTGAGCCCAATGAGCTGCGAAGATATGTCTCGTGAAGCCCTAGATAGCGGTGGGATATTGACCTTACTGTCGCCCGCCATACGGACAACAACCACGAGTGATGGTTTGCGGTACCACTTCTTTTGATAGCAGGACCCCCTTGGTTGTCATTCGCAGCACCCTAACAGCACAGCGGCACTTCGACGATATTCTAATCCCCGTTCTACATCTACATCTACATTTATACTCCGCAAGCCACCCAACGGTGTGTGGCGGAGGGCACTTTACGTGCCACTGTCATTACCTCCCTTTCCTGTTCCAGTCGCGTATGGTTCGCGGGAAGAGCGACTGTCTGAAAGCCACCGTGCGCGCTCTAATCCCTCTAATTTCACATTCGTGATCTCCTCGGGAGGTATAAGTAGGGGGAAGCAATATATTCGATACCCCATCCAGAAACGCACCCTCTCGAAACCTGGCGAGCAAGCTACACCGCGATGCAGAGCGCCTCTCTTGCAGAGTCTGCCACTTGAGTTCGTTAAACATCTCCGTAACGCTATCACGGTTACCAAATAACCCTGTGACGAAACGCGCCGCTCTTGTTTGGATCTTCTCTATCTCCTCCGTCAACCCGATCTGGTACGGATCCCACACTGATGAGCAAAACTCAAGTATAGGTCGAACGAGTGTTTTGTAAGCCACCTCCTTTGTTGATGGACTACATTTTCTAAGGACTCTCCCAATGAATCTCAACCTGGTACCCGCCTTACCAACAATTAATTTTATATGATCATTCCACTTCAAATTGTTCCGCACGCATACTCCAAGATATTTTACAGAAGTAACTACCACCAGTGTTTGTTCCGCTATCATATAATCATACAATAAAGGATCCTTCTTTCTATGTATTCGCAATACATTACATTTGTCTATGTTAAGAGTCAGTTGCCACTCCCTGCACCAAGTGCCTATCCGCTGCAGATCTTCCTGCATTTCGCTACAATTTTCTAATGCTGCAACTTCTCTGTTTACTACAGCATCATCCGCGAAAAGCCGCATGGAACTTCCGACACTATCTACTAGGTCATTTATATATATTGTGAAAAGCAATGGTCCCATAACACTCCCCTGTGGCACGCCAGAAGTTACTTTAACGTCTGTAGACGTCTCTCCATTGATAACAACATGCTGTGTTCTGTTTGCTAAAAACTCTTCAATCCAGCCACACAGCTGGTCTGATATTCCGTAGGCTCTTACTTTGTTTATCAGGCGACAGTGCGGAACTGTATCGAACGCCTTCCGGAAGTCAAGAAAAATAGCATCTACCTGGGAGCCTGTATCTAATATTTTCTGGGTCTCATGAACAAATAAAGCGAGTTGGGTCTCACACGATCGCTGTTTCCGGAATCCATGTTGATTCCTACAGAGTAGATTCTGGGTTTCCAGAAACGACATGATACTCGAGCAAAAAACATGTTCTAAAATTCTACAACAGATCGACGTCAGAGATATAGGTCTATAGTTTTGCGCATCTGCTCGACGACCCTTCTTGAAGACTGGGACTACCTGTGCTCTTTTCCAATCATTTGGAACCTTCCGTTCCTCTAGAGACTTGCGGTACACGGCTGTTAGAAGGGGGACAAGTTCTTTCGCATACTCTGTGTAGAATCGAATTGGTATCCCGTCAGGTCCAGTGGACTTTCCTCTGTTGAGTGATTCCAGTTGCATTTCTATTCCTTGGACACTTATTTGGATGTCAGCCATTTTTTCGTTTGTGCGAGGACTTAGAGAAGGAACTGCAGTGCGGTCTTCCTCTGTGAAACAGCTTTGGAAAAAGGTGTTTAGTATTTCAGCTTTATGCGTGTCATCCTCTGTTTCAATGCCATCATCATTCCGGAGTGTCTGGATATGCTGTTTCGAGCCACTTACTGATTTAACGTAAGACCAGAACGTCCTAGGATCTTCTGTCAAGTCGGTACATAGAATTTTACTTTCGAATTCACTGAACGCTTCACGCATAGCCCTCCTTACGCTAACTTTGACATCGTTTAGCTTCTGTTTGTCTGAGAGGTTTTGGCTGCGTTTAAACTTGGAGTGAAGCTCTCTTTGCTTTCGCAGTAGTTTCCTAACTTTGTTGTTGTACCACGATGGGTTTTTCCCGTCCCTCACAGTTTTACTCGGCACGTACCTGTCTAAAACGCATTTTACGATTGCCTTGAACTTTTTCCATAAACACTCAACATTGTCAGTGTCGGAACAGAAATTTTCGTTTTGATCTGTTAGGTAGTCTGAAATCTGCCTTCTATTACTCTTGCTAAACAGATAAACCTTCCTCCCTTTTTTTATATTCCTATTAACTTCCATATTCAGGGATGCTGCAACGGCCTTATGATCACTGATTCCCTATTCTGCACATACAGAGTCGAAAAGTTCGGGTCTGTTTGTTATCAGTAGGTCCAAGATGTTATCTCCACGAGTCGGTTCTCTGTTTAATTGCTCGAGGTAATTTCCGGATAGTGCACTCAGTATAATGTCACTCGATGCTCTGTCCCTACCACCCGTAATAAACATCTGAGTGTCCCAGTCTATATCTGGTAAATTGAAATCTCCACCTAAGACTATAACATGCTGAGAAAATTTATGTGAAATGTATTCCAAATTTTCTCTCAGTTGTTCTGCCACTAATGCTGCTGAGTCGGGAGGTCGGTAAAAGGAGCCAATTATTAACCTAGCTCGGTTGTTGAGTGTAACCTCCACCCATAATAATTCACAGGAATTATCCACTTCTACTTCACTACAGGATAAACTCCACCACCGGTTGCATGCAATCTATCCTTTCTAAACACCGTCTGTACCTTTGTAAAAATTTCGGCAGAATTTATCTCTGGCTTCAGCCAGCTTTCTGTACCTATAACGATTTCAGCTTCGGTGCTTTCTATCAGTGCTGGAAGTTCCGGTACTTTATGTTGCCCCTCATGGTAAGCCATCCTGGGCTTATGTTTCAGCAAGATAATTCCTGCCCACACACAGCGAGAGCTTCTGCTGTTTGTATCCGTGCTTACCAAACCATACCTTGGCCAGTAAGGTTGCTGGATCTCTCCCCAGTTGAGAACATTTGGATCATTATGGGCAGGGCCCTCCAATCAGCTAGGTGTCTTGGTGATCTAACCCGCCAATTGGACATAATTTGGCACAATAGCCGCCAGGAAGACATCCAGCAACTCTGTCAATCAATCCCAAATCGATTAACTGTCTGCACAGGGGCAAGAGGTGGACCAACGCCCTCGCGACCGCTACGGTCGCAGGTTCGAATCCTGCCTCGGGCATGGATGTGTGTGATGTCCTTAGGTTAGTTAGGTTTAACTAGTTCTAAGTTCTAGGGGACTGATGACCTCAGAAGTTAAGTCCCACAATGCTCAGAGCCATTTGAACCATTTGGACCAACGCGTTATTGACTTGTTCAATTTGTGACGCTCTTTCTATTGCATAAATCCTTCATTTTCTTTTCACCCTAGAAGCGTCGCTCTCTGACGTGAGATGCACCTTCCAAATGTATGGATAACAAACTGTATTGAGACTTCCTGGCAAATTATAACTGCGTGCCGGACCGGGCCGCGAACGCGGAACCCTTGCCTTCCGCGGGCAAGTGCTCTACCGACAGAGCTAGCCAAACACGACTCAGGACCAGGTCTCACAGCTTTACCTCCGTTGTAGCTCAGTCGCTAGAGCAGTTGTCCATGAAAAGCAAAAGTCCCAGATTCCATTCATGGTCCGGCACACAATTTTAAACTGCTCATCAGCGCACACTTCGCATCAAAGAAAAAATTAATTCTGTTAGATGGATCGAGAACGACTATTTAGCTTGCGGACGACGTTGTCCACCATCTCACAAGTGAATACTGAGAGCTGAAGATACACTTTTAGATTAATGCCGACAGCAAAAGAAAAATTGAAAAATTTGGATCATTGTGCTATTGTTCGACTATTTTGAAGAAAAGAATTGTACCTGTGGCACATAATTACATATTTTTAAAATTGTATGTGATAGTTAACATTGCATCAAATACCGATGAGAATGTATATCAAGTTTTCAGCTAGGCAGTGTACGCGCTGTTTTTGTCTCAGATTTCGGAAATCAAAAACAGCTGCGCACCGCCTATGCATAGGCTATCAAAGTGGTTGAAGTATTCGGAACAAAAGGAAATGAGATGACGTGCAGTGACCTCAGCATTTAAAATTTAGTATTTCAGTAAATCTAATCAGACTCATTATTAAATTTTGCAAGAATGTATACTGGTATTCATTTCTTAATTAATGAAAACGTTGTATCATACTGATAACGGAACACGAATGTACAGAATGAATCAAATGTACCGTCATCACTTTGGAGCAAAAGTAATGATTGCACAATTTTTTTCCTCGACGATACGGTTACTAACTTTCGAGAGGGCTGTCTGAAGACTATAGTATCAAAAATCTTGGTACGAAATTTTGATTCAGATTCACAAATGACGTGAGACGGATTACCATATTTTAGACGTGGTAATTAAACCAAGGCAAACAGTGCGAATGTACACGTTAACCATCTATCCAGCAGTGAAAGACTCTCTCAGACGAATATAATAGAACAATGAATCTGTCATAAGATTCGACAGCCACTTTAAGAGAAAAGCAGAGAGCTTTAATTATTTGCTAGCTGCGATGTTCCTAAGGTAAGCGTTAGCTGGACCATAGCAGTGTTTCATCGTTGTGATGCATTAATACAGAGCTGGAGGTGGGAGTAGCGGCGCGAGGGAGAAACACAGCCGAGGCGGAAGCGAGCTGGCAACTGAAACAGCGCTAGGTGAATGACACTTTAAAGCTAATCGCCCGAACCGCGCAGCCACTGTCAAGAGCTTCGCCCCACGCCGATAACCTGATCAGAGTGCTACAAAACTATTCTCGTTCGATGCTCGATTGCTACCCGGAAGCTAGTCTTCCGGGAGCTGCAGACTCAAATAAAGCTAGCAGCTTTATTGTTATTGCGACCAACACCACTTCGCGGGTGCTATACGCGTATCGCGTCGAAATCTGCATTGTCGTTTTGCTCTACACGTATCGTGCTTTCTAGACCGTGTTGGTCTCTTGCACACTCCTGTTATTGGATTCGTCAAACAGTTATTGTTGCCGTGCGTAACACGGAAGGTACGTTGCAGTTTTTTGTTTCAGCGTCTCTTCTGGGAAGCATCTGTAGTACAGTTTCCATCATATGTTGGAAATGCGATTGCCGGTATCTAACAACTAGATTTCAAATTTTCATTTGGTGTAATTCCTCATTATACACCAGACTCTAATTATTCTCTCGTACACGAAAGAGTTTGGTAGAATCTCACTTTAAGCGGAATCTGATTTGTACATAGCTTTCTTTAACCATATTACGTCAATGATAGTGATAAATTTCTTAATTACAATTCCTAATTCAGTTTCCTGTACAAACTGAACACAGCGAGAACTTCTATTGGGGCAATTTAGTCAAGACTGTATTAGAAACAGAAAAGAGCTATAGGAAATGTTAATAAACAGTACGATTATGTTTTGTTGTTTCTTTCTCTGCAGCTTGGTAGCTTCCGCTTCGATGTGATGCTCTTTCTACTGACATGTAAACCGAGTGGTTATTTTCGAAGCATTTGTCTCGAATACAACTATCACAGGCGAACCAGAGCAGTTCGTCTGTTGTGATGACTAGACACGAATTTTAGAAGGCGGTGAGTGAAACGCATTAACGCATGGGGATACAGAATGTACTTCGGGTTCATGAACTGTTGCGTTGCTTAGCAGCGTTAATTGCATTAGCAAAAGATCGCACCTGCCTGAAATATCTCCTGAGGCAACGAAACGAAAATACTGACGTCAGCAACAGGCATGCTAGGTGATTTTGCAGCACAGCTTGCCCGCCAATTGCGTAATGCGTTTCCGCGGCGACAGCGACGCGATCTGCGCAGCGTCGTATACAAAACGAACAGCGTCGCACGGTAAACTTCGGGCGCGTTTAGTATTGTCGGCAGGTCGCAGGATCAGGAATTGTTGGCGCGGGAGAGAAAAGTCGTGCCTTATAAATAGCGTTCGATGCAACGTAAGGCCGCTTTAAAGAGATAGACTGTAGAAGCTGACATGAGCGCTAGCTAGGGCGTTGACCCGGCAGCGCGCCAGCGCTACAACACAGGTATAGCCTGCCGCCTATGCTCTCGCTCGCATGCCTACGGCTGCTGTTTCATTTCTTACGTTACAACAACTGTACACACACTGAAAGCGTTATATACCAAAGTGGTGAGGTTTCGAAGCAAAGGCGCACTAGCCTGAGACGAATGCGGAGTTCTTTTTCAGGAGTTTACTTCGCAGTTATCTTTGCCTTTCGATGGCACTGTGAAGGTTGCTTAGTGTACAACTCTGTTCGTCGTCCACGGACAGTCTTTCGAATAACATTTGAATGTTGTTGACGAGAGTAACTGAAATAATGTAGCAGAGAAAAATTGCTAATAGATGCGCAAATTGTATGGAACTGAACTTATTTATTGCACTAAGCACAAATGCGATGTCGAAGTAGAAGTAACCGAGACAAAAAAGAAATTTATGAATGTATCACGACTCACTCGCAAGGCAACCCAGGAGCAGGGAATCTCAGAGAGACAACCCAGGAGCATGGAATCTCACCGTGACCTTGAGATAAGGACGAAATAATCCGATTTGCAAGGTGATTTGGGTTAAGCCGGCGAGGGGCTTCTGGCTGCATTCATTGCGGCTAGTAGTTACAGGCGCATCACTTAGCAGACTTCTCTGACGCAACGGCGAGTTGCCGGCATTCCACGGAAAAATTACAAGCCAGCGACGACGCAGCCGCCGAGGTCATTCCTTCGGAGGTCAGACGCGCGCGCTACGAGATAACAAATACCCCGCGTGCTACCTCGCTGTGCGAAAGGCAGCTTTCTCTGCTCGGATATTATCGAAAGCTCTCTCGTTTGTGCACAGCGATAGACAGGGGCGTGCAGCGTTTGAAGAGATTCGTTAAATTGCCAGGTTCAAAAATGGCTCTGAGCACTATGGGACTTAACATCTATGGTCATCAGTCCCCTAGAACTTAGAACTACTTAAACCTAACCAACCTAAGGACAGCACACAACACCCAGTCATCACGAGGCAGAGAAAATTTGCCAGGCGCTGCCAAGTAAAGACGAGAATGCGAGGCGGAAGACTTGCAAGAAAAACACTCGATGCAAATAATTTTTCTTTCACGTACGTTAAGTCAGTTGATTTAACGCGATGCGTTGAGAAGATTTCCCGGCTGCTGTTGCTCACAGTCGCCATGCGGTTGTGCGAATCGAGAGGGAAGAGTAAACATTGTTATTATAAACAATGGCTGTAAATAGAACCTCTGCTTTTACATTAGAGGACCGGCATGGCAACAGCGTTCGTAGAATATTCCACGTGCCGACTAAAACTGTAGCTTGCAGCCAGGGCTAAGGCGTACAGACGCCCGAGCTTCAAAAAGTAACGTACGACGACCACGTGACCCGCACAGGATTCTACGTGGAAGCGTCTTTTGTCTATCGCCCACAGCGAAAGCTCAGTTTGCTTTAACTTGTGTGCGAACGATTCCCCACTTCTTGGGCACTGGTTGGGAAGGCAGAATGATGCTCAGTGTATCCCAAACATTAATCGGCGCGGACTGTCCCGCTTTAAACGGCCGTCCGGGTCATTGACACCGCGTGACAATACGTTTAGGGATTAGTGGTCGCGGTGCCGCGCAATTGTCAATCGCGCAATCGAGGCACAGAAGTTAGTTCTAGACGCGTGCACGGCAAGCGCAGCGTAACGCAGTCGGTAATAGTGCGTGCTTTATGCGTGCACCGAGGACGCACGCCGAGTCACGTGCGCGCACCGCGACTTTCACACCGGCGGACGCGCACGTTATTTCAGCGGCGGCAAAACACTGTCGCGCAGTAGCACACAAAATAAATAAACGGCCGAGGTCGGGACGCGCTGCGTGTCGAGCCGGCGACGCGAATACATATATTCGGGCGTTATCTGGCGGCGGCCGATAAGAAAAAGCGCTCGGGAAGGAGCGCGGGTCATCGGCCGCGGCCGGCGGAAAACAGAAAAATTGCGTGCCGCGAACTTACCGGAGCGTGGAGCGTGGAGCGCGCCGCGCCGCACATACACACCGTACACACTCTGCCAACAGACTGCGCCCGCGCTCCCTCTACAGCTGCCCGGCTCGCCGTGACGTCACCAAACTTTGACATTTCAGTCATTCACCTCGGCGGAGGTGGCGGCGGGGGAGGGGGGCCGCGCGGCCGGTGAAGGGGGGAGGGGGGCGAAGGGGAGGGGCCGCTCCGCCCGCCGCCGCCGCCGCCACCACCGACACTCAGCTGTTTTAGAACGCGCACGCATCGATTCGAGAGCAATGACTGATTCCCGCTCTATTAATAATGCGCCGGCGGCCGTGTCGTCACGCAGTGTCCTTCTGGTTTCCTCGGCCGGCGCGCGCACTGGCCTCTGCTCAGGGTGCGTCGCATCTCGCGCGCTGTGGGTGTCGGTCTTGGTCTGACCCTCACCTTTACAGGTTTGCGCTGTTTCGTGCGTGCACTGAGTATATGTGGGGCCGTGCGCTATTCACTATATTGCATCTCAGTATCAGGCTCGTCGACTACGGCGTTTATTCTGCCTCCGCACGTCTTTTGACGGTGAAACGCCTTTTGTATTACAAGTTAAAGCCATATTGGCTGTCAATGGACAGTGACTGTTTCAAAACCATGGAAAATATGTTGACTTACTGAAAGTGGTTAATGAATCAAATTTTCGAAATATAATTTTCATTCTTCAAGCTACTGTGGCTATAGCGAAGAATATAGACGGAACATGACACAGTGTTGAAGTAGACAACGACGTCAAAGTACTGCATACTTTAGAAGAAAGCTGGAAAATTTACATCTTGAAGGAAATGGAATTTTTCAATCTAGAGCCAAATCTGGAAAAACGACAGCCTCAATGAAATCACAGATTCTAAGAACTCACATTTCTTCACCAAACTGAACTGTTGAAACAGAAAATACGGAGAAGTTAACAGCATATATATAAATTTGAGGCCGGATGAATGGCCGAGCGGTTCTAGGCGCTTCAGTTTGGAACCGCTCTGCTGCTACGGTCCCAGGTTCGAATCCTGCCTCAGGCATGGATGTGTGTGATGTCCTTAGTTTAGTTGGGTTAAGTAGTTGTAAGTCTAGGCGACTGATGACCTCAGACGTTGAGACCCATAGTGCTTAGAGCCATCTGAACCATTTAAATTTGGGCTCCAATAGCAATATCTTTGTAATACTTTAAAATAATTTTTATATTGTCATTCTAACATCAGATTGTCACCGCCTCTCCTCTACATATAAAAAAAGAGTGCCCGTTTGCTTGTTTGTTTGTAATTCAAACAAATGTATAGTTTTATTTCGATCTTGATGAAATTTTGCGACCTTCAAGGCAAGAAGATGATCACCGTCTACATAATATTTCGTAATCTGACTAAAACATAATGTGTATGCAATATATAAAGGAGAAAGGTTGTTACCAAAAATCTCCAACAGTTCTCGGTCGATTTACTTCAGATTTCTACTCGATCCCCTAATCAACATTTGGGAGAGCATAGGTTACATATTTTTAATATACGCAATATACGGGGTGCCAGTTACTGAACTATATGAAAAAATGTAAATTAGTTATAAAGTACAGCGTGCACACACTTTATTTGACATGTAAACGTCACAACAGATATTTATGTGCGATATGCATGCCATCATTGGCGATGATGTGGCGCAGACGAATAGTGAAACTCTGCATGACCCGCTGAGGTATCGGAACTTCGATGCTGCCGATGACCTCCTGAATGGCTGTTTTCACTTCAGCAATGGTTTTGGGGCTATTGCTGTACACCTTATCTTTAATATAGCCCAAAAAAGAAGGAGTCGCATGTGTTCAGATGAGAATATGGCAGCCAAACGAGGCCCATGCTAGTCGCCTCTGGGTACCCTAGAGCCAGAATGCGGTCCTCAAAATGGTCCTCCAGGACATCAAGCATCCTCTTGCTTCGGTAGGATCGAGGGCCGTGTTGAATGAACCACATCTTGTCGAAATCAGGGTCACTTTGGATAATGGGGATGAAATCATCTTTCAAAATTTTCACGTACCGTTCGGTAGTCACCTTGCCATCAAGCAGTATTGCATCAGTTATTCCGCGACTGGACATGCACATCACACAGTCACCATTGAGAGTGAAGAGACATCTCGACCGCGAAATCCGGATTCTCAGTCCCCCAAATGCGCCAATTTTGCTTATTGACGAACCCATCCAAATGAAAGTGGGCTTCGTCGCTAAACCAACCCATACATGGATATACCAATTCCCATCATGCCCCGCGAACACCCGTGCTATTTGAAACATCCTAACGCAAACCGCTCAGAAGTTACGACGATTTTATTTCATATAGTTCAATAATTGCTACCCTGTATGTATAAAGGAGAAACTTTGTTACCAAACATCTCGAAAAGCATTTGACCGATTTATTTCAAAGGTCTTGGCCGATTTACTTCAGATTTCTACATTCAGATGAAACAGTGAAGAAAATTCATGAAAAATTAAACTTCCAAACAAACGATAGTAGCATCAGACGTCACTAACCGCGGGACGAGCGACAGCTCGAAAAGTGAACAGAAAAACGATTGCCAACTCTTATTTATTGATTAGTTGCCGTTGTTACATTTACAGCGGAACAGGCTGGTCGTTAAAAACTATTGCCAAAAGTAAACTTCACGGAATATGCCGCAGGTGAAGACATATTCATTCTTCGCGTCCCGTGGATATCCAGTGGTTGAAATATGCCCTTCGATTTAAAGCGATTACAGTTTCCCATGGGGTCTGCATTCACTGTGAGTATCAACATGGCACAGGGTCGATCACTTTGATTAGCGGATATTAAACATTCCGGGCAACGTCGGGAACTGAAGCTGGTATTGTAATACATGTCGTTGATCAACACCAGAGATGCGACAGCAAGAAGTGCAGAAGACAGTGAAAGTGAATGCTAACACCAGGATCGACACATCGATAGTTAAATCGAAACAAGATTTGATTTGACGGTCATCTTGTTTCTATTGTACAATAGAGTTGATGGTGCTGTCGTGTTTTAAGTGTCCCTTGTAAGTTTACGACCAGTGGTTAACAAGTTGCAGAAGCCATAAAAGTGGAGCTACCTGACTGCCATTTCATATAAACACACTGGGTGAGTATTTCAGATTTTTCATGTGAACAGCAGACCAATAAAGGAAGTAAATATTCCCTCGTATTATATATCCCTCCTCATTCTCCGCAAGAGAGCACAGAACGTGCCAAGACTGTACAAAACGACTTCAATATCTATGCCCACTTTTGTTAAACGTTTTCGTATTACCACTGTAGCCTGAAGCTCTAAATTTGTTGCTACGTTATATGGTTTAAGAATGTCTACAAACTTTGTGACTGTTGTGGTCTCTGAAAAACCTTTACATACCTCCTATATTCACTGAGATAGTCAGCTATGGTACTGAAAAGGATCCAGATACTGTTTCACGTGTGGAGGATTTAGCAGTCATTCCTGCCATTTTCCAGTGAAAGCTGATTGGTATGGAAGTCGCTAAAGAGACTAAGATCTGGAGTGGCAAGTTCCAAGGACAATATGAGGAAATGTGGCTTTAATATTGATGACACAAATTGTGAATGCAGACATGAGCGAACCACAAGCCGCATGCTTCAATGACGTCTGTGCCCGACATCATCCCCGGAAGATAGCTGTCATTCATATCCTCCCGAGATTCTCGGAGGTTGCAAAGTTATGAGCACATGTGTTATGAAGAAACAAGTTCACCACGTGTGTTATATTTTCCCAGTCTAATTTGGCTATTTCCTGATCTGACTGTGTGCTGGTATTTTTCTGAGACGAGAATAATAATAATAATATCGACCATCCAAGTTCTGCTTCCATTTCTGCAAATGCCGTGTTACGTCTCCTGACAAACAGATAGAGGAGGTTCTTTCTCTTGTGCCTTTATCACGCATCGGCGCAGGGTCGGCATGGTTATTAACGGATCTGGCGTGGTTAATTAAGAAGTGGGCAAATGCCCTTCCTGTCGTCACCTGTTACCCTCGGGGCGGAATATGTGTACCACAATCGTCTGCGTGTAGCGCCAATCATGTGAAAATGAGTAAAACTTTCTAAATGCCTGCGAATCATTAATTGAGGTGGGACTTGGGTAACAGCCCGGTATTCTCCTAGTGGGACGTGGGAAACCACCTAAATACCACACCCAGGCTGGCCGACACACCGATCCCCGTCGCTAATCCGCCAAGGCGGATCTTATGCGGGCCCGGCGCATTTCCCAGTCCCGAAAGAGGCGCCTTAACACGCACGGGTGTCCAGATGGATTAAGCAGATAGAAGAACTCGGCAGTATAAAATTCTTCGTATTACAACTTGCTAATAAATTCAGTTGGGAGGAACATACCACAGAACTTCTGAAACGGCTGAACAGATCTTTGTGTGCAATTCCAGTGTTCTTAGACATAGGTGGTATAAAAATAAAAAAGATAGCAAACATCGCTTGCTTTCATTCCGTAATATCATAATGAACTGCTTTTTGGGTAACTCGTCAAGCAAAGTTAAAGTATTGGCTCTGAGCACTATGGGACGTCTATGGTCATCAGTCCCCTAGAAAAAGCTAAAGTATTCTGAGTAAAAAACACGTAATATGAATTATTTGTGATATGTACATATGTACAAATGAACGTCCTGAAAGACCTCTTCAAGGAACTGGGGATATTAATACCTGCTTCATAACACATTTATTTCACAATGGATTTTGTCATAAATAACAGGTATAACTCTTCCCAACCAACAGCTCGGTTCATAGAATCAAAACTAGGAATGAGAATAATGTAGATAACGACTTCCAATCATTTACTTTGGTCTAGAAAGTTGTACGTTATACAGGAAAACACATACTTTCTATAACTTGTCACGAACCATAAAAAGTTTAGTTACTAATCAGTAGAAGCCTAAAGGTTGTCTTGGTGGCCACAGCACTCTACACCATTGACGAATTTCTAAACAGAAGCCACTGACGTACATACTATTAATAATATTAATTAACGCGAGTGTTACGTAAAATCTGACTTTTGCAAATTTTCAATACTAATACAACGTATTAATACGTTATATATATATATATATATATATAACGTATTCTTCTTTTATGACATGCTCCACATCCTTCTGGATCTCTTCACTATGGGTATATCGAACAAAAGGTATATCTAACCAAAAGTATAGCTAACAGCCATTATGGAGAACACTTTTCTGTTGTGGGTGCCCTTGAAAAAATTACGTGTAGTCCTACTGTTAAACCATATACTGGTGTTGTCTACACAGGAAATCCCTCTTGTCTAATCTTTTCCATGTCACAGAGGGCAGTGGCGAAGTAATAAGAAACTCAACTCAGAACCTCACCAGTTCGAACTAAAGAAATCGAGATGCTTGCTAACAGTCAATTAGTAACAGCGTGTAATTTAGATGCTTAGAGATTCTAAACAACAACCTTTGCAAGAAACAAATAATTTTAGCAATACATAATTTAGTCATTCTAAGGGTAATCATAATGTTGTAATTAGCTCCTCGCAAAAATGAAGTTAGATAATTAAATTTTTTCTATGTTTCCAGTTATATATCACCAATATTGGTACACACTGAAAGTCTTGCACCACAGCATCATAGCACTCCGCCAGGGTAACCAAAACAAAAGTGATGTATCATTAGGACACTCGTTCTCTGCGTCTGAAGGGAAACAACGATGGAGAAATCCTTCCTGAGTTTTTGCAAGTCTACGGTAACAATGCATCATCATATGGTGGTGCAGGTTATTCCAGTGTGGTCAAACGAGTCTAAAATAACGAAGAAGTGGCAGAGCATCCTTCCGACAATGGAAAGAGGAGTGGAAACCCTGGTGCTTGAACACTTGCGTATCACAATCGAGACTATAGTGGAAACAATAAAATTCAGTCATGGATCAGTTTTCACCATCTTGCACCACTCTCTAAATATGACAAATGCCGCCATGCGCTGGGTTCCGCAATTGGTCACACGCATTTTAAAAGCCCGCCGACCCGAGGCAGCAGCAGAAATGTTGCAGCTGTGTCTAGCCAATCCAGATGGCTTCTTCATCCACGTAATCAACATGGACGAGCGCTGGCTGTATCAGTGTCACCTCGAGACATAGGGGCTAAGCGAGCAGGCGAAAACCAACCATCATTGGACAAGGTGTTGCTAAGCGTCTTTTGGGAACGCCATGGTGTAGAAATAACAGATTATGGCCGTAAATGGCAAACGTCACAGGAGCATACTACTACCAGAATCCTCTGACAAGGTTATGGTAAGCCGCAAGACGAAACATCGCATCAGCTTGTCCAAGGGGGTGTTTTTGCTCCACGATAACGCCTCTACTCAATCTGTACAGGATACATTCACACAGCCTGCATCCCAGGGCTATCAACGTTTGCCTCTCGCCCGCCCCCAACTCCCCACACCTCCCCATATTCTTCTGACATAGCGTCCAGTGACTTCTTCCTCTTTCCTCGGATGATTATCTGTAGAGTTGCACTCTGCCAAAACTACGGTTCGGTAGTTTTGGTACAGTACACAAACGACGCAGTAAATCGTAGGATTACCGGTAGCATTGGTAAGGAAAGAAACATAAATGAATGTGTGATAGAGGGACTGTTTATTGTTCGTTTGTTTTGTAGATAATTAGAACCGCACATCGTTCAGTGTTAGTCCATTGTGTATTTTATATCCTTACAAAATGTAAATTGCATTTAATAAGTAAAAACTGATAGGTGCTTCCGGTTTCTGGGAGAATCTAGTAAGACAGTGACGGCATCCACAAACAAAGCGATCAAAATAAGTTAACGTCCGATATGCATCACACCTAACATACAAGTAACGCGGTTACGATCTTAACTGACCAAAGCTACTAGGAAAACTACCGAAGTCTACGCTTGCTTGCGGTAGCCTACGGTAGTTTTACAACTTTAATTACCTGACATGCATCTCCACAATTTCGAACGGGCGACTTTCGACGTCTTTGTTTTGTGCAGTTATTATAATTCGACAACACAAACTATGTTTTACATAGTGAGTTGTGCACCTACGTTAATCTCTTAGATACAGATAACTGTAAGTAATACCATCAAGTCAACATCGTGATGTAACTAATTCCAGACAAGACATCATGAGGTAGCTAATTCTGAATACTTACCCACATTCACTTCTTACTTGTTTCTATTTTACCTGTCTTGTCAAGCCCATACATCGACCTAAACAATGCTACAAACAAACATTAAAAAATTGCATAGTCTGATGATGAGGCGCTATGCGACTCGAAACATAAAAAATACCTACCATCACAAAATGCGATTGGTTGGTATCTTTCCTGATACCTTTGTTCTTCAAACTATTAACCTCCAGACACCGTTGTATACATCAGTGGTGCTCAACCCGTCGATCGCGATCTCCATAGCTTCATGAGCCAATCTTTCAAAACGTTTGCCTGGAATCTGTTTAAATGAACTTTTTTTGTAGACGACCAGTCTGTTGACAATGCGTGTTTCGCATGGTATTTGTAGGCGGTAAATCTGACAACCCTGTCTGCGCCTCTTGCGTCTCCATCTGCATTTCACAGCCTTTAATGCTCACGCCAAACAACAGTCATACGTCCTGCGTGCTGATGTTACTACTCACCAACTGTCAACGTGGCGCGTTGTGAGCAGGGGTTACGGTGAGCGGGCAGAGCGTTTGGAGTTTGCTGCGAGATGAGGTGTAGTGTACGATGCGGGGGAGATCAAGCTCCGCCTGCAGTAGGCAACACAAGCATCTGTTTTCGAGCTTCCACGAAACAACAATGTGCGCAGCGGAGGTAATGATCAGTTTAATACTTTGTGTTATCGAAACTGAGATTGCTGTTTGTATTGACATGTCAAATAACCGCCTCGTCACTCCTTTTTGAAACCATCGCGACAAAGCAGTCAACACCGATTAATAGTATGCTGTGTAACTGGCAACGAACGTCTCCAAACCACTACTGCTCGAAGTCTCCCAACGACTATATGCTGTGTATGAATTGTGATTGGACAGTTGATTCCTTGATGATGCTACAAACTCCCAGGGATGGTGGAGGGCTGGCCGGAGTGGCCGAGCGGTTCTAGGCGCTTCAGTCTGGAACCGCGCGACCGCTACGGTCGCAGGTTCGAATCCTACCTCGGGCATGGGTGTGTGTGATGTCCTTAGGTTAGTTAGGTTTAAGTAGTTCTAAGTTCTAGGGGACTGATGACCTCCGATGTTAAATCCCATAGTGCTCAAAGCCATTTGAACGTGGTTTTTTTTTTTTTTTTTTGGTGGAGGAGGGTAACTGTATCAATTTGAAGTAAGGGATCCTGGTCCAGAAACGACCGAGCTGAACGTTATAGGTGAAAACCTTCCTGATATCTCTTAGAATGGAATACATTTATCAATATTAGTGCTGCTAAGATTTTAGGGTAAGAGGCTTTATGAAAGTACAAGAAAAAAAATTACAGTAAAAAATGCATACTTGCTCAGTAGAAGAGACCTTTTTCACAGTAGCGTAGATGAAAAAGTGCTCATAGCTCTTAAGGTATACCTTTTACAGCCCATGTCTAATGGACTTTTTTTCTTGTTTGGTCCATACTACCTCTTCGGAAAGTTGCCTACCCTCAAATCTTAATAACAACAGCACCGGTACATGTATTCCACTGTCAGAGGAATCAAAACTACTTTCGCTTATGACTCGGTCGTTTCTGGACCAGGGTCCTTTACCTCAAATTGATACATTTACCTTTCTCCATTATCCCTGGAAGTCTGTAATCATGGAATCATCCTGTATGTCATGATTGTATATGACGTTTTTGTATGTTTCGTCATTAATGTATTACGTTCGTCTTAGCTATCGTAGAATATAAGGTTCTCGCGGAAAATAAATGAATAAATAAATAAACGGACAGAATTTGGCTATTTCAAGAGACCAATAGAGACTGTAACTAGATTCCACTGATTCCGTAGTATGTCTTGCAGAATGGCCATAAGAACGTGATAAGAGAAACGATTTTTTGTACGCACATAAACCTATCGTGTAACACGTTATCATTGGAATCACGTCTATGTTGGATCTGGATACGTGTTGACACTGTGTTGGGCGGGGTGCCACCTAAGATAATTCAAAAGCTTTGGGACGATTAATAAAGCTCATTTTTATTCTTTATCCTTCTGGCCTATATCAAAGTTTACTTGTAACTTTTTACTAGAGTGACAAGATCTGCCGCGCGGGATTAGCCGAGCGGTCTAGGGCCCTGCAGTCATGGACTGTGTGGCTGGTCCCGGCGGAGGTTCGAGTCCGCCATCGGGCATGGGTGTGTGTGTTTGTCCTTAGGATAATATACGTTAAGTAGTGTGTAAGCTTAGGGACTGATGACCTTAGCAGTTAAGTTCCATAAGATTTCACACACATTTGAACATTTTTGACAAGATCCCGGAGTATATCGTTGTTCGACAAGGAGAGTTCTTATTTTCAGATACTTACATAGGCTGTCTCAGTTCGGCATGTGATCGGTATTTCAGGGTGCAGTTTATCATTTAACAGTCTAGTAAAATGTGTGATTTATTGAGTAACCATTGAGCATTAACAGTACACATGTTTACATGTTTCGAGATCATGACTGAAAGGCACTTCAGAGATTGTGGCAGCCAGAACCATGTTAGAGTCGACTATAATCTCGTAAGACTGGCTCCTCCATACCCTCATAAGAGCTTGTCCATTGGAATCATATGAGGTGACGGTATCGGCCATGGCCTCACTACGACAATTCCTAGCCTATCACTAATACCGTATTCTTGCTTCAGTATTCTTGATAAGAAATAAGTTACGAAATAACTGGTCGAGAGCTTTGACTTTTCTCATTGAGCAGACGTGTATTTAGTTACGTGCAACCTCAAGAAAATCTCAATTTCACGCAAAGTGCTCAAGTCAGGATTGCGTAGTGCTGAGTCTTGGTACCTCTCCTTCAAATGATAGTCCTTCTGAGCCTGTTACACGATTAACACTCTTGAACAGGTTACGTCGAATTAACATCCACTTACATTTACATCTACATCTACAGCGTGACAATTATTGAACTATATGAAATAAAATCGTCATAACTTCTGAGCGGTTTGGGCTAGGACGTTCGAACTGCACGGTTGGTCACGGGACATGTTGGGAATTAGTATGTGCGTGTAGTTTGGTTTAACGACGAAGCCCACTTTCATTTGGATGGATTCGTCAATAAGCAAAATTGGCGCATTTGGGGAACTGAGAATCCGCATTTCGCTATAGAGAAGGCTCTTAACACTCTGTATGTGACTGGGTGGTGTGCAACGTCCAGTCACGGAATAATCGGTGCGATATTCCTTGATGGCATGGTAACTACCGAACGGTACGTGAAGGTTTTGGAAGATGATTCTATCCCCGTTATCCAGAGTGACACTTATTTCGACAAGATGTGGCTCACGCAAGATGGAGCTCGACCCCATCGAAGCAGAAGAGTGGTTGATGTCCTGGAGGAGCAGTTTGGGGAACGCATTCTGGCTCTGGGGTACCCAGATGCCACTGGCATGGGTCTCGTTTGGCTGCCATATTGTCCGGATCTGAACACATGCGACTCCTTGTTACCGGGCTATATTAAAGACAAGATGTTCTGCTATACCCCCAAAACTATTGCTGAGGTGAAAACAGCCATTCAGGAAGTAATCGATAGCATCGATGTTCCGACACTTCAGCAGGTCATGCAGAATTTCGCTATTCGTCTGCTCCACATCACAAATGATGGCAGGCATATCGAACATGTCATAACCTAAATCCGAAAATCTGTAGTGACATTTGCATGTCGAATAACGTCTGTGCACGCCGTAGTTTATAACTAATTTACGTTTTCTTTTCCTTTTGGTTCAATAATTGTCAGTCTGTTCATGTATTTACTTACTCTGGAAGTCACCATTTGGTACATGGCTCAGGGTCGTTCAAAAATGGTTCAAATGGCTCTGAGCACTATGGGACTTAACATCTGAGGTCATCAGTCCCCTAGAACTTAGAACTACTTAAACCTAACTAACCTAAGGACATCACACACACCCATGCCCGAGGCAGGATTCGAACCTGCGACCGTAGCAGTCCCGCGGTTCCGGACTGAAGCGCCTAGAACGGCACGGCCACCGCGGCCGGCTCAGGGTCGTTCCCTATGCTCTCCACTCGCAAATGAAGCGAGAGAAAAATGACAATCCATATGAGTGCGAACCCTAACTTATCTCGTTTTCACGGTCTTTACTCAAGGAGTCCGTTTGTGGCATAAAAACCGTCCTGTCGGTTCTCTAAACTTTCTCGATAGCGAAAGAGCGTCTGCTTCTATCCATCTATTCCCATTTGAGTTTGCGGAGAATTTCCGTGATAATCGCGTGTTGATCGAACCTACCAGTAACAAATCTAGCAGCGCGCCTCTAAATTGCTTCGATCTGGTGAGGATCCCAAACACTCGAGTAGTACTCAAGAATGGGTCGCACAAGTGTGCACGAGCTATACTTTCCTAGAATTCTCCTAATAAACAGAAGTCGACCACTGGACTGCCCTACAAATTGCTTTTTGCATTTCTTACCGCTTTGCTTCCGTCAAGCTGTACTCCAGTAATACTGCATTCGATAACTACATATTGTTTTTCTTACTCATCGACATTAACTTACATTTTACTACATTTAGAGCAAGTTGCCAGTCATACATCAAATAAATATTCTGTGTAAGTCATCCTGAATACCCCAATAATCACTCATCTACAACACTTCCCCGTGCACTACAGCGTCATCAGCAAACAGTCGCAGATTGCTCGTCACCTTATCAGATCTTTTATTGCATATAGAGAACAAAAGTGGCTGTAACACACTTCCCTGATGCGCTAGTGACGATACTCTTGTCTCTGAAGAACACTCGCCGTCCACGAGAACGTTCTGGCTTGTATTAGTTAAAAAGTCTTCTAACCACTCTCATATCTTAGAATCCATTTCGTGCTCTCGGTCTATCGTTAATACACTGCAGTGTGGCGCTGCGTCAAACGCTTTCCGGAAATCTAGGAATATGAAATGTCTATTGTCCTTACTTCATAGTTCACAGAATATTGTGGAAGTAAAAAAAGGCGAACTAAGTCTAGCACGAGTGATGCTTTCTAAATTCGTGTTGATTTGCGGATAGAAGCTCTTCGGTCTCAACGACATTTATTATATTCATACTTAGAATATTCTCAAGGCATCCATTTCAGCTCCAAGAAATTACACAAAAAGTGACAAAAAATGGTTCAAATGGCTCTGAGCACTATGCGACTTAACTTCTGAGGACATCAGTCGCCTAGAACTTAGAACTAATGAAACCTAACTAACCTAAGGACATCACACACATCCATGCCCGAGGCAGGATTCGAACCTGCGACCGTAGCAGTCCCGCTGACATTTATGGAGAAAATAATCTAAATACGCAGTTGACTTACTCAAACTGGTGTGATTACTTGATTAAAACATTTAATAAATCCTTTAAAAATGCTTTAACTTTACTGAAATTCCGTATGATTATGCGGCTGTAATTAATCCAAATCAAATCTAAGCCTCTGTGGGCACGTCTACGTTCTACTCGTATTATCCGATAGCATAAACATTCTCATAAAAACTATCTGTTCAGAATTGTTCTCAAAATACTCAGATACATGGATCTGCATTACTAGATTTTCATTATATATGAAAGAGTAGCCAGAAGAAAAGGGACAATTCCTTTTCAGTTACAATACGCACAATTGATTAGGCCAGCTACCGGCACAGATCGCGTTCGTTGTAAACATTTCCAAATACCAAGACGACGGCGCTCGCACTTTAGCATGGCTGATTTGGAAAGCAAAAATTAAAAAAATAATATTATTCTCGTCAGCCCAGCCTATGATGTAAATAATTTAGTCTTTAAAATAGAAAATTGAGAGAATCATCAAAATACAAATAATTTTAATGTGTCTGCTAGCATAGACATCAAAATAAAATGTGTAATGACCCTCCACAGAATACATCAAAAGTTAAAATAAAAGTAGAGAACAAACAGACACGAATAATCATTTTATACGACCTAAAATGACCGCTTCCCTATATACAGGGAATTTAAGGGAACCACAGAATATTGTGGAAGTAAAAGGCGAACTAAGTCCCACACGAGTGAGGCTTTCTAAATTCGGACTGTTGAAGATGCTACCTCATGTAAACATTGTCTCTCGTATGTAAAAATAAATAAACGGAAAAGTGCTTTCTGCTCATTGCACTGCGTACCGATTTGTAAACTCTACTCGGGTTGAAACTCAATGCTTGGATCATCTGTGGATGACATTGGCACGATGGTAGCTCATCTGAGCTTATCTGGACAATTTCGGGGCTTACGCTCATTCCGCTTAACGTTTAGGTTATTGGAGGCTTACTTCATTACCAAAGATATCTAACACGTGAGGGAACAGTGTCCCCCTCCTAAAAGTCTACAAATTCCTTGGAATCTTAGCGTGACATACACTCCGCCTCGCCTTCTGTATGTATCTACTATTCCCCCACTGGCATCCTATACTCTTTAATCCAATTCCCACATCTTTATCTGATCCTAAAGTATCTAGAACCCGATACGTAAACCGCAAAAGTTAATCACAGCACCTTATTTTCTACCGTGTTACCTACAGTTCAAGTGTCATGCTGCGCCATTAAACCCAAAATCTATCTCTCGTGCACCTTCGTATGTTGCCATCCACTCTCGACGGAACTTCAACCAACTCCCACTTCTCAACCACGAAATCGTTCCGACGTGTACTTACTCTACCAACCACAGCCTACAACGTTAGATCCCAGTAATATCTCAACGTGTCTTGTTGTTTCTCCCGCGTTCTCCTTGCCCGCCGGTTAAATACTATATGCCTCCTACTTTTATTCATGGTTCCATACCTATAAAAATATTTTCGTCTCTTTTACTATTTTTTTAAACGTTCCTCGTTTTATCGCATGAACGCCAAACGTATGGTACTGACATAAGTAATCGCAGAATAGGAAATAAAGTAAAATGACACAGTAGAGGAAAGGAATATGGATCTGATGAGATACCTGTACGGTTCTATATAAAGGGCAAATATAGTAGAACTGACAAAGTGCAGGGACGGATTCCTTGCTAGAAATGGAGGAAAAAGCGTCCTTTGAACACGTAGCCGGAAATTCATCGTTGCCACAGTAGGTGCCGCTGACGAATGAAATTTCCTCTGACCGCGTGCTGTGTGTTCCTTCTGTTTTGCAGGCTTTGTGATTGACGGAGCGTACTGTAAGCAGTAGAACGGTCCGGTATTCATGTCGGGGAGAAGCCAAGATGGTGTTTGTCTACGGCGAAGCAGATGGAAATGTTCGAGAAGTGGCACAGCTATACCAAAGCAAGTACCCTCATAGAGACCACTCACATCACACAGCATTTCAAGCTCTTTTTGGGCGTTTGTGTGATCATAGGTTACACCACATTGGTGGTTCACTTGCCTAGAGCTGTTCGTCTCAATATCTTGTATAACCTGGTCCTATAAATCTGGTGTACGCATTGTCCGCCGCCTCGCTGCACGTTCGTCTGTCTGAAAGGACCCATGATCACACAAACGCACAAAAAACGGCTTGAAATGTTATGTGATGTGGCTGGTGTCTGTGAGGGTACATGTTTCGGTATAGCCGTGCTGCCTCTCGACCGTTTCCATCTGCTTGGCCGTACACAAACACCATCTCAGCTTGTTTCCGACGTGAATACCGGACCATTCTGCTGCTTACTGTACACCGCGCCAACTACACAGCCTGCAACAAAGAACACACGGCACCTGGTTAGAGGAACTTTCATTCGTCAGCACCATTAACTGTGGCAACGTTGCATTTCCGGTCACATGTTGACAGAACCTTTTTTTCTCCATTTCCAGTAACGAATCCGTTCCTGCAGTTTGTCGGATTTTTTTTTTTTTTTTTTTTTTTTTTGCCGTTAAACCCTGTATAGGGTGTGGTAACCAAGCGGAGTTACCCAACATATATCTAGAACAAATAAATACATCGAGGTATTGCTTTCGCCAAGTTTTAGTCTGCAATATGAATATTCTGACGTACGCAAGCAATTTTTAATATACACTGGGGTGTAAAACTCAAGAACAAAAGTAACTTTCGCCTGATGTGTCACTGCTAAGTAACATAGCACAATGAAACTTGGACCATACACAGAAAGAACAGCTACAATATTGTACAGAAAATATCTGAAAGAAATACGCAATCAGACGAACAGAAATGACGCTTCTATTCAATGACAGTAATTAAACTGAAGTCACCGCGATTCATGATGGCCGCCTGCACATTACAAACGACGCCATATGGTTCTTAATAAGGCGTGTGATCACTTCCTAAACTAGCGCGACTGACAATTGCTTTGGTGCATATGGACGAACTGTAATACACCTTCCCAACTCACACCATATATTCTTGATTGGATTTAAGTCTAACAAGGGAACCTCCCCATCGCACCCCCCCCCCCCCCCCTCAGATTTAGTTATAAGTTGGCACAGTGGATAGGCCTCGAAAAACTGACCACAGATCAATCGAGGAAACAGGAAGAAGTTGTGTGGAACTATGAAAAAATAAGCAAAATATACAAACTGAGTAGTCCATGCGCAAGATAGGTAAGGCAAAGTAGAAGAATCTTTTTACCCATTCGCCAAGTGTACAAGTTAGGTGGGTCGACAACATATTCCTGCCACGTGACGCACATGCCGTCACCAGTGTCGTATAGAATATATCAGATGTGTTTTCCTGTGGAGGAATCGGTTGACCTATGACCTTGCGATCAAATGTTTTCGGTTCCCATTGGAGAGGCACGTCCTTTCTACTAATCGCACGGTTTTGCGGTGCGGTCGCAAAACACAGACACTAAACTTATTACAGTGAACAGAAACGACAATGAACGAACGGACAGATCATAACTTTGCGAAAATAAAGAAAGAGAACTTTTCACTCGAGGGAGGACTTGAAGCAAGGACCTCTCGTTCCGCAGCTGCTCACGCTAACCACGGGACCACGGCGCTCCTGAGCTCATATTATCCTTGATGTTGCCTATCTTGCGGATGGACTACTCAGTTTGTATATTTTGCTTATTTTTTTCATAGTTCCACACAACTTCTTCCTGTTTTCTCGACTGATATGTGTTCAGTTTTTCAAGGCCTGTCCACTGTGCCAACTTATAACTAAATCTGAGGGGGGTGCGATGGGGAGGTTCCCTTGTTAGACTTAAATCCAATCAAGAATATATGGTATGAGTTGGGAAGGTGTATTACAGTTCGTCAGTATGAAGTCATGGTGGAATGCGTCCCTGAAAAGACGCACGCGGGGATGGACTACAGTTTCACAATAATGTTGACTGGCAAGTGTACTCTGTTCAAAGATTTGGAAGTCACTACGCCCATGGATCACTATGCCTCTTCATACCGTAATACCTGGACCATCAAAACGATCATGGTCGACAGTGTTGGACGTACTGTCATATGGCGAGAGGTGGGAAAACGTAATGCAACATGTAACATTGTCGAAAAAACGGTTCAAATGGCTCTGACCACTATGGGACTTAACATCTTAGGTCATCAGTCCCCTAGAACTTAGAACTACTTAAACCTAACTAACCGAAGGACATCACACACATCCATGCCCGAGGCAGGATTCGAACCTGAGACCGTAGCGATCGCGCGGTTCCAGACTGAAGCGCCTAGAACCGTTCGGTCACAACGGCCGGCGAACATTGTCGAAGATGTTCGTTTTTGTGTTACAGGTGTTATCATGTGGACAGGCTTAATGTTGCATGGACGTACTGATTTTCAGATCTTTTAACACGACACACTCACAGGTTAACGTTATTGCAACACTGTATTCCCTCCGCACGTGTGTCTTCCTAGGGGTACATTCGGTCCTGACTTTATTTGTACGGATGACAATGCGCGACCGCATCGAACTGCGTAGGTGGAGCAGCTCTTGGAAGGAGAGGATATTCGGCGAATGGATTGGCCTGTCCGTTCCCCAGACTTGTAGTCTGATCTCCAGCTGAGCTGAAGTTTAGCTGCCACGTGGCTGTCCTCTATTCAATCCGTAGAGGTGGCTCTTGCCGGAAGCTGGTGGACGCCGGACCCAGCGGGCGCACATCTTTAGCCGTGGCGTTGACTTGCGCGACCATTATCGGTGTCCGCGAAATTCTCGCAATGTGTTACCTTCTATCACCGGGCGCCGCCTTCCTGGTATCGATTGCAACGGCACCACAATAACAGCGCCGCCAACAATTGTAACGCCGTTAGAAAGAGAGGTTCCACAAGCGTCTGCTCTATTATACCGGATGTAAAAAAACACGTTAACTCAGTTACAGTTCTTCTGTTCATTATTATTGTTAGTATCATATCCAGTGCTTAAATAGCTGCCCTGAAGCATTCATTCATTGCATAAAACTATTTCGTACAGACGATACTACACGTTCGACGCATCTTATGTCTTTGAAGTCCTCTTCGAAGGCCTTTCCAAAACAACAAAGAAAAGAATATAGCTCCTTTAAAAAAAAAAGAAAAAAAAGGTAGTGTTGTAATTCGACAGCTACAAAAGTTAAAAATCACTAGCGTCCGAAACTAAATTCGCCACATGGTCCTCTTGATAATGGGAAAGGACTTGTTTCCCTTAGAGCAACATTGGAGCAAAGAAGTGTTTGAAGACATTTACAAACGGTTCACGTCATTCCTGTTTTCAAGAATGGTCGTCACACATATGTTCATAGCTACAGGGCGTTCGGAAATTCACGTTACAAATATCTAGGACTTGTATAGAGGAGTGAGTACGTAATATTCTGAATAGGCACCCATGTCCGGAAACGTCATCCAATGATACTACAGAGCGTCAAAGTTAAAGGCGGCGGCACCTGTAAATGTATCTATATACACCGTGATTCCGTGATGAAATTAAAAGCTTTCTAGGATGATGGAGAAGGATAAATATATCAATTTGAGGTAAGGGTCCCTGTACCAGAAACGAACGAGTCGAAAGCTATAAGCAAAAACCGTTCTGATACCTCTTGTAGTGAAATACATGTACTGCTACTGTTGTTGCTAAGACTGTAGGATAGGCAACCTTCGGAGATGGTAATAAAGACCAAAACAACAACAAAAATGTCCAGTAAACATGGGCTCTAAAATGTATACTTGAGGAGCTATGAGCAGTTGGTCATCTTTGCTACTGTGTAACACATATCCACTATTGAACAAGTGCTCTTAGCTCTTAAGGTATGCATTTTAGAGCCCATTTTTACTAGACAATTTTTCTTGTATTGTTCCATACTACCATCTATGTAGTCGCCTGCCCTACAGTATTAGTTTCAGTACATTTGCTCCACTGTCAGAGATATCAGGAGGGTTTTTGCTATATTTCGACTCGTTCATTTCTGGTGCAGGGACCTCTACTTTAAATGTATTCACTTATTCTTCTCTATCATCCTAGAAAGTTTATAATATCATCACGGAATCACCAAGTACACAATGTGATCAAAAGTATCCGACATCACCAAAAACATACGTTTTTCAGATTTCCACACTCCAAAACATCCCTAGGTCCACTGTTTCCGATGTGACAGTGAAGTGGAAACATGTAGGGACATGTACAGCACAAAAGCGAAAAGGCCGACCTCGTCTGTTGACTGACAGACCGCCGACAGTTGAAGACGGACGTAATGTGTAATAGGCAGACAGCTATCTAGACAATCACACAGGAATTCCAAACTGCATCAGGATCCACTGCAAGTACTATGAGAGGTGAGAAAACTTGGATTTCATGGTCGGGCGGCTGCTCATAAGCCGGTAAATGCCAAACGACGCCTCGCTGGGTGTAAGGAGCGTAAGCTTTGGACGATTAAACAGTGGAAAAACGTTGTGTGGAATGGCGAATCACGGTACACAATGTGGCGATCCCATGACTGGGTGTGGGTATGGCGAATGCTCGGTGAACGTCATCTGCCAGCGTGTGTAGTGCAAACAATAAAATTCGGAGGCAGTGGTGTTATAGTGTGGTCGTGTTTTCATGGAGGGGGCTTCCACCCTTTGTTGTTTTGCATGGCACTATCACAGGACAGGCCTACATTGATGTTTTAAGCACCTTCTTGCTTCCCACCGTTGAAGAACAATTCAGGGATGGTGACTGCATCTTTCAACAGTTGTTCATAACGCACGGGCGGAGTGGTTACACGACAACAGCATCCCTGCAATGGATTGGCCTGCACAGAGTCCTGACCTGAAACCTACAGAACACCTCTGGGATGTATGGAACGCCGACTTCGTACCGGGCCTCACCGACTGACATCGAAACTTCTCCTCAGTGCAGCACTCTATGAAGAATGGCCTGCCATTCCCCAAGAAACCTTCCAGCACCTGACTGAACGTATGCCTGCAAGAGTGGAAGCTGTCATCAAGGCCAAGGGTGGGCCAACACCATATTGAATTCCAGCATTGCCGATGGAGGGCGCCACGAACTTTTAAGTCATTTTCAGCCAGGTGTTGGGATACTTTTGATCGCATAGTGTAGGTGAAGAGATCGGTTGTTATTCGTTTACTCTGGTGGCGATCAAACATTGGATGCAGTAGAAACTGTAAAATATCGCCAGTATATCCAGTGTGGATGACAAACTGCAACTGTGATTTAAATTGACTATTCAGTTGCCTGCCGCTGTGATCGAGCGATTCTAGGCGCTTCAGTCCGGAACCGCACTGCTGCTGCGGTCGCAGGTTCGAATCCTGCCTGGGGCATGGATGTGTGTGACGTCCTTAGGTTAGTTAGGTTTACGTAGTTCTAAGTCTAGGGAACTGATGATCTCAGATGTTATGTCCCATAGTGCTTAGAGCCATTTGAACCATTTTGACTATTCAGTTGGGTATACACGTACAACCAGTCGCTTTTTGGATTTTCGATACTATTAATTTTACCAGTAACTAGTTTCCGAGCCATTGCAGGCTCATCATTAGACGGAGGTGTTACAGGCAGAGCGGTGCCTCGCACCACATATACCAACCGGAGCCCGGCTGCATCCGACCGATCCGTCATGTTGCCCCCACCGTAGGTAGCCGAACTCAGCTGTACTGGCTACGGAGTGCGCGGGCCGCGATGTGCCGTCGAGACCCGCGGCTCGTTAGGGTACCCGGTCGAACCCGGGTGTCAACAGGGCTCGATGCAACAGGGAAACAGGCAGCGCTGGGAAGGCGGGAATAACTGGCCACACATGTGGAGAACTGCTTCCTGAATCGTCCGTATTCCTTTGAGAATCGTGAAGGTTTGATATGCTAGGAACAGGGCGTTCTTGATCGTTTACGAAGAAAAATAACGCGTATTGTAAAAGAATGCATGTAACACAAAAAGTATTCACTGTAACTTGGAAGTAACTGAATTCAATGGAAATGGTTTCATAGTCCTAATGCTTTTGTAACGCTTTACATTTCACTCGTAACCATATCAAAAGGGTTGATGAAGCTTTTGCACAATGGGTAGGTCTAGTATACGATATTGAAGTACAGTAATATCAGAAAATTGAATCCGCCTTGATGCAAAACACCTTGTTGTTCGTTTATTTCTTTATTCTCCCAAACTAGTTTCGGCGACAAATATCACTATCAGTGGGTTTTTTAAAATCTAAAACATGCAGAAAATAGCATGGTTAAGAAGAGAATAGAAGCTTTCGAAATGTGGTGCTACAGAAAAATGCTGAAGATTAGATGGGTAGATCACATAACTAATGAGGAGGTAATGAACAGAATTGGGGAGAAGAGGAGTTTGTGGCACAACTTGACAAGAAGAAGGGACCAGTTGGTAGGACATGTTCTGAGGCATCAAGAGATCACAAATTTAGCGTTTGAGGGCAGCGTGGAGAGTAAAAATCGTAGAGGGAGACCAAGAAATGAATACACTAAGCACATTCAGAAGGATGTAGGTTGCAGTAAGTACTGGAAGATGAAGAAGCTTGCACAGGACAGAGTAGCATGGAGAGCTGCATCAAACCAGCCTCAGGACTGAAGACAACAACAACAACAACATACAAACACAGTAGCACATTATTACATTTTTACTATTCGTTTTGCCAGCCGGTGTGGCTTAGCGGTTCTAGGCGCTACAGTCTGGAACCGCGCGACCGCTACGGTCGCAGGTTCGAATCGTGCCTCGGGCATGGATGTGTGTGATGTCCTTAGGTTAGTTAGGTTTAAGTAGTCCTAAGTTCTAGGGGTCTGATGACCTTAGAAACTAAGTCCCATAGTGCTCAGAGCCATTTGAACTATTCGTTTTTTGAAATATAGTTTTCTGTGGACACTTTTGTACTCCACTACCTTATTTATTGTATGTTACAGCATGTTTTAAACAATTATTGTCGCTGTCTGCGACATATTTTCTTTGCGCTTTTTTTCTGTTGCCGTTTTTTACTTAGCTAACATCTTGTCATCTGCAACCATGTGAGCGACTGTTTACTAACAGGTAATAAACTTGTTACCGCTTCATTTGATAGAATTGGAAACTTCGTCTCTAAGCTTAACCAGAAGCTTATTGGTGGCAAAGATTTATTTGCAGTACCTTAGTCACTAGAAGTTTCGAGTAGCTGCTCGTTTCAATTTACAGTTCACGTGGATTACAAAATTATTGTCTTTTCCAAGCGATTGCGAATCCAGCTGTTATTACTAGATAGAGCAAGGAAATAGTTTTTGAAATTATTTCCAAATTCCTTAAAATGTTGCTCAATTTTATTCTTGACATCTTTGTCCCAAATAAGATGATTCAGATGGTTCAAATGGCTCTGAGCACTATGCGACTTAACTTCTGAGGTCATCAGTCGCCTAGAACTTAGAACTAATTAAACCTAACTAACCTAAGGACATCACACACATCCTTGCCCGAGGCAGGATTCGAACCTGCGACCGTAGCGGTCGCTCGGTTCCAGACTGTAGCGCCTAGAACCGCACGGCCACTAGGGGCCGGCAAATAAGATGAATTTCTACTAGGAAATCGTGATGAGTATCGAAGTACTGAATTTGATTGAAATTTAGACAGATTCCCGAAACTATAAGGCTTTCAGTGAACGATTCGATACAGTCTTGCACATAACACAGGATTGCGTCTGGTCCCTGAAGTAATAAACTGTTGATTTTTAACAAAATCTCCGTCAGATAAGCTACAGTCGGAATACAGACTTTGCCTACCTCGATGGAAAAAGATAAACGTCACACAGAATGAGAACAATTCTTCCGTGATATAACCATCTTACATCCTTGTGAGTCAATAAAAACTTTTAAATACTTAGGTTATTATTACCAAAATTCGCTAATTCTCAGGATAACAATTAATAAAATTAAGTGTTTTCACTGCATCCTGAGATACAGGGGATTTTTACATGCACGTAACAATAAATTGATTTAACAATTACGAGCAACGGTGGCGATTTAAGTAACCATCTTGTTGCTGATGTTACAGCTTTCAGTTATTTTAATATAAGACCGGAGGTGAAGTACTGTGTCGGTAAATACCGCGCAAGGTAAAGAACTGCTTGAAAACGAGCTTCAGAGATTTCATTTCGAGCCCGCAACAGGGTAGCTGCTGACAGGCGCGACTTGACGAGCAACCGAGCCGCACGTGCGCCCCGGCGCAATCGGGTTTTGGCGGGGCGCGGCGTACGCCGGGGGAGCGAGGCTACGATCCCGTGCGGGACGCACATGCTCGGTGGACACCTCTGGTAACAGGAGCATTACGCTGATCAGCCAGAACATTATGACAACAGACCTAACAGCCGGTATGTCCACCTTTGGCACGGATAACAGCGGCGACACATTGTGTCATAGAAGTAAAGAGGCCTCTGTACGTCGCTGGAGGGAGTCGGCACCACATGTGCACACACAACTCACCTAATTCCCATAAATTCCGGGGAGAGGGCGATGGGTTCTGACGCCATGTTCAGTCACATCCCGGATGTGTTCGATTGGGTTCAGATCTGTCAAGTTGCGGGTGGGGGGGGGGGGGGGCACATAATTTAGAACTCGCCACTGTGTTCCTCAAACCGCTCCATCACACGCCTGGCGTTGTATCATGCCGCACTATCTTGTTGAAAAATGCCGCCACCGTCGGAGGGGGTACGTGGTCTGCAACCATTGTACGATACTCCTTGGTCATCATGGAGCCTTGCACGAGATCCACTGGGCCCATGGATGCCCGCGTAAATGTTTCTCAGACCACACTGGAGTCGCCGACAGCTTTGTAATATTTCTGGCTTAGTCAGCCATCATGTTAGGCTCCAAGAAGCTGTTCCCAGAGCAGTGGAGATGCAAGAAGTATATAAATGACGAAATGTGGTGTGAGGTACCTGTGACAGATGTTACATTCGGTACCATTCCCGTGAGAAAGACCGCCTGCATAATGCTACTGCTCTGTGATTGGCTGCTGTGTTCGGAACAAGGGCGCCAAAACGTTAAAGTATAGTTATTATTATTAGTTAAACTACTCATTGGAATGACTTCACTTTTTAATGTAAATATCTCTCAACAGCTGACTATCGATCAGTCATTTTAGAATTATTAAAAACAATTTAAATCAAAAACAAAAGACTGACGAAATTGCAGACGAAGCACTTCGGAAGCGTTCGGGTCATGCCTTTTCTGGCATGGCGCGCAAGTGTTTCGGGCTGTTCATCACTCTGGATTAGGCAGTCGTGAAGAACAGATATGTTGTCTGTCGTAGAATGTGTTTCCAATTTTTATTTAAGTTCCTGTTCATCACTCTGGATTAGGCAGTCGAGATGTACAGTCATGCTGTCTGTGGCAGGATGTGTTTTCCAGTATTCAGTATTAAAAGATTCACTCCGGTAGTCATGAGGCACAGACACGTGCCACAAATAGTGTAAAAATACATTTTCGTAAACATTTTGTTTTATCATGTACTTTGCTGTATCAGAAGGTGTTGTATTAAGATCATGTAGTCTTCTCGTGTGGCTGTTTTAAAATACGCGAGTGGCATCCCAAAGAAGTGATACATTATTTCAGAATAGAACCTCACTAAAAGCCAGTTTCAGCCTCAAGATACAGAACCTACGACCTGCGTGCTGTTTTATGCGCTGGGGACATCAACTTGAAGACAGCAGGTTAGTGAACTATAACAGAACCTCCGTATTCCACACAGTGCAGTGGAAGGAACTAGGCGCTTCACGTGTACTGCATGCACAGAACAAATGTGCTCAGTGACACGTCATCTGCAGTAATGCACAGGAGGTAAAAGAGGATTTTCGTTATTAACACCAACAATCATTTCATTCTTCCTTTCTTGCCGTAGCTTGTCTTCACCCCGTAGTACAGGTCTGAAGGAGCTGTTCCCCTGAAGACGACGGATTCGCGGGCTCCCATCGGCATGATGAAGAAGGCATCGGTATTCATCAGACCATGCAGCGCTCTGTCACTGCGCCAATACTTGTCCATTTCAAACGCAGTTGCCGATTAACAGATGTTGACATTGGCACATGCATATGTCGTCAGCTGTGGAGGCCCGTCGTTAGGAGTGTTCGATGCTCTATGTATTCAGGCACACTTGTAGTATGTCCAGCATTAATATCTGATGTTAATTCCGCCACCGTTGGCTGGCTATCCTGTTTCACCTGTCTGCCCAGCCTATAACGTCCGACACATGTAATGAGGAGTAGCCGCCCAACCCCCGACTTCTTGTCGTGGTTTCACCACGTGTTGAAGACACTCACCACAGCGCTCCTCGAACTCCCGACAAGTCGCGCAGTTTCCGAAGTGCTCGTGCCGAGTCTCCGGGCCATCACAATCTTCCCCCGTCAAACTCAGATAGATTGCTCGCTTTCCCACTCGACACACAGACAGCGCGCCCACTGATGTATACACCATGCGTGTGTCTGACTAGCAGTCGCCATGTGACGCTGCTATCATCTGGGCGGGTTTATATCGATAGTAGCTCGGTGGTCATAATATTCTGGCTGATCAGTGCATACCGTGAACCAAGTGTAGCTGGACGCTGTGGTTACGGGGATGGTGCTATGAAAAAAATTTTGTACCAAAATTTTGTTACGTTTTGGGTACTTACGGCGCACTGCATCGTGGTATCCATAGCAAATCCATTCTCGTAATGTACATTGTCAGGTGTACACACAAATATACACACTATTTAGCTGCATGCGGTTTCACACTTATTCACAGAATGTAAACACTGGATGTAAATACAAATAATATGTATACAATAGATTTAACACTGCTACATCATGATCTTTGTCATGAGACGCATTATTATAAAATAAATATTTACAAGCACATATAATATAGCCCGCATCTCGTGGTCGTGCGGTAGCGTTCTCGCTTCCCACGCCCGGGTTCCCGGGTTCGATTCCCGGCGGGGTCAGGGATTTTCTCTGCCTCGTGATGGCTGGGTGTTGTGTGATGTCCTTAGGTTAGTTAAGTTTAAGTAGTTCTAAGTTCTAGGGGACTGATGACCATAGATGTTAAGTCTCATAGTGCTCAGAGCCATTTGAACCATATAATATATTTAAGTGAATCTTGCTGGCTGCAGGTGTTTCTTCTATTGACTATGTACAAGTGACATTGATTCAAAAGGTAAACAAATAGAGTGAACTATTTATTATGTAATTAACGAGTGAATGAGTGACACCAAGTCATAGACAGACAATAAATTACAAAGTAAAAGCCGGCCGGAGTGGCCGTGCTGTTCTAGGCGCTACAGTCTGGAACCGAGCGACCGCTACGGTCGCAGGTTCGAATCCTGCCTCGGGCATGGATGTGTGTGATGTCCTTAGCTTAGTTAGGTTTAGTTAGTTCTAAGTTCTAGGCGACTGATGACCTCAGAAGCTAAGTCGCATAGTGCTCAGAGCCATTTGATTTTGAACAAAATAAAATTTTTCACAATAGCAAATCCACTGAAGAATGGCATGAAAAGTCTATCATAAACAAAGTCACATTTTCTGGTTCAAATGGTTCTGAGCACTATGGGACTTAACATCTGAGGTCATCAGTCACCTAGAACTTAGAACTACGTAAACCTAACTAATCTAAGGACGTCACACACATCCATGCCCGAGGCAGGATTCGAATCTGCGACCGTAGCGGTCCTGCCGTTCCAGACTGTAGCGCCAAGAACCGCTCGGCCACTCCGGCCGGCACACATTTTCCGCTCTTGCTTCTATATATGCCGAAGAGACAGAAATTTTGCAATCTGCTACAAAGAACATATGGACGCCCTTCGACTCAAAAACTTAAATAAGTCCAGCTTTGCATCACACATAGCTCATCATGAACACGCTGTTGGTGATAACAACAATATTTCTGTTCTACAAATTGCTGGAAAATGGTTACAGGTGGATCTCCTTGAACAATAAGAGATTTACATTCACGAGCTAAAATCATTTCAAAAAATGTTTAACGAACAAACCGAAAAATGCAGAACTTTTTCTTCCATAATTTCCAAGACAACCTGGCACCAGAACACAAAAAAAATTATTCATCCTCCTGCATAAATTATATTCTCTCAATCTTGTAACAACTATGGCATTCTGTAGCTCATTCACTCTTGAAGTACATACCAAATATTTCACTCTCTTAGTCATATAACAACTACTATATGCTGTAACTTACTAATCCATATTACTTGTATATTGTCAATATAAGAACACACCTGCAGCTGGCAAGATTCAGTTACATATTCACTGATGAGTAAAAACATTATGACCACCTGCATAATAGCTTGTTTGTCGGCCTTTGGAGCGAAACACATAAGTGATTCTGCGTATCAGGGATCCGGCAGTTTGTTGGTAGGTATTTGGAGGTATGTAACATTAGATGTCTACGCACAGGTCATGTAATTCGCGTAAATAATAGGCCACTGATTTGCTCCCGATAGTGAAACATATGGGTTCTATAGGATTTACATCAGGCGAATTTGGTCGCCGAGATATCAACATGAGTTCACTATAATGCTGCTCAAATCACTGCAGCACAGTTCTGGCTCCGAGACACGGACATTTAATACTGCCGAAAGGTGACGTTGCCGTCGGGGAAGACATCTAACATGAAGGGACACAGGTGGTTCGCAGCTGTCAACGTGTCTTCTATTACCACAACAAGCCCCACGCAGGCACAGGAGAATGTCTCCCACAGCACATTACTGCTCCCACCAGCGTGGTCTGTGGTGCGCTGCACGTTTCGAACCGCCGTTCGCGTCGATGACAGCGTTTCTAGAGACGACCATCGACCTAGTGTAGCAAAAATGTGATTCACCCGAAGGATAGACACGTTTCCATTGATCGACGGTCGAATCCTGGTAGTCTCGTTCCCATTGAAATCGTAATTGACGATGTCGCTGGGTCAACATGTGAACGCGTAGGGGTGGTCTGCTGCGGAGCTCCATGTTTAACAATGTACGACGAACTGTGTGCTCGCCGGCCGAAGTGGCCGAGCGGTTCAAGACGTTACAGTCTGGAACCGCGTGACCGCTACGGTCGCAGGTTCGAATCCTGCCTCGGGCATGGATGTGTGTGATGTCCTTATGTTAGTTAGGTTTAAGTAGTTCTAAGTTCTAGGGGACTGATGACCACAGAAGTTAAGTCCCATAGTGCTTAGAGCCATTTGAACCATTTTAACTGTGTGCTCCGAAACACTTGTGCGTGCACCACGGTTGTGCTCTTTCAGCAGAGATGCCTCAGATCTGTCCTACTTTACAGAGCAGATAAATCTCCGAACCCCACGTTCTGTGAAGAGCCGTGGACGTTCAACCATTTAGTGCATAGTGGTAGTTTCACTGTCTTACCTCATTCCGTAGATGCTCACGACAGTAGCACGTGAACATTTAAAAACGTTCGCCGTTTTCAAGATACTCGTTCACGGGCTCTGCGTAATAATAATCTATAATAATCTGCCCTTCGTTAAAGTAGCTTATCTCAATGGATTTCCACCCATATCTTCGGCAGAGTGATCCCCCACCCGTTTCTGCTCCGCTCACGTACTTTCGTTACCACGTCACGTGCCCACAATCCCACCAGCGTTGCGGTGAGCAGTGGTCATAATGTTTTGGTTTATTACTGTAACATCTGTACTTGTAAATATTTGTTTTGGAATACAATGCATCTCAGACCTAAGACCAAGATGTAGCAAAGTGTTATATGTATTGTAGAGCCTAAACACATCCTTTGTATCTACAGCCAACGTTTACGTTCTGTGAATAAGTGTGAACCCAGTGCAGCTAAATCTGTGTATATTTGTATGTGCACGTGATAATGTACGTTATGGGAATGGATTTGCTATGGGTACCACGATGCAATGCTCTGTAAGTACCGAAAACGTAACAACATTTCCGTAGAAAATTCCCGTCATTTTCGCCAGCCACATCATCACAGCGTCTAGCTACACTTGGTGCACCGTATAATGTTCCTGTAACACCTCCATCAAGTGATGAGCCTACATTGGCTCGAAAACTGGTAAATCGTAAAAATGGTGTGTAAAATCCAAAAAAAGCGACTGGTTGCATATGTATGTACTGATAGATCGCCAATGTCTAGTTGTAACCGTCCAACGTGGCTTGAAGTGGAACGACCACAGGAATCTAATTGTAGGAAAGTCAATGGCGGAATTAGATTCATTGGAAGAATTCAACTAGATGTAATTTTCACACAAAACAGGTACTTTACGAAACACTCTTTCGACCGGTTCTCGAGTATTGCTCGTTATTCTGGGACTCTCGTCAGCTAGGCTTAAGAGAGAAAATCGATAGAAGAACGGCGCGTTTCGCCATCGGTTCGATTAGCTTGCGCTAAAGCGTTTCTGGCATGCTCGTCAAACTCAAGTGCCAGAAGCTACAAGAGAGGTTTACCGTTAAAATCGTCGAGCGAGGTAGCGCAGTGATTAGCACACAGGACTCGCATTCGGGAGGAAGACAGTTCAAACCCCCGTAGGGCCATCCTGATTTCGGTTTTCCGTGATTTCCCTAATTCGCCTCAGGCAAATGCCGGGATGGTTCAAAAAAAATGGTTCAAATGGCTCTGAGCACTATGGGACTTAACATCTATGGTCATCAGTCGCCTAGAAGTTAGAACTACTTAAACCTAACTAACCTAAGGACATCACACACATCCATGCCCGAGGCAGGATTCGAACCTGCGACCGTAGCAGTCTCGCGGTTCCGGACTGCGCGCCTAGAACCGCTAGACCACCGCGGCCAGCCCGGGATGCTTTCTTCGAAAATGCACGGCTGACTTCCTTCCCCCTCCTTCCCTAATCCGCTGTTTCGTCCCTTTCCCCAAAACTAACCACCCAACCGTTAACATCCAGAGAGCGTACTTTCCACGAAGAGTCTGTCAACATACGGGTGTAACTTAAAAGTTCGGTAAATGGTCTCAGAGAATAAAGGAGACAAGTGTTACAAACAAAATACATTTACTGGCCTTCAAATTAATCACAGTTAGCTACAACACACTTCTGACATCGGTTGCAAACCTTTCGGAAACTGTCAGTAAACGTTTCTTGTGGAATCGCTCGAAACACAGTAGTCACACGTTGTTGGATATCCGCATCATTACATGAGATGAGACCTGATGGTACCAATACGATCCTCAGACCAAGCGACAATTAGTGGCATGGTGTTCATTGTTATTTCCCTCCTTCAAAAAATAGCCGGCTGACAAAGATCCAAATTAAGACAATACTGATCGCCTTTTTCGGCAGCAGGGACTTAGGCCTTCATGAATTTCTACAGGAGGGAGGTGGGGAAGACCATTAACGCCATACCATTTACTGTCACTTGCTCTCCAGATCGTACTAGTACATCAGCGCTCTTAAGTATATCGTAGAACGCATTAGTTACAATTATATGAGGATAAGTGTGTAACAGAAAAAACAGTCACTGAATAATTGAGAAATACGTAATTATAATTCAATAAGTACAAAAATAGATTTACTTTAAACAAAATTATATCAAAACAGAAATAACAGTTCTTATGGCTGAAAAGTAATTTGTAGGTCTAAGTATATAAGAATAAAACAAAACTATTTTGGAATCTGAAGAACAAAACAGTATTTCGTTGCATAACCATGGGCTTTGAACACATGCTTTTCTTATAAGTCAAGTGGGAGTTTTGGCCATTCGCTCAGTAAGGTAGCATCAAACTGATCCTTCTTTCAGTAACTTCTACGACGAACACATCGATCCAACGCATCCCAGAGATGTTCAATTGGATCTGGCCACACCAAAAGTTTCAATATATTTTCCTGAAAATATTTTTTTAAAATGGCCCTAGATGTGTTTTGAATCATTGTCCTGTTGACAATTTTCTTTCTTCCATGTAGAAACGTATTCTTTTCTAAAATGTCGCTGTACACGAAACGGTCTATTTTGCCCTCCATTTAGACTAGAGGACCAACCCAACGTCTAGAAAATCATCCCCACACTATGACGCTGTCACTACCGTTCTCAATGGTCGGTACCCGATACTTTTCCTTGTGCCTTTGGTTGTTTGGTCGACTTATATACTGCATACCATCAGAAGGAAATACATGAAATTTACTTTCATTTCTCCATAAAACGTTAGGTCAATCTATGGCATTCCACGCTTCATGTTTCTTTGCAAACTTTGCCCTGGCTTTCCTATTTTTTAATTTACGAGTGGTTTAAGTGATGTTCGTCTATCTCATAAATCAGCTGCTACCAAGCGACGTTTTACAGTAGGCACACGTAGGTTCAATCCTTGCTGTTGTTCTCGATCATCCCAAATCTGTTGAGCCGATTTTCTTTGATATTCAGTCGACTGCTTAAAAATCATTCTGTCCTCCCTCTTTTTTTTTCGAGGATACCTGACATTGGTTTATTGGCTTCTGTACGTTCCAGTTTTTGCCGTCGACTCTATGCATAAAGTGTTGTGATGTGCCATATTCTCTAGCAATGCTAGACTGAGATTTTCCTTTCTTCAAAGAATGCAGAACAGCTTGAATCACATTAACCGAGTATTCTTTGTGTTTTGACATTCTTCTCGTTGTCTCTACAAATAAACACAGTCTGAATCCTTGAATAACAGAATAACAATAGTTAATGAATACTGCACCAAAAAAGCAAATTAAAAAATACTTTTGAGCTAAAGTAATACACACATCAAAAAAAAGGTTTACATCACCCAGGTTCCCAGAACCAGACAGACGTTGACTGTGTACATTGTATCACAGGCATAGTCCATTTGACTGTTCAGAGCTGTTACTAAACCCTCCCAAAGATGTAAACAACCATGCATAAGCAGCGCCTATTAAACGAAGGGTGTCCCACAGCCGATCATTTCCTGTCATTCCACCAGGAAGGAGGTACACGGCTCGTGTTGTCTGTAGTTCAACCATGCCTAGACGGCCAATACCGCTTTCGATCGCGTCCGCATTGTTACTTTGTGACAGGAAGGACTCTCAACAAGGGAAGTGTCCAGGCGTCTCGAATTGAACCAAAGCGATGTTGTTCGGACATGGAGGAGATACAGAGAGGCAGGAACTGTCGATGATATGCCCCGCTCAGGCCGCCTAAGGGCTACTACTACAGTGGATGACCGCTACCTACGGATTATGGCTCGGAGGAACCCTGACAGCAACGCCACTATGTTGAATAATACTTTCCGTGCAGCCACAGGGCGTCGTGTTACGACTGAAACTGTGCACAATAGGCTACATGACGAGCAATTTCACTCCCGACGTCCATGGCGAGATCCATCTTTGCAACCACGACACCATGCAGTGCAGTACAGATTGGTCCAACAACATGCCGAATAGACCGCTCAGGATTGGCATCAAGTTCTCTTCACCGATGAGTGTCGCATATGCCTTCAACCAGACAATCGTCGGAGACCTGTTTGGAGGCAACCCGGTCAAGATGAACGGCTTAGACACACTGTCCAGCGAGTGAAGCTTGGTGGAGGTTCGTTGGTGATCACAGAAGGTGCCGTAACGGCTGTACAGTACGTGAATGCCATCCTCCGATCGATACTACAAATATGTCGGCAGCATATTGGCGAGGCATTCGTCTTCAGGGAAGACAATTAGCGCCCGCATCGTGTACATATTGTAAATGGCTTCCTTCAGGATAACAACATCGCTCGACTAGAGTGGCCAGCATATTCTCCATACATGCACCCTATCAAACATGCCTGGGATAGATTGAAAAGGGCTGTTTATGGACGACGTGACGCACCAACCACTCCGAGGGATCTACGCCAATTCGCCGTTGAGGAGTGGGACAATCTGGACCAACAGTGCCTTGATTAACATGTGGATAGTATGCCACGACGAATACAGGCGTACATCAATGCAAGAGGACGTGCTACTGGATATTAGATGTACCGGTGTGTACAATAAACTGAACGACCACCTCTGAAGGTCTCGCTGTATGGTGGTACAACATGCAATGTGTGGTTTTCATGAGCAATAAAAAGGGCCTAGATGATGTTTATGTTGATCTCTATACCAGTTTTCTGTACAGGTTCCGAAACTCTCGGAACCGAGTTGATGCAAAACTTTTTTTGATGTGTGTATATACTTACAGTATTATTGTATGAACGTGCTTGTTTACTAGATTATGTAACCACAGCGGCGTGAAGCTCTTGATGGAGTGACACTTTTATATGCGTTGCTCTGTTGTGATTGCGTGCAAAGAGTACTGCCAACACAACAACGCAAGAACATAATGCTTTTGTAGCATCAGGTCTGATCTCCTGCAGTGCTGCGGATATCCATCAACGATTGAAAACGATGTTTCGAGCAATTCCACAAGAATGGTGTCCTGACTGTTTCCAACAGCTTAAAAACTGATGTCTGAAGTGTGTCGTAGTTAATGGTGATTACCCTGAAGGCTAGTAAAGATGTTTTGCTCGTAACTCTTATTTCCTCTAGTTTCTGAGACCATTCACCGACCTTTTCAGATGCACCTTGTATTACGTTTTCCCACACGCTTCTCGTGAAATTACTGATACGGAAAAATCAGAGAATTATGGTTCATACTGAGGGCTACCGACAGCTGTTTTTCAGGTGCACCATACACTAATTTGATAGCAAAAAGTGGGAAATAATAATTCTAACCCAAATAAGCTCCGCCACGCACGCTACGTCTATGAATGCAAGTGTGCTGTTGTATATATGGTACGATGCACGGCTACCAAAATATTGAAATAGTGCTTGTATGCAAGTATACTGGAATAAACAGAGATCTGTGCTGCAGACAAACAACGTAAATGTATGTGTAAGTATAGAGAAGTCTAGTAACAGTGAATTTAACAATATTTGTCAGAGAGTATCGTTTTCGCAATTATAGTCACAGGGTGTTTGACTAAAGTCTAAAAGTCGTTTTAAGGATTTTTTTCTAATCAATCGCATCCAATTAAATGTATGAGGACATGCTTTCTTCTGTTTCATAGAGTACCCACCTCCTTAGCCGAGGGCGCTAACGCAAGACTCTGCAGTGGCGCTCGACTCAATCTAGCTGGTTCGAATCCTGGTGATGGAAACTGTTCACTGCCATTATTTGACCATAAAGGAGAGAAAAGGTGTTGGCGTGGTTTCTGATCCCCAGGCTTTGCGCCAAAGCCCGGGATTGAATTCCAAACATTTCTCATGAAGTGGAGGCATGTGACACTCAACGCTGATCCGCCTGTCGGAGTGGTACGTTAAGCTCAGTGACCCCTTCGGTGCTATTCAAGAGAAGTAGGCTATATGCCAGCACCGTTTTTCACAGTCTCACTTCCTATACCCATAACACCTCAAAAAATGAAAAGTTCGACTACGGAGTTGCAAGTATTATTTCAGGTGACGCCACATTAGACGATATGCATGTCGTTCATGATGATGAGGACAACACAACACCCAATTCACAAGCGGAGAAAACCTCCAACCCGCGCGGGAATCGAACCCGCGCCTGCTACATGGTAAGCAAACACTTTACCACTCAGCTAAGCAGGTGGACCATAACTACACGAACCCAACGCTATACTGAACAGGCACCCGTCACAGTCGTCCACCCGACACCGGTACACACTCGACTCTTCACAACAAGTAGGAGGAAGGCAACGGCAAACCACCTCCGCTAGGAACTTGCCAAGAGCGGTGATGGAGGATTCCAGCTTCTGTTCCTTTGCGCTCATTTGCTCTGTATGGATTACATTGATCTTTGACTTTATGATATGTGACGACATGAAGGATCTCGTGGGACAAATCAGCGAAATATATAGAAAGTGACCTAAATATGTCCTTAGCACCACCTTTAGTAAAACTAATTTTATGGTGTGAAGGAATCTTTGACTAAGAGAGCAGCAAGTTTATGGAAAATAAATAGTTACTCAGAGCTTAGCGATGAATCAACGTAGTATTAGTCATCGTTTAAACTTCGTTTGGCACACATCCGTATCAATGATATGATTTCCATTTACGTTGTTAACCACAAAGATGGTCGTTGATTCAAAAATGGTTGAAATGGCTCTGAGCGCTATGGGACTTAACATCTGAGGTCATTAGTCCCCTAGAACTTAGAACTACTTAAACCTAACTAACCTAAGGACCGTAGCGGTCGCGCGGTTCCAGACTGAAGTGTCTAGAACCGCTCGGCCACACCGGCCAGCGTCTTTGATTCACGTAACCGTTGTCTTGATTGGCTAAAACCTGAACACCCTCCATTACTTCACAAGTGCCATGAGCAGTATCTCTAAAAAAAGTTGAACCTGGCCATCCTTTCTTGCCAGAAGTGAACTGATCTAACGATCCCGATGCTGACTGTACTTCTACGAGGGCGTGCTGAAAATTAATGCCTCCAAATTTTTAATTCTGTTCTCATTATCGGTTGATGTATCACATTTTATGCATTACTCGACCCAGCGAGGTAGAGCAACGGTTAGCACACTGGACTCGCATTCGGGAGGACGACAGTTCAAACCCTCGTCCGGCCACCGAGATTTAGGTATTCCCTCATTTTCCTAAATCGATTCATTCAAATGATAGGATGGGTCCTTTAAAAGGACACGGCCGACTTCCTTCCCATCCTTCCCTAATCCGATGCGACCGATGATCTCGCTGTCTGGTCCCTTCCCCTACGAATGTGTTTTTTCAGGGCTCCAAAAATATGTAAATCTTACGGGGAAGATATGGACTGTGTGGAGGATGTGTAAGGGCTTCCCAACGAAACTTATGCAGCCTATTCGAAACGAGGGCACATTTGGACAAATCAACGATTTCCACCATCATTCGACTCCGCTTTAGCCACACCTCTGTTCCTCTATATCTACATACAATCAACGTTTACGATCCTCCTGCATGTGAGTGTGATTATGAGTTGGATGCTGATGTAAACCACATTTCATTTTGGTGTCAGGAATGTGACTGTGAAAGATTGAAATTTTTGAATATGGTTCAAATGGCTCTAAGCACTATGGGACTTAACATCTGAGGTCATCAGTCCCCTAGACTTAGAACTACTTAAACCTAACTAACCTAAGGACATGACACACATCCATGCCCGAGGCAGGCTTCGAACCTGCGACCGTAGCAGCAGCGCGGTTCCGGACTGAAGCGCCTAGAACAGATTTTTGAATACATTGATGAGTATGGAATATCACCTCTCTGTCAACTTCTTCTCATTTGCTTATGAATATATTTGTCTTTATATAGTGACTGTTGATTTCCTTGAGGGCATAGGAAAAAATCTGTACCTTTTAATAGTACTCATCTTTTCATTCTTATACATTGCTTATCATTAACTTTAAGAAATAGTGTGACTTGATAACACGACAATGTCTAGCTTACTTACAATATTAACTGTTAATAATTTAGTATGGTAAAATTGTAACAGGTTTAATTATAACCGCAAATACGCATTTATGTATTCTCTGCGGTTAGTCAAACATACAATGTAAATTTGTGTTTTAATGCTAGTCCCGCAAAATCCACTGGAGAACTTCTGTCAAGCGTGGAAAGTAGGAGACGAGCTACTGGCGGTAGCGAAGCTTGATGACGAGTCGTGTGAAGTGCTTGGGTTGCTCAGGATGACACCTGAAACTCCCAACGCTATATTTCTAGTCGGTGAACATTAATAAAACGAACAGACTGCAGGGACGGATCCTCGACTGGAAATGGAGGAAAAAAGGTCCTACGAACATATTTCCGCAAATGAACGGTGTCCGTGCAACGATGGGAAATTGTCCCGGAACACACTACAGAGCTGCATCGTATCCAAATCACAACAGATTTTCAAAGTGGCCTTCATGAATTGCAGTGCACACGTTCACGTGTCGCATCATGGATTGCCACACTCTTGTGCCGGTTCCAGCCCCTGTCCAAATAGCATCACAAGTGTCTTGAACACGCTGTAGAAGGGTCTGCACATCAGGAACTGGTTCAGCATACACAGCGCTTTTCAGATGCCCACAGAGGTAAAAATCCATGGGGCCTAAGTTTGGTGATATAGCAGGCCATGCTACAGGACTTCCGCGTCCTATCCAACTTACAGGGAAGATTAAGTTGAGGAATCGGCGAACTGTAATGCGGAAGTGGTGTGGTGCGCCGTTATACAGAAACATGTCGTATTGCCAAAGGAACATTCTCAAGCAGGCCTGGCAGAGTGTTCCGCAGGAGGTCCAGGTACGGTCCTCCATCGAGGCGTCGTGGAATAACAACCAGTTGAAATATGGATTCGCCAATACTCCCTGCCCACACGCCGATGCTGAATCGATGTTGATGAGATGTCACAACCATTCCTCGTGGATTGTCTGCAATCCAGAGATGACGATTATGTTGATTGGTGAGGCCAGTTCTGGTAAAGATCGTTTCATGAAGAGGGCTTAGAAATACCATAATGGTGATGGTCTGGTTCAAAAGCCATCGACAGAATTCTTCCTGTTGAGGGAAATATCCTGTTGATAATCCTTGCACTCGTTGCAGGTGATAGGGATAGTAGCGGTTGCCAAGAAGGATACTCATAATCGTACTCTGGCTGACACTAGGTTGGTGGACCACTTGCCTGGAACTTGTACTAGAGTTTGTCTCAATATCCTCCAAATATGGTGTTCGCACAATCCGCCGTCTCCCTGGACGTTCGTCTGTCTGGAAGGACCCATGATGGCAATCCGAGATGCCTTTAATAGGTTCCACAACGAAACATTGTCTCGAAATTTGGTAGAAAATCCGAAGAAATTCTGGTCGTATGTAAAGTATACAAGCGGCAAGACGCAGTCAATACCTTCGCTGCGCAGTGCCGATGGTACTGTTACCGACGACTGTGCCGCTAAAGCGGAGTTATTGAACGCAGTTTTCCGAAATTCCTTCACCAGGGAAGACGAATGGAATATTCCAGAATTTGAAACACGAACAACTGCTAGCATGAGTTTCTTAGAAGTAGATACCTTAGGGGTTGCGAAGCAACTCAAATCGCTTGATACGGGCAAGTCTTCAGGTCCAAATTGTATACCGATTAGGTTCCTTTCAGATTACGCTGATACAATAGCTCCCTACTTAGCAATCATATACAACCGCTCGCTCACCGATAGATCTGTACCTACAGACTGGAAAATTGCGCAGGTCGCACCAGTGTTTAAGAAGGGTAGTAGGAGTAATCCATCGAACTACAGACCTATATCATTGACGTCGGTTTGCAGTAGGGTTTTGGAGCATATACTGTATTCAAACATAATGAATCACCTCGAAGGGAATGATCTATTGATACGTAATCAGCATGGCTTCAGAAAACATCGTTCTTGTCCAACGCAGCTAGCTCTTTATTCGCACGAAGTAATGGCCGGTATCGACAGGGGATCTCAAGTTGATTCCGTATTTCTATATTTCCGGAAAGGTTTTGACACCGTTCCTCACAAGCAACTACTAATCAAGCTGCGGGCCTACGGGGTATCGTCTCAGTTGTGCAACTGGATTCGTGATTTCCTGTCAGGAAGGTAGCAGTTCGTAGTAATAGACGGCAAATCATCGAGTAAAACTGATGTGATATCAGATGATCCCCAGGGAAGCGTCCTGGGACCTTTGCTGTTCCTGATCTATATAAATCACCTGGGTCACAATCTGAGCAGTTCTCTTAGGTTGTTCGCAGATGATGTTGTAATTTACCGTCTAGTAAGGTCATCCGAAGACCAGTATCAGTTTCAAACCGATTTAGAAAAGATTTCTATACGGTGTGGCAGGTGGCAGTTGACGCTAAATAACGAAAAGTGTGAGGTGATCCACATGAGTTCCAAAAGAAATCCGTTAGAATTCTATTACTCGATAAATAGTACAATTTTCAAGGCTGTCAATTCAACTAAGTACCAGAGTGTTAAAATTACGACAACTTCAGTTGGAAAGACCACATAGATAATATTGTGGGGAAGGCGAGCCAAAGGTTGCGTTTCATTGGCAGGACACTTAGAAGATGCAACAAGTCCACTAAAGAGACAGCTTACACTACACTCGTTCGTCCTCTGTTAGAATACTGCTGCGCGGTGTGGGATCCTTACCAGATGGGATTGACGGAGGACATCGAAAGGGTGCAAAAAAGGGCAGCTCGTTTTGTGTTATCACGTAATAGGGGAGAGAGTGTGGCAGATATGATACGCGAGTTGGGATGGAAGTCATTAAAGCAAAGACGTTTTTCGTCTATTTAAGAAATTTCAGTCACCAACTTTCTCTTCCGAATGCGAAAATATTTTGTTGAGCCCAACCTACATAGGTAGGAATGATCATCAAAATAAAATAAGAGAAATCAGAGCTCGAACAGAAATGTTTAGGTGTTCGTTTTTCCCGCGCGCTGTTCGGGAGTGGAATGGTAGAGAGATAGTATGATCGTGGTTCGATGAACCCTCTGCCAAGCACTTAAATGTGGATTGCAGAGTAATCATGTAGATGTAGATGTAGACACAAATGCCCAAAAACGGCTTGAAATGTTGTGTGATGTGATTGGTGTTTGTGAGGGTACTCGTTTTGGTACAGCCGAGCTGCCTTTTGATAGTTTTCAGCTGCTTGGCCGTACGCAAACACCATTTCTTCTTGACTCGACACGAATACCGGACCATTCTGCTGCTTACAGTATACAGTGTCAATCACACAGCCTGCAACACACAAGGAACAGACGGCAGGTGGTCAGAGGAACTTTCATTCGTCAGCGCTATCTCCCGTGGCAACGATACATGTTCAAAGGACGTTTTTTCCTCTATTTCCAGTCAGGAATTCGTTCCTGCATTTCGGTTTTATTTATGTTCGCCCTGTATATCGTTCCCCACAGAGAGTAGGCGCATGGAAACGTATCGATTTCTGTTATGCACTATACCAGGCCAAGCCGGGCATTTCCCCAATTCTGCTGTCCCTCCTCCTTGGACTCCGATCTCCTTTCGAGCTGCTGCCCGGTAGTGGTATCTGCACACCGTGGCCAGGTCTTGCATGTTGACCCTTCCCTAGTCCCCATTCTGCCCCCACATCTCGCCAGCCGAGCAGAAACATGCCTGCAAGTCTTACCCCGTTCCCGTCCCTTCCTCCCTTGTCACCTCTTTTTCTGAGGCGTCACACCTCTTAGCTTACTTTCATTTGTCCTTATTTACGGGTGGACGTATGTTTATTGTACCCACACGTTGTTAACAAAGATTTTTCTATTCATTGTTCCCAAATAAAAATAAAAAGTTGCTAGAGCACTTGCCCACGGAAGGCGAAGGTCTCGAATTCGAGTCTCGGTCCGGCATACATTTTTAGTCTGCCAGAACGTTTCATATGTTTTAGATGGCTGAATAGAGTAAAAACAAAAAATAACAGTGGCAGTAGTATGGCTAGGTCTCCTGATGAAGTGATGGTCGATATGCAAATGGTGTACGGGTTCACAGAATGCAATATAGGAGCCGAACAACGAGTCTATGCTCCAAAGACTGCATTAAAAGTGTACGTGTTTCGTGCTACGGTTGTTGTACTAAACGTAATTGGAGTAACAAACCGAATTAATCATAATTACATTCTCACTCTACGACGAACCACCGGAGACCCAGGGCTCCTTATACCAATATACTCAGTAAATATCCCTGAAAAACCTCAGAAATTTTGTCGAGTGAGTTCGGGTTCATCCTGTACACACGATATTATTTTGGAATTACAGCTGGTTGTCATTTAATTTCAATACAATTGTCATATTTCAGCTGGAGACCTGTCAGTTATCTTCACAAGAGTGGACCCACTTCCTCTTGCATTTCACAAAACCATCGGTATCGTTATGACAAGCCAACCCTCACTACCTCCTGACACGGGCAACGCTATCGATAGTGAAAGTGCGAAACTCGCCTGGATTTCGCCGTCTTCTGCTGTCTACGCTGAGAACACCTATCTTTATGGAATCTTTAATAATAGATTCCCGAAATAGTACTGCAGTAGTCAAAATTATTGTTTTGTCACATTCCGTTAAATGTCCCGTAGAGATAGTGCTTGGGCAACTAGAAGATCGCAAAATGTGGGTGCAGTAGTTGTATTCACTGCTACGTTCTTTAACAATGCCTATAGTCTGAACCACATGCATGGTCCAGTCACATGAATGTGACCACCGCCTACGTTAAACGTCAACATGCAATAACCACTAACAGACGGCTAGTGGTATAAAGCGTGACGGAGGGGCGCGGTAAACAGAGCAGTAGTTATTGTAATGCATTAAAGGGGCTATTTATCAGCCCTCCAAAAGTGCATGATTATTTGCTTTTGGGCCAAGAGTGGAAGCATTTCCGAAACGGCTAAGTCTGAAAACTCTTATCGTACGGCCATGGTTAAAGAATGCCGTGCATGGCAAAATGGCGCTATCCAAAACCGGCGCCGACGCAATTCTCGTGCACGACGGGCCATAGATAACAGGGCTGAACGGCAGCTGCGGAGATGTGTACGGGCGAATAGACGTGCAATTGTTGTGCAACTGATGGCCCAGATGAGCAAAGGCGCTACCGAGGGTGTCTTCCTCAACAATCGTTCAGCGAAAGTTGCTGCGAATAGGCCTCCGCAGCTGGCGCCTGCTCCCATGCTGACTGCTGTTTATCGGTGACGAAGGCTGGACTTTGCACGTCGGTACCGCTAATGGACGTCCACTGAGTAGCGACAGTGATCCTTTTAGATGAATCACATTTTATGGCCGTTGGTGTGTGTGGCGTGAAAGTCTGAAAACAAAGGGTCCAGGGTGGAGGAGGGAGCGTTATGATCTTTGGAATGCTTTCGTGGCATTCCTGTGTGATCTCGTCCTTCAGGAAGGCACAATGGATCAACACAAGTTCAAAAAATGGCTCTGAGCACTATGGGACTTGACTTCTGAGGACATCAGTCCCCTAGAACGTTGAACTACTTAAACCTAACTAACCTAAGGACATCACACACATTCATACCCAAGGCAGGATTCGACCCTGCGGCCGTAGCAGCAGCGCGGTTCCGGACTGAAGCGCCTAGAACCGCTCGGCCACAGCGGCCGGCTTACTCATCGGCACGATGGAGTCTACCGGAAGGACAATGCGACGTGCCGCACCGTTCGCAGTCACTTGCATGATTCGAAGAGCACCAGGAAGAGTTTGCCGTACTCCCCTGGCTACTAAAATCACCAGATTTAAACCCAATCGAGAATCTATGGGACCACCTCGATGCCATATAATTCATTAGTCTGTTGCTCAGCGTGTGATGAAGGACGTATTGTAACAAGTCAATATTCCAGTATACGGAATGTATGCAATTTAGTAAATGCTAAGGCTTTTGTCAACTCCGAATTTTTATCCCTATGATAACTTCCAGCAGACATATAATCAAAATGTATTGATTATTGCTGCCTACGTAGCCGACGTCGCTAGCGCACGCTTATGAGGTGACGCTCTACTCGAAGGCAAGCCGATTCGAAGCGTAGTGGTGAATAAAATTTTCACTGCCAGTTTTTGGCTGGCAAGAGAAGGAGAGGTGGTGGCGTAAGGTTCTTGATGACTGATCATTTCACCAATGACCTAGATTAAATTCCAAACCGCTTCGCCGTGTCTCAAGATGCGAGGTCATGTGACACTGCTGATAGTGATGTGACCGTCGGGTCAAGATGCTGAGCTCGGCGGCCCCTGGGTGCTATTCGAGAGGAGTAGTCTATGCACCAGACTTCACACCGCCCCTTCTCTCATCATTATCACACAACACGAACATAACACTACACTCATCGTTTACACACACCTACACTAACAAATACACGCACGAAAAAACTGTCAAATATCCTCAAGGAAAGGGGACGTCATGCGCCGAGGAAGGACGTCCGTTACCAGAGACATGTGAACACACCCGTGGGAAATCTCAGGCAAGAATGCCGAACGACATTTATATTTATATTGTTTATCCCTTCTTGCATGTGAAATGTATGATAGACTCCTTTACTCGTACTTCTTCAATCAAAGACTAATGGGAACTGCATCTACAGGATTTCCACCTCTGTAAAAACATTTCCATATTTTTAATCACCACGTAAATGGCACCGAGAAGATGCAGAGACCGAAAGAGAATAGCTATTTCGGATGAATGACTCTCACCCTATTTCCAACAGCAGGTGGCCTTTATGTACTGTAGACGCACATAGATTCTTTAACGTTTGAGCGTCTACATTCCACATTATGGAAGAGGTGTGGCTCTGTAATAGTACGGACTGCAGTTTTACATACCCCGCCCGTCCTATTGTTACTCTCCAACATCAATTACAGCGAAAGGCTGTACAGAGCTTTCATGAGACCAATTGTATTGTATTGCAGCGACGTTGTTACTTCAGACTGAAGGCTATTCAGTGCCGTAAAAATCATGTTCGCTCCCTTCTTGTCATTATTTTGTTAACCATGTGCATTTTGGTCCGCCAATTCTTCCTGAAAAACGCCTCTTTAACCGGCCTTTACTGATGTTGACGGCACGTGAGAAACAAAAATAAAAAAATGCTCTTTAAAAGGCAACGAAAACCTCCATTCGCAAATTGATAAGTTCCACGGACAGAATTATTCGCGCACTGAATTCATAGAAACATATGCACGTGCAGTATAAAGGGCATAGAGTGACAAATATAAGTCAGTGTGTTAGAAAAACGTTTGATTTCATACAATGAAGTCCCATTTTACAGAATAAGATTCGAGTGAAGTAGATGTTTGGCTAAATCACGGATATTTTTGCAAATCTTTGAGTAGTACAGTCGAACACAACTGATCGAGCGAAGTGGCTCAGTGGTTAAGATACTGTGGGAAGAACGGGGTTCGAGTTTCAGTTTCACCAATTTGATAAAGTCTCCAGTGAGTTTCCTATATTACTTAAAGCAACATTAAGGATGGTTACTCAACAGTCCATGGTCGATACCTTCCTCCACACTTGTCTAATCCAAATTTGTGGCTCTTCACTCAAGACCTTAACGCCGACGGGGCTTTACTTCCTTCTTTGATTAAAGAGGTTTATTCACTGGGGACAAGGGGGGGGGGTGCTCTTAAACATTGTCTTTATTTTCATAGACGTCTTCTGGAGGCACATTACACAGTGATGTATTAGAGGGAAAACTGTGTACAGGTAACTGAAGTCTGTTTTTCATTACTGTCACTACATTCCTTTTGCTTTATTTCACTTTCAACAAAGCATGCTGAAATATTTATGTTCTTTCATGCCCGTATGCTACTAAATTAGAAAGAGCTCTTGGAGACGTACAACGCCATTTGCTGGGTGTGAATGCAACTTATGTTTCCATGGTATTCCTCTTACATTGGAAATTGCCTCTTTGCGATTTCTTTGTCCGTACTAATCTGGGGCAACCCAGACACGAATAACTCAGATAAATGTTGAAACAAGACGTAAAGAACGTATAAGAGACAGGATACAAATCACTCCACATATTGCTGACCGCATTCGCAGCCGCAACCATAAAATAAGACGTGACTAGTCTCGGAAAAAATAGCAGCTATAGACTTATTACATTTAAAGAAATCTTCCACACATATAAGGACATTTATTAGCAGAAAAAATAACTAAATGACGAAACTTTTTAAATTGGAGAGAAACAGATTGCTGACATTCAAGAACAGACTACGTCTGACGCACTTGTCAGACACTCATGAGGGAAACGATCACACGTGAGAACGCTCTAAAATAAGATTGTTACATGCTACACACTTCTACTTTTTTTATACAGTATACGGGACGACATATGGGAAACACACGAGCGCTAAGTAGGCTAATAGATACATAAGCACAGCAAAAATAATTGTCACTGGAAAATTTCAAGTTTCCATCGTTTCAACTCACGGTATGCCGTCAAATAAGTGCGATAAATGTCGTCGGCTACAGCAATGATTACAGGTAAAAAAAAACAAAGACCACAGACAACGTACGTTTGTACGTAAAAACGGACAGATTTCATAACGGGAGAGGAACACTAACGCTCATCGTGCCCATGAACACTCAAGTCGCTCTATATTTGCAAACGTGTTACTTCTCGTCTGACATTATTCAGCCGCATTAGTGATATACAGGGAGACGAAACTGAAACTCGTTCCATACTTTTGCGAGCGTGACTGGAGTTACTTCATGTTGTGGACTGACAAGACAGCCAGTCCACAGTGACGGGTAACCGAAAGGCACGCGCTTAAACTCACGCAGGCTGGCGCGAGGTCTGGAACAGTTAAGGGAATTAATAGTAGCAAATAAAGTACGTAGTTGATATAATACTTAACTTTAATCCACAATGGTTAACATTGGTCTTGTTACTGTACATGCTTCATTAGATACATAGCAAAGGATAAATGGCGCCTTGCTAGGTCGTAGCAATTGACTTAGCTGAAGGCTATGCTAACTATCGTCTCGGCAAATGAGAGCGTAATTCTCAGTGAACCTTTCCTAGCAACGTCGGCTGTACAACTGGGGCGAGTGCTAGTAAGTCTCTCTAGACCTGCCGTGTGGCGGCGCTCGGTCTGCAATTACTGACAGTGGCGACACGCGGGTCCGTCGTATACTAGCGGACCGCGGCCGATTTAAAAGGCTACCACCTAGCAAGTGTGGTGTCTGGCGGTGACACCACACTTCATCTGTGCTTTTGCATGAGAGACAGTCTTTCACAAATCACCACAAGAAAATATCACATGCCATGAGATCAAGTTGAAAGTTGCCTTTTGAACAGCCACTTTCATTTCGTAATAATTTTCCTTCTGTAACTCGTGAACTTATTTTTGGTGATACCCTATATCTTGCTAAGACGTGTCTGTAACAAGTATCGATATATACAGTACAGATTCTTTAACTTATTTTTGATGATACCCCGTACCTCGCAAAGATATATCTCTTAAAAGTATCGATATATACAGTACAGATTCTTTGAATTTGCCTCTTTGAGATGTGGCGGAAGAGTGGTCACTTCTGACGGCTTCCGTGCCCTTTCAGTCAATCAGCGCGCTGGTGTTAACAGTACATGCTTGCGGTTTGCTTTGAAACAGCCTGTCTTGTCCAGGGCGCCGGGTATGGCTGCAGATTTGCTATGAATCGCGAAGGCGAGCGTGTATCCATGCGCGCAGTGTTAGAAAGTTGGTTAGTTAGTTAGTCAGCCAGTTTCATGTTTCATGGATGACGTGAAACGGGTCGTAGATGAGAGTTAAAGTGTTGATGGAGGTATGCAGCCATAATCACAATCACTATAAGTATGGCTCTTAAAATGCTGATAGGCTGGTGAAGCGAAGGAGATCTAGATGGTAGTAAATCCTTTACTGAGCTGACGCATTTCGTGCAAAGCCTATCATCAGACCGCCACTTCTAGCAAAAGACGTTAAAATGGACGCATAATGACATCCATACAAATCTGACAAACAACATTTATTGTAGAATATAGTAAGTAATGTGGATCAGTCGTTTTGGTTTCAACTTATCTACGCCATTTACTGTATTCGACAACAAATTTTGATTGTCAGATTTGTATGGACGTCATTATGCGTCCACTTTAACTTCTTTTCTAAGTTCCCGAAACGCGTCTGCATAATAAAGGATTTACTACCATCTAGACCTCCACTTCAGCAGCCTATCAGCATTTTAACCATATTTATACGTGAAACGATTCATATTACATTCACATCGCAAATTAATTTGTAAATATGGCTACACGCTGAACATCTACAAGTTTTTTAGTTTATTTTTTTATTTTTTTAATGTGTAGATGTTAGTAATTCGTACTCTCCACCTTTTATGCATTACAATAACAGAAATTCTCTACGGAATACAAGAAGTTTTCAAGGAGAAGCTTTCTCAGTTTGTTTCCATATTTTACGGTGATGTCTGTCACACATTTTATGTCAATAGGTAAGTGATCAAAAATTTTTGTCACAGCATTGCGCACCCCTTTTTGTGCTAAAGACAAAGTGGAATAATGAATGTTATTTTTCCTTCTGGTATTGTAATTATGTACATCATCGCTCCGGTCGAACTGTATTGCATTATTTACAACAAACTTCATAATGGAATACATATACTGTGAAGCAGTAGTCAGAATGTCCAACTCTTTAACAGATGTCTACAAGATGATGGTAGATAAGCACCACATATATTCTTACGGCACATTTTTCAGCAATGAAGATTTTCTCTCTTAAAGATGAGTTACCTCAGAATATTATTACATATAACAATATTAAATGAAATTATGCAAAATATGTCAACTTACTGATTTGTCTCTCCCCAAAATTTGCAATGAATCTAAGTGCAAATGTTGTTGAACTAAGTTGTCTTAGGAGTCCCAAAATCTGCTTTTTCCAGTTTTAATTCTTATCAATACGGACACTGTAACATAGCCCGAGTTCAAGGTTATTTCGATCGGTGAATGTCACAGCCTTCCCCATTATGGATACCACGAGGCGTGCCTGGTATTAACATTGCTACTTTCGGCTATTTACGAATAGTTTACATAGGTCGATAGTAATAATTATTGTTGTTTTAAATTGTGATTATTACCCATTCGGGACGAAGTGTTATTATGTTGGCTGCAACGCACGGTGTCTTGGAGAGGACAGACACGTTATGAATAAGTGCAAGAGATAATACAGATGTGCGTGGGGCCTTCAAAAAGTAAGTTATACATTATTATGTCAGGCCAAGTAATTTTTATTGAATCCTGAGCTACATTTCAATGTGAGGCAGATGCATACACCATTTTTCAACATTGTCAACAGTCTCTGTAAACCACAGCCGAAAAGTTCTACCGGTCGTTCAATTTCTGGACGACAGAAACCTCTCCTTGGTAACGGAGCCATTCGAGAACCACTGTGGCCACGTTCTCATCGTTGGAAAATCTCTTTCCTCCAAGATTTTCAGCTTTCCGCAAAGATTGAAATCCCATGGTGCTAGATCTGGACTTCCCCATCATCATCAAAAAAATGGCTCTGAGCACTACGGGACTTAACATCTATGGTCATCAGTCCCCTAGAACTTAGAACTACTTAAACCTAACTAACCTAAGGACATCACACAACACCCAGTCATCACGAGGCAGAGAAAATCCCTGACCCCGCCGGGAATCGAACCCGGGAACCCGGGCGCGGGAAGCCCCATCATCTTCACCAACGTCTGTGTGACATTGGTCAAATTCCCGGCACCATTTTACTATGGCTGGACGCGACATTGTATTTGCTCCATATACCGCTAGAAGAATCGTACTGTCCCACCTGTTTCAACTTTCGCGTGGGTTTCCAGCTGACGTGTCGAATGGTTCAAATGGTTCTGAGCACTATGCGACTTAACTTCTGAGGTCATCAGTCGCCTAGAACATAGAACTAGTTAAACCTAACTAACCTAAGGACATCACACACATCCATGTCCGAGGCAGGATTCGAAACTGCGACCGTAGCGGTCGCTCGGTTCCAGACTGTAGCGCCTAGAACCGCACGGCCACTCCGGCCGGCAGCTGACGTGTCATTTCAATCGCACACTGCGAAGCAGCTTTTCCCTTCATCACAGAAGAACTGTGTCCACGGGAAATCCGGGAAATGCGCTTTCTTTTGAGAATGCACTTCTCTTGTTACGACATGGCCTTAACGTGGACGGCATGTGTAACTTACTTATTGGAGTCCCTAAGTAGGTATGAGGTGGCAACGTGACCTCCTTCCTGTTTTCCGCACAGTTACACGTACATCCTATTTCCATCGTACCAGCAGCTGCTCTATGCCGAGTTAGGCCTGTTTCGTTTGCACGAAGAGCTCCCACTTAAGCAGTTACCGAATACTACCACAAAGCGAAGTCATGACTCTTCTAAGACACGCCATAGTTAGGAAACTTCGCTCCATGTTCTGACTCCTGTTTGCGTTTCACATATGAATAAATAATGTACGGTATAAAATTAACGTATATCTCAACATTTCTCTTACGTATGCTTACAATTACACATAACGCTCTTTACACTGAGTTGCGTAGATGGTTAACGTAGTTTAATATTATGGTGAATTAATGTGCATTTGATAGACGAACTCCATTACAGACAGAGAACGCTATGCAATACGTGACGAACACTTACTTGTAACGAGTTCGTTTCATTTCCTAATGTTGCCGAAAAAATTCACAAAATCGATGTTAGTAATTAGACAGTACGTTGTAATTTTTGGAAAGTATCTAGAATGTACAGCTAAGTTGTATTAAACTGTGGTAATTATAGACTTTGACGTGCTTATTCATTGAAACTTAAAAATCGAGATCCGACTTCAACGACGAAAATTCAAGCCATGCGTATACATTGGATGAGCATCTCCGTGACGCTTGCGCTCGCTAAATTAACCTGTAACGAAACGCACTGTTCTTCTTTGGATCTTATCTATTTCCTCCATTAATTCTATTGGTACGGTTCCAGGACTGATGAGCAATATTTGAATATTGATCGTATGAGTGTTTTGTAAGCTATCTCCGTCGTAGGTGGAACACATTTCATTAGGAGTTAGTTACTTGCATGTGCCGTAGATCGTTTCAACAATATATTTATCAAAATGATGTGGACTGAGTCAGTTTACGTAATATGTACACATGATTAATTCTGATGTAAATGAACATATTATTTTTCAACCCTACTCATGCAAATGCACTTTTTTTTCAGGCTACCGAATTTTAATAAAAATTGTATATGGAATAGATAAATTTGTAATCAGAACTGATTTTATGTTAAATTTTAAACTTTCTTTGCTATCTGCCAAACAATATATGTCACTGAGAAAATGATCAAAATTTCTTTTTATGCATATTGAACTCCTTTTTGAGCTACTGACAACTTTAATGATGAGCTATAAATCATTTTTCTTCTAGTGTAGGTATGGACGTCATTGTTTTTCTCACATTGTGGTGGATTATTTATAATGAATTTCGTTAGTGAATATAGAGAGTGAACTGGAACACCGACAGACTTTCAGAGGTGGTAGTATGGACCGAAACAAGAAAAAATGTATAGCAAACATAGGATCTAAAGTTCATACCTCTGGAACTATGAGCACATGTTCATTTTCGATACTCTGGAACACACTCTATTTCAGTGACAGCTCTTAATTTTCTATATTTTTGGAGCAGGTAATATGGATCAAAGCAAGAAAAAAATCTCGTAAACTTGAACTCTAAAATGTATATTTTAAGAGCTTTAATCACTTGTTCAATAAAAGAGGAGTATTTCACAGTAGCCAAAATGAACAAGTACTCGTAGCTCTTAAGGTATGCGCTTAGAGCCCATATTTACTTTTTTTCTAGTTCTGGTCTATACTACCACCTGTGAAAGACTGTAGAGTTCTGGTTCGTCCTGTATACACCCTGTCTCTGCAGCCCACAGGTGACGATTATATAGATTGATGAAACCAGTTCTGGTAAAGAATGCTTCGTCGCTAAAGAGGACAGATGACAGAAATCCCATAATTGTGATGTTCTGGTGCAAAAACCATCGACGAAATCCTTCCCCTGGAGGTAAATCCGATGCTGACGATCCATGCACTCGTTGCAAGTGATAGGGATAGTAGCGGTTATCATGCTGGATACATATGGTCGTACTTTGGCTAACACCTTGTTGGTGGGCCACTTGCCCAGTGCTTGTACTAGCGTTCGTCTCAATATCCTGTAGACCCCGGTCCTCCAAAGCTGGTGTACGCACAATCCGCCTCCTCCCTGCACGTTCGTCTTTCTGGAAGAACCCATGATCACACAAACGCCCAAAAAAGGGCTTGAAATGTTGTGTGATGTGATTGGTCTCTGTGGAGATACTTGTTTTGGTATAGCCGTGCTGCCTCTCGAGCGTTTCCATCTACTTGGCCGTACACAAACAGCATCTCGACTTGTTCCCGACAGGAATGGAGGACCATTGTGCAGCTTGCAGCGTGCTGCGTCAATCACACAGCCAGCAACACACAAAGAACACAGGGCACGAGGTCAGAGGTACTTTCATTCGTCAGTGCCATTTACCGTGCCAACTATGCATTTCCGGATACATGTTCATAGGACCTTTTTTCCTCCATTTTCAGTCAGGAATCCATCACTGCAGTTTGTCGGTTTAATTAACGTTTACCCTTTATGTGTTGATGGCGCATTTAAGATGACTAACGGCTTGAATGGGTATCTGCGGTATGACTAAGGGTGAATATGATATATATATAGTCATTTTTTTGTTTTCCGTCGTTTCTTAGTTGCTTCTACATACAAAAAATTCGCTTACTGTCGTTTTTGTATAATCAATACTGCCTTTCTAAGTGATGGGGTTTCCCATAAAATTATTCCATAAGACGCTACTGAGGGGAAATATAAGTTACAGAATTTTGTGCAGCTAGGTACTGCGCTTCTTCCGCTACAAGGTTCAAATGGTTCAAATGGATCTGAGCGCTATGGGACTTAACTTCTGAGGTCATCAGTCCCCTAGAACTTAGAACTACTTAAACCTAACTAACCTAAGGACATCACACACATCCATGCCCGAGGCAGGATTCGAACCTGCGACCGTAGCGGTCGCACGGTTCCAGACTGTAGCGCCGAGAACCGCTCGGCCACCTCGGCCGGCAGTACACAATACTCCTAGACTTTCTCCGTTCAATCTCTACATTTTCAGTCTCGGAGATGAACGTTTCATGTTAATAGCTCAGATAACTTGAGATACGTGTCGCACTTCTATGAAGAAACATCTTATACCTTTGTCTACATTCCTATTTACACCCGTATCCAGTGATATTACTATTGTATTATTATCACTGATTCCGAGACCTACATTAAATGTGTCGAAAAGCTCGGGCCCGTTTGTAACGATATAAGATATTGCCTTCAGGTGTCAGTTCTCTGATTAGCTACTCAAAGTAATTTTCAGATACGGCACGATTTCTCGCTATTCCCTGTCCCTACTATCCGTCCCAGTCACCTGCGTCTCCCAGTCTGTAGTCGATAAATTTCACTCCCTCTACTACTATAACACGACCAGAAATTTCACGAGTTTCTCCTCAGATGTTCCGCCAATACTGCTCCTGAGGCAGTGTCTGTGAAAGGATCCCATTATAATGTCTGATTCACATTTAACGCTTAACCCAAATTATTTCGCATTCGGAATCGACACTGACCTCACTAGATATTATCTTATTACACTGTATAGACGTGACCATTGCCTATGTCCGAGTCAACGTGCAATAACCACTTACAGGCGGTAGGTGGCAGCAGTAGCAATGGAAGGTATATAAAACGTGTCAGGTGGGGGGGGGGGGGGGGGGGGGAGTGGGGCGGAGAAACAGTATAGCGTCCTTGTGGTAAAGCGGAATCGAAGCGATTTATCTGACGTCCAAAGGGGCATGATCATTGGCTTGCTGCCATGTTTAAAGTACACTGCGTATGGCAAAATGGTGCTATCCAAAACCGTCGCCGAGGCAACGGGGTTGCTCTACGCGCCATAGACGCTCACATGACCCGAGTAGCTACCAAGGGTGTCTCCTCGATGACCGTTCAGCGTATGGGTTCCACAGCAGGAGTCCGTTTCATGTATCCATGCTGACTGCTCTGCAGTGCATCTTGGTGCTCTTCGAACCAAGCACGTACACTGTGAGCTGTGATACACGTTGCATTGTCTTGCTGGTAGATGCCATCGTCCTGAGGAAAAATAAATTGTGTTTAGGAGTGGATATTGTCCACAAGGATAGACGCACAGCAAGAATTGCATCGTACTTCTTAATAACACATGCACTGTTATTTCGTATACGGGGTGAAGAAAAATTCTAACACGAAATTTTAACCCTGCATGGCCGATGCCAGTAGGAACCAAAACTATTAATGTTGTGTAGGTCGACATGCTGACTGCTCTTCAGTGCATCTTGGTGCTCTTCGAACCAAGCACGTACACTGTGAGCTGTGATACGCGTTGCATTGTCTTGCTGGTAGATGCCATCGTCCCGAGGAAAAATAAATTGTGTTTAGGAGTGGATATTGTCCACAAGGATAGACGCACAGCAATAATTGCATCGTACTTCTTAATAACACATGCACTGCTATTTCGTATACGGGGTGAAGAAAAATTCTAACACGAAATTTTAACCCTGCATGGCCGATGCCAGTAGGAACCAAAACTGTTAATGTTGTGTAGGTCGACAACGGGCCATTTTTATACTACGGTAACATGGCGCCACGCGCTCCGATTGGCCGCGGGATTGCCCTGTTGCTGGATGCTCTGGACAACGCACGACCGCGAATGCTTTGCCCGGAGATCGCGATGTATCCAAGGCGGCCAGCACGCTCGGCGGTAGCGCGTCAGCCTTCCACTCTAGGGGCCTGGGGGCGAACCTGCCGGGGTCCCGACACGTCAATTGTAGTTTCATAATAAGACGTACCGGGAACAAACCCGTCAATAGCTGTTAGTTCGAGAACAGAAAGTCTTTTACAAATTGTGTACGCCCTGAAAAGGGCCTTTTTTGTAGCTAGGACATTGTTTACTTACAGCAGGTACTCGAAATTACGACCCTCTAACGTGACACAGGCTAGACAACGTCGAACAGTGTTTTGCCGAAATCTTTCAAAGATTCCTGCCATTGGCTTGATTTGAGTGGCGGCATGTTGAATGCGATCCATTAATCCCTCTTCGTTTATAGGTGGGTCGCGTCCGGGTGTGTGAACTAGAACCTTGAACAATCTCCGCAGGAAAAATTTCGGTGGTGTGAGGTCTCGTGATCGCGGGGGCCATGTCCTACGAGCACCTCTGCCATTTATCCGACAGTCGAAGACTTCACTTAAATATCTGCGCATAGCACGACTGTTATGTGCGGGCGCCCCATCATGCTGCAACTACATGCATAGGCCGTATGTCCAGCGGAGCATCTTCCAGCAGGCCAGGTAGTGTTTCTTGCGAAAAGTGAAGGTAATTTGATCCGGTAAGTCGAAAAGGTAGACGAACCGGCCCAGTCAGATGGCCACTCACAATGCCTGCCCGAATGTTGAGCGAAAATCGTTCCTGGTGTCTGTGGACGTACGTGTCGTGAGGATTTCCCCTTGCCCAGTAATGAACGTTTCGAGTGCTGTAAAGGCCATTCAGATGGAAGGTGCACTCGTCGGTAAACAACGCAATGGCAGAGAAGTCGGGATCTCGTGCAACACGTCGTAGGAACCACCGGCAAAACCTTAGCCTGTGTTCATAGTCCGCCACGGGATTCATGTCTTGGGCAAGGTGGAAACTAAATGGATGCTGGCAGACTAACAGTTGAGTGACCCCCAAGTCGTGTCCAGCCGCTCGCGTACTTATCAAAGGTGCTTCCTCTAAGCGCTCGAGAACAGTCTCTTCAAATGCAGCATCCCGTCGTGTTCGAGGCATTCCAGCATCACCATGATATCCCGCTAACGAGCTTGTTTCGCCGGTGAATTGCAGTGAACGTTTCCGGGTGTGGGTGGCGTCTTGCTGGGTACCGTCCTTCATACAACAGTCGAGCTTCATGCGCATTACCGTCTGCAAATCCATAAACAAAAACCATATCTCGTTGTTCTTCAAACGAGTACTGTGTCGCCATGCTTACTGTATGACTAAATCGCAGGTGACGAGTGTGTGCTCCGGAGCGAAGCTTACGTGTGAATGCCTCTCACGTGAGGTAGAAACAAGGGAAAAGGGACGTTTGTGTGTGTGAACCGACAACCATAGCGCTGCCTGTCAACCGACGAACGGCAACAGGACAATCTTGCGGCCAATCGGAGAGCGTGGCGTCAAGTTTCCGTAGTTTAAAAGTGGTGCGTTGTCGACCTACTCAACATTAGAAATTTTGGTTCCTATTGGCATCAGCTATCCAGGGTTAAAATTTCGTGACACAATTTTTCTCCACCCTGTATATTCGCCAATACCAGGCGACTCTTTAAGTATGTGCTTCCTGGGTGGGAATATGTGTAATTTACGAGTGCAGGTTGTGACACATAGATGATGAGATATGGAAGCAGTGCTTGTGTTGCTATGGAGTAAGATGCAATGTTCGTTCGGACATACGGAAGTTTGAGTCTGGCCGTAATTCGAGCACGGACAGCCAGAGCGGTTAAGGCGATCACTCGCGTAAAGCGAGAAATTCGGGTTTGAGTCCCTGTCCAGCACAGACTTTTACTGTCGTCATTCCAACATACAGCCGATGGTGGTTCATATTCGCAAATACGAATACGTTTCCTGTCTATCTTGACGGCTTTAATCGCTGCAATGCCTGTTTTTCGGACATGCGTGCATCTCCGAAGGAACTTTTCGTCGTACTTCTTAATGACACAGGTACTGCTATTTCGTATTCGGATTGCAGGTTAGTTTCAGAGTTACAGCCTTAAACCCAACTCTCGTCAACAGTGACATAGTTTGACGGAGTGTTTGGATCGTTTTGAAGCAGTTGTGTAAGTTACCTGTGTCCTTCCATACGCGAATTCGCTTCTGCAGTAGTCGTGGTACAAACTTCGCCACAGTTTATCTCTTGTTATATTCTTGTGACACGATACGGAATGATGTACCATAATGTATTGCTAAGGTATTACTGTGAGATCTTGGCTGCTCTGTTTAAGGTTTGCCAGAATCATACCTCTCACTTTCTGAACATTTTCTGGTGTGTTTTGCAAGTTGACAGCCGACTAGAGCGATCGTCATCATCAGCCTTTGTTAGCCCGGTTTTGAAATGCATATACAAGTCGTAAATCTGTGCCCGGTCTAATGCGTGGCTTCCGAAAACTTGCTTAAAGATCTGGTGCGTTTCCTCAACAGTTTTCTTAAACTAAAAACAATAGACGCGCTGCTCTTACAGGACAGCCATCGCAAAACAGCAAACTCACAGAAATACGACGATGGAAACGTACTCACCATTTGTCACACTGATTCTAGAAGGACTTACGTGGAGACATCTGGCAATATTTCAATTTCCTCGCAACGATTTGCTTGCAAAATTCAAATTTCTGTGATACCACGTCGTGCATATGCATTTGCACTTCGCAGGCAACAATACGGTCGTAGAGCACATGGTTTAAGTATCTCTATCAGCGAATCCCGTACAGTTACGTCTGCTTGGACGGCTCCGTATAAGCCAGAACGTCTATAATTGTACTGACATGGTCATTACTCGAGATCTACACTGTGTGACAGGAATTTTAATTTTTCTGATGCCTTCTTAAAACATGGGCCCTCATATTTGTAAGACAAAGACTTTAAGTAGTATTGTATTTCTTTCCTGCAGCATTTCCCGCCCAGAAATCTTGAAGCTCTCGCGCTTACCTGAAAAGTCCGAAAAGTACCATCTACTTATGCTCTGAGTTTTCTTTACCCCTTTGATAGTCCGCACGGGTACACCTCATAGACTAACCAACAACAACCTAAAATTATATTAGACATAGAAGGCACTTCTGCAAAGTGGATAGGTTTCGGATATTGCGCATTGCAGCGTGGTCTGTGTTCACCAATTTTGATATTTGTGAAATATAACAAGTAAAGGTATGACTTACAGTAACAGATTTAGTAATACAAAAATATTTTAGAAAATGGAGAAAGTACGGAAAGTATCGTCGGAAGAGTAGTGATCCCAGTAAGCAATTTAAGTTTCTCACCAATGAAACTCAAATTCAAATGGCTCTGTGCACTATGGGACTTAACTTCTGAGGTCATCAGTCCCCTAAAACTTAGAACTACTTAAACCTAACTAACCTAAGGACATCACACACATCTATGCCCGAGGCAGGATTCGAACCTGCGACCGTGGCGGTCGTGCAACTCCAGACTGTAGCGCCTAGAACCGCCCGGCCACTCCGGCCGGCTCGTGTGTGAATACCACAAATTATTCTTACAGCACATTTTTGAACAATGAAGACTTTCTTTCTTAAAGATGCGTTACCCCAGAACATAGCTGTTTTGTAGTTCCTAAAAATATCGGTGTTGTTAGGAACAGTCTTTTGAGGTTATTAAAGTCAGGGTCAGTACTAAACATGTCAGTGGGGTCCATATTTGCATCAAATACGAAACAAGATAAATAAAGGCGGTATGGAGGACCAGTAAGCGTAAAAGGGATAAAAAATGAAAGTTACTGAAAGGCAACAGATAACGTTTTCGAGCCACTTCAGTACGGTGCATGTTGCCAGAATATCGCGAGTAGTATCAACGTCGCTCACGAATAACCATTTAGCAGGTTTCGGTCTCTGATGAGTATGCGGGCCCGATTCATGTCGGAGGCCAGCGAAATACAGGTCGGGTGTTCCAACTTTTCGGTTAACAAGGTCCGTGGGCGCACCTTTTTGTGCGCTGTCCGAAGGGAGCCTTTGATGGGCATCTAATGAATGGCTAGGCAACAGAAAGGCGACAAAACCTGTGGCCAGCGCTCGGCGTCCGCGTGTTCATCATTAACGTTCTCCCGCCTTTTTTTCGTGCTTACTGATAACTGTCCTTCAGCTCTCGTTAACGAGGGAGTTACAGACAGGCCGTTGTGCGCGCCTCTTGTGCGAAAGAGATAAAAATGCCTCTACAGACGCCCCAGCTGTACGTTTCCCGTTGACACAAACAGCCCGTGGCTGTCTTACAGAATGTATCGCTGGGGGACATTGACGCGCCGGTGAAACCGGATAGAACAAAGCCAAGCGGCGACGCCGAGCGCTGCAGCCGTGTCTAGGATCTGCCGGCTGACACATCCACATCTGACCTGACATCCACGCGCAGTCCAGGGATTTGGCTTACTAACACTTCCCTCTGTCGTGTTATCTATTCCATTTTCATTGTACTACGGTGTCGTCACAGAGTAGTCCTGTATTAACCATTTCATGGTTAGAATTTACTTAGAACATATTTGAAAAAGTTAATGTCAAAAACTGTAGTCCTTTGTGATAAATAATACGCTTTCACTACCGAAGTAATTTTAAGAGGACCAATTTTGAAAATCGGTGAAGTGTGACACATGATTTCCACGAACTTAACAATATCTATGTTTTCATGTGAACTTTGTACTGTCAGGGTTAAATTTTTAAGTCTGGAGCGATTCTCTCAGAATGGAAATTATAACAAAGCAGTGGCAAAACACTTTTATTCTCCTGACAAAGAAAAGCATGAAATATCGCACACAAGTTTCCAACATAACATTTGAACGTGGCTCTGACGTGTCACACAACTATGTTTTCTACAACCGATCAAGTTTTCCGCAGTATATATGTCTCACTACTTAAAAATTATGTACAAACCAGAATTACTGACATGCGTAGTAATGTTTCAAAGCAATGTCTGTGATATATAAGAAAACACAATTAGTTAATTCAGGTCCGCAGCTCGTGGTCGCGCGGTAGCGTTCTCGCTTCCCGCGCCCGGGTTCCCGGGTTCGATTCCCGGCGGGGTCAGGGATTTTCTCTGCCTCGTGATGACTGGGTGTTGTGTGATGTCCTTAGGTTAGTTAGGTTTAAGTAGTTCTAAGTTCTAGGGGACTGATGACCATAGATGTTAAGTCCCATAGTGCTCAGAGCCATTTTTGAGTTAATTCAGACATTCTTGTAACGAAGAAGATGGTGATTTGATCTAATTTTTGTGAAATAGGCACACTATAAGCACGCGCTGCGCCATTTGATGGCTCACATCCCAAGATACCTAGTATTTTTCTTCAAGTTGCGAAAGCATCTCTCTCTACGTGCTAGCGCTAGACAGACATGATAAATAGACGTACAAACGCTCAAAACTGCGTTTACTTTAGTGTGACACACGTATCCCACCAACCACGAAATGGTTAATATACTGTACATCCGCCGGCCGGAGTGGCCGTGCGGTTCTAGGCGCTACGGTCTGGAACCGAGCGACCGCTACGGTCGCAGGTTCGTATCCTGCCTCGGGCATGGATGTGTGTGATGTCCTTACGTTAGTTAGGTTTAATTAGTTCTAAGTTCTAGGCGACTGATGACCTCAGAAGTTAAGTCGCGTAGTGCTCAGAGCCACTGTACATCCCTCGAACAACAAATTGCTTCCAATAGAAAAAAAAACACAGGTTAAATCCCTCTACAAGAAGTATGGTACTATGCATCATCATATTCAATTCAAGCATTAGATATTTTATTATTTTGCCTGTTACGGTACCCATCGCTTCCTCGGATTCCTTGACTTCTTCTCCCAACTGGCTTAAATCTTCTTATCTGGAGAGTTAATCTTCCTCCACTCATAATTTCGATATGTACATTCCACTTTCTGCTATTTTCTTGTATTTTATTGAGGATATCAAATACATTCACTTCTTCCCTGATTTCCGAATTTCGAAATCTGTTGGCTCTTGTGCATCCCTTTACTGCTCTTAGAAACCTCATTTTTCCTGCTTGTCTGCGACTTTCTTGGTTTTTACTTTGACCCACGATTCACTTCGGTAAATAAGCATTGGAGCAGCTACTGCCCTAAAAAATTTTAGTTTTGTTTCTTTCTTCGTTTTATTTTTTAGACATCTGTTTACTGCTCCACATATATTCTTAGACTTGGCTAATTTTTTCTCTATGTCTTGTCATGCTCATATGTGACGTCTCAAACTAAGTAGTTAAAATGTTTGATCTGTTCTAATGTTAGTCACAATTCTTGTCCTAAGATGATATTTTCCTTTAAAAGCAGTTTTTTGTCTTCTTCTCTGAAGTTAAAAAAAGAAACTCTTCGCAAATTTTACCTTATAAATGTTTCCCCATTTTGAACTATTCATAATCATCTTCAATCCAAGCAGTGTGGCGTCATCTTCATATAAAGGCAATACAAGCGGATAGATAAGTAAAGAAGGTAAAGCTCCGCGTGCTGACACTAAACGAGCCAATCGAGCCCGAGCGGCCGGCGTGTCATCCTCTGCCAATGGCGTCATCGGATGCTGTGCGGAGGGCGTGTGGACAACTCACCGCTCTCCCGGTCGTTGTCGGGTTTTTTAACCTTGGAACCGCTACTAATCGGCCTAGTAGCTCCTCTGTTGGACTCACGTAGCTAAGTGAATCCCGAACCCGGGTTCCCCGCGTGGCAGTCAGCCACGCTAACCGCTACGCTGTGAACGCAGACTAATTTCCCCGTTAAAAATCTCCTTCTGTTTCCGAATTGCATCATCTAAATAAATGGTAAAAAGTGTGTGTAGTAGAACTACTTTGCGTACCATATCTAAGCTTCAGGTTACAAATGTTGTTCGATATGAGGATCATCTGCGTTCAAGACAGCCTGGAACAGCACTAGAGATACTATTTCACGATTGCCGCAGCACTTTTCGAACGGTGGACCGTGGAATGTTCAGCTGTTATGACACAGCTCGTGCACCCCTTGAAGATCGTACATTGCGTTCATCATTCTCAGCAATGGCAACAGTAACTTCTTTAACAATCAGTGGCACAATTGGCCGTATGCCTCTTCCAGGAGCAGCTCCAAAATTGCCAGTTAACTCGAACTTCCGAATCACGTTCTTCAAGTCCGATGTGGAAAGAGGACCTCTCCGTTCCCCTCAAAGCGTCGGTACTTGTGAAGAGTAGAAGCAGATTTGCTGTTGTTTTCATAAAACAGCTTTACGAGTAAAGTCCTGCTCGATTTGACCAGAACCGTGTTGACTGTCTGCAACTGTAATGCACACTGATGCTTGAGTTTCAAACCTACGTCATCCTACCAGTACTGGCACTTAGAGGTAAGTCGAGAGACTAACACTACTAACACCGCAAATCCTGTACTACACAGCCTGAACGTCATTCCTATAGAGTTTGGTGCCCATACAGTGAATAGTTTTCTGTCTACACGGACTCAAGTAGAGAAAGTTTAATTATAACCACCCTGTATATTCCATGCCTTGTAAGGGAACGGGCGAGGCGTCGCGTCTTAAGTGGTGCCAGACGGTGGCCGAAGCAAGAGGGGTCCAGCCGCGTGGCTGGGAATTCCATAGTGGCGCTATGTTGATGAAGGAGTCACGCCGGGAGTGCCAAAGATGGCCGACTTTATGAAACTTTAATGGCAGACATTTCACACTTCGTATAGAAATTAATAGTAGCCAGATGAGTCATGATACCTCAAAAAGAAACATGTATATTACTATTATTTGCACGACGATTATGATGGTGTAATCAGATTTTCAATATCTTTATTAGTTTAAAGATCAGTGTCTGACCATAAATTATACAAGTAACACCCAGCAACGAATTTCCAACGAATTTCCAAAATCTAAACTGTTCATCCGATTTCGTCGGTCTACGTGTCTTTAGAAAGCTATTAGTGTAAACCTAAATTGGTATGAATTACAGGCGTGTAACTCGAATAGTACATGAGTTACTGGAGGTCAAAGTGGCTGCTTCCTATCGATCGCGTCAGGCCATAAGTACTCCACAGTTACACGAAAAAACGATAGCAGCATGCTTATAAATATATTTATTCATCTATGTCTTTGTTTATATCCGATATATACTATTCATGAAGAAATTGGTTAAATATTTACTGTGTTTTAGAAAGCACAGAGACATTAGGCTCCTGGCCTACCTTTTGCTTCTTTTTTTTTATATATATGTTTATTTAATTGTTTATGTATTTAATAATGTGTGTTAGAGCGTGTTTATGGTCCAGCCGTAGGAATATTTATTTAATTTCAAGTATTTAAATGTAGATCCAGTATTTCGTATGTGCTTAAATATGTTTGTGGGTGCGTTAGCTTGAAGACATGGCGCGAACGCCCTAGCCAATCACAGAGCTCGTGAATGGGGAGACTGGATGGAAGCGGGAGAAGAGCATCATTTCGAGAGAGGACAGGGTAGTGCTGGAGGACGGGACATGACAGGAAGTGCTGGACGCGACAGCGCGACGGACGCGGAGTCGCGGGAAAGACTTGGAGTGGAGCAGTTTGCGCTTGGTCGCGGGAGATAGAAACATTTCGTAGTGCCGACTTGTGTACTTGTGAGATTTCCGTGGATTCTGCAGTGAAGACGTAGTAAGCGTTTAGAAGTGAATATCTCGCGAGCTATGTTGTTGTTCATGACTAATTACGTGCAGTAGGAATCTATTGTTTCCCTCTGATTTAACTTGTATTTTATTTAATTGCTGGACCACCGACACCAATAAGAGTTTTGCAGAAATATACCGCTTTCTCAAAAGTACTTCTACTGTCGTACTCATCATTTAAAGTCGTTAAGAATGTACCAGCAGAGTTTATTTAATTGCAATCTTTCATTTATAAACGTCTTTGTTACGTTCTAAATCCGCAATTGCTGAGTGATAGGAACCTTCGACAATTCGATTCATGTGTATATTCATATTGTATACTGTAGAGTCAGCAGTATTTGGCCTGTAATGCGGCAACTACGTATCCCAGCCCCTAGACAACGAAACCAGCCCAAATTTTAATATTGCAACGTTGAGCCAGAGGGTGCGTAGTTGTTTGAAAGCCCGCAGCCTCCCTAAATATTTCCGAACTTTCTACTTCGGGTGCGTTTGAAATTCACTGTGACTGTACATTGATCAGCCAGAACATTATGAGCGCCGACCTACTATCGATATAAACCCGTCCAGGCGATAGCAGCGTCGCCTGGTGAGGAATGGCTGAGAGTCAGACACACGCACGGTGCGTATAGTATCAGTGAACGTGCTGTCTGTTTATGGAGTGGAAAGGCGCACGATCTATCTGAGTTTGACTGAGGGCAGATTGTGATGACCCGGAGGATCGGCACGAGCGTTCCGGAAACTGCCAGTACGGGTGTTCGAGGCGTGTTTTGGCGTGTGTCTTCAACACGTAGCGAAACAAAGGTGACACCTCGTCCAGACGTCATGGGGTTGGGCGGCCCACCTTCATTACAGATGTCAGAGTTCGTAAGCTAGGCAGTCTGCTAAAACAGGACAGGCGGCGAACTGTGACGAAACTAACACCAGACTTTAATGCTGGGCAGAGTGACAAGTGTGTCTGAACACACAGTGCACAGAACACTCCTAACGATGGACCTCCGCAACCGACGACCCATCCATGTGCCGATGCTAAAACCACGACATCGGCAACAACGACTGAAATGGCCATGTGACCGTCGGAACTGGACGTTGGTGCAGTGGCAGAGCGCTGCATGGTCTAATGAATCCTGCTACCTTCTTCATCATGTTGATGGGAGGGCACCAATCTGTCGTCTTTCAGTGAATAGCTCCTTCACACGTGTACTGCGGGATGGAGACAAACTGGCGGCGGCTCCACTAGGCGCTGGCGATCATTCACGTCTGCATCCATGGATCTAGTGGAGCTCGTGCAAGGCACCATGACGGCTAAGGAGTATCGTACTCTGGTTGCAGACCACATACACCCCTTCATGATGATCATGTTTCCCGACGGCAGTGGCATTTTTCAACAAGATAATGCGCCATGTCACGACGCCAGGAATGTGATGGAGCGTTTCGAGGACCACTGTGGCGAGTTCCAATTTATGTGCGGCCCCCCAACTCACCAGATCTGAAACCGATCGTACACATGGACTTACGGCCCCCTCCCCCGCGTTTATGGGAATTAGGTGACTTGTGTGTGCAAATGTGGTGCCAGCTCCCACCAGCGGCCAACAAAGTCAAAAAATGGTTCAAATGGCTCTAAGCACTATGGTACTTAACATCTAAGGTCATCGGTCCCCTACACTTAGAACTACTTAAATCTAACTAACCTGAGGACATCACACACATCCATGCCCGAGGCAGGATTCGAACCTGCGACCGTAGCAGCAGCGCGGTTCCGGATTGAAGCACCTAGAACCTCTCGGCCGCAACGGCCGGCACCAACCAAGTCCTCATTGTTTCCATGCTACGTCGCGTCGCCGCTGTTATCCGTCGCAGTGGTGGACATACTGCCTATTAGGTAGAGGGTCATAATATTTTGGCTGATGGGTGTAGATGTCGCGGAAATGAATAGTACAGTAAGCAGTTGTCCTGAGGAAGAAACGACATTGCTGAAAAGGGGTATCATAGAACTTGGACAGACAAATACGGGTACAAGGAAGATAACTGCGAAGAAGGCTTTGATAACAGAATAAATATTTTAGTTGATCGTTGAAAGAGCGAAAATATAAATGTTCAGTAACTGCCAGGAATGCAGCAATATACGTCTCCTAGAAATGAAAGTAACAGGAAGTGCAGGGAAATCAAAGCAAAATGGCTTTAGGAAAATTGTGAAGAAATCGAGAAGGAAGCGGTAGCGGAACGGGTAGTTCCAGCACATAGAAAAGTCAAAATAAATTTCAGAGAAACTGAAAACAAAGATATCAGTATTAAGAGAGTAAAGTAAATTCCTCGGTTAAAAGTAGAGGAGAGACAGACTACAGGAAAGGAGTACACTAAGGACTTCTAGGAGGGGGAGGAACTGTCTGCTGACGTGATTGAGGCCGAAACAGGTATCGATGTGGAAGACATAGGGGATCTGATACAGGAGTCTGAGTTTCATAGAGTTTTGGTATACTTGCAACGAAACATTACTCTCAGATTTCTAAAATCATTGAGATAGTTGTAACTAAATAATTATTCAAGTAAGTGTTTAGAATACATGAGACTGGAAACATACATCTGAGGAGTATCATCCACACAATTCCGAAGAAAACAAGGGAAGCTAAACACAAGAACTGACGTACAATCAGCGTAACAGCTCACACATCGAAACTGATGACAAGAATAACATGTGGAGGAATAGAAAAGAAAATTGATGGTGATAATCATTTTGACTTTAGAAAAGGTAAAGACACCTTCGGAAATGCTCTTGATAATGGAGTCAAACCTTAAGAACTATAAAGACCTGTTTCAGAGGAAACCTCTCAGCCTGCAAGATCCGGACAATCACAGAGGGCGTGACTATTGATAGTTGGGACCTCCAACGTTAGGCGCGTTATGGGGCCCCTTAATGACATGGCTGCCAAGAATGGAAAGAAAACCAATGTGCACTCCGTGTGCATAACGGGAGGAGTCATTCCACATATGGAACGGGTCCTTCGGGATGCCATGAAGAGCACAGGGTGCAGCCAACTGCAGGTGGTTGCTCACGTCGGTACCAATGATGTGTGTCACTTTGGATCAGAAGAGATTCTCTCTGACTTCGAGCGGCTAACATACGTAGTAAACGCTGCCAGTCTTGCTTGCACGATGAAAGCAGAGTTGACCATTAGCATCATAGTCGACAGGACCGATTGCGGACCTCTGATACAGAGCCGAGTGGAGGGTCTGAATCAGAGGCTCAGACGGTTCTGCGACCGTGTAGGCTGCAGATTCCTCGACTTGCGGCAAAGGGTGGTTGGGTTTGGGGTTCCGCTGAATAGGTCAGGTATCCACTATACGCAGGAGATGGCTACACGGGTAGCAGGGGCTGTGTGGCGTGGACTGGGCGGTTTTTTAGGTTAGAGGAACTGTGGAAAACACAAGAAGGGCTTCAGTCAAAAAGGGTGCAGGCCGAACACAGGAAGAACGCAGATACAGCAACCATCGGTATAACAGTTGTAAGTTGTCGTAGCTGTGTTGGGAAAGTACCAGGTCTCAAAGCGCTAATAGAAAGCACTGACGCTAAAATCGTTATAGCCACTGGATGCTGGCTAAAGCCGGAGGTACGCTCAGCCGAAATTTTTGCGAAGAACCTAATGGTGTTCCGAAAGGATAGAGTGTACACGGTTGGCGGTGGCGTGTTTGTTGCTCTAGAAGTAGTTTATCTTGTCGCGAAATTGATGTAGATAGTTCCTGTGAGTTAGTATGTGTAGGAGTCAACGTTGACAAACGGAATAAAGTAATAATTGGATCCTTTTACTGACCTCCCATTTCAGATGCTAGATTTGCTGAAAGTTTCGAAGAAAACTTGAATTTCATTTCAAACACGTATTCGACTCATACGATTATAGTGGTGACTTCAATTTACCCTCGATATGTTGGCGAACGAAAAATATACCTATTCAAGAAAGCAGATAAAAATTCAGTTGACGATTTCCTGAGAGACAATCTCCACTCATTCCAAATTAATAATATAAGTGTATACCAGATGTGACTTGAATTCAAAGAAATAGTATAGCCAGCAATCGAGAGATTTATACCAAATAAATTAACAAACGAAGGAGCTGATCCTCCTTGGTACACAAACGGGTCAGAACACTGTTGCAGAAACAACGAAGCAAACATGTCACATTTAAACAGACGCAAAATCCCCAAGACTGGTGATCTTTTACATAAGCTCGAAACTTACTGCAGACTTCAATGCGAGATGCTTATAACAGTTTCCACAACGAAACTTTGTCTCGAAACCTGACAGAAAATCCAAAGAGATTCTGGTCGTATGTGAAGTATGTTAGCGGCAAGAAATAATCAACGCCTTCTCTGCGCGACGGTAATGGAGATATTATCGAAGACAGTGCTGCCAAAGAAGAGTTACTAAACACAGCCTTCCAAAATGCCTTCACAAAAGAAGACGAAGTAAATATTCCAGAATTCGAATCAAGAACAACTGCCAACATGAGTAACGTGGAAGTAAATGTCCTCAGAGTAGTGAAGCAACTTAAATCACTTAAAAAAAGCAAGTCTTCTGGTTCAGATTGTATACCAATTAGGTTCCTTTCGGAGCATGCTGATGCATTAGCTCCATACTTAACAATCATATACAACCGTTCTATCGACGAAAGATCCATACCCAAAGACTAGTAAGTTGCACAGGTCACACAAATATTAAAGAAAGGTAGTAGGAGTGATTCACTAAATTACAGGCCCATATCGTTAACGTCGATATGCAGCAGGATTTTAGAACATATATTGTGTTCGAACGTAATGAATTACCTTGAAGAAAACGGTCTATTGACACACAGTCAACATGGGTTTAGAAAACATCATTCCTGGGAAACACAACTAGCTTTTTATTCACATGAAGTGTTGAGTGCTATTGATAAGGGATTTCAGATCGATTCTGTATTTCTGCATTTACGGAACGCTGTTGACACTGTAACATTAAAGCGGCTTGTAGTGAAACTGTGTGCTTATGGAATATGGTCTCAGTTATGTGACTGGATCTGCGATTTCCTGTCAGAGACGTCACAGTTCGTATAACTGACGGAAAGTCATCGAGTGAAATAGAAGTGATTTCTGGCGTTCTCCAAGGTAGTGTTATAGGCCCTTGCTGTTCCTTATCTATATAAACGATTTGGGAGACCTTCTGAGCAGCCGTCTTAGGTTTTTTGAAGATGACGCTGTAATAAAGTCATCAGAAGATCAAATCAAATTCCAAAACGATTTAGAAAAGATACCTGAATGGTATGGAAATTGGCAGTTGACCCTAAATAACGAAAAGTGTGAGGTCATCCACATGAGTGCTAAAAAGAATTCGTTAAACTCAGGTTACACAATAAATCACTCAAATCTAAATGCCGTAAATTCAACTAAATACCTAGGAATTGCAGTTACGAACGACTTAAATTGGAAGAAACACATATAAAATGTTGAGGGGAAGGCTAACCAAAGACTGCGTTTTATTGGCAGGACACTTAGAAAATGTGACAGATCTACTCAGGAGACTGCCTACATTACGCTTGTCCGTTCTCTTTTAGAGTACTGCTGCGCGATGTGAGGCCCTTACCAGATACGACTGACGGAGTACATCGAAAGAGATCAAAGAAGGGCAACACATTTTGTATTATCGCGAAATATGGGAGAGAGTGTCGCTGAAATGATACATGATTTGGGCTGGACATCATTAAAAGAAAGGCGTTTTTCGTTGCCGCGTAATCTTCTCAGGAAATTCCAATCATCAACTTTCTCCTCCGAAAGCGAAAATATTTTGTTGTCACCGACGTACATAGGGAGAAACGATCACCACGATAAAACAAGGGAAATCAGAGCTCGTACGGAAAGATATAGATGTTCGTTCTGTCCGCACGCGATACGAGATTGGAATAATCTAGAATTGTGAAAGTGGTTCGATGAACCCTCTGCCAGGCACTTGAATGTGATTTGCAGTGTATCCATGTAGATGTAGATGTAGACCTAGAAAAAGCGTTCGATTATGTAAATTGGTGCAAGACGTTGGAAAAATAGGTACATGCTATAGGGAAAGGCGGGTAAAATACAATATGTGTAAGAACACAGAAGGAATAATAACATGGAGTACCGAGAGATAATTGTTCGGACTAATAAGGGCGTAAGGCTGTATGCAGTTTGTCTCCTCCACTGTTTAACCTGTATGTCAAAGAATCTATGACAGAATTAAAAGGAAGTTTCAGAATGAGGATTAAAATTCCAAGTGAAAAAATATTAATAGTAAGATTAGCTGGTAATATTACTATCCACATTTAGGGTGAGGACATAATAGGAACATTCATGACAAACCTACAATGACCGTGCGCCTTTGATACAGAGGTCCGACTGAATAAACGTTAAATAAACTTGATAAAAACAATATTCGTTTTTAAACGTAATATTAATATTTTTGTATATGTACCGTAGCACGCGAAAGGCTTGTTGTTTACAAACGAATATTTTCATATCTGACATGAAAATGGTCATTCCAACAAACTGGATATATAAACAAGCTCATCGTAACCTTTCACGAGAATTTTTTATGGAACTTCGCTAAGTATATTTCGCTTATGTTGCCCCAGAAAGTGAGTGATAAATACTAAAGATTGCAAACAACGGCGTGACACGGACGTTGGCCTAACCTCTCATTGGGGTATTATAACACAGGAACTGTCATAGGGCTTTGTTCTTGTCTCATGGTTTACTCCCATATACCCAAAAGAAACAGCCTACAACATGAATACTGAGTCAGATGTTCGTTAACTGAAAATTACACGATATAACTGTAAAGAGTCATCGGCTGAATAAAATTGCAAACAACACACAGTATTTGACTTAGTGCAAGAAAACAGTATCTGAATTTAAGAAACCAATAACATTCAGCGTAAAGTCCCCTTGCAAGTTACAAATTCATGATCTACTTGGAAGCTGAATGAATCTATCTCAGTTATGAGAGAAATTTCAATTATTACATGCTATGATTGTATGTTTGACTGTTTTACATACTTATATTTGTTGATTTGTTTTAATGTTTTGTTTTACTTAGGTTCAAGCACATATTATCCCCTTAGATTAAAAATGAGTCAGAAGAATAATCTGCAGCTTTAACACAGGAACGCAACGTAGCGTCTTATGTGAGTTGCTAGGAATTTTGTCACAAGATTCTCAGTAGATCATTTTGTAGTGACATTTCATTTTGACAGGTGCTTATTTTGAGACAGATCTATACGTTCATTCAACAAATGAAATAGTTATGATCAATTTGTATCTGCAGTATATAACATCAAATTATTGATTATAAAAGTGTATACTGTAAGGCAGCACCAATTCTGCGTTGACTATTGCTGGAAATAAGGCTGTTTAGGTACGGAACTGGAGCGTTGGAACCCAGACTGAAAACATTTTCGACAGTACTATCCATCTGTTCGGTGTAACAGTACCTCATAAACAGTCATTCATTGTACTGTACACACATCAAAAAAAGTTTTGCATCACCTCGGTTCCGAGAGTTCAGAATCCGTGCAGAAAATTAAAATAGAGATCAATATAAACATCATTTCCGCCCTTTTTATTAGGAGGTGGTCCAGATTTCTGTACACACCGGTACCTCTAATACCCAGCAGCATGTCATCTTGCATTGATGCATGCCTGTATTCGTCGTGTCATACTATCCACAAGTTCACCAAGGCACTGTAGGTCCAGATTGTCCCACACCTCAACGGCGATTCGGCGTACATCCCTCAGAGTGGTTGGTGGGTCACGTCGTCCATAAACAGCGCATTTCAATCCATCCCAGGTATGTTCGATAGGCTTCATGTCTGTAGAACATGCTGGCCACTGTATTCGAGCGATGTCGTTATCCTCAAGGAAGCCATTCACAAGACGTGCACGATGGGGGCACGAATTGTCGTCCATGAAGACGAATGCCTCGCCAATATGCGGCCGATATGGTTGCACTATCGGTCGGAGGATGGCATTCACGTATCGTACAGCCATTACGGCGCCTTCTATGACCACCAACGGCGTACGTCGGCCGCACATAATACCACCCCAAAACATCAGGGAACCTCCGCCTTGCTGCACTCGCTGGACAGTGTGTCTAAGGCGTTCAGCCTGACTGGGTTGCCTCCAAAATCGTCTCTGACGATTGTCTGATTGAAGACATATGTGACATTCATGGGTGAAGAGAACGTGATGTCAATCCTGAGCGGTCCATTCGGCATGTTGTTGGGCCCATCTGTACCGCGCTGCATGGTCTCGTGGTTGCAAAGATGGATCTGGCCATGGACGTCGGACGTCGGACCATGGCCATGGACGTGTAGTTGCGCATCATGCAACCTATTGCGCACAGTTTGAGTCGTAACAAGACGTCTTGTGGCTGCACGAAAAGCATTATTCAACATGGTGGCGTTGCTGTCAGGGTTCCTCCGAGCCATAATCCGTAGGTAGTGCTCATCCACTGTAATAGAAGCTCTCGAGTGGGCTGAACGAGGCATGTCATCGACAGTTCCTGTCTCTCTGTATCTCCTCCATGTCCGAACAACATCGCTTTGGTTCACTCCGAGACACCTGGACACTTCCCTTGTTGAGCGCCCTTTCTGGCACCAAGTAACAATGAGGACGCGACCGAACCGCGGTATTGACCATCTAGGCAAGGTTAAACTGAAGACAACACGTGCCGTGTACCTCCTTCCTGGTGGAATGACTGGAACTGATCGGCTATCGGACCCCGTCCATCTAATAGGCGCTGCTCATGCATGGTTGTTTACATCTTTGGTCGGGTTTAGTGACATCTCTGAACAGTCAAAGGCACTGTGTCTGTGATACAATATCCACAGTCAACGCCTATCTTCAGGTGTTCTGGGAACCGGGGTGATGTAAAACTTTTTTTGGTTTGTGTATATTGTTCCACTCACTATGATGACAACGGAACACTGAGGGCAAAGAAGAAGGTGTCATGTGTATTATAACAGTTCGTGCCTCATCTTTTATACACGGTCCAGTCACATTAATGTTACCACCGCCTATGTTCGACGTCAACGTGCAATAACCATTCACAGATGGCAGATGACAGCACTAGCAGTCGAGGGTACATAAAGCGCGTCGTGGGGACGAGGGGAAACAGTGCAGTCGTTGCAATGCGGGAACATAGCGATTTATCTGATGTTTTCGAAACAACTAAGTCTGTAAATTGTTCATGAGCTATGCATGGAAAAATGGAGCTATCCAAAGTCGGCCCTGAGGTAACTGTGATGCACCATGAGCCATAGATGACAGGGTGAACGATGGCTGCAGAGACGTGTACAGGCGAATGGTAGGGCAACTGTTAAGCAACTGACGGCCCGGACGAACCAAGAGGCTACCAAGGGTGTCTCCTCAACGATCGTTCAGCAAACGTTGCTGCCTATTGACCTTCGCAGCATGCGCCTGTTTCATGCACCAATGCTGACTGCTGTTTTTCGGCGACGAAGGCTGGAATTTGCACGGCAGTACCGCAGCTGAACGTTCAGAGTGGCGACAGGTTGGCCTTCTAAGATGAATCAAGTATTATCCTCTAACGGACAGATGGCTGTTGTCGTGTACGGCATGAAACATCTGATAGCAAACACTCTGCAACAACCGTCGAAAGGGTTGATGCTGGAGGAGGGAGCATAATGGTCACAGGAATGTTTTTATGCCATTCGCATGGTGAACTCGTCATTCTGGAAAGCATAGTGGATCAAAAGAAGTGTGCATCTATCCTCGTGTACCATGTCCATCCCTACCTAAATGCAGTTGTTTTCCTCGGCACGATGACCTCTACCAACAAAACAATGAAACGTGTCACACAGCTCGCACTGTACGTGCGTTGTTCGACGAGTGCTAGGATGAGTTCGTGGTGCTTCCTTTTCCAACAAATTCTCCAGATTATAACCCAATCGAGAATCTGTGGAAACACCTCGATCGGGCTGTACGCGCCATGCGTCCTCAGCCGAAAAACCTAGCGCTGCTGTCCACTTCACTGGGGTTGGCATGGCTCCACATCCCTGTCGGTACCTTCCATAACCTCATTGACGCTTTTCCTGCATGTCTCGAAGCTGTCCGCTCTATAAAAGATGATTATTCAGGCTTTTAACAGATGTTCACATTGACGTCGTTGTTGTTGTTGTTTTGTGGAAGGAGACCAGACAGCGAGGTCATCGGTCTCATCGGATTAGGGAAGGAAGTCGGCCGTGCCCTTTCAATGGAACCATCCCGGCATTTGCCTGGAGCGATTTAGGGAAATCACGGAAAACCTAAATCAGGATGGCCAGACGCAGGATTGAACCGTCGTCCTTCACATTAACGTGACTGGACGGCGTATATTTGGTGGTAATAATGTGATATATATATTAAATGTATGTGGCACTGATCACAGGTGTCATCGTCATCGAGGTCGCTATCGTGTGCTATTCTCCTGTTACGTAAGTCTACGGTTACCGATTTGGATAGTAGAAATGGAAACAAAATGTTTTGTTAATATATGACTGCCAAGGGGAGGTGATGAGCTGTTGAATATTTCCTTATCTCCAGGTAAAGTACCCATTCGAGGTTTAAATCCCAATACATCCACAGGGTCCCGTAGAGTAAAGGAACGTGACACATTATTAAAGGTATGTAGAGTATGTGACAACTCCGGATCTAGATTCTCTCTATTCCTTTCAACTCCTTAATCACCCACAAATATACCCGACACGTTCTGCACACTGCGGTGCCGATTGCGACCTTCACACACCATGCTAACGAAGTAACAAGGAATCTATCTCAGTTTTCATTATTTTCCATGAACGCTCGTGAAAATGGACATAACATTCCGATTCGTGCTAATGTGCAAGCAAGTTGACAGCGTTGTTCCTCCCGTATCCTGCATATGACGATTTTCCACATTCAACAAACCGAAATTTTATACCTTCAACTTACCAGTCAATTTTAAATGAAAATAAATAAAACATTTTTAATTTCGTGTCCTCATTACTGACTGTAATGGGTAAGATTTGCTGTAGCATCAGAGAAAAGCAATGCTCCAGAAAGGAAGTAATGATCAGCTGCTATAGCCAGTCACGGGCTGTCAATGGGTGTAACATTATGTTTCATACTTTGATGTCTCAGTGAACTCTCTTAGTAACTAACTACTAAGAAACTCACGTCGGGATTTCACAAGAAATACCAGTGTCTCGCACCACAACGTTGGTAGATATCTTACAATTCAATCATTTCCGCGTATTAATTACGTTAGGGTTTCTACATAGATACTATTCTGTACCTGGTATCGACTGCAAACAATTTAGTTCTCAACAGGGTTACTCTTGGCATTCTGGAAGCCTTCTTTGAGTTCCAGGAGAGCGAACCAATGAGATCACTGCCCACTCGCTGAGAAGGTTGGGGCATGGGTAGGAACAGCTACTAGGTGTTCCGTCGTATGGAGAGAAGTCTTTCGTGGTGTCGAACGCCGCCGGTTGCAGTGTTGCTATACGATGAGCCGGTAATACGTACTATGTCTGTGTGCAGGAAATGCACGCTTGCAATGGAATCACGACGTACTTGTGATTCATGCTTAACATTTTCTTGATTCGTGTCTCGAAAATGCTATAACTTTCACATATTGGACCCACGTCTCACATGTTACTATCGGCTCTTCGTGTTTTTATGAGACGAATGTGTTTCGAGGTTGCTACACCAGGCGGGTGTAAAAATAAATGCGCGCAACGGAAAATAATAAACGCTAAAATGAAGATTTGGCCCTGTCTGACTACCCCCTGAAGCAGATCTTAGGAGCTCTTAATTCTATAAATTACAATCTGAACATAAATGAATGATGAAGGCGACTAATCCTACTAAATGATAAACGTTGTTCCTTGTTATATATTTATTTTAAATTAAAAAAACCTTTATATAACAATGTTTACATTTCCTAAGTAAAACTACTGATCAGTTGTCCAACTCTGCTCCTTATCATGACTGCGTAGTCTAATATCAATAACGCGAAGTGACTGACATCATCTTCGTACCAAATACTAGAAGACACTACCTTCAAAGATAATCTGCGGCGGTGTGGAACCTCAGTGGAAATAAACTAGCGTGATCACAGCTGTTTAGCTTTTATAGCCCTAATAAGCCGAAGCAATGTGCGATATCACCGTATGTACTGCGTCCGGTGCGTCGAAGTGATGGTTCTCGTACTCGTCTGCGACGATGGAAGAACTCCAGCCACAAATAAACTCTTTCAAACACTAGGACTGCAGAAGGCAGTCCTCCGACTAATATACTCTAATACTGTCTTCTCCTCTCTGTGTTATACAGACGAGAAATGCGAACTCCCAACCACAAGGACGGAATTCAGATAACATCTCAACGTAAGTATAGGCAAAGGAAGTGCTCTCAGTTACTGATCGCTGCGTACTTAACGACGACTTCCAACCCGGAGGTGAAGTCCAGAATCGTATATGTTCGCAACAGTATAGTTCCTAACTGTTATAACTATAAACTCTCGCCGGCCGGAGTGGCCGTGCGGTTCTAGGCGCTACAGCCTGGAACCGCGTGACCGCTACGGTCGCAGGTTCGAATCCTGCCTCGGGCATGGATGTGTGTGATGTCCTTAGGTTAGTTAGGTTTAAGTAGTTCTAAGTTCTAGGGGACTGATGACCACAGCAGTTAAGTCCCATAGTGCTCAGAACCATTTGAACCATTTTTTATAAACTCTCCTGAGAGCAAAGACATCAGTTCCGCCTGTACCAAGAAAAGCTGATATCGAGCGACCGTCACACACGGGCGCTCACAACGGAAGACCAAGTCTCTCCAGCTCTGGCTTCCCAGCAAGGCTTTGCTGCCCACCATCGTAATTCCGAAAACTAATCATATTCCCGAAACCAAGGAATATTTTCCCTCTCTACAGATTCTTCCGAACGCCGACCAACCATATTTTAGTCTTTTATCGTCCAGAGCGGAAAATTTGCGAGGAAAAACCTATACTCGTACAATGGTGCGCTTCTGAGAAAAAGTCCTTGGAAATAACCCAGCCTGCATGGATTCCGAGGTGTCACTTCTTCGGTCCTCTCACCTGCATCAAAGATTTTCAGCGTTCGGAAGTATTATCCGGTTATCCTTACAGCCCCTACTACAATAGCGGTCGGCCGTCACCCTATTATGCTCCAGAGCTCAGGTGCCACGACGTCCGTCTAGCTTCTTCCTGTGTTTTAGCAGGACCAACACCTGTGCGGGCCTTCCACCCAGAGCTTAAGGTCTGCCTGCCGTTTCATCTCCACAGGCGTTCCAAACTCTACTAGTATTGGCAATCATTCATTACGCCGTTTTTATAATAAAGACACTCCGTCACCTTTCAAGCAATAAGCGTTAACAATTATTTACAAGACGTACGTGACAATGCCAGTCTCCTTTATATATTCATATATACGATGTACAACCTATCACATGAAACCTAATTGTGTTTGTAGATCACGGCAAAGTTTGTGGATGAGTTCTTGTAAGGTGCAAAATTATAGCCACCTTACAATCTGTGTGTCGTGTGTTCTCTAGATCTCAGTAATACCTGCATAGTTGTGACTTATTGACTTTTCTGAGACCAGTTACGTTCTTTATAATCATTCTCCTTGTCACGCATTTTCTTATTTAAACTGGTTAGACGGTTTGTATTCAACAATTAGTACACGGTAACTTGATCTAAAACGTACTAGTTTGCTATCTCCAATCGTAGAATTTTCCGATCTATTCATAAAATTCACATCAAAAGTAGTAGTAATCACTACGAATATCGTACTTAACATTTCTGTGCATATTTTCAGCAGATAGGGTAGCTCTTGGTGGCGACGCAGGTGGTAAAGATGCAGTGTTTTGTTCTACAGATAGTGTGTTTATTCGATGTGTTATACATTTTGTGTACCAATACATTGGGTTGAGCACCCTGCTGCTGATTGAAATGAAATCTCAGATGAGTGCAGTGCCTGTTGCTATAATTGGGTCACTGGTCCCGGCGGAAGTTCGAGTCCTCCCTCGAGCATGGGTATGTGTGTTTGTCCTTAGGAAAATTTAGGTTAGTAGTGTGTAAGCTTAGGGACTGATGACCTTAGCAGTTAAGTCCCATAATATTTCACACACATTTGAACAGTTTTTAACATATAATTGGGTGATGGGAATATATCATGTGTATTGCAGTTTACTCATGCAGAAATAACATGGGAAAAGGAGACAAGTATATTTTGCAGTGATCAGCATATATGAGTGTGTGTTTATGAATTAAAACTGAAAACTGCAGTAGTTCAGTTTTAATTGTAACTGACCTACACTGAATAGGACAGGGTAGGATAAGTCGGCTGAGCTTCTTGCAGATAATATACAGGGAACCACCGTCACACGCAGCAAAATCCCTGTGGTCAGAGGCCTCAGAGAGGCACCTTTAGAGCTCTGAAAATATAGACATCCTATGTCAGTGTGAGCACCACATAACCACAGGATCAGATGATTTACATATAAAACATTACACTATTGCAGTTTACTCATGCAGAAATAACATGGGAAAAGGAGACAACTATATTTTGCGGTGATCAGCATATATGATTGCGTGCTTATGAATTAAAACTGAAAAATGCAGTAGATCACTTTTAATTGTAACTGTATATAGACCCCCATTGGGAAATTTTGAACTATTTATGAGGAACCTGGATTCCTTACTGTCAGATAGCAGCAAGCAGTTACACTATTGGCCATTAAAATTGCTACACCAAGAAGAAATGCAGATGACAAATGGGTATTCATTGGACAAATATATTATACTAGAACTGACATGTGATTACATTTTCACGCACTTTGGGTGCATAGATCCTGAGAAATCAGTACCCAGAACAATCACCTCTGGCCGTAATAACGGCCTTGATACGCCTGGGCATTGAATCAAACAGAGCTTGGATGGCGTGTACAGGTACAGCTGCCCATGCAGCTTCAACACGATACCATAGATCATCAAGAGTAGTGACTGGCGTATTGTGACGAGCCAGTTGCTCGGCCACCATTGACCAGACGTTTTCAATTGGTGAGAGATATGGAGAATGTGCTGGCCAGGGCAGCAGTCGAACATTTTCTGTATCCAGAAAGGCCTGTACAGGACCTGCAACATGCGGTCGTACATTATCCTGCTGAAATGTAGGATTTCGCAGCGATCGAATCAAGGGTAGAGCCACGGGCCGTAACACATCTGAAATGTAACGTCCACTGTTCAAAGTGCCGTCAATGCGAACAAGAGGTGACGGAGACGTGTAACAAATGGCACCCCATACCATCGCACCGGGTGATACGCCAGTATGGCGATGACGAATACAAGCTTCCAATGTGCGTTTACCGCGATGTCGCCAAACACGGATGCGACCATCATGATGCTGTAAACAGAACCTGGATTTATCCGGAAAAATGACGTTTTGCCATTCGTGCACGCGGGTTCGTCGTTGAGTACACCATCGCAGGTGCTCCTGTCTGTGATACAGCGTCAAGGGTAACCGCAGCCATGATCTCCGAGCTGATAGTCCATGCTGCTGCAAACGTCGTCGAATTGTTCGTACAGATTGTTGTTGTCTTGCTAACGTCCCCATCTGTTGCCTCAGGGATCGAGACGTGGCCGCACGATCAGTTACAGCCATGCGGATAAGATGCCTGCCATCTCCACTGCTAGTGATACGAGGCCGTTGGGATCCAGCACGGCGTTCCGTATAACCCTCCTGAACCCACCGATTCCATATTCTGCCAACAGCGATTGGACCTCCACCAACGCGAGCAGCAACGTCGCGATACGATAAACCGCAATCGCGATAGGCTACAATCCGACCTTTATCAAAGTCGGGAACGTGATGGTACGCATTTCTCCTCCTCACACGAGGCATCACAACAACGCTTCACCGGGCAACGCCGGTCAACTGCTGTTTGTGTATGAGAAATCGGTTGGAAAGTTTCCTCATGTCAGCACGTTGTAGGTGTCGCCACCGGCGCCAACCTTGTGTGAATGCTCTGAAAAGCTAATCATTTGAATATCTCAGCATCTTCTTCCTGTCGATTAAATTTCGCGTCTGTAGACGTCATCTTCGTGGTGAAGCAATTTTAATGGCCAATAGTGTAATAGTCTTTGGTGACTTCAGTGTAGATTTTCTTAAGGATTCTGGTAAGAAAAACGATCTGCAAACCTTATTTGGATCTTACAATTTGATTTCAGTCATTAAGTTTCCAGTATAGGTGGATAAATGCATTAGGCGGCTAATTGGTACTGTTTTCTTGGATGAAGTTCAGAGCTGGAAAATAACTGATAACCTCTCGGATCACGATGCACAGTTAGTAAGGATAAATAACATACTGCCTTACAGTATGGATGCTACTCAGTGGAAATCAGTTAGAATGATTAATGACTCCATGACAAACATTTTTAAGAAATTTCATTATTTGATAATAGCTTTCCACATAAGCTAATCAGAAAGGACACTAAACAGACGTGTAAGAAACCATGGATCCGTAGAGGAATTAAAGTATGTCGTGAAAGGAAAATAGAAAAGTATCAGCCCGCAAGAACAAGTAGGGATCATGCAATAGTTTCACACTACAAAAACTACTCAGAATTACTAAGAAAGGTTATTAAAAAATTAAGGAACATGAACATAATGCCAGAAATCAGTACTTCGGACATCAGACTTAAGGCCAAATGGAATGTAGTGAAACGAGAGACAGAACAAGATAACGTCACTATTGAACTGAATGGAAGGGCTATAAATGATGAGTCACAGGTTGCAAATGCATTTAATAATTATTTCTTAAATATAGTAGAAAGCACAGGGACAAACAGATCAAGAGCAAAATCACAGTAGTACGCTGAAAATGTAACTCTAATAAAATTCAATCATATGAATGTATCACCAACATCTCCTTCTAAAATTAAGAAAATTATACATTATCTCAAGAGTAAAAGTTCATCTGATTTTGATGGTGTTTCCAATACAGTACTAAAGATTTGTTCGTATGTAATAAGCCCACCCTTATCAGAAATACACTCCTGGAAATGGAAAAAAGAACACATTGACACCGGTGTGTCAGACCCACCATACTTGCTCCGGACACTGCGAGAGGGCTGTACAAGCAATGATCACACGCACGGCACAGCGGACACACCAGGAACCGCGGTGTTGGCCATCGAATGGCGCTAGCTGCGCAGCATTTGTGCACCGCCGCCGTCAGTGTCAGCCAGTTTGCCGTGGCATACGGAGCTCCATCGCAGTCTTTAACACTGGTAGCATGCCGCGACAGCGTGGACGTGAACCGTATGTGCAGTTGACGAACTTTGAGCGAGGGCGTATAGTGGGCATGCGGGAGGCCGGGTGGACGTACCGCCGAATTGCTCAACACGTGGGGCGTGAGGTCTCCACAGTACATCGATGGTGTCGCCAGTGGTCGGCGGAAGGTGCACGTGCCCGTCAACCTGGGACCGGACCGCAGCGACGCACGGATGCACGCCAAGACCGTAGGATCCTACGCAGTGCCGTAGGGGACCGCACCGCCACTTCCCAGCAAATTAGGGACACTGTTGCTCCTGGGGTATCGGCGAAGACCATTCGCAACCGTCTCCAAGAAGCTGGGCTACGGTCCCGCACACCGTTAGGCCGTCTTCCGCTCACGCCCCAACATCGTGCAGCCCGCCTCCAGTGGTGTCGCGACAGGCGTGAATGGAGGGACGAATGTAGACGTGTCGTCTTCAGCGATGAGAGTCGCTTCTGCCTTGGTGCCAATGATGGTCGTATGCGTGTTTGGCGCCGTGCAGGTGAGCGCCACAATCAGGACTGCATACGACCGAGGCACACAGGGCCAACACCCGGCATCATGGTGTGGGGAGCGATCTCCTACACTGGCCGTACACCACTGGTGATCGTCGAGGGGACACTGAATAGTGCACGGTACATCCAAACCGTCATCGAACCCATCGTTCTACCATTCCTAGACCGGCAAGGGAACTTGCTGTTCCAACAGGACAATGCACGTCCGCATGTATCCCGTGCCACCCAACGTTCTCTAGAAGGTGTAAGTCAACTACCCTGGCCAGCAAGATCTCCGGATCTGTCCCCCATTGAGCATGTTTGGGACTGGATGAAGTGTCGTCTCACGCGGTCTGTACGTCCAGCACGAACGCTGGTCCAACTGAGGCGCCAGGTGGAAATGGCATGGCAAGCCGTTCCACAGGACTACATCCAGCATCTCTACGATCATCTCCATGGGAGAATAGCAGCCTGCATTGCTGCGAAAGGTGGATATACACTGTACTAGTGCCGACATTGTGCATGCTCTGTTGCCTGTGTCTATGTGCCTGTGGTTCTGTCAGTGTGATCATGTGATGTATCTGACCCCAGGAATGTGTCAATAAAGTTTCCCCTTCCTGGGACAATGAATTCACGGTGTTCTTATTTCAATTTCCAGGAGTGTATGTAATGCCTTACTAACTCTAGGCATTTTTCCAGAGAGACCGAAAAATGCCATGGTTAAACCCCTCTTTAAGAAAGGTAGTAATAGAGATGTCAATAACTACCAACTTGGTTTACTGCTTACATCATTCTCCAAAATTTTTGAGAAGATTATCTATTCTACCATGGTATCTCACCTAAGCAACAGTGGCCTCCTTGGCAAATTACAGTTTGGGCTTCAGAAGGGTTACTCTAATGAGAATGCCATTTACATGTTCGCGCACCAGATTTTACAAATATTAAATAACAAAATAGCACTGGTTGGTAGTTTCTGCCACACCTGTAAGGCATTTAACTGTGTCAATCACGGTATTCTCCTAGCTAAATTGACGTTTTATGGGATTGATGGTATAGTCAGCCAATGGATAATGCCATAGGTAACCAAAAGAGTGCGGACAGTTGTAATCAGTAATTCAAGAAATATACTCCAGGGACATAATTCTGACTGAGGAAAAATCACATATGGGTTTCCACAAGGTTCAATCGTAGGTCCACTAATGGTTCCTCATATATGTAAATGATCTTCCATCTCATATGCAAGAAGCAGAATTAGTTCTTTTTGCAGATGATACTAGTATTGTGATCAATCAAATCATATGTATAGAAACAGACAAATAGTAAAAAGTGTTCCTAAAAGTATCGTTGGTTTTCTGCAAATGTCTCATACTCAATTTTAAAAATGACACAACATATTTAGTTTTGCACATCTAGGGGTAGTAAAATGGTTCAAATGGATCTGAGCACTATGTTACTTAACACATGAGGTCATCAGTCCCCTAGACTTAGAACTACTGAAACCTAACTAACCTAAGGACATCACACACATCCATGCCTGAGGCAGGATTCGAACCTGCGACCGTAGCAACTGCGCGGTTCCGGACTGAAGCGCCTAGAACCGCTCGGCCACAACGGCCGGCTAGGGGTAGTACACCAATGATAAGTGTGAAGAAATAATAAACAGGGTGGAAACTTCAAAATTCTTTGGGGTCCATACTGATGAGAATTTAAATTGGAAAAAACACGTTTTGGGACTCCTAAAATAACCCAACCACTTTTTTGCTTACAATCACTGCAATTCTTGGGGCGAGACAAATCAATAAGTTGACATATTTTCCATATTTTCATTACATCATGTCATATGGAATTGTTTTGGGGTAACTCGTCTTTAATAAAAGAAGTTTTCGTTGCGCAGAAACGTGCAGTAAGAATAGTATGTGGTGCTCACCTACGATCACCTGGTAGACCTCTGTTTAAGGAGTTGAGCATCGTGACTACCGCATCACAGCTTATTTATTTACTCATGATGTAACCTATAAATAATGCACTATAGTTTCAAAGAAACAATTATGTACGTAATTACAATACCAGAAAAGAGTGACATTCATTACTACACATTAAGGTTGTCTTTAGAGCATAAAGGGAAGCACAATGCTGCAAGAAAAATTTTTAATTACTTTGTCTGACACTCAGAAAAGTAAAATTTTAAAACAAACTGAAAAAGCTTCTTCACTGGGGACAGAACCACACATTAACCCTGGGTTTGGTGTGGGGCGGCATTGGGTGGGTTGACTGCTGCGGCCTTTTGAGGGGTTGTTAATTACTGAGGGTTATGGCGGGACGAAGCCTTTCCGTCGCTTCTAGGTCCTCAGTTTAAGACAATACAATACAATTTAGTTCAATTTCTTTTGCTCTCGTATTTCTGCGAGGAAGTGTATTTAACTGTGTAAACTAGTGATTTATAACTTAGTCTTAAGTTTTTTGCGTAAATCTTAGTGCATATCTGTGCAAGACGCTCCGCCGTCTGAAGATCTGCGTCACGTGACTCTTTTTAAATCTCGTGCAAGTACACAGCGTACAGTTTAGACCACTGTTTGAGTTAGCGTATTTATTTCCTGTGCCGGCCAGGGTGGCCGTGCGGCTCTAGGCGCTACAGTCTGGAACCGCGTGACCCCTACGGTCGCAGGTTCGAATCCTGCCTCGGGCATGGGTGTGTGTGATGTCCATAGGTTAGTTAGGTTTAAGTAGTTCTAAGTTCTAGGGGACTGATGACCTCAGAAGTTAAGTCCCATAGTGCTCAGAGCCAGCAGCTTTCGTGTAAGCAGAGTTTCTAGTAAAAATCAGCTGTTGATACACCTATTTTCAGTAGAGAAATTTATTTCTGTGTTAAGAGCTAGCGGATCTTTCCATCTTAGGCTGTAGTGAGACCTCTGGCCAGCAGATTTTAGTGTTTGTCTATTCTCTCGTTTATATTTTGCCCTCATTCCAATCTCGTAGCGCCACAGTCGGCAGTGGCCACCTTCGACAGGCTTCTGTTTTGGCTACCTCTCGAAGCAGCACCGGCGTCAGGGCGCCGGTGACGAGGCCTTCGACACCCTTGGTACCACTGGCATTCCCTGGTGATCAGGTTGTCACTGCGTCTTCTGATACGCAACATCCGACCAGTTCGTTTCCGCTCGAGAGTGAATGGTGGACAGAGGTGGGTTCGCGTGTCACTGGCAGGGCCACTGACAGACAGCATCGGGTCCACTGCAGGATGTATGATTGAGTCCCATCCCCAAATATAGCAATCCAATTTTATTACTTTTAAAGAAGGTTTAACGCGATTTAAACGTAACTGATGGAGCATTGGAATTACACAAAAATACTCATTAGTACGAAATACAGAATATAATTTCCTATCAACCAGTAAACATATATTCACAAATGCAATTTAAATAATGGTACTATAGGTTGCACGAGATAATGCCGGCGGAATTCGAGAGAACTGATTGTTTTTTATGGTCCAGTAGGCTGAATCAGTGGTATGCAAACATGTATTGTCGATTGTCGAGACACTATTGACAGCAGAAGTTAGGTTTCATGTTGGATGCATTCTGTATTACAGATCCTGCAAACATTCGAAGAAATTATACATACTGTAACATGTCATTGCATTGTATCTAGAAAGAAGACGACCCTGTAGAAATCACGTAAAGTTCTCCGACGAAGAGCAGTAAAGTTATATACAGATACGTCAGAATAACTGTTCCTAATTTTCTGATGTCATAGAGTATGTGAAGATAAACATTACTTATCAGTAATATAGTTTATGCAAATGCTTCTTTTTCTATACTAATGGCAGTGCTCATTAGCTAGAGTTAAGACGCTTGTGTTACAGCTGTTATTCTTACCGGGGAAACAATGAATTGCTGAAGTTAATTTATTATACGTCACAGAATATCTTCTGTGAAATTTGTTTACTTAGTTTCGGGTATTAAAATCAACAACATTGTTTCTCTTCAACAACGTGGACAGACAGACTTTCTGATTACATAACTGACATTGAAAGTTAAGTTTCCTGCCTCCATTATATAACTTTTTCCGAGCATATTTTCTGCATTCACATTTCCGGTTTCCATACACATTTGCACTTAGAGTTAGAACCGATAGCGGTAGCTACAAATTTAAATACCATTTATGAATATATTTGCAATTTTCATTATACAATTTCGTAAAACAAAACAGTTTATAGTACACTTGCGTGATGTGCCATTGCTAAGACCATGCCCTAAATTTCACACTTGTTTCACAATAAAGTCCTTCCAACAGTTTTATTGCAATATGCTGTTTCCTTCATCCCAGTATAAGTTTAAGACGACGCATTTGTGGACATTGCTTTATTAAGAAAAACGTTTACTTTTGTTCCCTATATTACTTCTGAAAACTTGGAGCAGTTATTATGATATATGTTGTATAACTTCCAAATATAATCAAAAACGTTAAGAATGTATTAAAGCAAAAAACGGTCGTAAACTGGGTTTGAGCATGGACGTGAGGCCGCTGGCAGCCGCTTGAACGAACCTCGCCCTGTCCCCATTTCCCCATTGCAGCTTTGAAACAATTAACATTCCATTCGAGTGAATCATGAATAAATGTGCAAAGCTTAAATATACTGAGAAAATACACCATCCGTATGACACTTAATATAATAGAAGCTGAGAAAAATAGTAATGAATATTGATTTGGAAAGTAGTAATGGAGACAGTTATCAGGAGCCCAAGACCACCACAGCTAGGGAACTGGATCGATAGCTCTACCAAGAACTACAAGTAGTGATGGGACAACCGACTGTTGTCAACAATCGATTGTTTCTTCGTCCCGTTGGTATTTCAGTCGAGTGAAACAACTCTCTCCCAAGGTAGGAGTGGTTTCACTTACAGGGGGACGCCACGACGTTGGGATCACGGATTTACTTCAAACTTTGTACACCTTTAGTAATCCATTGAAACAACATAACGTGCAAGTAGCAAAGCGCACTACTCTGGCAAACCCGAGAAAATCGCAAGAGAAGTTTTATTCGTCTATTATGTAACTGGTGTACCTGTGAAGAAAAAAAAAAAACACCACTGATTGAATGGATCAACGATGAACTTGAAGGCATGTCATGGAACTCCACCGCGAACGAATGCAACGAACAAAATGACATAAAAACTGGTTATCGTTCGCGCTGAGCAAGAATATCATGGATGAGGCGACGGTTCGAATCCCGCTAACACTTATTTTTTAAATAATTTTTTTCCACTAACATTTCCAAAATAGAATGATAAAGTACTTCTCTAATCGCCATTGAATCTGCAGAAATCGTCGGTGATTGTTTTGTATCAATAAGGTACGCTTCTTGAATAAGAATTTCACAGTGCACAAATGCATCTTTTAACCGACATTTGTAACCGCATTATGTATCGAATTGTCATGACAGCCATTATCTGCAGTAGTCGAAGAACAGGGAGTTACCTTCATTTTTGTAGTACAAGTGTAAATTCAGTGATATTCAAAAAATTTGCACCTGCACTATTCGTTCTTGCTACAGTAGCAACGTCTCATTGTTACGCAGATTAACTGTCAAATGGAGGTCGCCTTTGTGTCTGAAGTTCGAATCGTCGAGTTAAGTAGTTCCCGGTACCTTACCGGATTGCATGTATAAGGAATTTCGCAAACGACGACAGGCATACATTTTCAGGAAAATTCTATGCGTTTGAAATTTGTGATAAGTTCCTATGAGACCAAACGACTGAGGCCCTCAGTCCCTCGCCGGCCGCGGTGGTCTAGCGGTTCTAGGCGCGCAGTCTGGAACCGCGCGACTGCTACGGTCGCAGGTTCGAATCCTGCCTCGGGCATGGATGTGGGTGATGTCCTTAGGTTAGTTAGGTTTAAGTAGTTCTAAGTTCTAGGGGACTGATGACCACAGTAGTTAAGTCCCATAGTGCTCAGAGCCATTTGAACCATTTGAACCCTCGGTCCCTAAGCTTACACACTACTTAATCTAACTTAAACTAATTTACGCTAAGGATAACACACACACCCTTACCCGAGGGAGGACTCGAACCTCGGACGGGGGGAGCTGCGAGAACCGTGGCAAGGCGCCCCAGACCACGCGGTTTTCTTTCTTCTTCGTTTACTTGTCGATAGTTATAAATATGTTTGTTCTAATAACTGAATTTAATTAAAAATAGTAAGTAGTCAAATAACATGAAATTCAGTAAAACGTCATGCAAATACAAGTGTTTTCTTAAGTATATTAACTTTCAAATATCGTATAAATTAAAAAATATGACCAGTGATGAAGAAAATGTGGGTTAAAAATTACGTTTGAGTGGGAGTTGAAGCGTCACCCCATATACTGTTGCCTTACGAGTCTCGACCGCTAACCACTTCACCACCATGAATTCTATCGTCCGCTCCTTTCCCACAGGTACAGTCATGGACAAAACGAGGGGGACCCCTCGCCTTTTCGTTATGCTGATCCGCACAGCTTTAAAGTCTGCTACACAGCATAACAGGCAAGGCGACGAAGTGCTACCAACATACTATGCACAGGTGTGAAATGGAATAAACTATCCGAACTTTGTCAGACTGTTTTCAATCATGTGTAAGACTATATTAATGCTGATTAGTGTGTTCCATTTTTACCGATTTAGGTGACGAAATCCTAACAACGAAAATAGCTACGACAATTACTGAAGACGAGGGCCGCATAAATAATTCCACCTACTCTTTATTCGAAATGTTCTAGTTTCAGTCGATACATCAGCATATTAATCGTAGCTACGCTTTCGATCCAAATCACGTTTACAGGAATGCAAATAAAATCCATTTGCTTACACATGTTAACTCAGATCCTAGTATTAATTCCACCGCGTTTTAGAAGTGCGAGCATTCCCATTGCTACCTAGCTTAAGAGACACTTCGGCTAATGAATGTTTTCTGGCTGTGGCGAGTCTAATGGAGGATTCGAAACATTGTAGAATAGCCTACATTTGGCAGCTATGTCGCCGTTTACTTCCTGGGATGGTGCAGAATTATCCTACTAAATTTACTAGCTAATAACAGTATTCTGTTATTTCGATAAACATCCTTAATGAGTATCACATAAGCGGTGACATAAAGGTAGAAAATTCATGTTTTTGAGTCCGGACAGCTCTATGCAACAGAAACTGCAAATCATTTTGCCACTCTCATTGCGAAACTGCCGGCTTATTCATGTCTGGGTAATAACAGAGGGCTGATTTCCTGGGTTGTCTGCTAGTGTAGTGAAAGGTGTTTGCTACTGCAAGGGAGGTCTGGTTTGTTTTCGGTTCTAATCTCGATGGAGGCAGATAGACTATCAGTAAAGCAATTTTAAGAATTTCTCGCGCCCCCAATATGTTTTATTGCTACCTTTATTCTGTACTGGCACCCTCTGGATGTCAATATGAAACTCTTGTAGAATTTCATACTTGTTACTGCCTACTTTTCCCGCTTGTGTCAGTAATTGAATTGACTTAAGTGTGGCACTGAATGATTTTTAACTGAATTTCGTTATGAATCTTCACGCATTACTAAATTTGCACACTTTAATGGTAGGTCAGCAACGGTAATCCAGTATGAGTGGTCTGAATGTTGACACAGACCGTTTCGCGGCCAAATGCGCATAATATTTCACTAATTCGTAAAGATCTGGGGTACTTTGTCTTACTAAAACAGTTATGTTATCGCGATAAGCTGAAATTCATTTTTATTAGTACAATTCATACTAATTAGCGTTTCTTCTTTCATTTATACCTTATATTTACGTGTTTTGTTTAACACACTAATCAGCATTAATATAGTCTTACACACGATTGATAACAGTCTGATAAAGTTCAGATAGTTTTTAATTTCACTCCTGTGCATGGTATGTTGGTAGCACTTCGTCGCCTTGCCTGTTATGCTGTGTAGCGGACTTTACAGCTGTGCGGATCAGCATAACGAAAAGGCGAGGGGTCTCGCTCGTTTTGTCGGCGACTGTACATCAGTTACATAATAGACGAGTAAAATTTCTCTTGCAGTGTTCTCGGAATGGACAGTGTAGTACACTTCCTACTTGCACATTATCTTGTTTTAATGGCCTACTAATGGTGTGCAAAATTTGAAGTAAATCTGTGATCCCAATGTCGTGGCCTCCTCTTTTTATTGCTGGACAACCGACTGACACGAGTATCTGTCGGTTACGTCAGTTATACGAATTTTTTCACTCCGTCTCTGGGTTTGAGTGATTTCACTTACATATTTTTTGATCCTCTGACCGCCTACACACTGACGCGCGACCCACTGTGCACCCGTCGGTCCCCGCGACTGCTCCTGGGGATTCAGCCGCATTTGACCCTGCTACACGTGGCGACCTGGCAGCGCGGTTACAGAGGGTGGGGGTGAAATGTTGCCACCTCGCGTCATTGTGCTGAGTTTTTGTTGGCTCCTTTTGTGCTTTTTGAAGCAAGTGCAGTTCCCGTGTCGTGCTAATAAACCTTCTTTCTTGCTGCAAAAGCGACTTTCGACGTGGAACGTTTTGTCATTGAAATGGAACGTCGTCCTGTAATTTGGGATTCAGGATATACGTATTACAGCAAGGAGATGGAAAAGCGTAAAGCTTGGAAAGAGATGTGTAAATAATTTGTTCCTGACATCGAAGATAAAACTGTATCGGAGAATGACGAATATAATATGTATTATTTTGTTTGTTACTAAGTAAAACACATTTTATATCTTGTTCATTTGCCAGTACTAACAAAATAACCTATGAATTTGTCTCGTATATTTGCGGCATAGCGGCTTATTTTACACGTGGTGCTCCGTACGTCTTGTAAACCAGTTACTTCTAAATTTTCGTCTTGCTTCAATTTATCTCTTTTGCGAACAGACCTGTTCAGAATGCAGCGTGCTCGATTTATTACTGCGCAGATGCCCGCTTTCAAATTTAATGGGGGATGAAATATTTACCATTTGTCAGGTAGATGCATAAGTGCTTTCTACGTAGCATCGCGCCATCGTCAACCTGTAATTATAAATATTTCTTTTCTCTGTCAATTTTTTTTCCATTGCGCAGGCGTTGCATGTTGTCTACAAGACCAAATGCTTCATCTGACAAAGCAAAATGGCTGAGACGAGTCAGAAAAAGGTCGAGACTATGGCAAATTTAAATTATTATATTTCACTCTTTTATAAAGTCCACTATATTTATAAACTGGCGAGCCGGCCGGGGTGGCCGAGCGGTTCTATGACCTACAGTCTGGAACCGCGCGACCGCCACGGTCGCGGGTTCGAATCCTGCCTCGGACTTGGATGTGTGTGATGTCCTTAGGTCAGTTAGGTTTAAGTAGTTCTAAGTTCTAGGGGCCTGATGACCACAGCAGTTAAGTCCCATAGTGCTCAGAGCCATTTGAACCATTTGAACCGCTTTGTGGTAGTATTCGGTAACTGCTTAAGTTGGAACTCTTCGTGCAAACGAAACAGGCCTAGCTCGGCATAGAGTAGCTGCTGGTACGATGGAAATAGGATGTATGTGTAACTGTGTGGAAAAACAGGAAGGAGGTCACGTTGCCACCTCACACCTACTTAGGGACTCCAATAAGTAAGTTACACATGCCGTCCACGGTAAGGCCATGTCGTAACAAGAGTGGTGCATTCTCAAAAGAAACCGCGTTTCCCGGATTTCCTGTGGACACAGTTCTGCTTTGGTGAAGGGAAAAGCTGCTTCGCAGTGTGCGATTGAAATGACACGTCAGCTTGAAACCGACGAAAGTTGAAACAGGCGGGACAGTACGATTGTTCTGACGGTATATGGAGCAAATATAACGTCAAAAAAAAATGGTTCAAATGGCTCTGAGCATTATGGGACTTAATTGCTGTGTTCATCAGTCCCCTAAGAACTTAGAACTACTTAAACCTAACTAACCTAAGGACAGCACACACATCCATGCTCGAGGCAGGATTCGAACCTGCGACCGTAGCGGTCACGCGGTACCAGACTGAAGGGCCTAGAACCGCACGGCCACACTGGCCGGCTAAATTTGCGAGTCTCCACTTTTTCCATATGAACCTACGACTATGAATGGGAAGGAACAGCGTCACAGACTGCTAGTAATACATTGAAAAATAGTGTTTGTACTTGTGGTGTAAAGAGCCACTGTGTTCAGGTTTAACAAATCTAAAATGCTTCCCATCAGCTGCACCAAGACAGTTCTGAAAATCAGCGTGCATTTTAAACATTTCTGCTATATTTATCCACCCTTCTGCCGATGCAGGTGGCATGCATGTGCTTTGTAGGGTATCCCACGCTTCCTGAGGAGTGTCTCTCACGATTTTGAATATAGTGAATATACTACATTTGAAGGAATAATGCAACTCTGCAAATGCACAGCCTATTACAAGGTACCAGAAATTTTGTTTTGTTGCAGCCATACAGTTAAAGAAGTGAAAGAACATTCGTGACTTTTACACAAGAGAACTCAACAAGAGGAAAGCTTCAAAAAGAGGTTCTCCTGCACAGTCAAGCAGAAAAAATATACATTTTGAGATGCTAACTTTCTCGTCACTTGTAATTGCCGCCGGCCGGTGTGGCCGAGCGGTTCGAGGTGCTTCAGTCTGGAACCGCGAGACCGCTACGGTCGCAGGTTCGAATCCTCCCACGGGCATGGATGTGTGTGATGTCCTTAGGTTAGTTAGGGTTAAGTAGTTCTAAGTTCTAGGGGACTGATGACCTCAGAAGTTAAGTCCCCTAGTGCACAGAGCCATTTGAACCATTTTTGTAATTGCTCATACGTATATGGTTCAAATGGCTCTGAGCACTATGCGACTTAACTTCTGAGGTCATCAGTCGCCTAGAACTTAGAACTAATTAAACCTAACTAGCCTAAGGACATCACACACATCCATGCCCGAGGCAGGATTCGAACCGGCGACCGTAGCGGTCGCTCGACCCCAGACTGCAGCGCCTAGAACCGCACGGCCACTCCGGCTGGCTACGTATATGGAAAATGATTCTGATGTACAGGATGGAGATGCCTCCAGTTCTCGTAAGAGACAAATATGACAGAAAAGGAGAAATTGTTGCAGGTGCTTGCAGAAAAAACATCAAGAAAATAAATTCGTCAAAGCCTGAAGCAGATGATCCTAGTACTCATTTCTAATATCATCTGTGCCACAGCAAGTGATGATGGTCGCTAAATTTGAAATAATGTCAGTTTTGAGAAAGTATAGCAGGTCTAACAGTAAGTTCATTAGAAAACTGTAATTTTAAAATCATTCACACATACCTGTACCTGTATATGCAAATACACGCATAACTGTTCTTACGTCCAATCCGTATCCAAGTACATCAGATCGCGATGCCACACTTTCACCTACATCATCTGATTCATCAGTAGTCACTGATGTGTTCTCTGGGTAGCGTAAATATTAAATAGTTGATGCATTGTATTTTAATATTATCCATCAAAACAAACTACGTTTAAACCTACCTTAAAAAATAAGTCTATGGGTAAAAGAAGAATTTTATTTACCTTAAAGTAATCATTAGTCTTTCTTCTAGATCTGCACCATTCCTCATTTGCGTGCTTTCCATTGTTAGATTAGCGCTCTGTACAGCAAAAAACTCATCAAAAGACATTACAGACATTCTGAAGCAGCGAAAGAATTTTGCAGTGTTTTCTCTCTCAATTTCTTAAAAGTTGTAAAAATAAGAAAAAGTTTCTCTCGAGTAGTTAACATAAGATGAATCTAGTACTTCCGTTGACGACGGTGGCGTCTGTATTTTCTTTTCAATAACAAAGCAACATCTCCACGTCTCATTTACTAGGGTTCTCAGAAGCGCACATACATCTCTTGCCATAGAGCTTCTGCCGCGCGGTTCAGTCGCGTGTCCGGCGATTCAACGGAGTGGCTCAAACCACGCACCGCGTCGATGCAACACCGACTCAAAGGAAGGCCTCGGCGCTTGTTCGTGACGTCACGTCAGCTGGGCGCGGCGAACGCCAGGTCTGTTGCAGGCAGAAACGCCTGGGCGTACTTATCACTATAGATCTCTTATTTTTGGACAAAATGTTTGGTATTGTTTTGGCTTCTGCAGTTTTATTTAGATGAAAGATTTTTTAACTATCGTAGAGCTACAAATGAAGATCATAGATCTGTATTACTGAATCCTGTCCAAACAAACGTAGATCAATATGAGAAGATGCTTTGCCCCATTGCAAGCTTCGGAAATTGTACATTCAAGTAACTATATTTGCTTGATCCATTTTGCTATCGAAACTTACCCCTACCCCCTTACAATTAGCTCGTTTCTTTTATTTATTTTCGTTTGACATCGTCACTGAAAATATAAACTAATTTACATGTGTAAATGTCCAACTGTTGCCAGTCATTAGATTACAGTCGTTTTCAACGAAAGGAATTCTAAACAGTAAACAAAATAGCTTCATACATCGAAAATACTGCTGAGCTTAAACTTTTTTAAACATGCACATTAGAAAAGATAAATATTCCCCTCTTGTAACTGAAAGGAGAAACTTTATAAGATAAAAAAAAAATTTATTTGATAAAACAAGTATCTCTCTTTTGCCTCTTCTTCTGTCCCCCAGCCCCTCCCTCAACGTGTACAATCGCAAGATATTTCATTAACATTCAGTCATCCTCACCCCATAGTCAACCAAGATACCTAAAGAAGAGCACCAATATGTTCACAGTTTATTGTAAAAGCAACCCAGTAGAAACGTAACTTCCTCAGATTTACAAATAAGGTAAAGAAGCACGAATTCTGTTGCTGCTGGACCATGAAGTTGTTTTTGTATGTCAGTCCTTAAAACAGGTGGAAATTTAAGTTCAGGAGTACTCTATTTGTTAAGAAGTGTAATGAATTGCACAGTTAATTGATTGCAGAAATCTCTCAGTACAATGTGAGTTGGTCAACTACCGCCAATAGCTTCACATTTTCCTGTGTCAAAGAGGGAGACACCACCATTATGAGTATGCCTACAACAGACCTGGCGTTCGCCGTGCCTAGCTCACGTGACGTCACGAAGAGGCGCCGAGGCCCTCCTTTGAGTCGGTGTTGGTCGATGTCGCCAGTGTGTGAAAGCAGCCTTCTTTTTCCGCGGGGGACGACGGTTGTTGCGGCGGGTGCGCGGCCACGTCGCCGTACGTAGCCTCCTCCTGTTCCTCCTAGGGCCAGGGCAACAGCCGACGCGAGGAGGTGCCGAGGTGCTCCGAGCGAGCAGCGGAAGCGAGGAAGTGGCGCGGTGCGACGGGCTACCTCCTCCTATCATCTGCCACCCTGGTCCTGGTAGCAGCAGGGCGCTGACGTGGCGCGTGCGAGACGCACGCGAATCCTCCTCCCTCCTTCTCCTCCTTCACCTTTGAAGTACAACGGAATGCATAGTACAGTGGCAAAAATTCTTTCGTCTTCACATACTCCTAAGAGAACTTTGATGCTTGCTCAACATAGTACACCCAACGAAGCTTAATTTGTGGCTGGAATGAACGGCTTGACGATAGATAACAACTGTCTCTTAATAAATTTTTTAACTTAACTTTTAAGTCAAAAGGTTTTAAATTTATCTTTAGGACGAGAAGATCCTTTATTAGTTAAATGTTATTTGCAACTGGAACACTTGCACAGTAGTATGTTTATCAGGTTTAGATGGTGAACAGAAGAATTAGTCTTTCAGTATATAACTAAATGAATATGTGTATCCATTAAGATGTCTTCTCGTACACTTGGGGGATGGGTATGTGTATTCCGGTTTGTACTGTATACCAGTGATTTACTTCACCTAATGAAAGTATTACAGATTTGTTTCACTCAGAAGAGCAACAGTGATTTCAGTTGAATGAACGAGTGAATACATGTTTAAGAGACAGAAAAACTATTGACTGTTTTCGCTTGAAAAGAATGAATGAATATCTCAGTCAGTATGCAAAACACCACCATTTGCAGATGCGGACGACCAATAGCTCTGCATCAGGGAATGGTGACAACGACAATTTGTGGCGGACTGGGACTTGAATACCGGATTTCCCGCTTTAAGCGAGCGGTCACTTTAACCGTTTTGTCTAGCCGTGCAAGACCCATGGCCACAAAGTTCAAATGGTTCTAAGCACTATGGGACTTAACATCTGAGGTTATTAGTCCCCTAGACTTTGAACTACTTAAACCTAACTAACCAAATCTCTCATCTATCCTATCTTCTTTTTATATTCTTCTTAAAAAAACAACAAAATTTTATTTACGTTTCAACCTTAAATTATCGTTATTTTGAAAAGTATCATTCTTTGTAAATGTTGTAGATGAAAGAAAAGGAAAGAAATTTAAAAAGATGAAAAACGAAAATTGTAAGATGTACGACCTGTTTTAAACATCAGGTAACAGATCTATAAAGTGGTTCAAATGGCTCTGAGCACTATGGGACTCAACTGCCGTGGTCATAAGTCCCCTAGAACTTAAAACTACTTAAACCTAACTAACCTAAGGACATCACACACATCCATGCCCGAGGCAGGATTCGAACCTGCGACCGTTGCAGCAGCGCGGTTCTGGACTGAAGCGCCTAGAACCGCAATTTTTTTGTTTATTTATTTATTTATTTATTTTTGCTTATCGTTGGGTTTGGTCGTTGCGGACGTCACATGACGTCCGTTAAAGTTCGTTTGTTGATCCTTTTTTTATTGCAGAGATCAACCAGCTCTCTGACCGAACACGCTGAACTACCGTGCGGGCAAGAACCGTTCGGCCACAGCGGCCTGCCCACGGCCACATCCAAAATTCCATATATCGTCGTTCCTGCGTCACAGCTTGCACTCATACACACATATGTAATTCCCATACAGGGGAGGACATTTTAATTGAAAGTCGCTGCCTGGTATTGGCGGATACATACGACATTGCAGTGCATGGGTTGTTAAGAAGAACGATGAGTCTGAGGTAACATTGCATCTTAATAACACAGGCGCTACAATAACGAACCATCGGATTGTGTCGACTGTTTTCATACGGTTGCTCCCAGAGACTGGTTTCACGCGAAAGAAATTAATGACTAATTCAACCGATACGGAAAGCTACAACGGAATGAGTCGATTGTTTTCCAATAACCAACTGTAGCGATTGTTTTCATTCGGTTGTTCCCATTACCGATGAAGTTACAAATTCGACTTCAGAAGCTGTTCAGTCACGAATTATCATAAAATGTGTGTACGCTCCATTTAATTTTGTTTTGTATATTGGCTTAATTTACTTTCACGTCACTTCTAAACGTAAGGCTAAGTACTATACTGATTCGTTCATTGACGAACGTCTGATGTCACTAATGCTGCGCTGTGGAGAGTTCCCGTTCCGCCACGTCCCCTGACGTGCCCACACATTTCATTAAACAGGCATGACGGCGCTCTCATGCAACGGACAGTAAGTCGTGCAACAAGTATTTTATTGTAACGTAGTTGCCTATAACACTTTCAAGTGCGCTTTACGAGCCTTTTGTTCAGCAAAGGTTTGAATCACAATATCAAAGTCTAGTTCAGCAAATGTTTGAATCACATTATCAAAGTCTAGTTATCTTGCCAAATTAGATACAATTGCCAAGATTCCCAAATTTGTGAGACGTTGTTGACGCACAGTTAACATAGACGGCTTTCAACACAAGCCAGATTGTTGAATGGTCTGTCTCCTTCAGCTACAGCCACGGGAAGGCTGCAAAAGATGCGCAAAAGTACACATATATTCGAAAATAAGCTTCTAATTTTAAGATTGTGCACCTTATTCAAGAGGTCTGATGGTTTCAAAGTGATGTCTCCAAAGTTTGAAGAATGAATTGTTTTCAAATATGTCATTTCTTCTTCTAAATTTGCTGTGACATCATTATGGTATTCGTTGTTAAGTAACTTGCTTGCATCACCGACCTGATCGTCGTTCATCTTTGAGTATCTCCATACAAGCCCAAGAAAGTCATCTAAAAATCTTCACTGCTACATACTAACTTTTCAAGTTAGACACTACGCTGTTAATAATGTCATAAAAACATTTATCTTGAATACATTTTCTGAATCGACATCTGTCAGTTAATTCCTGGTTTCATCAAGAAAGGATTTCCTCTTCTTAGAGTGCGCCTCCGAAAATTCAGGATCGGTATAAACCGCATAAGCAACAGCTTTGGTTTCAGAGAGAATGATGTCCCGATATTCGCGAAGTTTCTTTGACCAATAAATAATACCACATCAAGTAATTGTCTCAGTATCTGTTTCCAAACACAGGCCTCGCGTTCAATCTGTCTCACGAGTCTTTGGAATACAGTGCCAGAGCGTTTCAATTGAATATCAAAGGTTCGCCATTTCAAGTAACTTTCTTTATGAAGGCTCCTAGATTATTGTTTTGGGGTCATGTTGCATAATTTTTTCCACTTTAATTAATATGAATATCTTTATTCTGAAGAGAAGTATGAGCGAACTGTCTCAGCATGACTAGAAAGAATATGGCAAAGAAAACAATATAGTGTTTCTTGACTTTCACTCCAAACTAACCAGTCATGCGGCACACATGTTCGGAAGTTTACACCGAAGTAGAGAGTTAGGAAATGCACGGAACTGACAACTGCTGTAAAATGTTTTGGATGGTTAGGTGGGTCACGTTTCGCTACCTCTTCTATTTCCTTAGTTGTAGAACTAAAAGTACTTGAACTTCCAGCATCAAAACCGCCATGGGAACACTTCTAACTAGAGCTCCGATGTTGTTGTTCAAAAAATGGTTCAAATGGCTCTGAGCACTATGGGACTTAACATCTATGGTCATCAGTCCCCTAGAACTTAGAACTACTTAAACCTAACTAACCTAAGGACATCACACAACACCCAGCCATCACGAGGCAGAGAAAATCAATGACCCCGCCGGGAATCGAACCCGGGAATGTTGTTGTTGTAAAAGAGCTTAAAAGTACGCTTAAAACTGTAGAAATAACTTCAATAAATTACCTGAATCTTAAGAAAATGCATTATAAAACGAAGAAAATTATTTATGTTCAAACATTTCAAAATCACACCGTAAATTAATACCTTAAGCATAAACTTAAAATGGGAACAACAGGGGCCTTCAGTACTATAAGCAACGTTTTTAATTCACCTTAATCTGCGTTGAACTGTAGTGTCATTCTCAGGTTGTCGAAGGAGAAAGATCATCAGTTATTAGCCAACAGGATTTTATATATCGAAAACTGCTTTGAGTAATAGCTGATGAGATCAGAGCGTTCGACTGTTAAAATCTATTCATGCCTATCTGTGAAATAGTTTTTACGTCAGAGTATGAGATCCGACTCAAAATGTTTTAACTGGCATTTTTGTCCAGCACTTTTTCTCAGTTTAGATGCAATAACTGTAGCAATTTCGCCACTGCTTCCAGTCCATACGATCTAATACGGTGAGGCACAGCAGTAGCCACTTTGCAGTGAAGTGCTTATTGGTTGACCTTGAGCTGTGTCTTTAATTTCGTTTTGTTTCACATTCATTACTGCAACCAAGAGTAACATGTGTACTGATACGCACATTCACGAAACTTTGTTACCTGTGTGCGTCGTTTCCATGACAGAAAGTAGTCAAATTTTCCAGGAGCTGAAAACGTTTTCAGCACCGCGTGAGATCTTCCCCCGCAATATTGAGGTCATCCCTTTGTTCCATACGCAACACATGGCTATGTCTCAAGAAAAAGTAAGTATACTGGCGGAAAAAATCGCAGCACCAAAAAATAATTAATGTAAAGTAACGAAATTTTGGGAATATATTTGTCTAGGTAATATATTCAAGTGATTAACTCTGCAAGATCACAGGTTAATATAACTGCGAGACAAGCCATTGCAAATGTGAAATGTTGGTACATTAATAACCGGCGCAACCACCAGAATGTGGAAAGCAAGCATGCAAACGTGTGTGCATTGCGTTGTACAGGTGCCGGATGTCAGTTTGTGGGATGGGGTTCCATGCCTGTTGCACTTGGTCGGTCAGTATAGGACGGTTATTGCTGTTTGTGGATGACGCTGGTGTTGTCTTCCGATTGGAGACCAAGGCGACATGTCGACGACACTCTGTAGAGCATGTTGAGTTACAACTACGGAATGTGGGCGATCGTTATTCTCTTGTAAAACACCCCTTAGAATGCTGTTCATGAATGGGAGCACAACAGTTCGAATCACCAGAATGACGTACAATTTTGTAGTCAGGGTGCGTAGGATAATCAAGAGAGTGCTCCTGGTGTCATACGAAATGGCTCCTCAGACCATAACTCCAGGTGTAAATCCAGTGTGTCTAGCACGCAGGAAGGCTCGTTGCAGACCATCAACCGACCTTCTTCTAATAAACACACGGCCATCACTAGCACCGAGGCAACGCCAGACCTCCACCCTGTCCTCCAACGAGCTCTCGGTTGACGCCACTGAAGTCGCACACGATGATGGTTCGGAGTCAGTGGAATGTACGCTTCAGGGCGTCTGGCTCGGACGAGCTGTCCTTGAAGTAACCGATTTGTAACACTTTGTAGCGTCACTGCGGTGCCAACTGCTGCTCAGATTGTAGACGCAGTACAACGCGCCAGAGCCATACACCAAACACTATGGTCTTCACTCTCGCTGCCGGCCGAAGTGGCCGAGCGGTTCTAGGCGCTAGAGTCTGGAACCGCGTGACCGCTACGGTCGCAGGTTCGAATCCTGTCTCGGACATGGATGTGTGTGATGTCCTTAGGTTAGTTATGTTTAAGTAGTTCTAAGTTCTAGGGGACTGATGACCTCAGAAGTTAAGTCCCATAGTGCTCAGAGCCATTTGAACCATTTTTTTCACTCTCGCTACTGCCACATGGCAGTCTCCTGGCGATCGTACGTTCCCTGACCACCGTTACCAGCAGTCACGTACAGGGGTTACATTCCTGCTAAATCTCTCTGCAGCATCGCAGAAGGAGCATCCAGCTTCTTGTAGTACTACTAAACGACCCCGTTCAATCTCAGTGAGGTGTTGATAATGGCTTCTTTGTCGCCTTAAAAGCATTCTTGACTAACATCAACTCACATACAATCTCAAAGGAAACCAACGCTGAAGACGGTTACAGCGTGTATTTAAAGCTAACCCCATTTGTATTCTAATAGTGGCGCCACTAGCGTCATTCATGTATACAGGGTGCAGCCAACTGCAGGTGGTGGTTCATGTAGATACCAATGACGTTTGTCGTTTTGGATCGGAGTAGATTCTGTCTGGTTTCGGGCGGATCGCGGAAATGGTAAAGACTGCAAGTCTTGCTTCCGAGATTAAGGAGGAGATCACCATCTGCAGCATCGTCGATAGAACCGACTGTGGTCCTTCGATGCAGAGCCGAGTGGAGGGTCTGAATCAGAGGCTCAGGCGGTTCTGTGTCCGTGTAGGCTGCAGATTCCCTTACTTGCGCCATCGGGTGGTGGGTTTCCGCGTTCCGCTTAACAGGTCAGGAGTCCACTACACATAGGAGGCTGCTACACGGGTAGCGGGGGCTGTGTGGAAGAGATTGGGTGGTTTTTTAGGTTAAAGGGTCTCAGGGAACCACAAAAGGGGCGTCCGTCTAAAAGTGAGCAGGTAAAACACAGTAAGATAGTTGTAAAACGATTGGGATTGTAGTTGTTAATTGTCGTAGCTGTGTTGGGAAGGAACCAGAGCTCCAAGCCCTAATAGAAAGCACTGAAGCTTAAATAGTTGTAGGTACAGAGACCTGGCTAATGCCGGAAATAAGTTCAGCCGAAATTTTTTCAAAAGATGTAACAGTGTTCAGAAAGGATAGATTAAATACAGTTGGTGGTGCAGTATTTATTGGTGTGAGAGGTAGTTTGCCTTGTAGCGAAATTGAAGTAAATAGTCCATGTGAAATAGTATGGGTAGAGGTTATACCTGACAATCGGACTAAACTATTAATTGGATAGTTTTACCGATCCCCGACTCAGAAGACATAGTTGCTGAACAGTTCAAATAAGTATCCCGCTCATATAGTTACAGTCGGTGGTGACTTTAATCTACCCTCGATGTGCTGGAAAAATTATACGTTTGAAGCCGGCGGCGGGCATAAAACATCATCCGAAATTGTACTGAATGCTTTCTCAGGAAATTATTTTGAACATTTAGTGCATGAGCCCACTCGAAGCGTAAATGTTGCGAAAGCATACTGAATCTTTTAGCAGCGAATAATCCTGGACAAATAGTGAGTGTCGTGACGAATACAGGGATTAGCGACCACAAGGCAGTTGCTGCTAGGCTGAATACCGTAAAACTTACAACCATAAAAAAGAAACGCAAAATATATCTATAAAAAAAAGCTGATAAAAATGCTCTTAAAGCGTTTTTAAGAGACAGTCTTCACTCCTTACGATATGATCATCTAAGTGTAGAAAAGTTGTGGAATGTTTTCGAAGAGATAGTATCCATAGCAATTGAGAGATATATACCACATAAATTAATAAGTGATGGTACTGATCCCCCATCGTACACAAAAGGGGTCATATCGTTGTTGCAGAAGCAACGAAAAAAGCATGCCAAATTTAAAAGAACGCAAAATCGGCAAGATTGACAAAGTTTTACAGAAGTTCGAAATATAGCTCGTACTTCAATGCGAGATGCTTTTAATAATTTCCACAACGAAATTCTGTCTCTAAATATGGCAGAAAACCCAAAGCGATTCTGGTCATCCATAAAGCACACCAGTGGCCAAACGCAATCAATACATTCACTGCTCGATAACAACAGTGAAGTCACTGATGACAGTGCCACTAAAGCAGTGTTATTAAACACGGTTTTCCGAAACTCCTTCACCTAAGAAAACAAAGTAAATATTCCTGAATTCCAATCAAGAACAACTGCGAAGATGAGAAACATAGAAGTAGATATCCTCGGTGTAACAAAGCAGATTAAATTACTTAATAAAGGCAAGGTCTCCAGTCCAGACTGTATACCAGTCTCGTTCCTCTCAGGGTATGCTGATAAAATAGCTGCATATTTAGCAATTATATACAACCACTCGCACACAGAAAGATCCGTACCTAAAGACTGGAAAATTGCTCAAGTCACACCAATACCCAAAAAGGGTAATCCGCTGAATTGCAGGCCTGTATCACTAACGTCGATTTGCAGTAGGTTTTCAGAACATGTACTGTATTCGAACATTATGAAGTACCTCGAAGAAAACGATTTATTGACATATAGTCAGCACGGATTCAGGAAATATCGTTCTTGTGAAACACAACTAGCTCTTCATAGCTCATGAAGTAATAAGTGCTATCGACAGAGGATGTCAAATTGATTCCATATTTTAGATTTCTAGAAGGCTTTCGACACCGTTCCTCACAAGTGTCTTCTAACCAAACTGCGTGCCTACGGAGTATCGATTCAGTCTTGCACTGGATTCGTGATTTCCTGTCAGAAAGGTCACAGTTCGTAGTAATAAACGGAAAGTCATCGAGTAAAACAGAAGTAATACCCGGCGTTCCCCAAGGAAGTGTTATAGGCCCTCTATTGTGCCTGATCTATATTAATGACATAGGAGACAATCTGAGTAGCCGTCTTAGATTGTTTGCAGATGATGCTGTCATTTACCGTCTTGTAAAGTCATCAGATGATCAAAACGACTTGCCAAATGATTTAGATAATATATCTGTATGGTGCGAAAAGTGGCAACTGACCCTAAATAAGGAAAAGTGTGAAGTTATTCACATGAGTACTAAAAGAAATCACCTAAATTTCGATTACACGATAAGTCATACAAATCTGAGGGCTGTAAATTCAGCTAAATACTTAGGGATTACAATTATATATAACCTAAATTGGAACGATCACATAGATAATATTGTGGGTAGAGCAAACCGAAGACTGCGATTCATTGGCAGAACACTTAGAAGGTGCAACAGGTCTACCAAAGAGACTGCTTACACTACGCTTGTCCTCCCTATTCTGGAGTATTGCTGTGCGGTGTGGGATCCACATCAGGTGGGACTGACGGATAACATCGAAAAAGTGCAAAGTAGGGCAGCTCGTTTCGTATTATCGCGAAATAGGGGAGACAATGCCACGGACATATACGTGAACTGGAGTGGCAATCATTAAAACAACGGCGTTCTTCATTGCGACTGGATCTTCTCATGAAATTGCAATCACCAGTGTTCTCCTCCGATTGAGAAAACATTCTCTAGGAAACCACCTACATATGGAGAAATGATAATCACGATAAAATAAGAGAAATTAGGGCTCGCACAGAAAAATTTAAGTGCCCGTTTTTCCCGCGTGCCGTTCGAGAGTGGAACGGTAGAGAGACAGCATGAAGGTGTTTCATTGAACCCTCTGCCAGGCACTTTATTGTGAATAGCAGAGTAATCACGTAGATGTAGATGTAGACGTAGATATGCGACTGGCGCGATATTTGAAAAGACATCATCTTTCAGAGTGGAGAAACACGCCTACCATCTTTCGTTGATGTCGCACAACTCCTTCCTGGTAATGCGATTTGTTTTTTCCGCCAGTGTAAATTACACTTTTTGGCCGCGATAGCGGCTGCTCGATGAGGAACGGTATGGGGAGACAGTGTTGCGCAGTACTGGCGTCACGTGTCATATCGATAATTTGCCACGGAGTGGAAGTAACAATGTTTCGTGTAACCACATTGTAGCTTTTCGCTCGTGGACACTCACCGCCAATCACACTATAATGCACCAATACACTGGTAATAACACAGCGCCACCCACTGGTGGTGTGCACACGTTGGCAGTTGTTTCAAAGAAGACGGCTTCCGATATCTACCGATAAATACCGGATCAGAGGCAGAGGCTAAATCGTAGATGCCAGACAGTAAAAAGTGATTTATCCTTATCATTTTTCAGTTGTTCAGCTTCAGGACAATTCTCATTAAATTCAAAGGAAGCTTGAACATCGGCTCAATGACTTCTGTTTCCTACGTCGCCATAGGACACTGCGAAGATACCATACTGTTTACCTGTCTGGCCACAAATGGGAGTTATATACAACGGTGCACTCGAGGTGATAAATTTACACGAACTGACAAATTAATAAATAGTAACTATTCCAGCGTGACATAAAAGATTTATTTTGGCCGCTATTAACTGCTGCAGCTCGAGCATCAGGTGAATAGATTTGTCCTTTTCTTTATCATTGTACACTGGGACTGAAGCAAATCCGACGCTGAACCAACTTGCCTGTCCTTTTTCCCTTTCTCTGCTTTTTTTTTCTTTTCTCTTCATTGTCCCAAACGTCTGTTTTATTCCATAATCTCAATATCACTTAAATCAAGCCTGCACTCTCATACTCAACCCACAACTGTCAAAAGTTTGTAAAACAAATCACTGTCAGTGTTGCAAACTGAAAGGTCTCGAGACAAAGTCGAGACGCAATGCGTTCAGTTCTTGTATCGCTATGCATGAAACCGTAGGTCTTACAATATAACTACTCTACGGAAGTTTCCCCGTTTTGGGTGCAGCTGACAGGTAACACGTGTGCGCGAGGACGGTGATCTTAAGAAACAGCAAGGGGAATCTCAGAGACAGCAAAGTTATAGTAATTCTTTACGTCGGAACTGGTGGATGCTATCTGCCGTTGGCAAAAAGAGAACCGAGGAATAGGAATTAGAAGAACCAAAAGCTTTTTTAATTTTATAGACTAGTCTTTCAGTTGTTTATTGGTCCCATTTATAGTCGCTTTTTTTTTCATAAAAAAAAAGAACTTATAGCCGATAAACGGGGAAAGAAAACGGGCAAAAATTCAACTTAGTATCAGTGGTGCTGAAAACTGCAGATTCTAAATAAAGTGTTAATTAGTAATATTTCCATTGATTTCAAATAGTGCATTATTAAAGACAAAGTAAAAAAAGTGGCAGACGTTATTGAGCTAATACTGTTGTCGCCCTGTGGCGTCCATGTACTTAGACTAGCCTATTAGACGGCGGCGCTCGGTGCACGCATTCTCTTATTTGTTCGTAGAACGGCAGATTTAAAAGTGAACTGACACGTGCAACCTTATGTTGATGGAGGTGTAACTACAATATTGCTGACTTGGCAACACTGACGTCTATTATGAGCCGATGGCTGTTGAATGTTGTCATGTTTGGACATGTTGTAAAACACAATATGATAGAAAATATACACTCCTGGAAATGGAAAAAAGAACACATTGACACCGGTGTGTCAGACCCACCATACTTGCTCCGGACACTGCGAGAGGGCTGTACAAGCAATGATCACACGCACGGCACAGCGGACACACCAGGAACCGCGGTGTTGGCCGTCGAATGGCGCTAGCTGCGCAGCATTTGTACACCGCCGCCGTCAGTGTCAGCCAGTTTGCCGTGGCATACGGAGCTCCATCGCAGTCTTTAACACTGGTAGCATGCCGCGACAGCGTGGACGTGAACCGTATGTGCAGTTGACGGACTTTGAGCGAGGGCGTGTAGTGGGCATGCGGGAGGCCGGGTGGACGTACCGCCGAATTGCTCAACACGTGGGGCGTGAGGTCTCCACAGTACATCGATGTTGTCGCCAGTGGTCGGCGGAAGGTGCACGTGCCCGTCGACCTGGGACCGGACCGCAGCGACGCACGGATGCACGCCAAGACCGTAGGATCCTACGCAGTGCCGTAGGGGACCGCACCGCCACTTCCCAGCAAATTAGGGACACTATTGCTCCTGGGGTATCGGCGAGGACCATTCGCAACCGTCTCCATGAAGCTGGGCTACGGTCCCGCACACCGTTAGGCCGTCTTCCGCTCACGCCCCAACATCGTGCAGCCCGCCTCCAGTGGTGTCGCGACAGGCGTGAATGGAGGGACGAATGGAGACGTGTCGTCTTCAGCGATGAGAGTCGCTTCTGCCTTGGTGCCAATGATGGTCGTATGCGTGTTTGGCGCCGTGCAGGTGAGCGCCACAATCAGGACTGCATACGACCGAGGCACACAGGGCCAACACCCGGCATCATGGTGTGGGGAGCGATCTCCTACACTGGCCGTACACCACTGGTGATCGTCGAGGGGACACTGAATAGTGCACGGTACATCCAAACCGTCATCGAACCCATCGTTCTACCATTCCTAGACCGGCAAGGGAACTTGCTGTTCCAACAGGACAATGCACGTCCGCATGTATCCCGTGCCACCCAACGTGCTCTAGAAGGTGTAAGTCAACTACCCTGGCCAGCAAGATCTCCGGATCTGTCCCCCATTGAGCATGTTTGGGACTGGATGAAGCGTCGTCTCACGCGGTCTGCACGTCCAGCACGAACGCTGGTCCAACTGAGGCGCCAGGTGGAAATGGCATGGCAAGCCGTTCCACAGGACTACATCCAGCATCTCTACGATCGTCTCCATGGGAGAATAGCAGCCTGCATTGCTGCGAAAGGTGGATATACACTGTACTAGTGCCGACATTGTGCATGCTCTGTTGCCTGTGTCTATGTGCCTGTGGTTCTGTCAGTGTGATCATGTGATGTATCTGACCCCAGGAATGTGTCAATAAAGTTTCCCCTTCCTGGGACAATGAATTCACGGTGTTCTTATTTCAATTTCCAGGAGTGTATTTTACAATAGCAGTCTGATATTTTCCAACTGAGCACCTTTGTAGATCCAAACCTCTGAGAGACCTGAGCCCTCCTAGAGGAGAGGCTTGGGCATTGTGTTCCCCCCTCCCCCATCCCGACACCCTCTCTCTCTTGTCGGAAGCGAATACAAGGGCAGCGGAGTACATGTGACATGTGCATGGGATTGTTGAGCTTAGACACCCCCCCCCCCCCCCTTTGGAATCAGACACGAACTGCCTGCCAAAATCGAAGTTAAGTCAGCCACAATGTTCTCAAAGAATGCTCGTCCTCGCAGATCGGATATAGAAAATGTTAATATGATATTAGTATTGTCGGAGCATACAAGAAAAGAGCCCAGAATTAGTATCACTGATTAAAGGTTATAACGCCTAGATAGTTAGGAAGAGAAAGTTGATTGAAACCGGAAGTGAATATCAACGAAATTCAATTTTCAGATTCGAATATTTATCACAAGGACAGGTTAATCGCCAATGGTGGCGGCGTATTTATTACAGTAGAGAATTCGATAATATCTAGCGAGGTTATCGCGGGCCCTGAATGTGAATTAATCTGGATGAGGTTAAGCATCAAAAATCGGTCAGAAATGGTAATCCGATACTTTTATAGACTGCCTGGGTCAGGAACTGTAAAGGTACAGCGCTCCAAAGAGAACTTGCAGAATATCCTTAGTAATCTTCATGATAATGTCGTTGTAATAAGGAGTGACTTCAACTTGCCAGGTATGTACTGGGAGTTATGCTATTGAAACTGGCGCCAGAGATAGGGATTTGTGTGTCATTAACCTGAATGTGCTGTCCGGAGAGTACTTCGAGCAGATAATTAGAGAACCAACACATGAAGCTAAAGTCTTAGACCCCCTAGCAACGAACAGATCTGAACCTATCGAATCAGTTAACGTAGAGGAAGGAATCAGTGATCATAAAGCTGTAATGGCGACTGTGACTACAGACATTACAAGAAATTTTAAGAAAGGTAAGAAAATATTTTTGCTTAACAAGAGTGACAGGATACAAATTGTAGAGTATCTGAGTGTTCACCATCAAATACTCAGTGCTGATGACGAAGATGTGCAGCACAATTGGAAAAAAATTCAGAAACATCGTTCAGCATACCTTGGACAAATATGATCCAAGCATCGTGGATTAATAGCCGTGTTAGGAAACTACTACGTAAACAAAAAGAGTTTCAAGAGATTCAAGAGAATTTAAAACCTAACTGACAAGCAAAAGCTGAACGTAGCGAAAATGAGCATAGAGAGCAATGAGAAAAGCATTCAGTAACTCTGAGAGCAAAATTTTGTCAACTGATCTGAGTGAAAGCTCTAAGAGAATTTGGTCATACCAAGTTCCAGTTCGGACGCAGTCATTCATGACCTGTTATCGTTATCCCCCTCTCTCCCTCCCTTGACTTATGGCCGTTGCTTCTCCATCTCCCCTTCCACTTTAGGCTACCTGGGATGCTATCCAATTAGGCCACTGTGGGTGTTTATTTAGGATTCAATTTATTACCTAATTAGGTTCGTTTATGACCCAGTATGGTGGACCCATTATAGCTGTGATGTCGCAATCAAACATAATTGCTCAAGATGCGGAAGGTCAAAGGCTCACTAAGCTGGCGGATACATAAAGTGACATGTAAGTCCACTTGCAAGGGTTTTTCCCCCGACAATTCTCATTCCATAATAGTTGTTCGAATTTCCACAACACTGCAGTCGTCTACCCCCTCCACTAATCTGTAGTATCTGGACTTGCTAGCCATCAGGCACTCGTACTCTGTACACTGTAGCAAGTCGGTCTTCTTCATAAAGCTCACCAGACATTTGCTATCTCCAGACAGAATAAAAAACTAACTCACACAGTCGAACTCAAGTATCATCCCTTTCCTCTGTCCCATTGCTCATTATCATTATTCATTGTGTGTTTTGTGTGTATGTGCATCTATGTGGGTAGGTTTTCATCTACTGTTATTTCTTCCTCAGTGCCACAGTTCTCTGATGCTCTGGAGCAGAAGTCAGCAGACAGACTACCTGATGTATCTGAGTAGGACAAACAATTATCTCCTAAGTCTGCACCACCGCTCATCGAGCCACAGAAAAGTTGTTTCTGTACAGAGCTGTTCACCACAACTTAACAGTTGGTCAGAAACAAGGATTGCTGCACTCTTGACCATTGACTTGATTTTCGACTACTTTTCATGATCACCATCCAAAAGTTAAATATAGATTATCGTCAATAGGAGTAGCTTTTAGCATTTTTGACAGGATAATGTATACGAAAACAAATATATCTGTAAAAAACCTTTATTAGTTTTAGCATATACATTTAAACCCAGGAAAGAGCCCTTTGTTTATGTTTGTTTAGTATAGTTTTAACAACATCCTGTTCTATTTTTAAATTATAATTTTTATCTGTATCAGGATCATCTATTTCTTCCTCCAGCCAGTAATTTGACAATGCGGATTATCGAATAAAAATGTGGCCCTCAACAACATAACCTCAGACTCAGAGTTGAAATATTAAAAGTTATGGATGGTTTCGTTGTCTCGGGGCTGGGATACGTAGTTGCCGCATTACAAGCCAGATACTGCTGAGTCTACAGTATACAATATGAATATACACATGAATCGAATCGCCGAAGGTTCCTATCACTCGGAAATTGCGAATTTTGAATGTAACATAGAAATTAATAAATGAAAGATTGCAATCAAATAAATTCTGCAAGTACTCTTTTAACGACTTTAAATGATGAGTACCATAGCAGAAGTACCTTTAAGAATGCCATTTATTACAGCAAAATACTTATTCGTGTCGATGGTCCACCAATTAAATGGCTCTGAGCACTATGGGACTTAACATCTGTGGTCATCAGTCCCCTAGAACTTAGAACTACTTAAACCTAACTAACCTAAGGACATCACAAACATCCATGCCCGAGGCAGGATTCGAACCTGCGACCGTAGCGGTCGTGCGGCTCCAGACTGTAGCGCCTAGAACAGCTCGGCCACTCCGGCCGGCCCAATTAAATAAAATTTAAGTTGCATAACAGGGAAACAATAGATTCCTACTTCACGCAGTTAGTCATGAGCCTCAACATAGCTCACTAGATATTCACTTTTAACACATACTACGTCTTCACTGCAGGAGCCACGGAAATCTCACAATCCAGTCAGCACTACGAAATATTCCTATCTGCCGTAACCACCCGCAAACTGCTCAACACTCTCCAAGTATTTCCTGTGACCGTCCGTCGCGCCTTCCCGTCCAGCACTCCACGTGTCCTATGCGCACCCGATGCTCCTCCCCCACTTCCATACAGTCCCTCCATTGACTTCGGTAGTCGCCTACCGTAGTAACGAGCGCTGTGTTTGGCTAAAGCGCTCCCGCCATGTCTCCAAGCCAATGCAAACTCGCAAACATATTGAAACACATACGAAATACTGGATTTACATTTAAATAACTTGAACTTAAATAAATATTCCTACGGCTGGACCATAAACACGCTCTAGCAGACAGTATTAAATACATAAACAAATTAAATAAACATATATCAAAGGAAAAGAAACAAAAGTAGGCCAGTAGCCTAATGTTTCTGTGCTTTCTAAAACACAGTAAATATTTGACCAATTTCTTCATGAATAGTATATATCGGATATAAACAAAGACATAGACGAATAAATATATTTATAAGCATCCTGCTACCGTTCTTTCATGTAATTGTGGAGTACTTATGGCCTGACGCGATCAATAGTAATCGGCCACTTTGACCTCCAATACCTCATGTACTGTTCAAGTCACATGCCTGTAATTCATACCAACTTAGGTTTACACTAACAGCTTTCTAAAGACACATCTATCGACAGAATCAGATGAACCAATTAGATTTTGGAAACTCGTTGCTGGATGTTACCTGTGTAACTTACAGTCAGATACTAAACTTTAAACTCATAAAGATATTGAAAATCTGATTACACCATCAGAATCGTCGTGCAAATAATGGTAATGTACATGTCTCTTTTTAAGGCATCATGATTCCTCTGGCTATTATTAACTTCTACATGAACAGTGAGATGTCTGCCATTATGGTTTCACAAAATCCGCCATCTTTGACACTCCTGGCATACAAATCTCCTGCATCGACACAAAGTACAGTCCTTAACACAGCGTTAACATGGCATTCCCAGCCACGTGGTCGTCCTGGACCACGCGCTGGGGTTACCCCTCTTGCTCCAGCTGTTCGGCAACATGCGGTTGCCCCAGCTTGCCGAGCGGCCCGTGCGGCCACGCCAACTCCGAATATTTTCAGGGCGCCACAACTCGCCAATTACCTCACAACAAATACATAGAAGGTATGTTCCAGAATTCTATTGTACATCCAATTTTTTTCTGTTAACTATCACTTTTGTGGGGTTAAGAATTAGCTCCATCCATTCTTGCAATTCTTCAGCATGAGAGTATTTGCAAATTTTAATTTTGCCTTTTATTTCCTGGATTACTCTATAATCACAGCATTTCACATTTTCTTGGGTTTACATTAGCAACACTTCTGCTCCAAATTCTTGAAGAACTTTCTTACAAAATTGTAAGATTGTAATATAAGCAAACTTATATTTGTTAAATGTTGTTATTCCGTCGGTTTTTAACTCCCCAAACAGCTTCTCTGTTGCTAGGAGCACAATGTCCCGTTCACCACACTTAGATATACTGTAACAATCCTTTCTAAGGAGAACCAAATGGGAATGGGTGCTTATTAACATATTTTTCGTGTCTCCATTAAAAAAGTAAACATCTTCGGATCCACGGATTCCTGTGAGTACTCCAGTGCAGAGCCGCCTTTCATTGACATTTTCAGTAAATGTTGATATCTTGTATTCCCCTATCATAGCCAGATTTTTCCCTACATGGTGTTTACAGTAACATGTAAGTCTTCCTCGCACATCTGCAGTGGCTTCTTCTTCTTTCAATTACAGTTTATATTCTTACATTAAAAGGTAGTTGTTTTCGCTATGTACTCCAGTGTGTGTTCCTCGATTTCGATCTCCTTCATTTCCATTATCATATTTCCTACATACAACAGATTAATTGATGTTAAAGGAGCAACTTCTGTAATAGGGAATGGTTTGCCTGTTTGATATGTTGGTTCTTTTTCCTAATAACTATGGAATAACATTATTTGTGGGAACCAGTCATAATTCAGTAACATCTACAGGCTATTCGGAAATTCCCATAACGGATTTCTAGGACTAGTAGAGGGTGGAGAGTAAATATTGTTTTGAATAGAAACCTTTGTCTGTAAACGTTATGCAACGACGCTACAGAGCATCAAAGTTATGGGCGCCAGCGCCTGTATATATTTATATACAGGGTGGTCCATTGATAGGGACCGGGCCAAATATCTCACGAAATAAGCATCAAACGAAAAAACTACTAAGAACGAAACTCGTCTAGTTTGAAGGGGGAAACCAGATAGCACTATGGTTTGCCCGTTAGATAGCGCTGCCATAGGACAAACGGATATCAACAGCGTTTTTGAAAATAGGAACCCCCATTTTTATTACATATTCGTGTAGTACGTAAAGAAATGTGAATGTTTTAGTTGGACCACATTTTTCTCTTTGTGATAGATGGCGCTGTAATAGTCACAAACGTAGAAGTACATGGTATCACGTAACATTTCGCCAGTGCGGACGGTATTTGCTTCGTGATACATTACCCGTGTTAAAATGGACCGTGTACCAATTGCGGAAAAGGTCGATATCGTGTTGATGTGTGGCTATTGTGATCAAAATGCCCAACGGGCGTGTGCTATGTATGCTGCTCGGTATCCTGGACGACATCATCCAAGTGTCCGGACCGTTCGCCGGATAGTTACGTTATTTAAGGAAACAGGAAGTGTTCAGCCACATGTGAAACGTCAACCACGACTTGCAACATATGATTATGTCCAAGCAGGTATTTTAGCTGCTGTCGCGGCTAATCCGCACATCAGTAGCAGACAAACTGCGCGAGAATCGGGAATCTCAAAAACGTCGGTGTTGACAATGCTACATCAACATCGATTGCACCCGTGCCATATTTCTATGCACCAGAAGTTTCATGGCGACGACTTTGAACGTCGTGTACAGTTCTATCACTGGGCACAAGAGAAATTACGGGACTATGACAGATTTTTGCACGCGTTCTATTTAGTGACGAAGCGTCATTCACCAACAACGGTAACGTAAACCGGCATAATATGCACTATTGGGCAACGGAAATCCACGATGGCTGCGACAAGTGGAACATCAGCGACCTTGGCGGGTTAATGTATGGTGCGGCATTATGAGAGGACGGATAATTGGCCCCCATTTTATCGATGGCAATCTAAATGGTGCAATGTATGCTGATTTCCTATGTAGTGTTCTACCGATGTTACTACAAGATGTTTCACTGCATGACGGACTGGCGATGCACTTCCAACATGATGGATGTCCGGCAGATAGCTCGCGTGCGGTTGAAGCGGTATTGAATAGCATATTTCGTGACAGGTGGATTGGTCGTCGAAGCACCATACCATTGCCCGCACGTTCCCCGGATGTGGCGTCCCCGGATTTCTTTATGTGAGGAAAGTTGAAGGATATTTGCTATCGTGATCCACCGACAACGCCTGACAACATGCGTCAGCGCATTGTCAATGCATGTGCGAACATTACGGAAGGCGAACTACTCACTGTTGAGAGGAATGACGTTACACGTATTGCCAAATGCATTGAGGTTGACGGACATAATTTTGAGCATTTATTGCATTAATGTGGTATTTACAGGTAATCACGCTGTAGCAGCATGCGTTCTCAGAAATGATAAGTTCACAAAGGTACATGTAGCACATTGGAACAACCGAAATAAAATGTTCTAACGTACCTACGTTCTGTATTTTAATTTAATAAACCTATCTGTTACCAACTGTTCGTCTAAAATTATGAGCCATGTGTTTGTGACTATTACAGCGCCATTTATCACAAAGCGAAAAATGTGGTCCAACTAAAACATTCATATTTCTTTACGTACTACACGAATAGGTAATAAAAATGGGGTTTCCTATTTTCAAAAACGCAGTTGATATCCGTTTGACCTTTGGCAGCGCCATCTAGCTGGTCAACCATAGCGCCATCCGGTTTCCCCCTTCAAGCTAGACAAGTTTCGGCTTTGTAGTTTTTTCGTTTGATGCTTATTTCGTGAGATATTTGGCCCTGTCACGATCAATGGACCACCCTGTATATATAGGGTGATTCCGTGATGATGTTCCAAACCTTCTAGGATGATGAAGAAGGATAAATGTATTAGTTTGAGGTAAGGGTCCCTTTACGGAAACGAACGAGTTATAAACTCAAACGATTCTGACAGTGGAATACGTTTACTGGTACTGTTTTTGCTAAGACTGGAGCTTAGACAACTTTCAGAGGCATAGACTAAAACAAGAAAAAAACTGTCCAGTAAAAATGGATTCTAAAATGCAAATCTAAGGAGCTTGTTGATCTTCGCTACTGTGAAACACATCTTCTCTATTGGACAAGTGCTCATAGCTCATTTTCGAACATCACGTGTATTTGATGCTAATAGTGAACACGCCAATGCGTCTCAATTGCTAAATATGCGTAGGAATTGACTGTATGCCTTAAACTCCGTCGTCTCCCTCTCTCTCTGTCCATCTCGTTCGGCCCTTCTTCTCTGCCCATTTCCTCCTCGTTCTCCTGTCTCTGTACATCACCTTCTAGCCCCTCTCGCTGTCCATCACGTCCTCCCCTTCTCTCAATCGCTCTACCCCTCCCCCTCCCCCTCTCCCTCTCTCTGTCGATCTCCTGCTTTCCTTTCTCTGTCCATTCCTTCCGCCCCCCTCCCCCTCTTTGTCCAGCTCCTCATCACCCCTCTCTGTGACCCTGATCCTTGTTTATCGTTATTGCAAACGAAACCTAGATTTGGAATTGAAGTCTTTTAGAATGAATGGGGAAATCGGCTGGGATCTTTGGTTACAGGATATGAGAGAAACCTCTCCACCGGCTAGATCTATGAGGATAATGGATTCAGTAACAATATTTCACATAGTTTTAATCTGCGAACGCACAGGCATATAAACTTTTGGATAATTCAGATTCCGTACTAATTTTTTAATGAAATGCCGAAAAGCCATAAATACATGGTGTCCAGCGAAGGAGTCACTGACTCCAAAATTAACTGCCTCGAAAAATAAGATCGATAGATGATTGCAACAAACGGCTGTTTTTCTTGTGAAAGTTGTGAGAATTTTATGTAGAAGTTGTACCGAAGTTTCGAAATAGTTCGAAAAGCTACTAACAGATAACGTTGTACGCTGTACAGCTCATGCAGTATCAGCGTGCATGATTAAACTCTTCCTGTGCAAGCACTCTTTACAGTTACATCACAGTCTTTTCGAAATGCTCGCTACTCGTAGTACAGAGGTTGTAACGCCGGAAATGCATATCCTCCTATTTCCATCTATTGTACCATAAATTTTTTTCCTTATTTTGTTACCTGAAGATATGACGTTTCTGTGTCTTTGTATATTGTAATTGTTTTACTATTTGTATATATATATATATATATATATATATATATATATATATATATATATATATATATGCATTTATGTCGATGTATAATTGGTTTGTTTTGTAAATATTATTTGTATTTTTACGCTGGGTCTGGCCTAGGGAAAACTATGCTATCGAACGACTACAACGATAGGTCGTGTGGAGAACCAAAGTGTTTAGGATCTTTGGTAGTGTTAACTCTGCCGCGTGGAGCGCGGGCAGAGCGGAGTCTGGCTGGAGTAGGGCGGTGGGACAAGTGTGTTGTGTGACGCTCCCGCGAGTTGCCGCGCTTTCGGGGTTTGGCAGCATGTAATTGCGCTCGACTTGCTATGATAGTTTCTGACACGGTGTCGCGGACGGGAAGCATTAGTTGGCGCACATCAAGAGCCCGTTTCGCCTGGTGACCGTGTCGAGAAGAACGCGCGCCAACATCCAGCTTCTGCAAAAGCGAAGGCCGACAATGAGTGACTGTCGCCACCTCCTCGATCGACGACTTCAAACCTTCAATCAACCAACAAAGAAGACTAAAGCACGTAAATTTTTAGAACAGTATGGCAGACCTCAGCTTTTTCAAACTGTTGCATCAAAATTACAGCAACTTAGCATGAACCTTTGTTGCTCATTGTCCCAAATGCATTACCAACAAGCAGGGTCCCTTCCTTTTCCGGAATGAACCCGAGTGTCGTTGAAATTCAAACACCAGCATTAAAGTAATATCATTCCATTTCACTGCTTTAATTTCAAAGTTCAGTTAAGGTATTCATAGCTGGCTACAATATTTAGATTACACAAGCAGAAATTAAGTGTGCGAGTTTTGTTACCATATTTTAGCTTACCTGTGACTGCAGCTCAGCTTGGTACGTACTAAATTTTACTATTGTTAATTGTTCATAATCATTTAATTCAAGTTCAAAGTTAAATCTCTTATTTCTAAATTGCGTAGATTCAAGTAGCTTTTGAAATGATTGTTGAGGTAACCCAAAACTAACCTTATTTTATTGAATTTTGTAGTGCTTCAGAAACAAAGTTCACTATTAATTTCAGTCACTAAATTAACTTTCAGTTTTCCGGTTTTATTAATTCTTTTGCTAAATTAAGTCAGAGTGTAGCGAAATTTATTACTTCTGACAAACATTCAGTTTTCACACAACACGTGTCAACCTTCAGTTGCCACGCTTTTAGTGCTAAATATATATGCATTAATCTTTCATTTTCAGTTATTATAGTAGTTGTCCATGGGACTGGCGACCGTAATTTTTCCTAAATCTCAAATATCTAATTAACGCCAATTAATTGTTAACGTAACGACCGCACGTTTACTTTCTTTATTAACTTTACCCCTTTTCAAAATTAATTTCCACCAATTTCATTTGCATTTTTCCTTTCATTTAGATGTAACCCTTTCCTCCCTCATTACCAACAAATTAACTTCGGTGACGATTGCTTTTCCCAAATTTCCATTAGGTGCACGCGGTTTAATTTTTCACTGCCATTAAGGTCGAGAAGTGAGGGGGAGGTTACAAGGTGGCCCAAATGAACAATGAAATTTGCCTTGACATTCTGTAGTATCTCAAAGGAAATGGATTCAGATGCCACAAAGGTCGCCGATTAAAGCTCGTCCGGTGTGGTGGGATGGTTCTGGTGGACTGTCTTTCAGCGTTTCCCACAAAAAGTAGTCACAAGGAATCAGATTGGGCAAATCCATCCATGTTCTAGTAAATTTACAATACGTTAACGCAGTGACTCTATTCCTGAAGTATCCATCAAGAAAGTCAAACAACTGTTTGGTGCGTTGCGGTCTGGCCCTATCTTGCATGGATCAGTTGGTGCCAGGTCGATACACCAACGCTAGCTGTGTGCCGACAAATTCTTACAAAATTGCCACGTCACGTTCACTAGTGATCGTTTCTCACGTGAAAAATCGGCCAATAACGCCTCTGCTGCACTCCACCGTCCAAAAAGTAACTTTGGGAGAGTACAGTGGTTTCGCTTCACACAAAAGGGGATTTTGGGAACCCCAAAATCGCCAGTTTTTTTCTGTTTACGACTCCATTCAAGTGGAATTGTGCTACATCTATGGACGAGATACAGCCAATATCAAATCCTTCATTATCAACCATTGTGAGACTCTGGTTCGCAAAGTCAGCCCTCTGCCGCACGGTTCACACAGGTATCGCCTGGTGGCTTTGGAGTTTGAATGGGAACATGTTCTACCTCAGTATTTCCTGCATGGCCGAACACTTCAAACCAGTATCTGCTGCAATTCTTCGGGTAGACTTCCTTGTAATATGCTGAATAATTCCAGAAACCGTGACAACATTTTCAGGAGTGACTACTGTTTGCCTGGGGCCAACATTACCTGCTAGATCATCAACCACACTGCCTGCCCGTTGGAATTTGGCGAAGAGTTTGTGAATGATTTCTGCACCGGGTCCTTTTGGAACATTAAACCATGTTCTGAAACTGCGCCCTGTTGACATAGGACTGTGTTCTAACCTGTGGTATTCCAGTTCAAGAAAAATTTGTTGTTGAATGGTACGTACGATTTCAGCCTCTTCCTTCGTTAAACTAACTTCCTTTCACGTTTCAACGTTGGAAATGATCGCTCTGAACTCCGGCGTACTATTAATAGCCACTTCGTGTTGAGATTACAATGGCATCTGTCAGCAGATTTTCGAACTACTTCGAATCTTCTGTACACAATTCTTACAGTTTTCACAATAAACATACCGTTTGTTGTACTTGTCTATCGATCTTAGTTTTCGAGATATTTAATTTTGAAACCAGGGACTTCTCCGCTGGACACCAGTTTTCCTACATTCTACTAAAACTGATTGTGCGGAAGCGAACAAAACAGCACATTGTTTTGTACACAAGTTTTGTTTAAAATTTTATGTAAGGAATACGAATACACTAGTGGAGCGCACATGAGGTTTTATAGGCTAGAGGGTAGTTTGAGGTCCTCTGATGAACACTCGCCAGTTGACACACAGACAGCAAAATCAGACTGCGTTAAGAGTAAAAGCACTTCGACTGTCAAAATTTTATCAGTAAATTGTAGAAGTTTTCGTAACACAGTTCCTGAATGTACAGTTGTCGCGCTCAAATTATTCTCTGTACCAAAAGTTGGCTGAAACCCGAAGTAAAAACCTCCGAAATACGACGGGCGCTTAGGAAGTAATGCAACACATTCTTTTTCTGAAAGCAAGTTGGCTTTATTCGGGAGTCCAATTCACCAAATTACTCTTTTGACTACAAAACCGTATTTTTGAACGTGATCTCCGTTCGAAGCGACGGCCTTACGCCACCTTACTGGGAGGACCTGTTATACCCGCAAGGTACCACTCTACTGGGCGAAGACGGAGCCAACATCTTGCTGTATCAATAACCTCCCCTGCATCAGCTTACTGCTTTCCGTGGAGTACATCGTTGCCAGCCACTGTGGCCGAGCGGTTCTAGGCGCTTCAGTCCGTAACCGCGCTGCTACTTCTGTCGCAGGTTCGAATCCTGCCTCGAGCATGGATGTGTGTGATGTTCTTTGGTTAGTTAGGTTTAAGTAGTTCTAAGTTCTAGGGGACTGATGACCTCAGAAGTTAAGTCCCATAGTGCTCAGAGCCATTTGAACCATTTTTGGGGTACATCGTTCATTGGGCCAAACAGATGGAAGTCGGAAATTGCGAGATCCGAACTGTAGGATGAAGAAGAACAGTCCAATCAAGTCATGTCAGCTCCTTTCGGGTGCGCAACTCGTGTGATGTCTTGAGTTGTCATGGAGAAGGAGAAGTTCTATCACATTTTTGTGGCAACAAACACGCTGAAATCGTTTCTTCAGTTTCGTGAGGGTACCACAATACACTTCCAAGTTGGTCATTGCACCATAAGAGAGGACATCAAATAGAGCAATCCCGCCAGAGTCTCACAAGACCATCTCTATAGCTTTACTGGCTGAGGGTGCTGCTGTGAACTTTTTCTTCGGAGGAGAGGTGGTGTGGTGCCACTCATGGATTACCGTTTTGTTTCTGGTTCGAAGTAATGAACCCATATTTCACTGTCTATTAAGGTGTTCGACAAAAAATTGTCACAATTAGCCTAATATCGCGCAAGCAAAGTCGCACAGATGTTCCTTCGTTGCTCTTTATGGTCTTCTGTTAGGCAGCGAGGAACCCAGCGGACACACACCTTTGAGGGCCCAAACAGAGACGTCCAGTTCTGCAACGAGGTGTTTGACTGTGATCTGTCAATTACCTCGAATGAGAGTGTCAGCATGTTCCAAGATTGCAGGAGCTACAACTGTGTGCGGCCTGCCGGTACGCGGGAGATAAGACAGATTTGCGCGATGATGACAGACACCTCGCCCAACGACTCATCATGCTTTTGTTCACTGCCAGGTCTCGGTAGACAGTCTGCAGGCGCCTATGAATATCTGCGGTTCTCTGGTTTTCCGCCAAAACAAAAACTCAACGCACTTCGGTTACAGATGCCATTGTGAAGGCTAAGAATAGCGCCGCCACCTGTTCGAACTTCATGACGCTATAGGGGCTGAAATGAGAATACTCCAAGATGTTGCACAAGCGAAACTGGACGAGAAAAATATGTTGCTTTACTTATTGAACACCCCTCGTATACTATATATAACTGATAATTGAATTTTACTCCGAAATATTATATTTATACACTACTGGCCATTAAAATTGCTACACCACGAAGATGACGTGCTACAGACGCGAAATTTAACGACAGGAAGAAGATGCTGAGATATGCAAATGATTAGCTTTTCAGAGCATTCACACAAGGTTGGCGCCGGTGGCGACACCTACAACGTGCTGACATGAGAAAACTTTCCAGCCGATTTCTCATACACAAGCAGCAGTTGACCGTCGTTGCCTGGTGAAACTTTGTTGTGATGCCTCGTGCAAGGAGGAGAAACGCGTACCATCACGTTTCCGAATTCGATAAAGGTCGGATTGTAGCCTATCGCGATTGCGGTTTATCGTATCGCGATATTGCTGCTCGCGTTGGTCGAGATCCAATGACTGTTAGCAGAATATGCAATCGGTGGGTTCAGGAGGGTAATTACGGAACGCCGTGCTGGATCCCAACGGCCTCGTATCACTAGAAGTCGAGATGACAGCCACCTTATCCGCATGGCTGTAACGGATCGTGCAGCCGCGTCTCGATCCTTGAGTCAACAGATGGGGACGTTTGCAACACAACAACCATCTGCACGAACAGTTCGACGACGTTTGCAGCAGCAGCAGCATGGACTATCAGCTCGGAGACCATGTCTGCGGTTACCCTTGACGCTGCATCACAGACAGGAGCGCCTGCGATGGTGTACTCAACGACGAACCTGGGTGCACGAATGGCAAAACGTCATTTTTTCGGATGAATCCCGGTTCTGTTTACAGCATCATGATGGCCGCATCCGTGTTTGGCGACATCGCGGTGAACGCACATTGAAAGCATGTATTCGTCATCGCCATACTGGCGTATCACCCGGCGCGATGGTATGGAGTGCGATTGGTTACACGTCTCGGTCATCTCTTGTTCGCACTGACGGCACTTTGAACAGTGGATGTTACATTTCAGATGTGTTACGACCCGTGGCTCTACCCTTCATTCGATCCCTGCGAAATCCTACATTTCAGCAGGATAATGCACCACCGCATGTTGAAGGTCCTGTACGGGACTTTCTGGATACAGAAAATGTTCGACTGCTGCCCTGGCCAGCACATTCCCCAGATCTCTCAGTAATTGAAAAGGTCTGGTCAATGGTGGCCGAGCAACTGGCTCGTCACAATACGCCAGTCACTACTCTTGATGAACTGTGGTATCGTGTTGAAGCTGCATGGGCAACTGTCCCTGTACACGCCATCCAAGCTCGGTTTGACTCAATGCCCAGGCGTATCAAGGCCGTTATTACGGCCAGAGATGGTTGTTCTGGGTACTGATATCTCAGGATGTATGCACCCAAATTGCGTGAAAATGTAATCACGTGTCAGTTCTGGTATAATATATTTGTCCAATGAATACCCGTTTATCATCTGCATTTCTTCTTGGTGTAGCAATTTTAATGGCCAGTAGTGTACGTAGACTGTGGAAAAAAGTGTCCAGGTCGAGAGAAATGTTTCTTCAGCTGTCATGTAATACTTCTATATAATAATTATGTTGTCTTTATTGGAGTCTCTGTTAAAAATCTCCACGTATTTCAAAGGTAAATAGCTATAATTGTAAGCAGACATGGCGTAGTTTATAATCTTTGCTCGGGCTTGACTGTCTTGGGGCTTACTTTCATACCTGTCTCCTTTTGTTTATTCTATTATCTCAATAGCCAAATTGAAGTACACTGTTAATTATATCATAGCAGCTGTTCTGTAAGCTGCCCAGTAGTTTACACCACACAAAATCAGTTGGCACAGAGTACAGTGGAGCACATTGTGAAGACTGTTTGTTGGCATGTAATACACTTAGTCTTCCATAAGGTGGAACACACCGTCCATTTTGTAGTTATAAATCGTTGCTTCAAATCCGGTAGTACCACGTTATTTAGCCAAGGAAGATGTGAAAGTTCTTACTGATGCATACTATTTGTGTGTTCCATCTATCTCAGTATCTTCGAGATGGTTGATGAAATCGGTAATGGTATATCTCTTTACTTCTTCTTCTTTCTTTCTTCTTCTTCTTCTTTTTCTCCTCCTCCTCCTCCTCTTCCTCCTCTCCTGCCTCCATCCATTTTATTGGCTGTGTTCGAGGATGTTCTAACAGTTTCAGTGATGGGTTTAAATGTTCCAACTGACCTGATTCTCACAATCGTAATTTCTGTTGAATAGCCTACCATGCCTTGATAAATATGCGTTTCGTTCATACGCTGTTGCATACTAAACAGGCTTTGATATAGTGTACAACTTACAAATTCTCAGACCAGTAGTGGTGATGGTTTTTTTTCTCTATCTTTTATATCTCAGCTTCATATTGATGGATTCTTTCATCCAGACGTTCCCTCCGGAATTCATACAATTCCTCTATTTTAGCTACGACCTTGACAAACCTATCTTCTGTTGCGACTTTCGTTGACTCCTTTAGTTTTTTCCTTTGCATATGGCTCACGTTGATGAATTCTTCAGTTACCTTGATAAGCCTAACTAATTCAGTTAGTTTTGGGTTGAGACATTTGTTGATTGTTTCAGTTTTTCTGTTGGAATATAAAAGCACCCCAATCCCACCCCCAACCCACTCCAGAATGAATGCATAACATATGTGTGAACTTAATTGTAGTGTACTGTATGCTGACGTGTACGTCTCTTTTTCAACTGTATGTTAATGTTTATCTTCCAGCCTTCCATATCTTGATAACACTGCGCATCGTTACACAACTTTAATACTCTCGGATGTGTCTTGGGAGATATTTTTTTCAGTTTCAGCACCTTTACAGTTAACTTATCAATTAACTTCAAGGTGGCACTAATATTGTCTGCATGCTGAGCTTTCATATCCCCAACACATTTATCAATGCGTTACATCCTTAATACTTTCATTGTTGCTTTCTTTTCAAGCATTTGTATCATGGACACTTTCATTGAGGCTTCCTTCTTGAGCACTTACATAACTGATACTTTTACTCATGCTTTCTTCTTTGACATTTATATTCTGAATACTTTGACTGATGCTTCCTTCTTGAGCATTTATATCCCGGATACATTTGCTCACACTGTCTTCTCAGACATTTATATTCGTGATACTTTTGCGGATATCTTCAGGATGGAGTACTTTTACGTCTGCTTTGAATTCCATGGTCGTTGCAGGTAGTATATTGACCGTCTACAAATTCTCTACAGTCTTACATTCAACAGCTGTTCAGTCTTTCCGGAATTTGGGTTAATATGCTGATCAGCCCTCTCAGAATTTGTGTTAAATACTCTAATAATGCTTTCAATTTTTTTAGTACAGCTTTTAATGTTTTTAATTATTTTTTCAATTTTCCTGCTATGAGGTTTAGAACTTTCATAGATGATTGAAATTTTTGCATCAACGTATAAGAAAATGTGCATTATCGTCTAGGAATGAATGCACAACATGTGTGCGAAATTGTCCATGTTATGCAATATAGTGACAAAGTTACATATTGGTACATTATCTTTTAAAAAGAAGCACCTGGAAATTTCGTCTGTATCACTTGCCATTCAGTTTTCTTGTTTGATCAATATCAAAAACCCGCGCTATATGGGATACCAGCAAACACCGCAAACAGTTATAAACTCACTGTCTGTCATTTCAGTTCTTATACATGCATGATAAGTGTTTTTAAATTCATATTCTCTTATCTGAAAGCGATAACAAGGTTTATGTTATTCCTTACCAGCTACTTCAGAATAGTAGAATATGTTTGACTCAAATAACAGCTGTCCTCCTCCATAGGACGACTGAAACAGAAATAGTTCCATATTTCATTTCGGTTTTCCATAGGGACATTGTCAAATATAAACACAGTGTTTAGCTTTACTCTTTTGGATGATGGGGTATTTCTGGTTTTGTTGAATGTCATGAATGTTAAATCATCAATGCCAGACATTATTTCCAATAATATCTGTTTGTTTGTTGTTGTGGTCTTCAGTCCTGAGACTGGTTTGATGCAGCTCTCCATGCTAATCTATCCTGTGCAAGCTCGTTCATCTCCCAGTACCTACTGCAACCTACATCCTTCTGAATCTGCTTAGTTTATTCATCTCTTGGTCTCCCTCTACGATTTTTACCCTCCACGCTGCCCTCCAATGCTAAATGTGTGATCCCTTGATACCTCAGGACATGTCCTACCAACCGATCCCTTCTTCTAGTCAAGTTGTGCCACAAACTTCTCTTCTCCCCAATCCTATTCAATACCTCCTCATTAGTTACGTGATCTACCCACCTAATCTTCAGCATTCTTCTGTAGCACCACCTTTCGAAAGCTTCTGTTCTCTTCTTGTCCAAACTATTTATTGTCCATGTTTCACTTTCATACATGGCTACACTCCACACAAATACTTTCAGAAAAGACTTCCTGACACTTAAATCTATACTCGATGTTAACATGCTTCTCTTCTTCAGAAACGCTTTCCTTGCCATTGCCAGTCTACATTTTATATCCTCTCTACTTCGACCATCATCAGCTATTTTGCTTCCCAAATAGCAAAACTCCTTTACTACTTTAAGTGTCTCATTTCCTAATCTAATTCCCTCAGCATCACCCGACTTAATTCGACTACATTCCATTATCCTCGTTTTGCTTTTGTTGATGTTCACCTTATATCCTCCTTTCAAGACACTGTCCATTCCGTTCAATATCTGGTATTTGGGCAGAAATGATGGTTCGGAAAACACATACGCATAGTAGAAGCAAATCGTATTAGTGTGTGTTAGCAATAAAATATTAACATTATTCTTGCCAAAGTCTGATGGACCAATAATTATAGATCATATATTATCAACGAGTGTTCCATTCTTATTCTTCTGGTGTTCTGTAGTATTGCAAGACCACTCAGTTACTACAAAGTCCTTGTGACGAGAGTGTTTCTCCCACTCAGCCATGGTGATGACTATATATTTATGTGGTGTCACCGCCAGACACCACACTTGCTACTTGGTAGCCTTTAAATCGGCCGCGGTCCGGTAGTATACGTCGGACCCGCGTGTCGCCACTATTAGTGATTGCAGACCGAGCTTCGCCACACGGCAGGTCTAGAGAGACGTCCTAGCACTCGCCCCAGTTGTACAGCCGACTTTGCTAGCGATGGTTCACTGACAAATTACGCTCTCATTTGCCGAGACGATAGTTAGCATAGCCTTCAGCTACGTCATTTGCTACGACCTAGCAAGGCGCCAGTATCATTTGCTATTTATCTTGTGATGCATGTACCGTCAGACCGATGTTCACCAATTATGGATTAAAGTTAAGTATTCCAGAAGCTACGTACTTTTTTACTAGACTCAACTCCTTTAACTGTTCCAGACCTCACTCCGGCTTGCGTGAGCTTAAACGCGTGCCTTTCGGCTATCTCATAGTGGCTTGGCTGTCTTGCCAAGTCACAACAAGTTACATACAAGCATACAAGCGATTATGTAGAAAAAACACATATATGTTGCTCTTACGATTTTTTATTTGTAAACTCTTACATATAGTTGGGTGCACATACGTGCTTAAATAAGATCATAGTTTAGTGCTTAAATCTGCCATGGCGGGTTCACACATATTTCCACATACTGATGCACAGCATGTATGATAGAATTGAGTGATAATTTCTATTGATGGATGCTGAATTTGGCATGTTAACTCAATCAAACTGGTCCATATTTTATGACAGAATCTGTACAGATGTGACTGCCAGCTAACTCATCTGTCTAGAGCATGCTGGATGACACAATTGGCATACATTAAATTTTTAAACGTTTGCTCTTGCCGATGAGTCCACTCTCTCTCGTTAAAAAGTTTAACCATTTGTGGGAAGTCCCCTGCGGAGTTGTACAGTCCCTCATATCACTGAGGGAGCTCGAGTACTTCCGCTGAAGATGGCAGCAGTTTGGAGCGAAGTGTCACATATATGAATCAACTCATTCACGAATAATGTCACTCTCGTATCGCTATATAAAGTATTTTCGACAACCACCTCTGAGTAGAACTCATGGTCCGACCTCACTCACGCACTAATGCATTTACTGTCATTGCTGTCTATGCTGTATGTTGAATTGAATAACAATATAGTCACATATGGTGACTGTGATGGCACTGTGTTACCTGAATGGAAAAGAAATACCGATAATTAGTTACAGGTATACAAGGTGTCACCCCTAAGAGTCGTCAGGATCATTTTCTCTAGTGTTCTGGCAGATATTTGCAATTTTTCGTTTTGCTGTGTGCAGCTGCACTCAACCCAAACAAATACAGCACCTTACGTGATTCACATGAAACCCAGTGTCGACAGGAAGCATGGATTTGCTTACTGGTATGAATAAAATAATTCTTAAATCGGAATTTTAGGTGACTGGTCAATAGAACGACCCCAAATTAGTCGGGTCGGTTTGCAGTAGGGTTTTGGAGCATATACTGTATTCAAATATTATGAATCACCTCGAAGGGAACGATCTATTGATACGTAATCAGCATGGCTTCAGAAAACATCGTTCTTGTCCAACGCACGAAGTAATGGCCGCTATCGACAGGGGATCTCAAGTTGATTACGTATTTGTAGATTTCTGGAAAGCTTTTGACACCGTTCCACACAAGCGACTTCTAATCAAGCTGCGGGCCTATGGGGTATCGTCTCAATTGTGCAACTGGATTCGTGATTTCCTGTCAGGAAGGTCGCAGTTCGTAGTAATAGACGGCAAATCATCGAGTAAAACTGAAGTGCTATCAGGTGTTCCCCAGGGAAGCGTCCTGGGACCTCTGCTGTCCCTGATCTATATAAATGACCTGGGTGAAAATCTGAGCAGTTCTCTTAGGTTGTTCGCATATGATGCTGTAATTTACCGTCTAGTAAGGTCATCCGAAGACCAGTATCAGTTGCAAAGCGATTTAGAAAAGATTGCTGTATGGTGTGGCAGGTGGCAGTTGACGCTAAATAACGAAAAGTGTGAGGTGATCCACATGAGTTCCAAAAGAAATCCGTTGGAATTTGATTACTCGATAAATAGTACAATTCTCAAGGCTGTCAATTCAACTAAGTATCTGGATGTTAAAATTACGAACGACTTCAGTTGGAAAGACCACATAGATAATATTGTGGGGAAGGCGAGCCAAAGGTTGCGTTTCATTGGCAGGACACTTAGAAGATGCAACAAGTCCACTAAAGAGACAGCTTACACTACACTCGTTCGTCCTCTGTTAGAATATTGCTGCGCGGTGTGGGATCCTTACCAGGTGGGATTGACGGAGGACATCGAAAGGGTGCAAAAAAAGGCAGCTCGATTTGTATTATCACGTAATAGGGGAGAGAGTGTGGCAATATGATACGCGAGTTGAGATGGAAGTCATTAAAGTAAAGACGTTTTTCGTCGCGGCGAGATCTATTTACGAAATTTCAGTCACCAACTTTTTCTTCCGAATGCGAAAATATTTTGTTGAGCCCAACCTACATAGGTAGTAATGATCATCAAAATAAAATAAGAGAAATCAGAGTTCGATCAGAAAGGTTTAGGTGTTCGTTTTTCCCGCGCGCTGTTCGGGAGTGGAATGGTAGAGAGATAGTATGATGGTGGTTCGATGAACCCTCTGCCAAGCACTTAAATGTGGATTGCAGAGTAATCATGTAGATGTAGATGTAGATGTAGTGAGACATTCGTTTTATCGAAATACACTCCTGGAAATGGAAAAAAGAACACATTGACACCGGTGTGTCAGACCCACCATACTTGCTCCGGACACTGCGAGAGGGCTGTACAAGCAATGATCACACGCACGGCACAGCGGACACACCAGGAACCGCGGTGTTGGCCGTCGAATGGCGCTAGCTGCGCAGCATTTGTGCACCGCCGCCGTCAGTGTCAGCCAGTTTGCCGTGGCATACGGAGCTCCATCGCAGTCTTTAACACTGGTAGCATGCCGCGACAGCGCGGACGTGAACCTTATGTGCAGTTGACGGACTTTGAGCGAGGGCGTATAGTGGGCATGCGGGAGGCCGGGTGGACGTACCGCCGAATTGCTCAACACGTGGGGCGTGAGGTCTCCACAGTACATCGATGTTGTCGCCAGTGGTCGGCGGAAGGTGCACGTGCCCGTCGACCTGGGACCGGACCGCAGCGACGCACGGATGAACGCCAAGACCGTAGGATCCTACGCAGTGCCGTAGGGGACCGCACCGCCACTTCCCAGCAAATTAGGGACACTGTTGCTCCTGGGGTATCGGCGAGGACCATTCGCAACCGTCTCCATGAAGCTGGGCTACGGTCCCGCACACCGTTAGGCCGTCTTCCGCTCACGCCCCAACATCGTGCAGCCCGCCTCCAGTGGTGTCGCGACAGGCGTGAATGGAGGGACGAATGGAGACGTGTCGTCTTCAGCGATGAGAGTCGCTTCTGCCTTGGTGCCAATGATGGTCGTATGCGTGTTTGGCGCCGTGCAGGTGAGCGCCACAATCAGGACTGCATACGACCGAGGCACACAGGGCCAACACCCGGCATCATGGTGTGGGGAGCGATCTCCTACACTGGCCGTACACCACTGGTGATCGTCGAGGGGACACTGAATAGTGCACGGTACATCCAAACCGTCATCGAACCCATCGTTCTACCATTCCTAGACCGGCAAGGGAACTTGCTGTTCCAACAGGACAATGCACGTCCGCACGTATCCCGTGCCACCCAACGTGCTCTAGAAGGTGTAAGTCAACTACCCTGGCCAGCAAGATCTCCGGATCTGTCCCCCATTGAGCATGTTTGGGACTGGATGAAGCGTCGTCTCACGCGGTCTGCACGTCCAGCACGAACGCTGGTCCAACTGAGGCGCCAGGTGGAAATGGCATGGCAAGCCGTTCCACAGGACTACATCCAGCATCTCTACGATCGTCTCCATGGGAGAACAGCAGCCTGCATTGCTGCGAAAGGTGGATATACACTGTACTAGTGCCGACATTGTGCAAGCTCTGTTGCCTGTGTCTGTGCGCCTGTGGTTCTGTCAGTGTGATCATGTGATGTATCTGACCCCAGGAATGTGTCAATAAAGTTTCCCCTTCCTGGGACAATGAATTCACGGTGTTCTTATTTCAATTTCCAGGAGTGTAATTAGGAGCAAGAGAAATCAGAGCTCGAACAGAAAGGTTTGCGTCTTCGTTTTTACCGCGCGCTGTTCGGGAGTGGAATGGTAGAGAGATAGTATGATTGTGGTTCGATGAACCCTCTGCCAAGCACTTAAATGTGGATTGCAGAGTAATCATGTAGATGTAGATGTAGTGAGACATTCGTTTTATCGAAATAATTAGGAGCAGTGTATTTAAAATTAAAACACAAAAAATTACAACTGTACTACCTATATTTCGGACGTAAAAAGATAGACTGAGCTCCATAGTGCATGGGGGCTTAATTAAATAGTTTGAAAATATTTTTAGTAGCTGTTTGTCCGATTACGCTATTCTCGTAAACGGTTGGCCCTGACTAGAATTATTACGCAATCTGACTGCAACAAACAATGAAAGAAAATTTTCGTAAACACAGTTAATTAATTAAGTCCCCAGCAACTATAAAACCTACTAAACCAAGCACAAGTATCACTGTTCTGTATGTGGAAGTATGACTCAACGCACATCTGGCACGGTTCCTCTTCAACAAGACAAGAATTTTTAAATACTATTTATACTGAAGTAACTAAAGGAAATAAAAATACCACAGTTACTCAAGAAAACCAGAATTACACTCTAATACAAGAACACAAGCCAGATGAATACAAGAACACAAGCCAGATGCTTTGTTGACTGAACCTGTAATGACGCATTATTTCAGACACACAAATAATAAAAGAACATTGTGGTTTTTACCTTCATATATATTGACGAAATGCACTCTGATCATTACAATAACATCTGCTATCTTTCCCATCAAATAACTGGATAAAACATGGAACAAACACTCCTTACTACAACATCTCGACAAGCCTTGCCCACTAGCACATCTCAACACGAACTGTCTTCTACGAGCTCTGCCCACGCACTGTCTACTACTACGAGCTCTGCCCACGCACTGACTTCTACGAGTTCTCTCCAAGCACTGTCCTCTACGAGTTCTTAACAGGGCACTGACTTCCACGAGCTCTCTCTAAGCACTGACTTCTACGAGCTCTTAACAGGCACTGTGGAGGCGGCTTAATAGTACTCTTTGGCGCAATCTCTGGCGCAGTGGCTCAGTGTAGCCACCTTTCATATGCCCCTCCTCCACAGGCCAGAATTTGATGGTATTTTTGCCAGCATTGGTGGTGAAAATACCACCAAATTCGTCGAGAAAAATACAGACAAAAATAAAAGATAATATTAATACCTAAATATCACATAATTAGTTAAAATTTTGGCTTTGCACTGACCTTTCAATAACCTAGTATATAAAATACAGTAGGCAATACAAATTCTTTTCATACATGTGGCTTTACATAATAGTTTGCACAATACACAAAAAATCAGTTTATACAAATGTTCACATAAAATACTTTTAATGATTAGTTTATACAAAAAAAGGACACCAACAGGTAACATCATTTCAGTAGAAGCAGTCCATCAGTGGCACCCAGCAATGTTGAGCAGGTACACACAGCAACAAGTCACGTTATTTCAGTAAAAGGCAGTCCATCAGTGGCACCCAGTAGTGTTGAGCAGGTGCAGACAGCAACAAGTGACTTCATTTCAGTAGAAACAGTTCATCAGTTGCACCCAGCAATGTTGAGCAGGTGCAGACACCAACAAGTGACATCATTTCAGTAGAAGCAGTCCATCAGTTGCACCCAGCAATGTTGAGCAGGTGCAGACACCAACAAGTGACATCATTTCAGTAGAAGCAGTCCATCAGTTGCACCCAGCAATGTTGAGCAGGTGCAGACACCAACAAGTGACATCATTTCAGTAGAAGCAGTCCATCAGTTGCACCCAGCAATGTTGAGCAGGTGCAGACACCAACAAGTGACATCATTTCAGTAGAAGGAGTCCATCAGTTGCACCCAGCAATGTTGAGCAGGTGCAGACACCAACAAGTGACATCATTTCAGTAGAAGCAGTCCATCAGTTGCACCCAGCAATGTTGAGCAGGTGCAGACACCAACAAGTGACATCATTTCAGTAGAAGCAGTCCATCAGTTGCACCCAGCAATGTTGAGCAGGTGCAGACACCAACAAGTGACATCATTTCAGTAGAAGCAGTTCCATCTGTGGCACCCAGTAAAGTTGAAGAGGTACACACAGCAACAAGTCACATTAGTTCAGTAGAAGCAGTCCATCAGTTGCACCCAGCAATGTTGAGCAGGTGCAGACACCAACAAGTGACATCATTTCAGTAGAAGCAGTCCATCAGTTGCACCCAGCAATGTTGAGCAGGTGCAGACACCAACAAGTGACATCATTTCAGCAGAAGCAGTCCCGTCTGTGGCACCCAGTAAAGTTGAGCAGGTGCAGACAGCAACAAGTGACATTATCTCAGTAGAAACAGTTCCATCTGTTGCACCTAGTAGTGTTGAGCAGGTACACACAGCAACAAGTCACATTAGTTCAGTAGAAGCAATCCATCAGAGGCACCCAGCAATGTTGAGTAGGTGCAGACAGCAACAAGTGACTTCATTTCAGTAGAAACAGTTCATTAGTTGCACCCAGCAATGTTGAGCAGGTGCAGATACCAACAAGTGACATCATTTCAGTAGAAGCAGTCCATCAGTTGCACCCAGCAATGTTGAGTAGGTGCAGACACCAACAAGTGACATCATTTCAGTAGAAGCAGTCCATCAGTTGCACCCAGCAATGTTGAGCAGGTGCTGACAGCAAGAAGTGACATTATTTCAGTCGAGGCAGTTCATCAGCAGAAATTAAACATGTCCTAGTGGCACCAATCATTTAGAAAAAGTACAGGTAACAGTCCATAATATTCACTATCACTGATCACACAGTTCAAGCATGAACAATAGTTTGAATACACATACTAATCACACTGTTCATCAGCAGAAATTAAACATGTCCTAGTGACACCAAAGAAAAAGCACAAGTAACAGTCCATAATATTCACGATCACTGATCAGACAGTTCAGGCATGAACAATAGTTTGAATGCACATACAAATGCTTTTACAATGCTCTTACACTAAACATACAAATTCTAATAAACACACAAATGATATCAGATAATTGTCGTAGTAACTATTACAAATACTCAAATATCAGTAAACCTATAATATTTATGGGTGTCAGTGCAAGCCACTACAAACAAATAAAATAATATTTACGAGATAGGTGGGTAGGATTAGGAAAGGAAAACACACAAAACACACTCATTCATCTTTCATCCACATTAAGTAGTACTGTGTAATTGAATGGTGTTAACTGTGTAAATGTAATTCTGTCAAAATCTGATGTGCATCATGTGTATCAAGTAGTAATGGCAGCAATGTATCACAGTCAATAATAGTTAAGTCAACATCATAGTCATCATGTCAAGACCAATGTTTGCGAAGCCAGATCAGATGTACTGTTGTTGAACAACTGTCAGCGAGCCAAGATATGCAAATACTTCCTCTCTTCAAAAAAAAGTATATACTGCTTAGTGATATAACAAAGTGTGTGTATAGACTATCTTCCTTCTACTTTAGTGTTCTAGTCTGCTATATTCATCCTCCTTGTTCCATAAGACCAACAAAAAAAATATGCATCTCACTTACTTTACCTCTTATACACCAAAACTCCAATAAGCATCAGCACCACATAATCTCAATAATACCTCAATAATACCTCTTCAATACGTCGATACATATAAACCTCATCATTAAGAGCATTTACCTTACCTCTTGTCCACAAAAACTCCAATAATCATCAACTTCATATAATCTCTATACCTCAATAATACCTCTTCAATACGTCGATAAATATGAACCTTATTTCCAATATCATCTCACTTCCAACACAACTCTTTCCTCTAGTCAGTCTCCTCGAACAAGTACAGATAAAATCATAGTGCAAACTTCAGTTCATCATCCCATACAATCTGAAGACACATTGTCAACACACAACCTCTGTGTAATCCATCTGACCCAAATCTTCTGCTCATTATGAATTATAAACAAAGAAATGCATACATGATCTCTAACAGACTTAGTTCGAATAACTCTCAGTAATTAAGTACGATTACGGAATGTGAATGATCACAATATTTCACAGTGTGTACACCACTTCAAGAATTATGGCAGAAGCAAACATGTGGAGTATTTCTTGTATCAAGTGTCACTTCCTATTTCAATTGCTCACGAAAAATGCAGTGTAATAACTGTCAATGGTCTAAACCTAGTAATGGTATGTCATGTCGTTAGCTTCCTTCCTATTAGCATAAATTTATACAGCTTCCATAAAACCTCAGCTCATGTGACTTCTATGAAGTTTCTTGTACCAATGTTGTTCGTCGAATTATAGCAGTTCATTTTCTTATCTTAAAAATATAAGGCACTGAGCGTAAGCAAAACAAGCACTAGCGAGTAAATATATCAGTAGTGAACAGAATGTCAAAAAGTGGATACAGCACAAATCCTACAACGAGGCTCTGCCAAGCGAACAATCTGTAACCTATACCATAGTGTAACCTAAACTCTATGTTCATACACAGTATATCAGCATTTCTATATACCAAATTAAAGAGTAGTTATGACAACAAAACAGAAATGTGTAAATATGCAATCCATACGCATAGCAATAAACATGTCATTAGCATCATATCAGCATAAGCAAATAAATGTTCATATGTCATCCTAATAAGTAAACATGAAGGCGCAAGCAGATAAATCACAAAGTACAACTTACATACATATCAGCACAACTAATCAGGTGACAATTATAATTTAAATAAATAAGCACAGCAGGCACATAATAAAAAAATATGACATCAGTGAAAAAGCATAGCAGCCAAGCGATGCATAATATACACAAGTTACAACCCAGTTCATTAATAATCATTGTCAAAATCAGTTAACGTACGCAAGCACGTCGCTTCACAAGTAGTTTCATAGAACATGAAATTTAGCACAAAGTATGAATCACGTAATTGCGAGCAGCAAATTACGTCTAAAGTACGTACCTAAGTGGAAATATGTTACCTGAAAAATGAACTCAAGTAATAGTTACCCTTTTTAGTTTATTAGTTTCTTCTTCGAAATTACATTCTTCCTGAAAATTTCTCGATAACAAGTCGTCTTAACGTCGGAGACACACAGAATTTACCTGAAGTTCTTAAATATTTTATACAACCGTATCCTGAAAAATACTGAATGTTAATAACAGAATTCATCAAGTCACTATAGCTTTATACTGAATTTAATCGGAGAAATTAAACTGTGTATTTGTTTACGGCTGTCAGTGCATTCGCACTGAGCACTCGATCAGCTGTAGGCGCGTGACGTAGGAAGCAATTGTCCGCGGTCAACGACTGCCTTGTGCGGCGCGCAGACTTGACTGTTGCTTTGAGTATATGCCGCCGCCAAAACACAGCGCGGTATCCTTGTACTCTCCGCATGTTTACATCTAGCTGTCAGTTTCTCAAAAGTATGTCATTCCACAAAAAAAATTTTTCAAAAGTATATCATTCCACAAAAATTTTGGAAACTGCGAACCTCACGTTTTGTGGTAGGTACAGCATAATTACGAATAGCGTCTAATTTTTTTTTGATCAGGAAGAATACCTTCTGTACAAATAATGTGACCGAGAGATTTCACCTGTGAACGACCAAATTCAGATTTTTCTAAGTTCACTGTAATGCCAACTCTTGCAAAGATACGTAATAATGAATCCAAAATTTTGTTGTGCTCACTCCAAGAACGTTTAGCAATAAGAATGTCGTCAACATATGAAGTAATATTGTCACGAAGATAAACAGGTAAAATTTCATTTAAACTACGAATGAATGCTGCTGAAGATACAGTAAGTCCAAACGGTAATTTCCGAAACTGGTAACAGTTACCAAAGGCTAAAAAGGCAGTATATTTTCTACAATCAGGGTGGAGTTCTATCTGCCAAAAACTTGCGCGCATATCAATCGTGGATAAAACTTTGATTCCATGGAAATGTTGAAGAAGTTCATCTAAATTTTGTGGGCGGTCAGTTTCAGGAATGATGATATTATTTATCTGTCTGGAATCCAGAACCAAACGAATTGACCCATCCTTTTTAAGAACAACGTGTAATGGGCTGGTATAAGGACTGACTGCAGGCTCAATAATGCCCTGATCTAACATGTACTGAAGTTCATTCTTAACCTTGTCTCTGTAAGCCAAAGGAATAGCGTACGTTTTCCCGCGAAATGGTGTGTGTTCTTTTACTTCAAATAAATATTGTAAGCCTTGTATAGTTCCCGTGTGATGTCTAAACACTGTAGCATGTGAAGTTAAAATGTGGTGCAGCTCTTCTCTTGCAACGTCATCTGGCACTTCAGCTTTCTTAACCTTTTCATTAATTAATTCTTCGCTATTAATTATATCATCCATCGCGTCTCTGTATCTATTGTCACTGTCATGAATGAACACATTGTCGTCATAATGCCCAACGAAAACATCAGAAGTAAGAAACCTTAAACATTTTGTATCTGACTCAGATCTTGTTAAACACTCGAAAAATTTCAAACATTTCGGCATTCCAGCAACAGTCAAATTCACACTTCCTTCTTTAAAGTTCAAAATTGCCTTATGTGCGTTAAAAAACTCCATACCTGATATAATTTCTGTACTGAGTAATGGAACAATAATAAAATTAGCAGAAAATTCGTATCCTTGACAAATGAAATTTAAATTGGTCTGTTGTTTGACCTCCACACTTTTTCCAGAAATCGCACCTCGAATTGTAGTTTTAGAAATAGGTAACACAGGACAAGCAATAGTTCTTACACATATACGAAAAATTGATTCACTAATGACATTCAATGGGCTCCCAGAATCTAATACTGCAGTGAACTTATTCTTACCCACACATACTTCAATAACAGGATGTAAAAATGCGTCTACATTATTTTCCTTTTCGTCTAACAAAATGTCTCTCATGTCTTCCAGGCGTACGTAGTGTAAAGTCGTAGTGTCATTACTTTCTGAACCGTCTATATTGCTGCCAGAAGCCGAAGCTGTAAGTCATTGTCGACTGTTTGCGTCACGTCTTTGATTATTCGCGTCATTTCGCGGATCAATTTCTACTATTTGCACTTGTCTCTCTGAAGTTCTGTCACGTGGAGGATGCCAATTAGGTCCCTCCTGTCTGTTAGATGCAAATTCTGGGTTGTGTCTGTTATTAAAATTTCTGTTTTCCTGTCTGTCTGCATAACTACTTCTTGTATAATTTCGACTGTCACTTCTGAAATTATTGTTGTATCTACTACCCTGGTTATTTCTGTAGTAAGAATTTCTATTACTGTATGAATAATTTCTGTCCTGATGATACCGATTACTGTTTCCGTATGATTGATCATTCCGATACGAATTACCGCTATTGTCTGTGTAATTTCTGTTAGAACGTCTGTTATTGTCATAAGGCTGGTATCTGTTGTCCTGTCTGTTACGTCTGTCATTCTCAAAATTACCGCTATAACGTCCGTTCCGACCACTATCCCTTTTCTCTGAAAATCTATTGTAATTACTGTTACTGAAAAAGTTACAAGAGGTCCCGTCATCGTTGTCATACTCAAGTTCTTGCAACAAAGTCTTAAAAGTCTCAATGTCGTCTTTACATCTTCCGGCTAAAGCAATTTGTCTTATGGATTGTGGCAGCTTAGTTAAACAAATGCGAATTAATTCAGTCGGGCTGTAAGGGTTGGAAAGGAACTGATTCTTTCGAATCATGTCTTCAAAATATTCTGCTGGCGTGCAGAACTCAGACTGTTTGAAATTACGCTGCATAATAAGACTGTGTTTGACTCTGTCTTGCGTGTTTTCGGACCAATATGCCGATAGAAATGCATGATAAAAATCATTTAGATTATTACAATCTCTAATGAGTGCGCGCATCCGCGTCGCCGGTTCGTTTTCTAAATATCCACACATAAATTCCAGTTTGTGACTTAGTGGCCAATTTGGTGGAAGTGCGTACATAAATTGATCTAGCCATGCACATGGATGTATGTCATTCTTAGAATTGCGGAAGATCTTAAATTTCCGGACAGTCCAAAAGTGTTTATAGTCAAAGTTTTCGCCTCGTGGCGACAAAGACCTACCGCGTCTGTCCCAGTCCGAATGTCGATTATTGTAAAGTTCGCGCGCCTGGCGCTCTCTTGTTGCATCCCGTAAATAAAACAAATTATTTTCTTCAAACCCCTCTGCTATCTGTGATTCTAAATTTCTTTTGCCGTCTTTTCCTACGATTTCGCCCTCAATCTGTTTGACTTGCTTTTTTAAAGCCTCAAATTCCCTCTTCACGCGTTCATTAAATTTTCCCTGATTTTCAACATGTTTATTTATGTTCTGATACTCTTCGGTTTCTGCAAATGGTAATGGAGCTGTATCATCCGAATCTCTGTCCCCATGTAAACTAAGATTTGTCAATTTGTCTGAAATCTCCTCAACTCTTTCCGATAAATCACCTATTTGTTCTTTCGGTTTATTTACGACTTCCGTAAGTGTCGCGACTCGGGTTTCAGTATTAACACATTTAGTAGTTAATTGTTCATACTGTTGTGTTAGGTTATTTAATCTGTCATTCGGTACGGATTCCTCGATTCTCTCAAATATTTCTTCCTTATCTCTTGCATGTTGTAAATTTAACTCTGAAAATTTCTGTACTATCACGCGATCTCTTTCTTCCTGTTCTCTATCCTGTTCCCTTTGTCTAATCTCTACTGCAATTAATCTATTATTGTGAGAATTCAGAATCGGTTGTACTTCTTCTCTGATTTCTTTCTTTAATTCATCTTTCATATTTTTGAAACATGTCCCAATTCGTGAATCTAACCGTGTTTCCAAAGTTCCTATCTCTGTTTTTAATTCAGATCCTAACCGTGTTTCCATTGTTCCCATATCACTTTTAATTGTTCCCATCTCAGTTTTAATTGTTCCCATCTCAGTTTTAATTGTTCCCATCTCAGTTTTAATTGTTCCCATCTCAGTTTTAATTGTTCCCATCTCAGTTTTAATTGTTCCCATCTCAGTTTTAATTGTTCCTATCTCTGTTTTTAATTCAGATCCCAAATTTAATATTGCACCCATCAACTGCTCCATATTTAATGATTCAAAATTCTTTTCGCCCCGAACATTTCCCGCAAAACTAACTTCCTTCTGCATAGCCATAAAGCTATCTGTGTTCGATACTATTTCAGAATCTTCTATCGTTAATCTCGTATTCTGTGAATTTTCTGATTGCGAAAAATTTTGAAATGGTTCCGGACTATTTTCTCGACTTATTACATTGTTTTCCACCTCATTATCCACCATACTGTTTTCTTCTGTTGGCGAGTTCGCCATGTCAACAATTTCGTCATTCTCACTATTCATCATTTTTGCCTTTTTCATTGATCGCGTAATCATTTGCAAAACATAAAAAAAATTCGTCACTGTTCGAAAATCACACACAATGACTCCTTATCTCCAACAATACTATTCACACGAGATGTTTCCCTCAAACACGATTAACGAACAATTGAAATAATTGCACAAAATTGTCAAACGCGTATACAAGGCAATAAAAATTAAATTTTGAAAAATACCATTAGAAGAATGCCAATTACCAAATCTACACATTCAATACAGACTACAATTACTGAACTACAAATTACTACAACAATACTACCGTCTACTATTTTCACAATCAGAAGAATTCCAAGGGACGATCCGAAGCAGCGGTCGCCACGTGCATGGGGGCTTAATTAAATATAATGAAAAATTTTTTTTATTTTTTCGTAGCTGTATGTCCGATTACGCTATTCTCGTAAACGGTTGGCCCTGACTAGAATTATTACGCAATCTGACTGCAACAAACAATGAAAGAAAATTTTCGTAAACACAGTTAATTAATTAAGTCCCCAGCAACTATAAAACCTACTAAACCAAGCACAAGTATCATTGTTCTGTATGTGGAAGTATGACTCAACGCACATCTGGCACGGTTCCTCTTCAACAAGACAAGAATTTTTAAATACTATTTATACTGAAGTAACTAAAGGAAATAAAAATACCACACTTACTCAAGAAAACCAGAATTACACTCTAATACAAGAACACAAGCCAGATGAATACAAGAACACAAGCCAGATGAATACAAGAACACAAGCCAGATGCTTTGTTGACTGAACCTGTAATGACGCATTATTTCAGACACACAAATAATAAAAGAACATTGTGGTTTTTACCTTCATATATATTGACGAAATGCACTCTGATCATTACAATAACATCTGCTATCTCTCCCATCAAATAACTGGATAAAACATGGAACAAACACTCCTTACTACAACATCTCGACAAGCCTTGCCCACTAGCACATCTCAACACGAACTGTCTTCTACGAGCTCTGCCCACGCACTGTCTACTACTACGAGCTCTGCCCACGCACTGACTTCTACGAGTTCTCTCCAAGCACTGTCCTCTACGAGTTCTTAACAGGCACTGACTTCCACGAGCTCTCTCTAAGCACTGACTTCTACGAGCTCTTAACAGGCACTGTGGAGGCGGCTTAATAGTACTCTTTGGCGCAATCTCTGGCGCAGTGGCTCAGTGTAGCCACCTTTCAATAGTCAGTTCATAACAATCGCTTGTACTATCACAATAGATGTTGTTGAAATCGAGTAGGGTTATGATACTTGATAAGACAGAGTGACAGTATTAATTGTTAATTTACGCGATGGCGACGAATGTATACTGTAGGCACTGAACAATGAAGCATCTTTCAGTAATCATTTACTGAGTCACTGCTAAAAGAGAATGATAACTGCAACAAGTTGTTTTTTCACAAAATCTACAAAGCCCAGTTGTCTTAAATATTCTGGAAGAAGTTATTCCCGAATATATCATGATCCTCCGACTGGAAGACTGTAGATTCGAGATGAAAGAGATGCTTATTACTAGCCCGAGTGGCACAAATCTAAAAAATGTGTAAGCTGCTTTTTGAAATTTATAAAGAAGAATGTCATAATTAGAATGCAATTGACTATCATTTGTTTTTGAAACAACTGATACACTATTTATGTATTATTTCACACAGCTTCACAACTTACCTCAAGTATTATAGAGTAATGCCCTTGCTTGTTGTTAGCATTATGATTTGAATGGAGAATGTCAGATTGATGAACCTCCATTTATTAAACTGCGCTGTGAGGGTTGTAAAAGGGAAAAAAATAAAATAATTTTTTCAGTGTATTATTTTTGAGTGTTTTTCGTTTTCTTAAAATCCTTACAAGATTGGGCCATCATTATAGCTTAGCCAGTTGGTTTTGGGTAGTAATGAGACTACTGTGTTTTGTATAAACCTGACTGAGCTACAATAACTACGCATTTTTATAAGCTTTAAACAAAACGAGAAGCAAATATATGACAGAATCGGAGGAGGGCGGGGTCGGCAAATAAAACATACTACAATATTTATAGGGAATATTACTTTATTATTTTTTATTCAGTTATTATTATTTGTAAGCAGTAATTAGCCACAGCAGTAATTTGCGATTAATTGTTGTTTATATGCGTAAATTAACCCCATATTATATCCAAAGTGATAGTAGCATCAATATACTTAGGTATGCCATCTGTAAATTCACCTTTTATGGATTTAAAACGTCTGGGAGTAATAGTAGCAGACTTCAGAACTGTATGAATTTATGACTTTATAAACTGAGCGAACTCTTCTACTCGCACACTATGCTCATGCAAACTGCACACAAAATCATCGAATAATGCTTTGAAACACAAGCTGCCACCGACTCAGCCTGTCTATCACAATCCATAATGCATTATATTATATGTCATCCAAGTTCACAACACTTTAGTGATGTATGTAAATGCACTGTGAAGACTATCAAGATCTTAATTTCAGTGTTACACCTCCATACATGATGATGTTGGACACCTTCTTGCTAAAGATTTAGATGTCTGGAGGAAGGTGAGACAGGTCTTACTCAAGCGTTATCTGTTCTTCGACCTACTGCATCGTGCTACATAGATGCTTCCACTCCATCCTTGTAAACTGCACTTTAGCACTACATTGAACATTCTTGATTTCTGTTATTACTTTGCAGTCATTATCTGGTACTGTGCCTACATTTACACATTTAAATCCACTGGCAGTCAAATGATAAGTAATGATGAACAGCAGTATGCTGAAATCATTTAGGTGTGGTTCCTACTCTGATATATCAGGTAGTCTGTCTGTTGATTTCTGCTCCAGTGCATCAGGGAACTTGCTCTAAGGAAAAAATAACAGTAAATGAAAACACACGCACACACACACACACACACACACACACACACACACACACAATGAGTAATAATAATGAGCAATGAGAAAGGGGTAATACATGTATATAAGTTTCTTATTCTATCTAGAGGCGGCAGATCTCTGGTGACGCTTCATGATGATGATTGACTGTTCGCTGCGGTGTACAGAGTACGAGTGCTGAGTCCATCTGATGGGTAGCGAGCTCAGATACTGCTGATGAATGGTAGGGGAAGACGATGACAGTTTTGTGGAAATTCAAATAACTAATTTCAAATGGGGTTGGTTGGGAGAAAAACCTTGAGGGTGAACTTATATATCACTTTACGTAACCAACATCTTGGTGAGCCTTTGACCTTCGAATCTTGGACAAATATGTTTAATTGTGACATCGCAATGTTTGCCATACTCGATCCATCGTATTGGGTCATATATTGGATGCTAAATAAACACCCACAGTCTTGAGTATAAATTTTAGTGATAAGGATAATAAATCAGATGAGGAAGGAAAGGGTACCCAAATTCGGCAATAAATTATAGTGACAAGGATAATAAATTAGATCCTAAATAAACAGTGGATGGCCAACCGCTGTAGCCAAGCGGTTCTAGGCACTACAATCCGGAACCGCGCTGCTGCTACAGACGCAGGTTCGAATCCTGCCTCGGGTATGGATGTGTGTGATGTACTTAGGTTAGTTAGGTTTAAGTAGTTCTAAGTCTAGGGGACTAATGACTTCAGATGTTAAGTCCCATAGTGCTCAGAGCCAAACAGTGGATGACAGCCCAAGTGGTACATAGGTAGATAGGATAGGGAGAAGGAGGAAGGGAGGGAGTTCATAAATTAAGGGGGAGAGAGGAGGTTGTACACAGGAGCTTCTCAACATCACTCAGGCAGTTGATAGACTCACATGTCATCTCTGGTTGAGCATAGTCCTGTTGAAAAATGGCATTACGATACTGTCTCATGAGAGGGCACATGAGGACACAGCATGTCTGTGTCATACTGATATGGCGTTAGAATTCTGTCACTCACTACTAGTCCTGACCTGAAGTCATCTGGGGTAGTGCAGAGCCACGATTCGTTTGCTGAATACAGTGCGACGCTATTCATCAACAGTCCATGCTTCCCACTCACAACACCACTCCAATGGAGACCCACAATGAGCCGCCTTTCAGACTCTGTCAGGTGCTGACAACGCTGTCTCATACTAGTGCGAGACGTCTACGTGTCCTTCACAGTGATCACTCAACATCTGACGCTGTTCATGCCTTTTAATTTCCCCACTGGGCCTGATAATGACACTAAACGTGAATAACACTAATGTACTCTGATGGCTGTTCTGCCTGTCACAGAGTATTGCCACTCTGATCATTTACATACCTGCAAACGGTGTGTATGTGTGTAGGAAGCTACACTGGCATCCGGCAGAGTAATCTGGGTGACACATTCCAGGTATTCATCGCTAATCTCATAACCGATGGCTATAGGGTCACTTTCTTAGTTACGGGTGTTATCTGTATTTATCCACAATGAAAGCGACTTTTCATTCGTGCCTTCAAGTGCAACAGAGGAAAGGGGTAATACTTACAGTCGATCGTGCGTGTCAGTTATTTATTGTGTCTAGAGGCTGTAAATGTCTGGTGACGCTTCATGATGATGATCGACTTTTCGCTAAGGTGTACAGAGTATGAATACCGAGTCCATCCGATGGTATTGGCAACAGCAGACAATCTGCTCATGCTGCTGCCTCTGGCTGACGTGTTGAAGCATTGAATACCTGTAGTCTTGAAAGCTACGAACTTGACCCCCGCATGAAGCATTTTTCGGAAATAAGGAAAGTAGTTTTCAGTTTAACATAACGCTCACATCATCATCATCATCAAGGACAAAGCATTTTATTGACTGGAAAAATGTGGGGGTGGAACCAGCTGTTGAAGGAACCATGGCGGCAGTCACCTCAAGGACTTCAGGTAATCCACAGGAAACCTAAATCGAGACGAAAGGACATTTGGTGCCAACTCCTCCATAATACGAGTCCACCGTCTTAATATATGCGCTGTCATGCTCAGTATCATAGTGGTTATGGAACTCCCTTGCCGATTAAAACTGTGTGTTGGACCGGGGCTCGATGCTTGGACCTTTGCTTTTCGCAGGCAAGTGTTCTACCGACTGAACTATCTAAGCACAACTCACGACCCGTCCTCACACCTTTACTTCCACCAGTATTTCGTCTCCTACCTTATAAATTTCAATGAAGTTCTCCTCCGTCCCTTGTGGGACAATCACTCCTGAAAGAAAGAGTACTGCAGAAATTAGCTTAGACACAGCCTGGGGGATCGTTTTCTGAAGTTGAGGTGGTGGCGGCTATGAGGGGAGTCGTGAGTCGTGCACTAAACGTCATGTAAACCTAGAACACGAGTCCCTTCTATTTTCACAATGTGCACTTTCTGTATCCCTTAACATGTTGTCTGGATTTTTTTTATTTTTCATTTATTCATTTTTTATATACTATTGCTCGAATAGGAGCGAGGCGTCAACAGCTTTTTTCAGTCTTTGTTAGATACAGCTACTGACAGCCAGATATTTACTGCGATGGATATTTACTGTGTGGAATGAAAATCGAAAGTACATGATGTAGAAAAAATTTTCTGAGTGACATAGGTTGCTACTAGTGTGTGCTGGTGGATTTGATTTGTGTCCACATCCATACTTTACAAAACACTGAAGTGCATGGGAGCGGGCACGTCCTCTTTTACCAGTTATTATTCTTCCTGTTCCATTTATGTATGGAGCGCGGAAAGATTGACTGTTCAAATGCCTCTGTGCGCGCTGTAATTAATCTAATCTTGACTTCGCACTCCCTACCGGACTGATACGTATGTGGTTTTAGTATATTCCCAGGGTCATAATTGAAAACAGGCTCTGGAAACTTTGTAAGTAGGTTTTCTCGGGACAGTCAGCGTCTATCTCAAAGTGTCTGCCACTTCAGTTTTTTCACCATTTCTATGCAACTCACCCACGGGTCAAACAAATCTATGATCACTCGTGCTGTCCTGTTTCAATATCCACAGTTAGATTAGATTAAATTTGCTGTACTTTTCGTTCCAATAGATCCACAGTGAGCAGATCCTCCAGGGTGCAAAACATGTCAGAAAATAAGAATGCACGATAAATATTTACAACGGACAACAGAAATGGTAATGTACATTCCACCGACCACATGAGAAATAGTCTTCATAGACGTGAAATAAGTTAAAGATTTTAAACATATTTTCATTTAAAAGTAATAACAAGCTCGCCAAAACACATGAAAAGGTTCCGTACACTGAGATGCATATGATATTTTGTAGTCATGCATGGAGTTGCGCTCTACCAAAACTACGGTTCGCTAGTTTTGATTTATTACGTAATAAATGGTAGATTAGCAGTAGTAATGGTAGCATTGGTAGGGAAGGAAACATAAATGAATGTGTAAGAGAGAATCTTGGAGCCGACGACTTCTATTTTTTTGCGTTTGGTTGTTTGTTTTGCACATAATTAGAACGGCACAGCATTCGGTATTAGTCCATTGCTTATTTTATATTTCGAATAGAATATAAACTGCATTTTATATCTAACACAAATTAGTTGACCACATAACGTTTGTGCTTTCACATAACCAAAGCAATTGCTTTTGATGCAATTACAGTTTCCATGCACAAACATAAAATTAATGTTATTTTGTACTCAATAGAATTTTCATTACCATGATCAAAGGTATGAGATTCCTGTTATTGAAAATAAATGCAGAAATTGTTTATGAATAACAGAAACATGTTTTACACAAGTTCGATAAGGTACTGAAGCGACGTTTGACATATCTTAGTTTTGCGTTTTCTTTATGTTTTCCTTTTTGTTGAGGAAATTGTGTTTTCTACCGATAGATGGTAAATCTGTGTTTTATTTATTTTTACTGCAACATCCCTGTGTTTTACGTTGCCAATCAACAACTTTTGTATAAACACTAAATTAAACATTGACGATTTCAGTTTTATTATAAATAGTGTTTACTTTTAAATAACAGACAGGAGGATAACTACGTAGAACAAAAATGTTCCGTAGATTACCCGGCCCTTATTTATATCCTAACTCAGTTTGTAGACAGTTCACCGCTTCCGGATTTTAGGAGAATCTAGTAAGACACTGATCGCATGCGTAAAGAAAGCGATCGTTATGAGGTAACGCCCAATAGGTATGCAACAACCTTAAGCTACAGGTAACGCGGGTAAGACCTTAACTGACCAAATCTACGAGAAAAGCTACCGTAATCTACGCTTATTTATGATAGTCTACAGTAAGCTACGGCAGTTTTACAGCTCCAGACATACATCTTCAAATAGAAAGATCATTTTGGAGCACTTTTTTACAATGATCGCGTTACTGCAATGAATGTGTGCAGAAGTCATATTGTATGTAATACTCGCATTATGTGATATCATTGGTTACTTATACACACCAGTCCATTCTATTAACAAATTGATGGTGGAGTTGAAGTTGGCCATCAATAAATCCTTCAGGCTCCTCTTAAACTGAACATTATCAGTAGTTAAACTTTTTGCATGTGTGTCACACACTCTAACAATATTCGGGGATGGGTCACATGAGTGATTTGTAAGCACTCACGTGTAGACTGATTACATTTCCCTAGTATTCTGTCATCAAACCTAAAGCTGCCACCTGTTTTACCTACCAGTGAGTCCATGTGATAGTTCCATTTCACATCCCTGCGAAGTCTTACACCCAGGTATTCGTATGGATTAACCGTTTTCAACTTTATATCATTGATGCTTTATTAACATGATTCGATGTTGTTTGCTGCTGCTGGTGTTGACATTGTGGGAAACGATGAAGCGTGTTACAACTGACGGCGAATGTGATGGAAGTGAATCAGCAGCTGCAGTGTTTAAGAAGATTCATACAGATTAACTCTATCAGTAGAGATGGAAACTCTGGATGAATTTTAACTTACGTGTCGGGCTACAATCTTTTCTTAATTTTCAAAAGAAACTTCCAATTTTACGAGGATATATTTCTTATATGCATCCACACAAAACCTTGCCGTATTTTTTACACGTACGTTTAGAATCAAAGCTGTCATCTACCTTTCACAAATGCCCAATGTGCTCTCCACTGGACATACCATAAACATCCATACGATATCCAAACTCGATCCATACATTTTCAAGCATGTCTGGACTTCCTGGTGTTGCTATACGGCGTTGCAGTTCACCTAATATTGTTGGAAGGGAAGTTACATAGAGCGAGTATTTCATTAAAAAAATGCCGAACAAATGCACGTATCCTGAGATCAGACGACCTTGAACGCCAATGGTGCAACGCGACATCCGCAGGCCCCTTAAAACCGATTGATGAGGCACGCTAATTGCTAAGAAATCTTCCACATCCAGTTACCGGTGTGGTAGTGCCCCTTTCTATTGAAAATTAAGTTCTTGTGGGGTTCTTGCAGTTGTGGAGAACGCTAAATCTCCAACACAGCCAAGTACTCTCACGCTGAAAAGTAATCGAACGACCCGAATTGCGATCCGCCTGATTTGCATGCAGCCCACATAACGTGACTGTCGTGCAGGTTCTCTAATCACTTTTCGCAACATTCATTTGACTCTACAAAATGGTTACCACAAATGACCACGCACTGTATGGGAATAACTTCTGATGTAAACAAGTACTATGATACTAAAAATACCAGGATACGCCTTATAAGAGAAGAGAGAGTCCATACCACTTGTCAGCTCAAATTTTCGCAGTAAGTGATGTTTCTAGCATGTTTTCACTCTCATTAATCTCTGATACAACTAATGCCCTAACTCTACCACATAAATCATTCCGTCACCCTTACTTGAAACTCAATTCACTTGGTAATAAGAAATTCCTCAACAAAGTCTGAATAAAATTTCTGTGATAATTGGAAGTTCTCTCGCTCTCTAAAATGTCTCCCAGACATTTATTAACCGTCATTCGCTTGGCGACTGGTTTTATATAAGCTGCATAATGAACTAAGCAGTCAAGGAAAAAAAAACGACTAACAGCGTGAAGTGGGTTATCATCGCCATCAACAAAGTATAGCTAGTAATTTCACTGTATTCACGATGGAACGTGGATATATGTGCCGTTCAAAAGTCACCTGTCACCCTTGTCATCCAACACAAAGAACCATTAACGGTCTACGTTACTTGTGAGCGGCTACTTGTGCACTTGCCTGAACTTTAAATGGATTGACGAACTGTTTTACTCTGGATCTGCACTAGAATACAGCACCTATATACGATGCAACTAAGGAAAACTATTGATCTGACCGAGACTCGAACACAGGACTGATTTTCGTTGCTGACTAGATGTAAAGAGACGTGATATACCTCATTATCAGCTATTATCAGTTAGCAAATGTGAACCTGATATTACACGACAAAAAGTTCTGTACTGGACCGGGTCTCCAACTCAGCAACTATTGTCCCCATCAACCAACCACGAAATATATTAAATGTGGTTTGATTCACAATCAGTCATTGAAATGATCTCACGTAAATTTTTTTTGTTGGATACGGTTTCGAACGCAACACCTAATCGAATTGTTAACTAAGTACAATCGAGTGTCAGATATCGAATTTTCTCAGCAGTAACGACATGTTTGAAACTGAAATGACGAGACACATGAATAATTTCTACATTCCAGGGATTCGAGCTCAGCACTTATCGCCGTTGTTTTCTAGCCATGCATGGACATTAAATATAGGTTTCTTTGACCAGTCGTGATAAGTGCGCAACTTGGACTAGAAATAACATTACGATGAATTCAGTACTGACTGGGAATCGAATCCCTCACATATCGTCTTTGACTACACACCAAGAGACGTTAACTATCGAATTCTTTTTGCCATCAGCTAGGAGGGGCGTGTTTGAACATGAAATGATGCGACGAAAAGTTTTATGTCTCACTGGGAATCGAAAGCGTCACATATCGTTATTGTTGACAACGAATGGAGAGACGTCAAAAATCAAAATTATTTTCCACCAGCAGTTAGGTGTGCTCATGACAGAGCTTGAAAAGACATGATGAAAACTTTTTCGCCGGACCAGGATTCCAACCCAGTTATGCACCTTACGTGAAGATATTGAGGAGTTTGAAATCATGAGAAAACAACGAACTGATGGAACTGTATCGTCACGAAGGTACCAAATCCCGTGAATAGGAAGATCTGGGTTGATATCCCAGTCCGCAACCAATATATTCAACATCTTAAGCTGAAATAAAAGATGAAATAAGAGGTCTGTTACCTTACATGATATTTGGTTCATTAGCTAATATAAAAGTACAAGTGTAAGAATGGTCACTGATGACAGACTTTCTACATGCCGCCACTTCCGCTTCTGTCGTGGCCCAACCTAATCTCTTGTCGGTAGCAAAGGGACATGAGGTTTAATGTGAACTTGAAAACACGATGCAGTTTTAAGTTCTTTACTTTGCGTAACAACAGCTTAACAGGATTTGTATAAACCAATAAAAAACCATTGCCTGATGTGGGAATCGACTCCAGACGTTGTGTGTACCATGATAGCATCAATCCACCAGACCACCGAACACAATTTCTGGAGGGCTCATGATTTTGTTATAACGCAGGTGTTGGTTCAAATGGCTCTGAGCACTATGAGACTTAACTTCTGAGGTCATCAGACCCTAGAACTTAGAACTACTTAAACCTAACTAACCTAAGGACGTCACACACATCCATGCCCGAGGCAGGATTCGAACCTGCGACCGTAGCGGTGGCGCCTAGAACCGCTCGGCCACTCAGGTCGGCCCACTTCATGTAACTTGGCAAGATTACGCCTAGATATTTAATTGACTGACTACGTCAAGCAGCACATTTCTAATGCTGTATTCCAACATTTCGGGATTGTTTTTTCTTATTCATCTGCATTAACTTACATTTTCCTACATTTACAGCAAGTTGTGGTTCACTACAACAACTAGAAATTTTGTTCAAACAAACTTTTATGATCCTATAGTCACTCAACGACTACAACTCCCCTTGCACCACAGCATCATCAGCAAACAACTGCAGATCATTTGTGTATACATTAAATAGGAGCGGTTTTATCACACTTCCTGAGGCACAACATACAATTATCTACCCGGTAACACAGGTCCATAAATCTGCAGCCAAGATCGTCACAGAATCGACGGATCCTTTGTTCTGGACCCTCAGCTCAGTTCCAAACCAAAGGAACCAGATGAGGTCTCGGAACGATCTGCAAATTGTGAGCTCTGCTTGCAACACGCGCCCGAAGCCAGCAGTTTTCATAACTTGCGCCAACCGCCCGTTGGAGCCGAAGATGGTCACAGAACCCAAGTGACAGGCGTCACTGCAGCCGAAGCGAGCCACAACTTGCAGACGACTGCACCCTGCATACTCGATACCGCAGGCAACGTCTCCTCGAATTCTCTCATGAGCCTCCTTCCTCACCCCTCCGGCAGACCTACCGAGCGCACATTGGATTCCTTTCTGGCCGTGGACGCTATTTCCGTAAGGGGCTCCACAGCGCTCCTAACATTGGACCTCCCAACTGCTAGCAAAACTCTTCCCCCGTGTGACTGCTTCAACGCTGCCGAAGGAGCGGGAACCTGTTCTGTCATGGGGTGAATGGGCGAGGCAAGATGACCAGCCTCCACACTGACCTCTGCCTCGAGTGACACGAAATCGTTAGCACCCGCCGCTCACCCTGCGGTGAGGGCGGATCGACCGCGTCGGATACAATGCAAGGTGCCTCGGCAGCAGAGCCCGCGGACAAAACAAGCGACACCTGCGGTGACCCATGTGATGCGCCAGTTTCTGCTGTTTGCCAGATGATTGGTGGTATTCCTCCGTGTGGGTTCGAACCTCTCTAACTTTATTTTTATGGCCTTCTCGCGAGATATACGTAGCAGGAAGCAATATACTGGTTAGCTCTTCTAGGAACATACGCTCACGGTACTTTTAACAGTAAACCACACCGTCATACAGAACACCCCTCTTGCAGCGTCTGCCACTGGAGTTGGTTGAGCGCCTCTACGATGTTTTCGTGCATACTAAATGACCCTGTAACGAAACGTGCTGCTCTTCTTTGGATCTTCTCTATTTCCTCTACTAGTCCTGTTTGGTACAGATCCCATACTGACGATCAATATTCAAATATTGGTGTAACGAGTGTTTTGTAAGCTTTTTCCGTTGTTGATCGAGTATATTTCCCGGGAATTCTTCCAATGAATTACAGTGTGGTATCTACTTCACTCACGATTAGTTTCAACAAAGTTAATAAAATAGTGTTCATGTGAGCTAGTCATATCTTAAGTTATTTGTGTAATCAATCATTTGTCACAGGAACATTCCCGGACTCGCTTAAATATGCTGAAGTTATACCTCTCCACCAGAAAGGGGACAAAGAAATCCCGTCAAACTACCGACCGATTTCACTTTTGCCAGATTTTTCAAAAATCTTTGAAAAGGTTATGTTCAAGAGTCTACTTAAGCACCTTACTGAAAATAACATACTGTCAAAGTCACAGTTTGGGTTTCTTAAGGGTTCTGATATTGAGAAAGCTATTTACACTTACAGCGACACTGTCCTTAATTCAATGGACAACAAATTAGAGGCAACTGGCATATTCTGTGGCCTGTCAAAGGCGTTTGACTGTGTGAATCACAGCAGTCTTTTAAGTAAATTAAAATATTATGGTGTCACTGGTAGTGCTGCAAAGTGGTTCCAGTCATATCTTACTAATAGAAAACAAAGGGTGTCATTACGTAACACTTCAGCAGTAAACAATCAGACATCATCTGACTGGGAAGAAATTACATGTGGTGTTCCCCAAGGTTCCATACTAGGTCCACTACTGTTTCTTGTTTATATTAATTACCTGTCATCTGTTACATTACCAGATGCCAAGTTTGTCTTATTCGCAGATGATGCAAACATTGCAATAAATAGTAAATCAAATATAAATTTAGAAAGGGCAGCTAATCAAGTTTTTACTGACATTAATAAGTGGTTCATAGCCAATTCACTATCATTAAACTTTGAAAAGACCCACTATATGCAGTTCAGAACTTCCAAGAGATTTCCTTCTGGTGTGTGTATAAAATATGATGACATGGAAATAGAAGATGTTGAGAGTGTAAAATACTTGGAATTACAACTTGACAATAAATTAAGTTAGGAGCAACATACTAACGAACTGCTAAAGCGCCTAAACAAGTCTGTGTTTGCAATGCGAATGTCAGGCATAGGAGATAAAAACATAAAAAAACTGGCATATTTTGCTTATTTTCACTCCATTATATCATATGGTATCATATATTGGGGTAACTCCACAAACAGAGAAAAAAATTTTAGAGTACAGAAGCGTATAATAAGAGTAGTGTAAATCCAAGAACATCATGTCGAAACCTATTCAAAGAATTGGGCATATTAGCCATAGCTTCTCAGTATATTTATTCCTTAATGAAGTTTGTTGTAAATAAAACATCTCTTTTTCCAACTAACTGCTTAGTACACAGTATCAGTACTAGAAATAAGAACAATATACATAAAGATTTAAAATCACTTACTCTTGCCCAGAAAGGAGTCCAGTATTCAGCAACGCATATTTTCGATAAGTTACCAGCAACCATTAAGAGTTTAGTTTCAGACAAGGCACAATTTAAATATAATTTAAAAGAATTTTTGGTGGCCAACTGCTTCTGTTCCATCCATGAGTTTCTCAACAAGTGCAGTAGACCATTTTAATGAAAATGTATTATACTTTAATTTTTGACAATACTTGGTTGTAACAGCCAAGTAACTACCTACTGTGTGAATGATGGATGTATGGAAAGCAGATATAAGTCTTAAGTCTGCAAGTAGTGGAAGTTTAATTTTAAATCTTGTACATAATCCGACTGTTCTTAACTCAGGATCACTGAAATGAATAATTTACTTTAATTTTTGACAATACTTGGTTGTAATAGCCAAGAAACTAGCAAATGTCTGAATGATGAATTTAATGAAAGCAGATTTGAGTATTCAACCTGTAAATATTAGAAGTTTAAATTTAGTTCATGTACAAAATTTTACTGTTTATTGACTGAGGATCATTAAAATTAATGAAACTCAAGTTTTTCTAATTACATGTTTGTAATGTGTTTATCTGACATCTTCCACACGCAGGAGGATTCCCTCTTTTATGGGTCTATGGAATGAATAATTAATCTGATCTAATCTAAGTGGTCCTTCAACTTCAAATGGTTTCGTATGCATACTCCTAGATAATTTACGGCAACTGCTTGCAGCGATTGTTCTGCAATTGTGTAGTCTTATAACGAAGGGTCTTTCAGACTATGTATTCGCCACATGCTATATTTGTTTTTGTGTGGGTCAATTTTCATTCCTTGCACCAACTTCGATCCTCTACCGGTCTTCCTTCATTCTAGTATTGTTCTTGCTATGGCAACTTCAGCGTCTTGAAGGTTGTGAGTAGCATTGTTTATGGGTTAAGAAACGGAGCGTTAAACAGAAAGAAGGTTAACATTTGTGACATTTTGTTGTCTCTGGATTCCATAGAGGGATGAAGGAATTGTTAGAAAGCTCGAACATTCGAGCCGTGTATGGGGTGGGTCCTATCGAAGTAATCACATCATAAAATAGATTTATCTTATCGTATAAACGTTTTGACATGAGTTATTCGCCCAACGGCTGTAGCTCTGTTCCGTAAGAGTTAAAAAGCTGGTCTCCTGCAGGGCTGGAACCGCGAACCAACCCAGTTTTGGCTTTCTTTACTGCACGACGACGTTCCCACAGACCTAGCACGCAACTGTGATGTTCAGTGCTCCCTCAGTGTCCTAGCGTTGGCTCAAACAGATAATTCGCAATGAAACGACAAAATTGCTCATATTTTCTGGGTGGAATTACCTTACTGGACTAAAAACATGCCTTTCATAGTTACATTACACACAGTAAGTGATGATTGTTGAGAATATTTAATTGAAATACCGAGAAAATATTAAATGAAATAGTATAATGATTCTATGTCACTCCAGGAAGTAACTAGATTATCACATGGTTGCTGTATATATTCTATTATGTGCCAAGTACCAGTCATCCTCACAGCAGGAAGGAATGCGTTTCGACGGCCGATGTGTTTCTTGAGCGGGCTAGCAATCAAGGAATACAACTTGCACTTCGAAGACGCAGAGGAAGCAGCCGGCAGATCGACAGATGCCTGAAATACGACAGATGTAAGCAAATGTGTTTAAGCCAACCGAAACGCCATAAATGAATAACAATGGAATTTTGCCGGACGGCCCTCCTCATTATTTTGTTTTCTTTTAGTCCCTAGGTTATCAGAATATTCTTGTCAAAATTATCACGTGGTAGTTGTTAGAATAAATTGTTACGCTAAAAGTAAATAACAAAATAACTTAGCTATCAATAAGTGCTCAATGACAGCAAGTCCACCGGCGACCCATCGAAACATTTGGGGATACGAATTTGATGGTAAAGATCAATGGTCGCCAAACAGCGGACCGTGGGCCATATGTGCACAAATCTAGTTTCAGGGCGGCCCGCGATTCTCAGCCGTATTTTAGAAACTACCCGGATTCGCACGGGTAGCACTGAGTATCTACTGCGAGACAACTTGTCTGCCTTGGCGATAATCTTGTTTGCAGAAAACTGTGTAGAGTTATCGGTATGGTTAACAATCGGAGAAGGACGTTAGGTAACTGAATATCATTAGTTCAACATTTTTATATAAATCAAACGGTTTAAGCAGCACACGCCACAGGCCGGCGTACTGCAGCGCCTAAAGGCATGAGCGGACCTGCAGGCCGCAACCTGCTAACAATGCGAGCCTTGCGCCAAAGGCGCCTCACCGCTCACTTGGCGGCGGGGCAGTGGCGCCAGTCCGCAGCGAGCTATGAACGTCCCCACAGTACTTAGCCCGTGCACACAGATAGAAGCAAGTACGGAACTTCAGTTTATATGGAGAGAGAAGAGATGCATATCGCAACTAGTAGTCGAAAAAATGCTTAGAGAGACAGTAATAATTCTAAATGTATTAATTTTTAACTGAGGTTGGTAAATTCGCCTATGAGCTAAGTAAAGTTGGCCGCTTATAGGGCTACCATTTTTCCAAATCAAAGAATCCCCGGGAGGGGGGGGGATATTACAAAAAGCCCTTATGTGAGACAAAATGGCTTACTTTTCTACAAGGCCATGCTTCCCGCGTTCTCGAACCTTCTCAAGAAATCCTTTCTTGGACTGGATGATATAATAGTTTTGAGTAAAAGTGAGATCTTCGTCGTTATAGCTGACGATCAATAAATTCTTTACACATTGTATGTAAAGTCTATTTTTTTCATCAAAAAAATGGTTCAAATGGCTCTGAGCACTATGGGACTTAACTGCTGAGGTCATCAGTCCCCTAGAACTTAGAACTACTTAAACCTAACTAACCTAAGGACATCACACACATCCATGCCCGAGGCAGGATTCGAACCTGCGACCGTAGCTGTCGCGCGGTTCCAGACTGAAGCGCCTAGAACCGCTCGGCCTTTTTTTCATCAGTCCTATGTACACAGGGTGTAAATTTTAAATTGATAAACGAGAATAACTCGAAAAATAAGCTTAACACGAAAAAATGTGTAGAATGCAAAGAATTGCTGCTGGTGCTAAAATTATCCCGCCACCCGAGGCCCCTGTGTTTCGGGCGGAGGCAACTTTGAAATTTCAAGTGGGAACCCACATTTTTATTGCATAATCAGATTCTACTTAAAAAACTAGGCACATTTTGCCTTAAACATTTGTTTTGATTCTTGGTAGTTGGCGCTGTAATTCAAGAAAATCCATTTCTTTTCGTGGAAAATGGTTAGGGATAAATATAAAATACTTATTTACTTCCTAAATTTTGATTCGTTAAATCTAAAACTCTCCCTCTCTTCCCATACCGTGGGGTTTGAGAGAGAAGAGTTAGAGCCTTACAAATGATGACCCACGAAACACACAAAACTTGGGTCAACATTTGAAAAACTCTCATCCCTCTCTCTCAAACCCCAACCTATGGGGAGAGAGGGAGAGTTTTAGTTTTAGCAATCAAAGTTTACGAAGTAAATAAGTATTTTTTATTTGTCTGTAACCATTTTCCACGCAAAAATGAGAACATGAATTTTCTTAAATTACAGAGCCAACTACCAAGAATCAAAACAGATATTTAAGACAAAATGTACGTAGTTTTTTATATAGAATCTTATTCAGCAATAAAAAATGAGGGTTCCCATTTGAAATTGTAAAGTTGGCTCCCGCCCCACCCCCAGGGGGCTCGGGAGACGGGCTAATTTTAGCACCAGCAGATGTCCCCCTCGAAAATAATCAACTTTGGGTTCTACACATTTTTTCGTGTGAAGCTTATTTTTCGAGTTATTCTCGTTTGTCAACTTATAATTTACACCCTGTATTTAGTAAGCTGCACTGTGGGCAGGGATTGCAGAAAAGAACTGCACAATTTCGAAAGTCTTTCGAGCCAGTTTGTTGTGAGAATCCATCGAGGTAAAACTCTGATCGTGGTTCATGCTGTGAAACGCATGTGCTGCCTCGGCTACTGCTAGCTTCAGATCACCTTCTCTGTAGGTTTGCGGAAAGAACCTACCGATTCTACGCGTTGTGCCTTGTGCTTCTTTACTTTTTTGTGCTTTTTGATATTAACATGATCTATAATACCTGATGTATCACCACGTAATATAGAGAAGAAACATCTGGAAGTAAATAAACTTAAAATGAGACTGGTAATAAGCTATATATAAGATACCCATCACGCTTCGATGCAGTGCTGCAGCCTCTGCACGCACTATTTTCTTGCACATAATTATATTTATTTATATTTGAGACTTATCTGCAAATCAAACATTCTGCCGCACAAACAGTTCTGCCTTCTAGTAGAAATGCGAATTCATTCACGCAATTTTCCCTAAATTTGCATTTAAAAGTATCTCTAGGTATAGACGAAACGTTCTCTACTAACACAACAGTTAATCTCAATGACGACGCCAAGACCACGTTCGACTCGATGCGCGGTGCGCTACTCTACGGGAGCCAGAAACGATTTATTGTTTGTCTTCCAGTACTGACAACTCACCAGCATGCGGTTCGCACTGATCAACTGCTGTGGTATAAATTTTGACACGGATGTAACATGGATTTGTGAGTGCCCATTACAGAGCCTGTCTTAAAAAATGTGGCACTTATTTATAGCAAGGGACATTGAATAAATTCAGGCTGTTGTAATGCAACGCAGTGAGCAGAAGAAAACTAACATTTATATCATTTATCAAACTTTTGTGACAGCGTCTTACATTCAGTAGTGCATTTATATATTACGATTACTATTATTAATCAGAGTCGTTCGCGCACATAGTATAACCAACAACTATTCACTACACAATTGTTAGATAGCTAAGGCTGATAGAAATCTGAAACAGACAGCTGTACGGTACAAAGTAATTTTCATCCCACTATAACGAGAATGCTGTCTCACATGGTAGTCAAAGTTTCGACATTTCGAAGACGCAGTGAGGATTGCGTGCAAATAAATAGGCGCAAATATGGACGAGATAACAAAAAGTACATCACAAGGCATAAAAAGTGAAATACTTCTTTCTTAAATTTACTTCCTGATTTTAGAAAAAAAATATCCGGACACAAAACCATAGATGTAATTGTTTCACATAGCCATTCACACACGAAGGCTACCGGAGGAGTACGTGCTCCTTGTCTTTTTGTGATTTCCATTTCTAACAGCTTGGGTCCTATCACTGTGGGTACTAAGGGCACGCCACTATTTTCTGCAGAGCTCCGTCCATTACTGACCGTTGCCGCACTGCCAAATTGATATTCAGCCTTTCTCCTTATACCTTTTTCCTTTCATTTGTTTCTGCTTTTATTAAAAATAAAATTCATTCACCCGCTGCGAAACGTACTTTAACAAATTTTTAAATGTATCTAAAACAGCGCTAAGATATATGTGAATAGTTATGTTTCTGTATTCTTACCGTCTTCGCTTGTTTCGTTAATTGTTCATCTGAAATATTTAATTCGAATCTGTAAGCCTGCATCCTAGATTTATCCATTTTATAATTGTTACTCAGAACCTATTACCATTTTTACAAAGAGCTGAATGACTTACAAGGTGGTTGTTGTTGTTGTGGTCTTCAGTCCTGAGACTGGTTTGATGCAGCTCTCCATGCTACTCTATCCTGTGCAAGCTTTTTCATTTCCCAGTACCTACTGCAACCTACATCCTTCTGAATCTGCTTAGTGTATTCATCTCTTGGTCTCCCTCTACGATTTTTACCCTCCACGCTGCCCTCCAATACTAACTTGGTGATCCCTTGATGCATCAGAACATGTCCTACCAATCGATCCCTTCTTCTGGTCAAGTTGTGCCACAAACTTCTCTTCTCGCCAATCCTATTCAATACTTCCTCATTAGTTATGTGATCTACCCATCTAATCTTCAGCATTCTTCTGAAGCACCACATTTCGAAAGCTTCTATTCTCTTCTTGTCCAAACTATTTATCGTCCATGTTTCACTTCCATACATGGCTACACTCCATACAAATACTTTCAGAAATGACTTCCTGACACTTAAATCTATACTCAATGTTAACAAATTTCTCTTCTTCAGAAACGCTTTCCTTGCCATTGCCAGTCTACATTTTATATCCTCTCTACTTCGACCATCATCAGTTATTTTGCTCCCCAAATAGCAAAACTCCTTTACTACTTTAAGTGTCTCATTTCCTAATCTTATTCCCTCAGCATCACCCGATTTAATTTGACTACATTCCATTATCCTTGTTTTGCTTTTGTTGATGTTCATCTTATATCCTCCTTTCAAGACACTGTCAATTCCATTCAACTGCTCTTCCAAGTCCTTTGCTGTCTCTGACAGAATTACAATGTCATCGGCGAACCTCAAAGTTTTTACTTCTTCTCCATGAATTTTAATACCTACTCCGAATTTTTCTTTTGTTTCCTTTACTGCTTGCTCAATATACAGATTGAATAACATCGGGGACAGGCTACAACCCTGTCTCACTCCTTTCCCAACCACTGCTTCCTTTCATGCCCCTCGACTCTTATAACTGCCATCTGGTTTCTGTACAAATTGTAAATAGCCTTTCGCTCCCTGTATTTTACCCCTGCCACCTTCAGAATTTGAAAGAGAGTATTCCAGTTAACATTGTCAAAAGCTTTCTCTAAGTCTACAAATGCTAGCAACGTAGGTTTGCCTTTCCTTAATCTTTCTTCTAAGATAAGTCGTAAGGTCAGTATTGCCTCACGTATTCCAGTGTTTCTACGGAATCCAAACTGATCTTCCCCGAGGTTGGCTTCTACTAGTTTTTCCATTCGTCTGTAAAGAATTCGTGTTAGTATTTTGCAGCTGTGACTTATTAAACTGATAGTTCGGTAATTTTCACATCTGTCAACACCTTCTTTCTTTGGGATTGGAATTATTATATTCTTCTTGAAGTCTGAGGGTATTTCGCCTGTTTCATACATCTTGCTCACCAGATGGTAGAGTTTTGTCAGGACTGGCTCTCCCAAGGCCGTCAGTAGTTCCAATGGAATGTTGTCTACTCCGGGGGCCTTGTTTCGACTCAGGTCTTTCAGTGCTCTGTCAAACTCTTCACGCAGTATCATATCTCCCATTTCATCTTCATCTACATCCTCTTCCATTTCCATAATATTGTCCTCAAGTACATCGCCCTTGTATAGACCCTCTATATACTCCTTCCACCTTTCAGCTTTCCCTTCTTTGCTTAGAACTGGGTTTCCATCTGAGCTCTTGATATTCATACAAGACATTCTCTTATCTCCACAGGTCTCTTTAAGTTTCCTGTAGGCAGTGTCTATCTTACCCCTAGTGAGATAGGCCTCTACATCCTTACATTTGTCCTCTAGCCATCCCTGCTTAGCCATTTTGCACTTCCTGTCGATCTCATTTTTGAGACGTTTGTATTCCTTTTTGCCTGCTTCATTTACTGCATTTTTATATTTTCTCCTTTCATCAATTAAATTCAATATTTCTTCTGTTACCCAAGAATTTCTACTAGCCCTCGTCTTTTTACCTACTTGATCCTCTGCTGCCTTCACTACTTCATCCCTCAAAGCTACCCATTCTTCTTCTACTGTGTTTCTTTCCCCCATTCCTGTCAATTGTTCCCTTATGCTCTCCCTGAAACTCTGTAAAACCTCTGGGTCTTTCAGTTTATCCGGGTCCCATCTCCTTAAATTCCCACCTTTTTGCAGTTTCTTCAGTTTTAATCTACAGGTCATAACCAATAGATTGTGGTCAGAGTCCACATCTGCCCCTGGAAATGTCTTACAATTTAAAACCTGGTTCCTAAATCTCTGTCTTACCATTATATAATCTATCTGATACCTTTTAGTATCTCCAGGGTTCTTCCATGTATACAACCTTCTTTCATGATTCTTAAACCAAGTATTAGCTATGATTATGTTGTGCTCTGTGCAAAATTCTACCACGCGGCTTCCTCTTTCATTTCTTAGCCCCAATCCATATTCACCTACTATGTTTCCTTCTCTCCCTTTTCCTACACTCGAATTCCAGTCACCCATAACTATTAAATTTTCGTCTCCCTTCACAATCTGAATAATTTCTTTTATTTCATCATACATTTCTTCAATTTCTTCGTCATCTGCAGAGTTAGTTGGCATATAAACTTGTACTACTGTAGTAGGTGTGGGCTTCGTATCTATCTTGGCCACAATAATGCGTTCACTATGCTGTTTGTAGTAGCTTACCCGCATTCCTTTTTTCCTATTCATTATTAAACCTACTCCTGCATTACCCCTATTTGATTTTGTGTTTATAACCCTGTAGTCACCTGACCAGAAGTCTTGTTCCTCCTGCCACCGAACTTCATTAATTCCCACTATATCTAACTTCAACCTATCCATTTCCCTTTTTAAATTTTCTAACCTACCTGCCCGATTGCAAGGTACCTTTCCCAATTTTTCACACGACAAGAGACCTCTTAATGTTGAAAGAGTGCTCTCACTGACAAGATTTGAGGTTGAATACCGAACACAAGAACTAGTTAACATTACAGACGTACCTGGGGAGAAAGGCGCGAGGGAAACGCTGAGGATGGGGGCGCAGCCACCCCGTCGCCCGCTCAGCTTTGATATGTCACTCACAATGAACCCCTGAGTGCGAGGTCGCAAAAGGCCAATGATGTTTACGGCATTCAGATATTGTCTACCATGCAACTACAATATTGGCTGCTAATTGCAACAGGTGGCGAGACAGGTGGTATCCAATGGTGAATACAGCATGAGGCTACGGAGCGTAGAAAGCAACTGCTTAGTCGACGAGTAACTGGCAAAAGTGCTATAGTGCCAGTGGTTTTGATACAAAGCAGAGCAATAGCAACGACAAACAATGAAAAAATAGAATTATATCTACAGCAACAATTGCCGAAGTTGACATTTCGTCAGAAAGGGACCTACGGAATGTCGCAGAGTGAGAAAGAAGTGGCAGATGAAATATTAGCGTTTCTGAAGAATAAGTCAGTGGAATGTGAGGTGTCGTAAACGCTCTACTGTGCGGACAATCTACATGAGGAGTACAAAGATGACGACACGTGCTTAACAAGTGAAAGTGATAATGAAACAGGTATCGAGCCATGTACTTCATCATTCTTGTCGGAGAGGGAGCCACAAATCCTGTCTCCAGTGAAACGTAGTAAAGGACAACCGCTGCCCAAGGAGCGGCACAAAACATAATTACGTTCATGGACGATCATCCAAAGCGCAGTTAAAAAAAAAAAAAAAAAACAACCAATTATGAACAGATTTCGACTGAGTCTGCAGCAATATGACCGTGTAGTGCATAAGATAAACTATGCATATTGAAGAGAGGACAAGGCTCACTTGTTACAAAAACTAGTGTTTGCGTGTTTCAAAGATGCTCGATGCAATTTACAGGATGTGCATAATAGTGGCCAACTACGTTATGCGCATCAGATAGCGGACGATATCAATGCTTCAAATGGCTCTGAGCACTATGGGACCTAACATCTGAGGTCATCAGTCCCCTAGAACGTAGAACTACTTCAACCTAACTAACCTAAGGACATCACACACATACTTGCCCGAGGCAGGATTCGAACCTGCGACCGTAGTGGTCGCGTGGTTCCAGACTGAAGCGTCTAGAACCCCTCGGTCATACCGGCCGGCGCGGGCGATATAGATTACAGTGATTTCAAGGGAAGCAGTGGACGATTGTGTAAGTTCAAACAGTACTACAGAAATGGAGGACGTAAGATAACAAAATTTCAAATAAGGAAAAAATTGGAAATTTGTGGTAAGGACTAAGGGACCAAACTGCTGAGGTCATCGGCCGCTAGGCTTACGCACTATTTAATCTTACTTAAACTGACTTACGCTAAGGACAACACAAACACCCATGCCCGAGGGAGGGCCCGATCCTTCGACGGGGGCAGCCGCGCGAACCGGGACAAGACGTCTAAGACCGAACGGCTACCCCGCGCTGCTTCAAACAAGGGGTCAACGTGACGATGCCCAGAAAACTGTGGAATTGGCCTGAAAATTTGTAGATGGGATGAACAAACCTATCCATCGTTCAGTAAAAAATTTGTTTTCAACTGCGACCAATCTGGATTTGATGAGAAAACTAATACCAAAGGAACCCTGGAAATCAGAAGCACGAAGAGGGTTGTATCAAGATCAACTAACATCAATGCCTTAACGAATTCATGTAAAATTATGCTGACTGTTAATCGGGGTGATAAACTGACCGAAAAGTTATTTATTGTGCTGCGAGATGTTGGTGGTGCTCTGCCTGCAACGATTCTTTCTCGTGTGCGTGATCTTGCAAGGTCAGTAGGGAATATTTACGTCCTAGCGAGCAAGATTGGGAAAATAGGCGTAATAGAACTACAACTATCGTATGAGCACTGCTTTTGGCCAATAGCTGGTCAAAATAACTTGCTTTTACTTGATTCCTGGTCTCCGTATTAAAACCATGCCCTTTCAGAGCAAACTATCCTTCCTGAAAAGTGTGTGACATTGGAATTCATACCACCTGAAACCACTGGACAAATTCAGCTTCTGAATGTTTGCTTTTTCCGTGCCTATAAAACATGTTATCGCACTAGCTGCAACTACGCCTTAAGAGATAGCCAGATTTACGATAATAAACTTGATGCAATTTCGCATTCGTTTGCATGCCATCACATTCCATCAGTTCTCGTCATCCTGTTACATCAACATGATTCTATATGTATTCCTCAAGAGCGGCTGAACGTCCTGTACGGTTTATAACTACCAAGGAGTTCGCCTTCGATCTTGGTGGTGCAAACCTATGTGATCAGTGTGGCGCACCATTAATGGTTTGTTTTGAACATTTCTTGAATGTCGACGCTGTCCATTTTTTGAAGTGTAATAGTTACAACCAATAGAAGGTTGATCTCTACACCTCCATCACACTCATTTCCTGCCGTCTTTCTGATGCACATGGTGTGTCATTAGCAGTCAATATTTTCTCTGTCATAGTTGTTAACACAACGCTTTCAAATGAGCGTTACTAAAAATTGAACTTGCAACCTCGCACTCAAGGGGTTTCTAGTCAGTGTCAGTCGCGCGATAAATTTCGGTGTTCCTTCAGCGTTCGCCGCGTTGTGAGTGTATTACTGCACGTTTGTGGTGTGATTATCTTTATTGGAATAAATAATTTCTGATATTCCGTCAAAATAGTAACTAAGAGGAAGATAAGTAAAGAGAACAAGTTTCCAAGAAATGCGGGACGAAAAAATTTGTTTTATAAATGCGCACAAAGAAGGGACTGCTATTTGTTTAACATGCCGGGAAACGGTTGTGGGAATGAAGAAATACAATGTATTTCTCTACTACAGAAGTAAATACACTTAATTTCAGTAGCTTTTCCTTTAGATTCAAATTAAAGAAAGGAAAAATTCCTCATCTAAAGCCAACAATTCAACGTCAATGAAACGTTATGTTAGCAACAGTTGGGCAAAATGAGGTTGTTGCGAAAGTATTATACGATGTACGTAATATTCTGTTAAAAAACATGAAACCTTTCACTGATGTTCAGTAAATCAAGCAATCTATGATAACTGATTCTCAAACTATGTTCCAACGTCTCTCAGAGAGTGAACAAGTATTGGCAGAAATATATAAGGTAATGCATTCAGAATCTACGTGTCGCAATCGCATAGAAGACGTTTCAAAACTTATGGTTGACACGGTAATTAATCAAATAGAAATACGCAAATACTATAGTCTTGCATGTGACTACAGCACAGAGTTAACTTCTATGGTTCAATTTTCATAGTTTGTGCGTTACTGCGCAGCTGCTGGCATTTATAACCACGAGACTTCACACGAGAGGCTGTGATTTTATGGATGCAGCTATAGGTTTTGTAGAAATAATAGCTTACCTACGAGCAATTTATCATTAGTGTCTACAGATGGTTCTCCGTCAGTGACAGGTGTAAACAGTGGTTTGATAGCATTGATTAAGAGGAAAGGAATTTACCAAATCTGCTCTCTGTTATTTACTGCATCAAGAAAGTTTGGTATGTCAAATTTCAAATAACAAATTGAAGGATGTTATGAAGACCGCCATACGCGATATAAATTTCATTCGTGCACGTGAACTTAGTCACGGAAAAGTTAAAGAACTACTGGAGGAATTGCAAGCTTGTTACGGTGATGTTCTCCTAGACATTGTCGGCAGTGGCTTAGCAAAGGGAATGTGTTGGAACGGTTTGTCAATCTGAAATCTGAATTTATTTTATTTGCATAAAAAGTGGTAAAAACTAAGTTGAACTTGATAATGATGAATGGTGGGCACTTAACAGTTTTTTGTCCGTTATTACACAGAAATTCAACAAATTTAATTTGAAATTGCAAGGAACAAACAAGATAAATGGACAAATGACTGATAAAATATTTGCATTTGAGGTCAAACTGCAGTTGTATCTAAATTAACTTGAAGAAAAAGATTTGTCTAATTTTCCAACTGTTGCTACACCCCTATCAGACTTAGCTATTGCCGAAAGTATTTGCCAAGGCTCCGTGCACTATTTGTAAGTATATTTGGAAGAGATAAAAAAGTGATTTGCAGACATTAGAAATATTCGACGCTGTTTCATTCCCGTAGAGAAGCCTTGGAATGTTCAACATGTAGATCTCAAATTATTCTGTTAATTTTAGTTTTGTAAAACTCATTCGACAAATGAAATATTCGAACTTGAACACGACACCAAGCTTAAAGCTCTCTTTTATCCTCGTAGAGAAACGTTGGCATGTTTAACACGATGGTCTCAAATTATTCTGCACATCTGAGTTTCATGTAACGCATTTGCTAAATGAAATATTCAAACTTCAACACGATACATAGCTTAGAGCTCTATTTATACAAATTTTAGAGATGTGTGCCTAGCAATTATAAAAATTTACGAGACCGTGCACAGTTTATTTTAACACTATTTCCTTCAACTTGCCTTTGTGAAATTTCGTTATTAAAAATGAATGACTTGAAAAAAAGTATCGTAATTCGTTGACCGGTTATTTAGCTATTGTTTTGTGACCTGATTCTTCTGTACTAATGGTTTCTTGTAAAATTTCAACCCCTATTCCTTACACGCTGCTACCTGAACTCATGTGAAAGGATTTTGTAAACACAGGATGGTGTAAAACATTATTTCTCATTCGTTCACTTTTGAAGTTTTCGAAGTCATCCTGGCACTCTTTAGTCCAAATAAAAGCACTATTTTTCTAAGTAGGTTGTTGAAACGAGGACTATTACAGATTACGCCTTAGCAAATTTGTGATAGAACCCGCAATTACCAAGGGAAAATTTAAGTTTCTCTTTGTTCAAAGGTAGAGCGCATTTTTAATAGCATTTAGTTTTTCTAGGTCCTTGCCAATCCTAGAAGTGGTAATCATATGGCTCAGGAATTTTGTCTCTCATCACAAATTCTAAGTTTTTCAATTTTAATGTCGTCTCCATGCTTGAAGAGCAGAGAAGATTTTCTACAACAATTCACAATGTCCTTGCTATTCTTCTGTGGCGATCAACAAGTCGTCTACATACATTGTCAATCTAACACTTAGTTTTCATTCTAGTACTGAATCTAAAGCTCTGATAAATACCGAAACAGATATATTGAGACCAAAAGGGACAACTTTATGTTGGTAATACTTTCCAGCAAATAAGTACATTTGCGAGATTCTGCATTCAACAAAATCTGTCAGTACCCTTCCGTCAAATCAAGCCTGGTTAAGGACCGCACATTATGAAACTTTTGCAACATCTCACCTGAATTTTCGGGTTGGTCTACTTCTCTGTTGACACTCTTGTTTAAAGTTCATGTGTCAGCCATCACTCGCACATCTCTATCGTTCTTATTGAGAATAATCAGAGGACAATTATATTCACTGTGGCTTCTTTTAATTCATTCCATTTCTGCCTGCACATCTTGTTTCGTAGCCAAGGGAACCGAATGAGGTCTCATGAAAAATGGTTCATTTGACAATATTTTGATACGGTACTGAAAGTTCTTAATTAGCCCACGCTTGTCTGGAAATCCATTCCAGTTTCTTTCTAGTAGGTCTATGTTGAACAATTCAGATTTTTGTTCTGATTTCGTGTCCTGTTAGTTCTCACTGATTTCTTCAACTTCTAATTGAAATGACTCAAATTTAGTTTCTTCAAACCCTGCTTCGAAATTATCGGATTTACTGTTAATTTTGACAACTGCTGTACGACAGTGAATAATTACTTTTTCTTTATCCAACCCATAGGTCCCCAAAGTTATTTCGGCGTTCAAGTCTGGAATGGCTAGGAAATCATGTTCGAATTCTCGTCATTTAATTTTGAAGTCTGCCAATACTTGACTTTTAATTGGCTTGTTGGTTTGCCAGTAGGCCTTACGACTTGGACGCCATTTACAGACATCATTACTAGTCTGGGTTGGTCTGAAAGGTACTCAAAAAATAACTGCGATATGACACTGATTTGTGATCCAGTGTCTAAAAGGACTTGTAGTATAATATAGTAAATTTCGACAGGAGTGATGATTTGTTTAATGATTCTGTTTTCAGATTTATCCTTGTCCTCCAATAACAAATCTTAGACGACCATAAGATCATTCCAAACTCACATTTGTCTGGAGGTTTCTACAATTTTCGAATTTCAAAGTCCTCTGTGACTTGAATCCGCTTTTGGCTAGGTATCGTATTATAAGGGGGTTCTTTCTTTGTATTTTCTGTGCTTACATCTGGTTCTTGTTTTGAAATTGCTTCAGCTGATGGTTCAAAACAGCATTTCGTCACGCATTGCTCGATTTCTGTTACTTCACCATATTCTTCATGCGAACTGTCTTCTAGTTCTGACCATTCTGCGTCACTGTTTTCTTGTAGAAAAGCTTTTCTTACACAGGTATTAATTTCCTCACTCGTTCCTTTGTCGGATGTTAAATACTCAGGGTCACGGTTTTCCTCTAATGTTATTAGTTCTTTTTCTTTCACATAGGTTCTTCCTCTGAGCTATAACCTTCATCGGTTCTAGTGATATCTACCTTTACTTTGTATTTTGTGTAGTCGTCGTGAATTTACATAATTCGTAAGCAATCGTCCGAATCTACCTATTCTTTTCTATAGACGACAGTTTGTTTCGTAGGCTGGAATTCTTCGTCGGCAAAGCCGAAGATTTTATCTTCCTCCGTTCTTCTCTTCACTGCGACCGTATTTCTTTGCCTATTATTAACTTCAGTACTATTGGCGGCTGGTTACTGCACACGGCGCTTTTTTCCTCACTGTTTTCCACTTCTTTAACAATTGCTGTTTGTGAAATTTAGCGCCGCTAAATATTTACATTTCCTCCTTACTATCGGCCCATGTCCTATTCTTGATGTCCCTTTTTCTCTTTTCACTGCGACCTGTTTGTGGTCGAATAATCCCTTTTGAATTCCGCCCACTTGCATTGCTGTAGCCCTTGGTACAGATCATCGATCTGTTCGCACCAAGTTGCAATCGTTGACAACTCATTTTCGCAAGTTTCATCGTTATTTAAACTTTTGTTGACGCTTTCTTCCTCGCCTACGAATATGTTGACGTTTTCTCTAGCTACAGTGTCGTTTTCTACCGAAGCAGGTTCAATGCTTTCTACTACGATGTCTTCATTCTGTTATGCTGCCGTAACTACAGCTTCCATATGGGAAGCTGATCGATCAGATCTATTCGTTGCTGGCGGGCGCTCTGCCTGCCGTGGCTTTGCGCAAACCTGTCGTATCGCTTGTAGCGACCTGTGATGCTTCACAGGCGGTCTCTCGTGAATTTAATTCATTACATCTACGTCGGAACTGTTTATTATGTTTGACCTTGAAAATAGGTCCTCGTTAGTTTGGCCCGCAACATACGCGGCCCCCAGTTTTCCGCGATGCTGCTGTCGTGAAAATGTCGCGGTGCAAATCCTCTACCGCGAACTGCTGAAATACCTCTACGTCTGCCCCTTCTTCTCTTAACCACGTTCACGCTATATCTATTGCCGTCATTTTAATCGTCGTCATTGTGATTACCTCTGTTGCTATTTTGACGATAATCACGATTATCTCGTCAATGATCTCCATACTCGACTCTTTTCAGAAACGCTGAAGAACTTTATGATTGCTTCTCACATGAAGGGCTTATTTCAATAGTGGTACATGTCAATTTTTGTTCATTCTGAGATACAGAGTCCTAAAGTTAAATGAGCGCTGAAAAATCTGCAGTTGAGATACCAGAAATATTCAAGCATATGGCTTCTTGCTGGAGGTGAATCTTTCTTTCTGTTTGTTTGGACCATTAATGTCAGAAGCATTATAGACAGAAAAGTGGAGGTAATGGACTTGTAAGCCCTTCACATAACTCTTCCAATCCTCTGGTAGCTTCTCCCATAGCTCCCAAGTAATCCCGGACTCGGAACGTCTATTTCTTAAATGTGTCAGTTTTCAGTACCAGGATTCGCAGATATCTTTCATGGAGATTCTGTGCCGGTTGTCATACTATCTGTCCATTATAAATTCTAGCCACACTGTTGTTTTTGCTCCAACCAGTATTCCTCGGCAAATTTTTTCTTAAATTCGTTGAATGTCATATGATCAGTGTTCACATTTAGTCCCCACGGTTTAGCATCACCTGCTAATACATAGATAACTTGCGTTAATCTTTTCCTGATCTGTTAAACATTCAGGAAAAATCCTTTCACAATTTTTCAGGAAATACAGTGAGTTCCAACCAGTATGTCTTTTCACGGGGTCAATGCGTTCTTCGCCATCTAATAGTTTGTTACCAGGTACTGTATCACACACGTAACTGGGCTTGTCCCTAATTTTCTGTTCATGGTTAAAAATTTTGCCTTGAATTTGTGAAGTATTTGGTCAAACTTCTGTTTGAAATCTGTTACTTGTTTACTTAGTGACTTTTCAGAATCAGATACTGTATTTCTCAAAGGCGAAATTTCATTTCTAGATGAGTCAAAATTTCTGTTTTTAGACGGAAAACTTTTTCATCCAATTTAATAATTACAAAAGGTTATACCGTTTTTTGAATCTTTATGACTTCTGGGTCGAACTTTTCATTGATATCACTGATCCGCCCCTCCGTAGCGGCCGAATTAGTATTTATGGTATTCATTTTAAGTTTCATCTCCATCATTGCAGTACTCAAAACGCCTACATTTTCGTTTGCGTTTTCGATCTGTTTACTGATCTTTACACCCTGTGTTTTCAGTTGATTCTCAAGGTCACTATTTTGTACCTTGATGCTCTTACCTTGTGCCACAAGCTGACAATGTTGCTAACTTCTACATTGATTTGTGCACATAAAAATTTTAACAGATTGTTCATGGTCAAAGGTTTTTCACCTGCCCTGCTCTAACGTATCTTCACGCTCGGATTATACGGCATATGTTTCGACTGGCACTTTCTTTATTGGTGGCGAGCTGAACAGATCAATCGATTCATTCGCATGACCAATTTCTTCAACGTAATCTTTCTCATTTGTACCGTCCTTTTGTTCCTGTTTTCTTTCTGGCGGGCTCATCATCTGAATCTTACCATTTACGTAAGCGTGGTATTCCACGTGAAGGAGCTTACACATCAGGCCAACGAATGACAACAAATAGTTTCGTTGGCCGAGATTTACTTAGTTTGTACGGACGGCAAATTGGAACCAAGGAAACGGTTGGCCTTGTTTGCGGTTCGGGCTGCCAGCGGTAACATCAAAGGTGACGATGGGTTGGTCTTGGAATCCCTTACCTAGTGTCAACGCCGGGTCGAATTTTCGTTGGTTCAGTAGCGATTTTCTGTGCCTGTTGAAGGGCTGTGTATTTATCGAGTTTAAAAATACTGGAATATGGAGTGGAAAACGGAGCCAGCATCAAAGCTGATAACTTTATCATGAACGGGAATGTTTATGGGAACCTACAAACTGCGATTATTAAGTCCAGTTGAAAAGATGAGACGGTTGAAGGGAAATAAGTGAGCTGTGTAACAGTAATGTGCGCAATGAGTGAAAAGGAAACGGACTCCCTATTAAAATCTGTAGCTTTTATACGGAAAAATTGTGAAATAGCCCATATTTCAGTTCACCTTTAAGGTCTGTCATTTTGCCGCACCGCACTGCTCCCCACTTTTTAAAAGAGAGATCGTCCACCAGTCATTTCTTCTTCTTTTCTTCTTTTTCTAATGATCAGCTTCTTGCGGTAAAACAAATGCAGCACATGCGACAACTTCTAAATCATCCCTTACAATTACGGTTATCATATTTCCAAATGAAAAACCTGTGAGTATTACAATCTTTATGTATAGTACAATAGGTTACATTTTTACAAAAGTGTATTTGTTCCTTCTTCAAACTTTCTTAAGTAACTTATTCTTGGATTTGGTGTTATCATAGTACCGAGAACAAGTGAGATCTTCATAGCTTAAATTTGCATTTACAGCTGTCTTTAGGCATATTAGAAACGTTCTCTACAATCACAACAGCTAATATCAATGATGACGTGGCGACAACGTTCTACTCGACGCGCGGTACGCTAGTCTCAGAGGAGCGAAAGTGAAAAAATCTAGTCGCCGTGCCACGACAGAAGTGTAGCCAACCTGCTTTTATCTCTCCCAGTTTATGCCCAGTTTCAGTTTCAGCCGCCAGATGACACTTCACATAGCAGAACAACAATTTGATATGAAGTCCAAAAATGGTTTTTTATGTATATATAAATTCACAACCCGGGGTTGAGACAGAACATTAAAAACCGAATATGATCCGGATAAACCTGGTGATTTGATAACGCTATTGATAATATCGGCCGGTGAAATTGTAATTAAAATGCTATTGAATGACAATAACAAAAAGGAGAACCTCGACAAGTTGTCAGAGCCAACTGCGATTCCACATGGTTGAATCCCTTGGCCCCCGCCCATTGCTTTAGTGAGGCAGAGAGGCCAAACGCCAGTGCGTTTGAGACCAACATTCCGCTGAATCGATTGGCTGCTGTTCGCTGGTCTTCGTTGGCCTAGCTTGTACGCACCTTAAGCTGTTTGCCGTTGTTGCAGCACTACCTATGTATTCATTTCGGTAAATACTATCGGGTTCCATGGCATTTCTCAGTACGCCCTGTAATCTCTCATTGTGTTCCATTTTATCTACTAATGTTTTTGTATCGATTTTAATACTGAATATGAATTACAGTTCACTTTCTAAACTCCCATAGTATTTGCTATTATTTGTTTTATTAAAAACGCTGCAAGTTTGTGCCTCTGGACTTTCAGTGCTCTATTACTTACGCTGCTGTCTGTATTTTGGTGGATAACAAGCCAAAGAAGGCCTTGTCACGCAGCGACAAGTATAATACTACTGGCTCTTACTATACTAGCAATACATCGATAAAGTTACTCTCGTCAAAAGTTTGGAAGTGAACCTGACTGTGCTTAATAGATAAGATATCGGACTGAATTTCGGTTCACGAAAAGATTACTATTGAAAGAAAGCAATAATAGAACAAACGAGGCTCGAACCAATGTTCTGTTAGGTATACGTAAACTGCAGTTACGTAAAGTGTTCCTGGAGCTACTATACAGGGTGCTCCATTGATCGTGACCGGCCCAAATATCTCACGAAATAAGCGTCAAACGAAAAAACTACAAAGAACGACACTTCTCTAGCTTGAAGGGGGAAACCAGATGGCGCTATGGATGGCCCGCTAGATGGCGCTGCCATAGGTCAAACGGATATCAACTGTGTTTTTTTTTTTTTAAATAGGAGCCCTCATTTTTATTTCATATTCGTGAAATACGGAAAGAAATATGAATGTTTTAGTTCGACCACTTTTTTTGCTTTGTGATAGATGGCACTGTAATAGTCAAAAACATATGGCTCACCATTTTAGACGCACAGTTGGTAACAGGTAGGTTTTTAAAATTAAAATACAGAACGTAGGTACGTTAGAACATTTTATTTCGGTTGTTCCAATGTGCTACATGTACCTTTGTGAACTTATCATTTCTGAGAACGCATGCTGCTACAGCGTGATTACCTGTAAATACCACATTAATGCAATAAATGCTCAAAATTATGTCCGTCAACCTCAATGCATTTGGCAATACGTGTAACGTCATTCCTCTCAACAGTGAGTAGTTCGCCTTCCGTAATGTTCGCACATGCATTGACAATGCGCTGACGCATGTTGTCAGGCGTTGTCGGTGGATCACGATAGCAAATATCCTTCAACTTTTCCCACGGAAAGAAATCCGGCGACGTCAGATAAGGTGAACGAGCAGGCCATGGTATGGTGCTTCGACGACCAATCCACCTGTCATGAAATATGCTATTCAGTACCGCTTCAACCGCACGCGAGCTATCTGCCGGACATCCATCACGTTGGAAATACATCGCCAGTCTGTCATGCAGTGAAACTTCTTGTAGTAACATCGGTAGAACATTACCTAGGAAATCAGCATACATTGCACCATTTAGATTGCCATCGATAAAATGGGGGCCAATAATCCTTCCTCCCATAATGCCGCACCATAATTAACCCGCCAAGGTCTCTGATGTTCCACTTGTCGCATCCATCGTGGATTTTCCGTTGCCCAATAGTGCATAATATGCCAGTTTACGTTACCGCTGTTGATGAATGACGCTTCGTCGCTACATAGAACGCGTGCAAAAATCTGTCATCGTCCCATAATTTCTCTTGTGCCCAGTGGCAGAACTGTACATGACGTTCGAAGTCGTCGCCATGCAATTCCTGGTGCATAGAAATATGGTACGGGTGCAATCGATGTTGATGTAGCATTCTCAACACCGACGTTTTGGAGATTTCCAATTCTCGCGCAATTTGTCTGCTACTGATATGCGGATTAACCGCGGCAGCAGCTAAAAGACCTACTTGGGCATCATCAGTTGTTGCAGGTCGTGGTTGACGTTTCACATGTGGCTGAACACTTCCTGTTTCCTTAAATAACGTAACTATCTGGCGAACGGTCCGAACACTTGGATGATGTCGTCCAGGATACCGAACAGCATACATAGCACACGCCCGTTGGGCATTTTGATCACAATAGCCATACATCAACACGATATCGACCTTTTCCGCAATTGGTCTACGGTCCACTTTAACACGGGTAATGTATCACGAAGCAAATTCCGTCCGCAAGTTTGTGACTATTACAGCGCCATCTGTCACAAAGAGAAAAAAGTGGTCCAACTAAAACGTTCATATTTCTTTACGTACTACACGAATATGTAATAAAAATGGGGATTACTATTTTAAAAAAAAACGCAGTTGATATCCGTTTGACCTATGGCAGCACCATCTGGCGGGCCAACCATAGCGCCATCTGGGTTCCCCCTTCAAGCCAGACGAGTTTCGTTCTTTTTAGTTTTTTCGTTTGATGCTTATTTCGTGTTATATTTGGCGTGGTCACTATCAATGGACCACCCTGTATAGCAATTCTGAACGTGTTGGGTATCGCATTGTCCTGATGAAATTTCCCAAGTCTGTCAAAGTGCACAATGGACATGAATGGATGCAGGTGACCATTCAGGATCATTACGTACGTGTCACCTGTCATATTATTCCAACTGCACACGCCCCACACCATTACGGAACCTCCACCAGCTTGAACAGTCTCCTGCTGACATGCAGGATCCATGGATTCATGAGGGTGTCTCCATACCCGTACTCATTCATGCGCTCGATACAATTTGAAACGAAACTCCTCCGACCAGGCAACATGTTTCCAGTCATCAACAGTCCAATGTTGGTGTTGACAGGCCCAGGCGAGGCGTAAAGCTTTGTATAGTACAGTCATCAATGATACACGAGTGGGCCTTCTGCTCCGAAAGCCACTATCGATGATGTCTCGTTGAATGGTTCGCACGCTCACACTTGCTGATGGCCCAGCATTGAAATCTGCAGCAATTTGAGGAAGGGTTGCACTTCCGTCACACTGAACGATTCTCTTCAGTCGTCCTTGGTCCCGTTCTTGCAGGATCTCTTTTCGGCCGCAGCGATGTCGGAGATTTGATGTTTTACCAGATTCCTGATATTAACCGTTCACTCGTAAAATAGTCGTACGGGAAAATCCCTGCTTCATCGCAAGCTCGGAGGTGCTGTGTTCCATCGCTCGTGCGCCGACTATAACACCACGTTCAAAGTCACTGATAACCTGCTACTGCAGCAGCAGTAATCGATCTAACACATGCGCCAGAGACTTGTCTTATATAGGCGTTGCCGACCGCGGCGTCGTATTCTGCCTGTTTACATATCTCCGTCTTTGAATACATACGCCTATAGCAGTTGTTTTGGTGCTTCAGTGTAAAACATATAAATGGTTCATGCAATTAATTATACAGTACTCAGCTGATTCTTTGAGATGATGTTGACAGCGTCGATCTCCTGTGGCTATTCAGAAAAGGCGTCAAAAGTATCGATGGCTCTCGCTGATAACACGCTCAGAAACTTCTCGTCTTAGTGTCGTGTTTTCGAATTTCAGAGAAAATCACTCAATTTCATGAATAATGAGCCTAATTTCTTCCACATCCGAGGGTATGTAAAGCAATCTTGCTGCTCTTCTGGCCTCATTCCGCTCACAAGATGTGGACACTTTGCATGTTAGCCACCGAACAAATCTTGCCACGAAGGAATCTTGAAGTTTGACCGTCAAATCCACCTTTTCTATTCTGGCCAAGCCGGTTTCGTTGTGGAGGAACTTCTCTCCAAGTTTTACATCATTACGAACCTAAGCACCCTATGCACGAACCAGTATTGTAAGTACAGTTTTAACATTCCCACTCTTTTGTAGAATATTACCTTTAAAATTACATCAATAGGTTAGTTACAATTACTCAAATTGACTTAAGTAATGAATAAAATATTTACATAGATGTTGCATGAAAGAGCATGGTTATACAGATGTCACATTAAGTAAAGCAGACAAAGAAGTTATATGAGATACGTATAAATAATATCGATTTTGGTGTCATATCTTTCCTTCTTTAATGTTCCATTAATTCTCACTGTACCAGCAGCTTTATCACTCGTAAAACATCGCCAAACCATGTCCAACCCTCCTCCATGCTCCACCGTTGGCGTCACACGTTAATTTTCATACGATTTCCACGATGTCGACAAACGAACATTCGACGGCAGCTTCCAAATACATCAAACTTAGATTCGTCCGTGAATAACACTTTGGACAATTGCTACACGCTCCAGTTTTCATGTTTCTGTGCCCATTACTATCTTTTCATCTTATTTTGTCTGCGTAATAAAGTTGTTTTGGCCGCTGTATACCCCTTTAAATCTTGTTCATGGAGACGGTGTTTAACAGTCGAGACAGAGATTGGAGCTGCTCGCATACTATTTACTTTCTCGCGAATTTCAGGTGCAGTACGAGTCCTTTGATGTTTACTCTGTACACATATCAGCTAATCTTCCCTGTATGGTGTCGCTCGGGGTCTTCCAGATCGCGAAACACTTGTATTGGCACGAGTTTGCTTGGACCGCTGCAACGTATACACCACTATAGATTGGCCTACGGCATCTTTTATTTCTATTGTCTTAGTAGAATACCCTTCCTGACGGAGAGCTACAGTTATAGCACTTTTTTTTCAGTTCCTGCCTCCTGCCGCCGTCCCATTAGGAGTAATATGGTATGAATCCGTTAATGTATAGAAACACACCGCTAGACGCGCACGATGTACTGTAAGCTAATGCGGACTGATTGCTACATAGACAGCAGAAGCAATGACGCGGCCGGTCGGTGTGGCCGTGCGGTTCTAGGCGCTTCAGTCTGGAACCGCGTGACCACTACTGTCGCAGGTTCGAATCCTGCCCCGGGCATAGATGTGTGTGATATCCTTAGGTTAGTTAGGTTTAAGTAGTTCTAAGATCTAGGGGACTGATGACCACAGATGTTAAGTCCCATAGTGCTCAGAGCCATTTGAGCAAAGACGCCTATTCGAATGGAGCCATCTTAGGTAAAGGAATGTCAGTGTTGTGGATAGTCATCAGCGCCCATTTAGGCGAACTACCAGTCAAATACGCAGCAGAGGTGCTTGGTCTTTACATCCTTATACTTCTTTTATTATCGGAATGAGAATGTGATAGAATATTCAAAACGAAAAGCCAGTTTTAATCACAAGTCCATAGTTCTGGTAAGCGATCGAAAATTTTTGATTGGCAATGTACGTCTGAGGAAGTAGTAAATATCATGACTCGTTTTGGAGTACAGCTCTCGAAATTCTATGACAAACGTGATGCATAATACCTTTCCTGTAGCGTCTCCGAATGCAATTTTTTTGATCACCACTTTGTCACTGCCACGCTGACTAAACAAACCGTTTCTTTGAATAGTTTCTGTCTGTTCCGTTAGTGCAGTTTTGTAAGGATATTGTATTAAATTGACAAACAATACTCAAGAATAGTTCCATTATTTGATGTCCTTGTCAAGGAAGCATGACAACAGACATCAAACGAATTCAGACACACGCTGCCAGGATTGTAACAGGTCGGTATGATGATAATGAAGTCCCATACTCTTTGACAGAGCGTAAGGGAACGATGCGGAAGACCCGCACCGCCGTACCAGGCAAGGTCCTAGTGGAGATAGTTCGCCATTGCCTTCCTCCGACCGTAATGCGGTTGAATGATGATGATGAAGTCGACACAACAACACCCAGTCATCTCGCGGCAGGTGAAAATCCCTGAGCCCGCCGGGAATCGAACCCGGGACCCCGTGCTCGAGAAGCGAGAACACTACCGCAAGACCACGAGCTGAAAACCAGGTCGGTATAGTCCATACGAAATTGTAACAGAAATGCTCAGAGAACATAAATGGGAATCCTTGGAAGAAAGCCGGCCGATGTGGCCTAGCGGTTCTAGGCGCTTCAGTCTGGAACCGCGCGACCGCTACGGTCGCAGGTTCGAATCCTGCCTCGGGCATGGATGTGTGTGACGTCCTCAGGTTAGTTAAGTTTAAGTAGTTCTAAGTTCTAGGGGACTGATAACCTCAGACGTTAAGTCCCATAGTGCTCAGAGCCATTTGAACCTTGGAAGAAAAACGCCGTAGTTCTGGTGAAACCAAGTTGATTAGATTTAGAGAACATGTATTCGAAGAAGACTGTGCGACCATTATCGTGTATTGCCACCAACGTACGTATATCTCGTTTAGGGGTCATGAGACCGAGATAAGAGAGTTTAGGGCATGTACAGAGACGTTTAGGCAGTCATCTTTCCCTCGCCAAATATGAGAACGGAATAGGAGACTAGTAATATTGGAGCTAAGTACCCTCCGTCATGCACTGTACAGTGGCTTGCGAGATATTTATATAGCGTAGGTGTAGAACTGGTGGATTGAGGATTTCGTAAGCTACGTCTTTCGAGCGTTAGTTATACTTCCTTAGGATTCTTCCAATAAATTTAAATGTGGCATCTGCCCCCACTACGTCTAGACGTATGTGATTGTTTCATATTAATTCCTAGAGGACAGAAATTCCTAGGATCTGGAATGTCGTGACTCCTTCCAGTGACTGATCATACGTCGCCTACTAAACTATATCTGATCTTTTCACCTATTTACGGTTATTGCATTACATTTAGGACGGTGTCCTTAAAAGTAAGCCTCCGATTTTTTTTTTTTATTCTGTTCTCAGTACCGGTTGAGGTATTACATGTCAAGCACATTAACTCGGTCGACTTTCCTCGTCACTGACGCAAGTTGCAACCCCATGCCGCTAGAGGGTTCTGAATTGTAGCGTGGAACATGGCGGTGAGTAACGCAACTACGTCGACGCGTGAGAAACACCGTTATGTAATCGAGTTTCGAATTCGAAGAGCGTCCACGCATGGAGCACCCTCTCCTTCAGCATGACAATGTCAGACAGCACACGAGCGCTGCAACACATACAGCAATGCGACGACTTAGGTTCACTGTCATCAATCATCCTCCACACAGTGCCGACTTGCCCCATTCGATTTTCATCTGTTTCCAAACCTTAAAGAACGTCTTCGGCTACTTGACTTTGATAATGATGAAGCGGAGCAAGCCGGGGTGAGGTTGTGGTTCCGTCAACAAAATCAAACATTCTACAGTGACGGTTTCAACAAACTGATCTCTCGTTGGAAGAAATGTGTTCGTCGCCAGGGCGACTACGTTGAGAAATAAATATGCAGACATGAAGAATAAAGACGTAAAATGTTAATAACGTTTCTTTTATTTAAAAAGCTTTAAGAGTTTTTACAAAAAAATTCAGAGGCATTGCTTTTCAGCACGCCCTCGCGTTTGTATTTGGAGTCAGGTGTCAAACTTTGCACTATGCTCTCATGGTCTGCAAGTCTTTTTGCATTTCATATCAAGTTACTAACAACGTCACGCTCCTGTACAGAACCGCATCATCTGCGAAAGGCTTCACAAGGCTGCAGACGCAATACGTCAAGTTTTTGTATATTTTGTGAACAGAAGCGCCCGTCCAATAGTTCCTAAATTATCTGGTCAGTACTTTAATATCATCAGTTTTTAGATTGTAAGCTAGCGGTTGCTATACTATATAAATATTGATTACCTGCATTCAGCCACTTTAAAAGTACTTGATAGAAATCAACTACACGTTTCATAAGAGAATGTTATCATCAGGCTGTTGATATTAATTTTGTGGTGTTCATTAAGAACAAAAAATAAATAAAAAATTAACTTAGAAAATAAAAAAATTGAACCGTATTAAATAAAACCGTCCTCTTCATACAGAGCAAACACGCACCTGGCTGTGTCTTCAAAATGTTCAAATGTGTGTGAAATCTTATGGGACTTAACTGCTAAGGTCATCAGTCCCTAAGCTTACTCACTACGTAACCTAAATTATCCTAAGGACAAACACACACACGCATGCCCGAGGGAGGACTCGAACCTCCGCCGGGACCAGCCGCATAGTCCATGACTGCAGCGCCTAAGACTGTTCGGCTAATCCCGCGCGGCGGCTGTGTCTTCTTCTTCAGCTGTGTGTACCAAGAGTGTCCACTTAACGTTTCTCCTAATGTCCGGAGGTAATTGTGAGCAACTATGTCTGAGGTACCACTGCGTAAGCGAGAGAATTCCAGTGCGTCTCTTTTTTTAATTTTTATTTTATTTGTAAATTTAATTATTTTATTTAACGGGCGCGGTAAACCGAGTGTCAACGACCTGATGATGAGAGTATTGTCTCTTAACGTAGTTGAACCGTATCAAGTACCATTACAGAAGTAGAATACAAATAAGTAAGTAGACTTTGTGCCTTGTTAAAGTCATAAATTTCTGGTTTGTGTCTAATGGGGCGAGTCCACGGGACACTGTTGATGTCATCTGCTGTTTGACAACCTTAAGCTCAGAGGCCGAAATGGTGGGGGGAGAGGTGGCATTTAGTGACGAGTATGCAGTGCCGACAGAAGGGCTGACCGTCGTCATCTAGCACAACACTACATTACACAACCTTTCAACACAGCTATTCACACTTTACAGATACATCCTTCACACTCCATGAGAGGCTAACGAAGACAAAGTTAAAACATTAGGTCCTTACCCAGATCAGCAATGCGGGGTTCCCGCATTATCCTTCATGCCTGTTGACGACTATGGATCTCAATGAGTTCTTAGCAACTACTTGGGTTTTCAGATCTCAAACTTGGGTGTTAAATGTCAATCACAATTAGTGACCCATCATTTTGTTTGTTGGGCTATCTGCCATGATTGATGCCTTCGTGCTTTCTCCACCGTGTACATACAGGGGGTGAGCAAAAATATGAGAACACCAAAAACACAACATATTACCATCCCAAATACGGCGTAGAAAAACAGTTGGCATTCAAAATAGCTTCCAATCGTCTAGAATGAATAAACATAGGTTCTGTATCTTACACCATTCTTTCTGAAGTATAGTAACAAGTTCAGGTAATGATCATGGAGGTGCATAGTAATCACGCACCCTTTACTATGGAGTAAATCACAAAGGCTCTATAACTCTGAGATTTGGTGATTGAGGTGGGCAGGAGAAATGCGACAGTTCATACTCGTGCTCACGAAACCACTGCTGGACGATGTGAGCCGTATGATCAAGGGGTCATATTGTCTTGGAACACAGCATCATCATTGGGGAACAAACATTGTACCATGGGATGGACATGGTCAACCAAAATGGTCACAGAATCGTAGGCAGTGATACGACCTCGCAGAGTACCCAAAGGGTCCCTGGAATACTATGATGTGGTAGCCGAAACCATCCTCGAACCTACGCCATGTTTCACTCTTGGGACATAAACTCCGTCAGAAGTTGGAAACAGTGCGCACCAAGACTCATCCGACCAAATGACATTCTCCCATTCCTCCATATTTCAGATTTTATGATTTCAGCACTAAGTTTTCCAGAAATGGCTCTGAGCACTATGCTACTTCACATATGAGGTCATCAGTCCCCTAGAACTTAGAACTCCTTAAACCTAACTCAGCTAAAGACATCACACACATCCATGCCCGAGGCAGGATTCAAACTTGTGACCGTAGCGGTCGCGCGATTCCAGACTGAAGCGCCTAGAACCGCTTGGTCACAGCGGCCGGCACTAAGGTTTCCTTTTGCGTCACTGATAATTGGTTTTGGAATTTCAGACCTTCCTGCAGTTACTGCTTATGCATCCCCCTTCGCGTTGTTTCGGTGGTGACAGAGTTAGCGAGTGCTACATTCAGTTATGCAGTGACTTTTGCAGCTGTCGTCCTTTTATTTGTCATCACAATCCTCTTCAATGGCCGTCTGTCACGACCACTCGACACACACTTTCGTCCACGTTGTTACTTAGTGGGTGATGTTCTTCCGCTTTCACTGTATGTGGTATAAATCTTCGATACGGTGCAGCTTGAAATACCAAATACTTTGGCTCCCTTGGTTACGGAATCATCCACCATACGAGCACCAACACTTTGCCCCCTTTCGAATTCACATAGCTCCAACATAAAGAACTCGCATGTACAGGGTGACAATTATTGAACTACATGAAAAAAAACTGAATTAGTTATAACTGGCGTGCACACACTTTATTCAACATATAAACGTCACTACAGATAACGGGATTTCGGTTACGACATGTTCGATATGCCTGCCATCATTGGCGACGATGTAGCGCAGGCGAATAGCGAAATTCTGCATGACTCGCTGAAGTGTTGGAACATCGATGCTGTCGATGACCTCCTGAATGGCTGTTTCCACCTCAGCAGTGGTTTCGGGGTTATTTCTGTTCACCTTGTCTTTAATATAATCCCACAAAAAGGAGTCGTAAGTGTTCAGATATGGAGAACATTGCGGCCAATCGAGGCCCATGCCAGTGGCCTTTTGGTACCCCAGAGCCAGAATCTAAACTAACTCTAAACTCTAAACTCCGTCCGAATAGGTCCCAGAAGACCCTAACGGTACTGACCGACCGCCGTGTGATCCTCAGCCTATAGGCGCCAGTGGATGCGGATATGGAGGGGCATGTGGTCAGCACACCGCTCTCCCGGCCGTTGTCAGTTTTTGTGACCAGAGCCGGTATTTCTCAGTCAAGTAGCTTCTCAATTGGCCTCACAAGGGCTTAGTACACCCCACTTCTCAACAGCGCTTGTCAGACCGGACGGTGACCCATCTAAGTGCTAGCCAAGCCCGACAGTGCTTATGTTCGGTGATCTGACGAGAACCGGTGTTACCACTGCGGCAAGGCCGTTGGCTCCTGAGCAAGGACGCGGTCCACAAAGTGCTCCTCCAGGAAGCCAAACACACCTGCTTCGATAGGGTCGAGCTCCGCCTTGCATGAATCACATCTTGTCGAAATCAGGGTCACTTTGGATAACGGCTATGAAATAATTTTCCAAAACTTTCACCTACCGTTTGGTAGTCATTGTGCCATCAAGGGATATCGCACAGATTATTCTGTGACTGGACATTGCTCACCACACAGCCACCCGTTGAGAGTGAAGAGAATTTTCGATCGCGTAATGCTGGTTCTCAGTCACCCAAATGTACCAGTTTTGCTTATTGACGAACCCATCCAAATGAAAGTGGGCTTCGTCGATAAACCAAACCATGGATGCGCATACTAATTCTCATCATACCTCGCGGCCAACCGTGCAGTTTGAACGTCCTAAAGCAAACTGTTCAGAAGTTATAACGATTTTATTTCGTATAGTTCAATAACTGTCACACTGGACACAGAAAACTGTTCTGACAACTGACATTTGTATCGTTGAGGACATTGCACAGGTACCGCTCGTGGTCAAATACAACAGGGCAACCTGCAGGATTGACTGGAATCTGCATTTATGTTCAGATATGCATTTCTCGAGGCGCTTCCGTATCTTTGTTCAACCCTCGTATTTCTAGGCTCATGTCTCGGAGCGTTCGCACCACACGCAACGGAAGTGACCTCCATAAGAGGAGCAAGGGCAGACGTAAGGCATTACCGTGCACGCGTCTGCGGCATAAAGGATGTAATCATGTGGGTGCGGTCGAGACGAGGCGCTGCTACGAGCACTATAAAGGAGACCGCAGACCGCCGCTTTGTTAGTACACTCCACGCAGACTACCGACCGCCAACCTGCCGCATTTGTTCCGCTACGACGCAAACTAAACATTTCGGCTTCTTTGAAAACGAAATAACAAGTAATCTGCGTGGAAGCTGGAACCACTACGAAGGAAACAACGATACTCGAATAAATATACCAACTCGACAGCACACATTAGTCCATAACGCTGAATACTCAGCAAGTGTAGTAGCAAACATGGCTGCATTTCAGTTTCTATGTGTTTGACTATTTGAAGTTAATGATTCAGGTGTGTTATACACTACTGGCCATTAAGAGTGCTACATCACGAAGATGACGTGCTACAGACGCGAAATGTAACCGACAGGAAGAAGATGCTGTGATATGCGAATGATTAGCTTTTCAGAGCATTCACACCAGGTTGGCGCCGGTGGCGACACCTACAACGTGCTGATATGTGGAATGATTCCAACTGATTTCTCATACACAAACAGCAGTCGACCGGCATTGCCTGGTGAAACGTTGTTGTGATGCCTCGTGTAAGGAGGAGAAATGCGTACCATTACGTTTCCGACTTTTTTTGAAGGTCGGAATATAGCCTATCGCGATTGCGGTTTATCGTATCGTGACATTGCTGCTCGCATTGGTCGAGATCCAATGACTGTTAGCAGAATATGGAATCGGTGGGTTCAGGAGGGTAATACGGAACGTCGTGCTGCATCCCAACGGCCTCGTATCACTAGCAGTCGAGGCATCTTATCCGCATGGTTGTAACGGATCGTGCAGCCACGTCTCGATCCCTGAGGCAACAGATGGGGACGTTTGCAAGACAACAACCACCTGCACGAACAGCTCGACGACGTTTGCAGCAGCATGGACTGTCAGCTCGGAGACCATGGCTGCGGTTACCCTTGACGCTGCATCACAGACAGGAGCGCCTACGATGGTGTACTCAACGACGAACCTGGGTGCACGAATGGCTAAACGTCATATTTTCGATCAATCCAGGTTCTGTTTACAGCATCATGATGGTCGCATCCGTGTTTGGCGACATCGCGGTGAACGCACGTTGGGAGCGTGTATTCGTCATCGCTAGACTGGCGTATCACCCGGCGTAATGGTTTGGGGTGCCATTTGTTACACATCTCGGTCACCTCTTGTTCGCATTGACGGCACTTTGAACAATTCACGTTACATTTCAGATGTGTTACTACCCGTGGCTCTACTCTTCATTCGATCCCTGCGAAACCCTACATTTCAGCAAGATAATGCACGACCGCATGTTGCAGGTCCTGTACGGGCCTTTCTGGATACAGAAAATGTTCGACTGCTGCCCCAGCCAGCACATTCTCCAGAGCTCTCACCAACTGGAAACGTCTGGTCAATGGTGGCCGAGCAACTGGCTCGTCACAATTCGCCAGACACTACTATTGATGAACTGTGGTATCGTGTTGAAGCTGCATGGGCAGCTGTACCTGTACACGCCATCCAAGCTATGTTTGACTCAATGCCCAGGCGTATCAAGGCCGTTATTACGGCCATAGGTGGTTGTTTTGGGTACCGATTTCTCAAGATCTATGCACCGAAATTGCGTGAAAATGTAATCACATGTCAGTTCTAGTATAACATATTTGTCCAATGAATACCCGTTTATCATCAGCATTTCTTCTTGGTTTAGCAATTTTCAGTCATTAATCGAATATACACTTCATTGCGATGACCGGTTTCGGCGTTAGCTACTTTTCGATCTTTTATTGCAAATATAAAACCAAAACCACAATTAACGACTGCACCATAACAAACATAATAAACTACAGTTCATAGCAGGCTTTACGACTAACATACGCTATCTGAGCAAAAGCATCCGGACATCCCTGTGTAATGCTAAATCGACCACTAGATATCACGAGAGGCGGACCCTTCAGAATAAAAAGAGGGGGTATTGTGTTGTCTGGTTGTCTGTGGAGTTACAGTAACAGCAGAATGGGTCAGTCAGAAGAGGTAAAAGACTTCGAACGTGGATGTCATTGGATGTCATTTGCTTAATAAACCTGTCACGGGCAGTTCAACCCTTCTAAAGCTTCCCAAATCGACTGTTAGTGCTGTTATTCTGAAGTGGAAACGCAAAGGAACAACCACAGGCAAACCAAGACGAGGCACATCACATATGTATATACGGAGAGGGACCGTCGAGCATTGTGGAGAGTGTCTGTAAAAATCGCACGAAATCAGCTGACAGCTACCATCAGTCCATCTCGTAAAATGACTGTGCGTAGTGGTTAAAAAGAATGGGGTGTGATGGTCGAGCTTCTCATACGCCACACATTTTTTGTAGTGACTGCTGAGCGGCGCTTGATGTGATGTGAAAAGCGACACCTCTGGAAAGTGGATGACTGCAAAAAGAGCAATTTAGAGTGATGAATCACCTGTGGTAATCCGATGGAAGGGTGTCGGTATGGCGAGTGCCTGAAGAATGTTACCTGTCACCATGTGTAGTGGTGTTAGCTACTGGGGTACTTTTCGTGGTTTTGGTTTTGTCCCTTTATTGGCTGAAGAGAACGCTACATGTGAAGGAATTTGAACACATTTTACAGCAATGTGCACTGCATACAGAAGAAGAACAGTTTAGAGGTTATGATTCCGTATATCAGCATGAGTATGCAGCCTGTCATAAAACATTATCTGTGAGACAATAGATTGTGGACAATAACATTCCTGAAATGGACTGGCTGCCCAGAGTGCCTAACTGAACCGTTTGCCGGGTGCAAGTCTTTCGATTTCGGTGACTTGAGCGTCGATGGGGATGAAATGACGATGATCAAGACAACACAACACCCAGTCACTGAGCGAACACAACACCCAGTCACTGAGCGGAGAGAATCTCCGACCCAGGTGGGAATCGAACCCGGGCCCCTTAGGATTGACATTCTGTCGCGCTGATCACTCAGCTACCGGAGGGGAGGGGGTGGACATTTAAAGGTAGACACACCTAATAGTAATGCCCAACAATAGGTGTTTGGATACTTTTGATGAGATAGTCTAGATAAAATGTGCGAACACACCAAAATTTTACACTGCCCGATACAAAATGTATCATGTCGTAAGAGTTTGTTCTGTAAAGCGTGTACATGTCATAACATAAAAGTGCTGCAGATGGATGGTACTGGGATCTTTACACAGTCATACGAAAATAAAGAATTTGGCGTGCTTTGCAGTGTCTAATGTTTTGTATAATATATTTTTAAAATAAGCAATTGTTTAAAAAACATACATGGCCACATTAAAATTGACCTGGAGATTAATTTAGGTTTTATAACTGTAAACGTAATAAATATAAAAGACAAGTAAAATGATGACAAATATGTATCCTAATTTGTTCTTATCAAAATAGCTGAAACACTAACTGAAACAAGTGCTGTGGTCCAAAATTAATTTAGACACGTACAACTGGACAAAGTATTTATCGCTGGGGAAAATTGGTATGGTTATACATTGTATCTATCTTACTCCTAGAGGCTATAGAAATGTGAATATTAGTTTGTGAGTTGTGACGCAGTCGTTAATTGTAATTTTTCTTTTACGTCTGTTGTAACAGTTCGGAATATGGCTAACACCGAAACAGGTAACTATAACAAAGTGAATACGTGATCAATGACTGAAAATTACTGTAGTAAATGTGTCATGTTCAAGGCATTTCGTAGTGACATTATGGCCCTCTTTGAAAAAAAATCAGTGGCTTAGTGTTGATATCTCCTGATGACAGACTACCCAACATCATTCCATTTAGCAGGAGAAACTTTAATCACTTGCTTAGCTCATGTTTACTGGGAACCTCTCGTGCTGAAAAGTGTACCAGGTAGCTGGGAAAGGCACAGTTCTCTTTGGATTATAAAAAAAGCTAAAAGAAACAGACCAGTACCCTAAACATTTGTCTATTGCAGGACATTAGCAAATTTCTGTGGTCTATTATAACTGTGTTCCTGGGATAAAATTCTGCGGATGATATCAGGCTGGAAATTTAAGAGTTTGCGATTCGTCCGCCTTTTGACAGTGCAATTTATCTTCAGACATTCTATCAATGCTGTGAGCACGTGATAAATGTGAAGTTGCACTTTTTTTTAAATGTACGTTAAATTGTTGGTGATCCTATAAATGTATCCGTGCCTCCCATGGTGCAAAGAGACATATTTAATAGGTCTATTACTAGTAAAACACTTTGGAACTGAAATGAACTGTTGAATTAATAATTTTCGATCATTTCCAACAGAATCCAATCATCACCAACCGAAAAAAAGTAGCAAAATGCATGGCTGGATTGAAGATTTAATAACGAATCAAACGCAGGACATTGACCTTAAAATGTGAGTTTTTTCAACAGAAACCGATAAAGAAGCACATATATCTTTACATCAGTAGCATCAGTTCTGGTTGGATAAAAAGTTCTCGGTAAATTTTCCGCTTCAAGAATGGTTAAAATCCCAAGCCTATGTTGACCAATAACGTCATCGTCGTCTGACGAAGCCCCTCACGACTATGATAGAAGCAGCCATCGAAAGCTTGGATTTTTGGTGCAGTAACTTTACCGAGAACTATTTTTTCATTGACTTTGTTGCGAAAGACCTCGCAAACATCCAGGATGATGGAAGCAGAGCACTTATGCTATGGAAAAATATCACGAAATTAAAAAACAGTCCAATTATGTCATGATAAAATGGCTTGGAAGTCAAATTTTTGAGGAAAACTCGTTTGTCCTCCTCATTCCCTCTTTCACCTGTCCAGTTAGAGCCTGTGATTTTCACACATGGATTTTCTCCTGAGAGGCTGACGGTTTCATCAAGGCAATGACACATATTTCAAAATTCTCAGTATATTACTTCCCGCGATTTTTACAATTTGAAGCTATTGAAGAAGTGTATCATGTCCTATGTGCGTATCACATCACGCATTCCTAAGGATTTTACGTTCCAGAGATGGTAACTTCAACATTTTTTCTTTATTTCACAATTTTGCATGGTTTGGTCAATTATTCATTTTTTCATACATTCTGAGCAATGCATGACTATCTCATTATTTCATTCTAATCCACTTTTTTCATTACACTCTACAGTTTTCACCCAGATTCATCCTGTTCAGCGCATTATGTCATTGTTTCGATTACAATAAAAATGAAAATCACAGATACATATATGGCTACAAAAGCGATAAATCGTAATCTATGTTTCTGACAATTCCTTTTTTTCAACAATGAGTACTTCGACGCTGCTGGTTAGAGCTGTTGTGGAGATAGTTTCAAACTATTTTTACCCATTTCCGCAGAGCACAAAGTCATTAGCAGCAGAGGAAGTACTGCAGCTTTGCATTACCCGAAATCTTGCATCACCTGCACTGGGGGCGTTGGTATAAATTACGTATACCATACCATTACTCCTATGATTGAGGGTTTTTTCCGAAGAACGTTCACACTTTTCTACTTTCTTACTTCATTCAAAATACCTGCTGACGCGTGTGGGAGTCACTTGTCAGTTGGTAAGATAATTCTTGGGGTAGCGACCATGGGGCATACAGATCAAAAAATCTCGAGCAATCAATGTTGAACTCAGCCATCACATGAAACATACGAGGACGTGCTGAAAAATAACGCCTCCGAATTTTTTATGTGAAGACTCTTAAAGCTCATTAAACAAAACAAACGTCATTAACATTCTACATCTTTGTTCTTCACGTCTACATATTTGTTTCTCAACATAGTCATCCTGGCGACTAACCACATTGCTCACAACAAGCAGTGGTACCGTCACTTTAGAATGTTTGAGTTCGTTGATGGAGCCGCAACCTCACTCTGTTTGCACCGCTGCACCACTACCAAAGTGAAGTCTTCGAAGGTGTTCTTTAAGTTTCGGAAAAACATGAGAATCTGATGGTACCAAGTCGGGACTGTATGTAGGATGATCGATGGCAGTGAACCCAAGGCGTCGGATTCTTGCAGATCTCGCAGCACTCGTGTGTGGTCAGGCATTGTCATGCTGAAGGAGAGGGTGGATGAACTCTTAATTCGGAACTTGACTACAGCACTGTGTTTCTCAAGCACCGACATAGTCACGTTACACACCACTGTGTTTCACACTACCATTCGGAGCCCCATAACAACACAAGGTTGCAAATATGTAGACGTCAAGAATAAAGCTGTAGAATGTTAATAACGTTCATTTTATTAGAAGAGCTTTAAGAGTATTCGCATAAAAAATTCTGAGGCGTTACTTTTCAGCACGCCCTCGTACATAAGGGATTCTAGTATTCATCATACTGGAAAATGCGTTCCTGCATTAATTTTTTGCATGACGTGGTAACAACGTACATAAAAATTGTAATAGTATACCCCTCCTTCACTATCAATGACACTTCGGCATGAAAACCGTAATGGACAAAGTTTTCCATAGATATTCACCTACACTCCTGGAAATGGAAAAAAGAACACATTAACACCGGTGTGTCAGACCCACCATACTTGCTCCGGACACTGCGAGAGGGCTGTACAAGCAATGATCACACGCACGGCACAGCGGATACACCAGGAACCGCGGTGTTGGCCGTCGAATGGCGCTAGCTGCGCAGCATTTGTGCACCGCCGCCGTCAGTGTCAGCCAGTTTGCCGTGGCATGCGGAGCTCCATTGCAGTCTTTAACACTGGTGGCATGCCGCGACAGCGTGGACGTGAACCGTATGTGCAGTTGACGGACTTTGAGCGAGGGCGTATAGTGGGCATGCGGGAGGCCGGGTGGACGTACCGCCGAATTGCTCAATACGTGGGGCGTGAGGTCTCCACAGTACATCGATGTTGTCGCCAGTGGTCGGCGGAAGGTCCACGTGCCCGTCGACCTGGGACCGGACCGCAGTGACGCACGGATGCACGCCAAGACCGTAGGATCCTACGCTGTGCCGTAGGGGACCGCACCGCCACTTCCCAACAAATTAGGGACACTGTTGCTCCTGGGGTATCGGCGAGGACCATTCGCAACCGTCTCCATAAAGCTGGGCTACGGTCCCGCACACCGTTAGGCCGTCTTCCGCTCACGCCCCAACATCGTGCAGCCCGCCTCCAGTGGTGTCGCGACAGGCGTGAATGGAGGGACGAATGGAGACGTGTCGTCTTCAGCGATGAGAGTCGCTTCTGGCTTGGTGCCAATGATGGTCGTATGCGTGTTTGGCGCCGTGCAGGTGAGCGCCACAATCAGGACTGCCTACGACCGAGGCACACAGGGCCAACACCCGGCATCATGGTGTGGGGAGCGATCTCCTACACTGGCCGTACCCCACTGGTGATCGTCGAGGGGACACTGAATAGTGCACGGTACATCCAAACCATCATCGAACCCATCGTTCTACCATTCCTAGACTGGCAAGGGAACTTGCTGTTCCAACAGGACAATGCACGTCCGCATGTATCCCGTGCCACCCAACGTGCTCTAGAAGGTGTAAGTCAACTACCCTGGCCAGCAAGATCTCCCGATCTGTCCCCCATTGAGCATGTTTGGGACTGGATGAAGCGTCGTCTCACGCGGTCTGCACGTCCAGCACGAACGCTGGTCCAACTGAGGCGTCAGGTGGAAATGGCATGGCAAGCCGTTCCACAGGACTACATCCAGCATCTCTACGATCGTCTCCATGGGAGAATAGCAGCCTGCATTGCTGCGAAAGGTGGATATACACTGTACTAGTGCCGACATTGTGCATGCTCTGTTGCCTGTGTCTATGTGCCTGTGGTTCTGTCAGTGTGATCATGTGATGTATCTGACCCCAGGAATGTGTCAATAAAGTTTCCCCTTCCTGGGACAATGAATTCACGGTGTTCTTATTTCAATTTCCAGGAGTGTATTTTAAGTATCGCACAATTGCCTGCCACCTTTCACCCTCATGTTGATGACTATAAATACATAATAGGACATCTATTAATGGGCTTTGTACACGTTACCTGAATTTTACCGACAGGAGTTTTAACTTTGTGTTTCTACTATAACGTTACATGACTCGGGACTGCATTTGAAGAAGGACGAGTAAGAACCACGTTTCATTCTGGAGAGTCGTCATCTAACCTTGTTCTGTTACGATCGAGAGTCTTTTCTGAAGTATATCTACTTATAAGCTTTTCTCTATTCCTTCATTTTCTTCTTCTTCTGCTGCTGCTGATTAGGGTTACCCCTTTTTGTCTGCCTCGTTCCGTGAATGTACTCGACCAACAGCTGTCCCATCTCTTGGGTTGTCGTGCAGGTAGTCGTTTACCTTGCGGCCGCCATGTTAACAAAATTTAGCTAGTCTTGTGGAATCCATCCTTTCCACATGGTCTTCCAGATTTCTTTTTCTTGTCTGCTGCCATTTAAATTATATCTTGTATTCCACTCTGTTCCCTTATCGAACCGTTAGTTCTTTTGGTCCAAATGATTACTCCTAGGATATGTCTTGGTACTTCCATTTCTACTGCCGTTAACTTGTATCTTCTTCGTTTGTGCTCTAGTATCTGATGCATATGTCATGACAGGACGCATCATTGCTTTATATATTTCTAATTTCCCTACAGTTCTTGTTTTGTTTTGTTTCTCCATACAGTGTTTTGCACGCCTCCGGCTATACTTGCTGATTATTTGCTTCTTCACTTCCATGGTTAATTCTTTATAGCTGATGATAACAGTCTGTAGATAAGTAAAACTCATGACTTGTTCAAGGGACACGCTATGTACTTCTTATTGTTTTTGTTTCTGATATTACCATACGCTTAATTTTTTTAGATGAGATTTCCATTTTATATTGCTTACCTATTTTATTAAACCTGTGAAGTAGCCTTTGTACATTCTTTTCACTGTTCGCTATCAGTACAGCATCATCAGCATATCATATAAAATCTACCACTTTATTTCCCTTTTATAGGCACGAATGATGTGGTCCATTACTAAGTTGAACAGAAACGGGCTAATGAGTCTCCTTATCTACTTCCTTTCTTATTTCTAATCCTATCAAAGGCTTTCGACAAGTCTACGAAGCACAGGTAGGCTGGGATATTAAACTCTTTCGATTTCTTCAAATCTGTCTTAGAGCTAAAATAGCATCTATTGTGCTCCTGTCTTTCCTGAATCCTTACTGTTCTTCTTCTATTTCGATATCATTCTGCAATCTCTAATTACTCATGTTAACAGTTTTATCGTGCTATCAAGCAGGGCGCTTCCCCGGTAATATCTTATATTTGTTTGCCTTCTTTTTTATACACAGGAATTGTATGAATGTCTTTCGATTCTCTTAATATCCTGTCTTCCTTCATGAAATTGTTAAATATAGAATGAAGCTGTTGACGTAATACTTGTCCCCCCTCTCTCATATTTTATTAACTCATTCCAATTCTCTGAAATACTCATGGCACATACTATGAAAATCCAGCAGTAGTTGACAGGGGACCAACAGCATAAAAATACGATAGGAATTCAGCATAGTTTTACGAACTCCACTCAAGAGCAATTAGTGTAGCAAGAGCTGCTACCCAATAGTCATTTAATTAGAAAGAAAAACCTCCGTTCCATTCAAGAGCAGTAGTGTAACAAGATCTACTATCCAATATTCATCAAACCCTTAAAGAGAAAGAAAAACACTCTCACTCAAGAGCAATTAGCATAGTAAGACCTGCTATCCAACAGTCATTTAATTCTCAAGGGGGGAAAAAACTATGCTTCACGTTTGAACTTGAAAGATACATCGTTGTCTTTAACGCTATGACATTGTATCATCCTCAACGCATCGACACTCACATGTCCAGTAACATTTTTCTTGCTTCACACACACACACACACACACACACACACACACATGCACGCAAGTGCAAATGCCTGCAACAATCGTTTAACGCTCAAAGGAAAAAAGAACTTCTGCTTTTCATTTGACCTTGAAACATACATCTTTGTCTTTCACGCTATAACAGTGTATCTCTCTAATGCGGGGCCCCCACGGGGTGCCAAACCACAGGGGTGCCGGTTGTGCGGTCCGCAGACTGGCCTAGTAGGCTCGGCATCTATCGGCTTAGGTCGGTTCTTCTCGGAAGTGCCTATGTAGCGCGATATTTGCTTTAGTACTGCGGTGCGGCATTTTTCGGTTGGCACAACTCTCTTCAGTTAGGCAGAATCGCGGTGTCAGCGCTGTATTCCTTTCCCTGTTAGCTGGTTCTATGGAGGACGTATAAAAAGAGCCAGTCGCGATCTGTCCACACAAGACTTTAAAACTGAATGTGAATGACAGAAGAGAGGGATGAAAATTCTCAGTCGCATAATTGACTGGTACTCCAAATTTGCTATGAAACGACATTACAATACCATACAGAATTTAAGGATTTAGTTGACAATGAGAGAGCAAAAAAATTACGAAGATCGACAGACGGGATTCATTGTTCTGTTCATCACGAAGCCCTTTGCACTAAATTCACAGTATGCGGAGTTTATTTATTACTGCACAGTATGTTGCTTAAATCAAGGGGCATGCCTGCAACGGTTTTTCGATTTAAAACTTGCTATTGTTGAATTTATGAGAGATAAAGGAGTGCAGGAACGAAAATTAGAACATCTAGAGTGGATTGCATTATAAGTGGACTCGGCTGCACACTGCCCGAAGTAAGACAATGTTGAATTTATGAAAGAAATAGGAGTGGAGGGATGAAAATTAGAATGTCGAGAATAGACTACAGACCTCGCATTTTGAGTGGGCTTGACTGCACACTGCCCACAGTAAGACATTTGGAGGTGAGGAAAATGTTTCTGACTTGATGGGGGCGCATTTAAAAAGAAAATCGCATTGTAAGAGGGACAATTTCTGACAAACACAGTCCAGTTTCCTGAGCTGGCGTTAAATAAAACGAGAGATTTCGAGAATACATTGTGACCTTGAGAGATTTAAAAGGATAATTTGAGAAATTACAGGATACTATCACTTCTGATTTGGTGTCATGCCGCTTAATGTTCTTAGGGAAGATTACTATCTGACTTCATACATCATGATGAAATGGTGGGCAGTAGTTAACGCTCTTGTTTGTGTGCTCTAGTGAAAGAATAGTGGTAAGCTTTACCTGCATTCAAGGAGTAGCGTGCAGATTTAAACGACTGCAGTAAAGTAGTACGGTGACTGAGAGCCAAGGGAAACGCCTTTTTTATGCTGAACCTGGGTGGAAACATTTACGGACTGCCGAGTCTCACGGTCTCATTGTGCAGACACGTTTGGATGGCGCCAGTCGGTCGCCGGCCAAAGCATTGAAGATCGGCAGTAAAGCAGAGGATGGGCCCTTGTTAGGCATGAAGTCGATGAGATGACTGTGAGCGTTCTGCGAATTTCCGTGGGATAGGTCACTGGCGCCCAGACATCCAGAGTCTGTTACAAAAACATATTTGTGAAGGAACGAGGCTTTTAGCGAATTTATGGCCGTTCTTTGGAAATTTCAAAATTGACACACCAGGGGAGATAATCTTTTTATGGAGGGCTGTGGTTCCATCCTAGTCATGTTGTTAGCAAAATTCACGGCGTAAATGCGTGGGAAAGAGGCCGTGAAGTTGAATCCTTTGCTAGTGTACCACTTAGAGCCTGTGCCAGTCACCTTCTGAACCGTCAGAGGTACTGCTTCTAGCATCACGCACACAAGAGTGATGCGTGGGTTTAATTATTTGTCTTGAGTCGGCCGTCTAAACATTTGACATATTCCGTCACGCATAGTCGTGGGACGGAGTCAAATTGATTTGGCAGACCAGCAAACGGGTCCACCTGCACACTGGAATCCACCAGGGTTTCAGAGGCTCATAGGGAAGTACCTGCATTCCGAATTAGCCGAACGCGAGACCGTGTTCTTGAATTTTTCGCGCGCGTGCCATTGATAACAGATTCCTGCCGTCCATGACTTCAGTCGCCGAACGCATCGTGGTATGGCGCCCTGACCAGGAGAAGGGTAAATTATTGGATGCTATGGATTATGGCTCCAACATATGCTTCTCAGCACCCTGTTCTTTCGAACCATATTTTTCTTTTTTTGGAATAGTGAAGTATAGAAGCTTGATTGTGGGTGTAGTTTTAGGCCATACCCCGGATTCACATGTATGAAGTCAGATTCAGCGATTAGTGTTCTGGTTAGTGTCGTGTGTCGATCCACAGCTTATCACTTTGTCCACCATAGACCCCATATTAGTGTAAGCGTTTGTCAAATGAAAATGTTTGTGACGTTTCTTTAGTCATTTTGTTTTGTCTTGTGACTTTAAGAATGAATAAATCTATTGTCATTTAGATCACAACTTCTCCCTGTGTTCTGATTAACATTACCTTTGCCATTTTTATTTAAGTCCTGATTATAAAAGAAAGTATCAAGCTCGTAAGTTTTCTAAAGGTTTGGAGAATGCTGACAGTTTTACATCTTTTTTCCAGCTGTATTCGATACAGTTTGTTGTTTCAGTTGAATGCGATCCTATGCTTGTGCATATATAACTGATTGATCTGCAGTGTAATTCCCGTTTTAAAGATGAATCCTTTTACGTTAAAATTCTCCAGGATATCCACATCGTTTTCCTCAGGTAGATTTTCCCCGTTTCCATAATGAGGTTGCAAAAGTTCTACAATACTTCGGTCAACATATGTGTGTAAATAAGTCACGATTACGTGGTAGCTTGAGTGCGAAAATCTATGAGACTGTCTGTGTCTTTCCTTATGCCGACATATTGTCCTAGATAAAAGTTATATTATGTTTTCGGAACGCCAAACATAAATAATAATGACAATATGTTTAAACCTTATTCGTGAAAAGCTCGCAGACACCAAATCAAAAGTAATGTTTCAGGGTGAAATATCAAAGGCATTAAACATAAAAACATGTGTAAGGCAATGTGATGGTCTGTCTCCACTCCTCTTTAACTGCGTGCTAGAGAAAATAGGAAGAGAATGGAAACAAAAACTAAAAGAAGAGAAGCTATCACCAATGAGACTGGGAACTAAAAACAAAGGTATTGAAATTCACTGTTTAGAATTTGCGGATGATTTTGCCATTCTTCCTGAAAACCTAACAACTGCTGGAATACAAATCAATCTCTTAGAAGAAATAGCCAACAAAGCAAATTTAAGAATATCTGTAGAAAAAACAAAATTTATGACAAATATAAAAAATGCTCCGGAATCCCTAGCAATAGATAGAGGCCAGATAAAGAGGGTAAATAAATTTAAATATTTGGGAGAAATTATCCAAGAAAATGGCTTAGAAAAATTCGCTATAGGAGAAAGAGTACATAAAATGGAGACAGCTTATGGAATAACTAGGAATGTCTGCAACAAAAGGTTTCTGTCTAAAAATTTGAAGATACAGCACTACAGCACAGTAGTAACACCGGAATGTCTTTATGCAAGTGAATGTTTAGTACTGAACTACAAATTACACAAAGTTGAAGTCCTAGAAAGAAAAATAATTCGAAAAATACTTGGACTACCAAAAAATACAGAGGTATGGAAAATAAAGAGCAATGAAGAATTTCATCGCAACATAGAAAACATAAATGAAACACTACGAAAGAGGCGACTGCTACTTTTTGGACACTCATAAGAATGAACAGCAACAGGTTAACCGAACAGATTTTTAAATATCTTTGGGACAAGAAGTCAACAATAGCCTGGATACAAGAAGTTAGGAAAGATTTGGAAAGAAACAACGTAAGTGAAAAAGATGCAACAGAAAGAGAGTGTTTCAAGAGGAAAGTGTTAAAAATGGAAGGATTCCAAGGCAAGAGGGAGAAGAAGACAGGGTCAAAACGGTCCGAGGAGAGAAAAAGGATACACAGTGAAAAGATGAAAATATACTGGATGAAAAAGGAAGAACAACAAAGAACGAAGCCTTGAAATTGGTGCGTGGTCCTTAGATGACCCAAACGAAGAAAGAAAGAAGAAGAAGAAAATATGTTTTGTTTGTGATCTATGTTCTTGAGAAATGTGAAATATAAAATGAAGTCGTATGCAGTGCGACTGAATTTCCATTTAAATGCGGTGCGTTCACAGTTTCCCCCTCTTCCTCCACTACACCCTCTGGAGTGGTTAGCACACTGGACGGGCGCATTCGGGAGGATGACGGTTCAAATCCCCGTCTGGCCATCCACATTTCAGTTTTCCGTGATTTCCCTAAACCACTCCAATGGTTCATTTAAAACGGGCATGGTCGATTTCGTTCCCCATCCTTTCGTAATCCCAGCTTTTGCTCCATTCTTCCTTTCTCTTTCTTCACGCTCAGATAGCGTGCCGTGGCTATGGGGGAAATGTGCATACAGGCTGCGCGCTACGGCACTCATGCCAAGATATGGTTTGTGAGCCGAATTCTTGTTGGCCGCCTCTGCTCTAAGGGAATCAACACTTAAATGTTCAGTAACATTTTTCTTGCTTCACACACACACGCACACACAAAAGCATGCACCTGCACACACTCGTCATCAGTATAATGTGCTTCAAAATGTAACTAGTTTTCTTCTTTTTTTCTTTTTTCGAGTGTTATTTCCACAGAGTATGTGGAAAGATCAAGTAAGAGACAACGAGACGATCAATCTTTCTCGCAGATTAAAGCTAAGTGCGGGATCAGGACCTTCGACTTTCTCTGGAAAGTGCTCAACCGACCAAGCTATCCAAGTGCGACTCTTTACCGGCCCCAAAGCTTTCCTTTCGCCAATATCTCTATTTCTACTTTTCAAACTTCACAGGAAAATTTAGTCCCTACACCAAGCGTGTAGATACTTGCTAGTACAGCGAGCCGCAAACCCCAAACTGCGAATACATAAGAGCAGCAATAAAAAATATATACAGTCTGTTAAGTAAGGGCGTGAGTGGCATTACACACAGATGATAAAAGCTATCACCTTATCTCTTTCACAGCCCAATACAGGGAACCTTTTTCTTCGTGCAGTTTCCATAAAGCATTAATTCACGTTGAATTCGTGACTGAGATACGCAAGAGAAGACTGCAGCTTGCGCATCGCATTTTGAGGCTGCGCCTCTCTGTATCCACCACAAAGGTCCGAAGATTAGTCATGCCGTAGCGCCTAACCATATAGGGAAATCAAAGTGGGTAACATGCTATAAATTGGTTAAAAACGTGGATGGTTAAGAACGTGGCTCAGTCACTAAAGTGACTCCAAAAGTGGACAAAATGATTAATAACCATTTTTTTGGGATATCCATTCTTAACATTGCTCCAAGTGTATTCAAAAGTAAAGAAAAAAGGGTTACGATGATTCGAAGTACCGCAGTAGGCCTTGCAGCGACTGGAAAAAGGAGAAAGGTGTGCCGGTACTGGATTGACCCTCACAGTCGCCTGACGCTAATCCTACTGAAAATGTATCGTCTTACATCAAAAATAAGTGGCAAGGCAAAAAGATCTTCACTTTGAAACAGCTGTCAACGAAAATTCGACGCATTTGGAGGTCTCTCCCGCGTGAATACGCGGAAAACTTAATATCAAGCATGCCAGGGAGATGCCAAGGAATTATCGACGCCGTGAGTGACTAGACGTATTATTAATTATAATTGAATTTTTCTTTCGTTCATATATGATGTATGAATATGTTTTAATTTGTTGTCAAATAGATGTGTCTGCTGATTATCCGGACCTCGATCTTAATTAACAGACTGTATCCAGCTAGAAGGAAGGGAAGAATCTGTAGTAAATTCTAATTTTTATTACGGATCGATTTCAGCTGCTGTGCAGCTATCTTCAGTACAGTTATACCCAAGTCACGATGACTCAACCTAAACTAAATCGCACATGGTACCATATTGACATTACAAATAATAGAGAGTTAAATTCAGTCGATTGTCGAAAAACAGTCGACTCATTCGGTTGAAACGTTGCTTATCGGTTGGATTATTCATTCATTTCCTCCGCATGGTCCGCCTGCTTAGCTGAGTGAAAAGACTTTGATTATTATTTTTATTCAGTTAATTGGTTTAAGTAGATAAAAAATAAAATTTACGAGGTGCATTCAAGTTCTAAGGCCTCCGATTTTTTTTCTAATTAACTACTCACCCGAAATCGATGAAACTGGCGTTAGTTCTCGACGTAATCGCCCTGCAGACGTACACATTTTTCACAACGCTGACGCCATGATTCCATGGCAGCGACGAAGGCTTCTTTCGGAGTCTGTTTTGACCACTGGAAAATCGCTGAGGCAATAGCAGCACAGCTGGTGAATGTGCGGCCACGGAGAGTCTCTTTCATTGTTGGAAAAAGCCAAAAGTCACTAGGAGCCAGGTCAGGTGAGTAGGGAGCATGAGGAATCACTTCAAAGATGTAATCACGAAGAAACTGTTGCGTAACGTTAGCTCGATGTGCGGGTGCGTTGTCTTGGTGAAACAGCACACGTACAGCCCTTCCCGGACGTTTTTGTTGCAGTTCAGGAAGGAATTTGTTCTTCAAAACATTTTCGTAGGATGCACCTGTTACCGTAGTGCCCTTTGGAACACAATGGGTAAGGATTACGCCCTCGCTGTCCCAGAACATGGATACCATCATTTTTTCAGCACTGGCGGTTACCCGAAATTTTTTTGGTGGCGGTGAATCTGTGTGCTTCCATTGAGCTGACTGGCGCTTTGTTTCTGGATTGAAAAATGGCATCCACGTCTCATCTATTGTCACAACCGACGAAAAGAAAGTCCCATTCATGCTGTCGTTGCGCGTCGACATTGCTTGGCAACATGCCACACGGGCAGCCATGTGGTCGTCCGTCAGCATTCGTGGCACCCACCTGGATGACACTTTCCGCATTTTCAGGTTGTCGTGCAGGATTGTGTGCACAGAACCCACAGAAATGCCAACTCTGGAGTCGATCTGTTCAACAGTCATTTGGCGATCCCCAAAAACAATTCTCTCCACTTTCTCGATCATGTCGTCAGACCGGCTTGTGCGAGCCCGAGGTTGTTTCAGTTTGTTGTCACATGATGTTCTGCCTTCATTAAACTATCGCACCCACGAACGCACTTTCGACACATCCATAACTCCATCACCACATGTCTCCTTCAACTGTCGATGAATTTCAATTGGTTTCACACCACGCAAATTCAGAAAACGAATGATTGCACGCTGTTCAAGTAAGGAAAACGTCACCATTTTAAGTATTTAAAACAGTTCTCATTCTCGCCGCTGGCGGTAAAATTCCAACTGCTGTACGGTGCTGCCATCTCTGGGACGTATTGACAATGAACGCGGCATCATTTTAAAACAATGCGCATGTTTCTATCTCTTTCCAGTCCGGCGAAAAAAAATCGGAGGCCTTAGAACTTGAATGCACCTCGTAAAAAAGGAAATAGTGGTAACGTGATTGCATATGATGCTGCGACACATGACTCGATTCCCGACCGGGTTGGAGATTTGCTGCGCCCGTGGACTGGGTGCTGTGTTGTCCTCAACATCATCTCATCATCACCGATGTGCAAGTCGCCCATTGTGGCGTCGCCAGAATTAAGACTTGCACCCAGCGGCCGAACTTCCAGGGACGGAGCCTCCTGGCCAACAGTGCGCACGATCATTCCAGTCACATTGACATTCCAGATAACAAACAGTTAAACTATTTCTGTAATGTCAATGTGGTATTATGTGAGATTTTATTAACGATGAGTCATCATGACTTGGGTATAACTACAATGAAGACAGCTACACAATAGCCGAAATCGATCTCCAATAAACAGATTAAAAATTACGACAAATACTGCTCTTTCTCCTATCTTGGGTCTCATTAATACGGTCGTGGAGGACGCTGTTGCTGATGGAAAAAATGGTTCAAATGGCTCTGAGCACTATGGGACTTAACATTTGTGGTCATCAGTCCCCTAGAACTTACAACTACTTAAACCTAACTAACCTAAGGACATCACATACATCCATGCCCGAGGCAGGATTCGATCCTGCGACGGTAGCGGTCACGTGGTTCAGGACTGAAGCGCCTAGAACCGCACGGCCACACCGGCCGGCCGTTGCTGATGGAAATAAACCTTAAATATACAGGGTGTCTCACCTAACTCTGCAACCTCAAATATCTATGGAACAACAATAGACATTCAAAAACGGTTTTCACCAGCGTGAACGTACAGGAGGGGCTTAGGAAACCAAATACTATGCGAAATTTTAAAACGTAAACCAATACTATTTTAACACAAACTAGTGTATTTTTTAATGGACACCCCCTGTTATTTCGTATGCAATCAATAGCATGAAAAATCACAAAAATAATGCTGTTGGTTGCATCGCGATACGTCAATTACCTTATATATAATATTTAAAACTTTGCTTAACTCCGTTATAAAAAGTTCAGTGCACTAATGAAAAGGCTAACTAAGTTCACTGACACAGGGTATGTACTGTAGAATACACGAACCACTTACCACTAAACAATGTTGTTCCTTGCAGGCCACGTGCAGTTCTTGTTATTGCAATTGCATAATTGCGCAGCTTGCGTGAGAGAAGTTGTTAGTCCGAATTACCAATCCCCTTGCCCAGTGCCAGTTAGACTGGCGAGGCTCAAAAGAACTAAGTTCTACCAGGGACTGATCTCTTCTTTCCGGTAGGGAATGAAAAATGAATTAACGAAATTACGAGAACGAACGGTGAGGGGCGGCCGCCGTCAGATCAACGGTGAGGAGCATGGAACCCACGGGCCACATTTTGCGCGTCCCTGCCCTAGACGAACAATGTACACGTAGTGATGGAAACAATCGATTCAGTCGGTTGTTGGAAAACAGTGAACTCGTTCGGTTTTAGCTTTACGTATCATTTGAATTAGTCATTAATTTCTTCCGTTTGGAACCAATCTCTGGGAGCAGTCGACACATTCCTTTGGTGTTTTGCGTACTGAGTGAGTTATCCATTCTTTCTCTTCAAGTGAAACCAGTCCTTAGTCTTTCTGTCGGTTGAAGTATGTATTCATATGTACATTTAACCGAAACCACTGTTTACTGGTGTAGCTGACAGATTTTATCCTGTTATATACCTAGTCATAACATGTAACTAACAACTTCGTAGAGAGTACAAAGTTGAGCAAGCAAAAAATTCCGTTCAGGGTACGTGAAGAAGAAGGGAACATTGCCATATTTCTGCGTCTGTTGGAATTCCGCTTTACTGAAAAGGTATGATATGCGTTCAATAATTAAAAACCATTTCTGTTGTGTCCATGTTGGATCTTATGAACGCCGTGGCTGTTAATGACATGCTGAATGATGCAACGAGCCACAAATACTTTTTAAATGTTTTATTTTTGTGCCATAACTTGTTTCGGACTACCATGCCCCTTCAGATGGCTAATATTTTGAGTTATGTAGATGTTCTGATCAACAGCATGTCATCTAACCCTATACTGCACAAGAATATCTAAACATTTAGTGCCACTTTAAAAGTTGTTTCATTAATAAAAACACTCTAAAGAGCTTGCATTTATTTAGATATAACGTGAAATAGTTGTATTCAGTTATATACGTTGTTGAACTGTAAACAGCACACATATTACAAATAAGTTACTGTGGCACACTTCATAATGTTCTTAATATCAGTGTTGAGCATTGGATATGAGTTATGCACTTGATGTTTTTGTTTACAATGGAAAGATTATCGTTAAGCAAAGATACAATGGTATCAGTCATTTCCTATTGACCAAAAAGATGTAAACAGAGCAAACATTATGTGTGGAATGTGCAAACTGCAACATGTTAATAACATAAAATGTTTGCATTCTAAGAGTTAACTTATTAAAAGACAGTAGGACTAATTGCTTTTAGTATGTCATTTTGCTATATGGATAATGTGGTGTGCGTGCTGTAAGACCTTAGGTACACACACTGTCAGATTATTTGACTTGTCGCTCTAACGAAATAGGCGAGTGTCAGCAATATGTCTCGTGGTCTTATCGTGGCATGTTTATCTTCTGCCGTTAGGTCAGACGATAGAAATGCCACTTGCACGCTTAGAGTAGCAGATTGACAGTGACCAACTTTAAAATGAACTTGATTAATTGTCACACACATTTATTAAAATAATAACAAGCATAAACAATACGTAACTTGATTCTGGATGCTATTTACAATTGACAATCTGAAGTTCCTTTGGTCTTGGTACGTTAATCTTATTCTCACATATCTCTGATACTTGACAAAGTGTCTATACATTTATCTACACAGTTATGTACAGGAATATGATAATCTTCTTAGGTGCAGACTGAAACTTGACTATAGACTGGTACAGACTAATGCAGACTGGTACAGACTGGTGCAGACAAATGCAGACTGACTAATCGGAGGTCTGTACACTCGTTATAATACCTCGCGCATTCAGGTATCACTGGGCGAGTGTGATCCGCAAGGAGAAAAGCATCTACGTTAGCACCAATCTCATTGGCTGCGTTACATATTAATACGCATATCGGCGGAAGCAGAATTTGGTCCGTCTCTAAGGCAGCGCCATCTCGTAGTGCGGAGACGGACAAGCACTGCGCCTGCGCTGTTGTGCTTAGCGGGGCGTGCTCTAGTGGGAGAGTTGTGTACACGCTGACTACGCGGAACTATGTACACAACAGATATATAGAAATTTGAATGTCATTACATTTTATAAATTTGTTGCAGAAAATACAGAATAAAAAATTTAGAAGGTGAGATGAAAGCAACACATTTATTCATCGTGAGGCTACATTTATAAAATTTTACGCTGACATCTTGAACAGGCTCCTTTTTTGTTCAGAGTTGTGAATGATTTCTGTGAACAGCGCAAGGAAATTATTTAGAAATTGTTTACTGGATAGTTAGTGATACGTTATATCTGCAAGTTATCATTAATGTTAGAAACAGCCGAGTCATTCAGGTTGGTACAGATTCTGCTAGTCTGTCTGAGACTTCGGCAGTTGTCACAAAAAGTCTTGTAAATACCAGATTTTTCAAGACAGGATGGTAGGTGGTTTTAGTACTGTGGATAAACTTGCTCAGTGTTGTAAAACTATCTCTGGCTGACGTCATTACTCTCGATCGAAGGTAATCGATTCTCACATCTTTGGTACAAAGTCGATCGCCATATCTTATCTAACTTCAAGTTTTACTGTTGACAACACATGACGAGTGGTGGCGCCCTCTACGCGCTCTATATAAACAGGACCTCCATGGCCTAGCAGCCAGTTGTAGACTCACCTCAGATGATGTTGCCCGCAGCTGGCAACGAAAGGTCAGGGAGAAGTATTTCTACTACTAGACCACGGCCTCTTAGCCCGGAAGTTTTAATTACTGAAGACGCCAGCCGTGAAAGCCTACACGCTATGAACATGCACTACTGATCAATACACTGGGTTCGTCCACTGGTCAACAAATGACAGTGGGGTATGATCGTGTGATGTGCCATAATCGAACAGCATGTAATCTGCCCCGACTTCGTTGCTGTACGTTGGTCAGGGAAGATACGCACGCTTGTTGATAAGTACTTTACCCTTCTTATAAGGAAATGTCCCTTTGAGGACTCGCCATATGAAGTGTTTCTGGCATGGTGGTGTCTTGAGCAGCAAGACATACATTAAACTGCTCATTTCGAAACTGCTGCGTGGGAAGAGGCAGTTCAATTCACAAGTATCCAGTACAATCGCCTGACGGGAAACTGTTACACTTATTCCTCTTGGGTACTATGAAGACTGGTCTACAAGAAGATTCCGACTGTGGAGCCCATGAGAATAGCGTGTAAATCGATTACACTAGATATGTTAACAGCAGCGAATTTACCGGTGATGAACCGCGTATGAAAGTTATGTACTGCAAATGGTTCTCACGTTAAACATAATCTTTCAAAGATTCACCAACGTAAGTATCACGGCTATTGACCAAGTATTCATGTTTTTTGTTCTCACCCTGGTTTCATTTATTTCATGTGTTATTTTAAAGAAAGATTTCTTCCGTGTGCGCAAATGACGCAGATTTTTTTTAAGTGAAGAAATAATTTCATTTGTATTTGAAATAACAAAACTTTAACATGCAAATTCTAATAATTTTGATGTGATTCTTCAATTTCTCCAGGCGTATTTGATGACGATATACACCTCGGGTGAACAGCCTGGTATGAGTGTGCATAGGACACAACATTTCGGCAATTGACCACGTTGCCATCATCAGGTGCGCTGATGTACTGGAATAATTTTGTCATTAACAAACATTCCTTTGTGAATGCCTGATTTTCTTGTGGTTATCGGACCATTTGTTGATGACTGTGAGAGGAAAACAGCCGCGCAGGATTAGCCGAGCGGTCTCGGGCGCTGCAGTCATGGACTGTGCGGCTGGTCCCGGGGGAGGTTCGACTCCCTCGGGCATGGGTGTGTGTCTACATCTACATCTACATTTATACTCCGCAAGCCACCCAACGGTGTGTGGCGGAGGGCACTTTACGTGCCACTGTCATTACCTCCCTTTTCTGTTCCAGTCGCGTATGGTTCGCGGGAAGAACGACTGTCTTAAAGCCTCCGTGTGCTCTCGAATCTCTAGTTTTACATTCGTGATCCCCTCTGGAGGTATAAGTAGGGGGAAGCAATATATTCGATACCTCATCCAGAAACGCACCCTCTCGAAACCTGGCGAGCAAGCTACACCGCGATGCAGAGCGCCTCTCTTGCAGAGTCTGCCACTTGAGTTTGCTAAACATCTCCGTAACGCTATCACGGTTACCAAATAACCCTGTGACGAAACGCGCCGCTCTTCTTTGGATCTTCTCTATCTCTTCCGTCAACCGGTCTGGTACGGATCCCACACTGATGAGCAATACTCAAGTATAGGTCGAACGAGCGTTTTGTAAGCCACCTCCTTTGTTGCTGGACTACATTTTCTAAGGACTCTCCCAATGAATCTCAACCTGGTACCCGCCTTACCAACAATTAATTTTATATGATCATTCCACTTCAAATCGTTCCGCACGCATACTCCCAGATATTTTACAGAAGTAACTGCTACCAGTGTTTGTTCCGCTATCATATAATCATACAATAAAGGATCCTTCTTTCTATGTATTCGCAATACATTACATTTGTCTATGTTAAGTGTCAGTTGCCACTCCCTGCACCAAGTGCCTATCCACTGCAGATCTTCCTGCATTTCGCTACAATTTTCTAATGCTGCAACTTCTCTGTATACTACAGCATCATCCGCGAAAAACCGCATGGAACTTCAGACACTATCTACTAGGTCATTTATATATATTGTGAAAAGCAATGGTCCCATAACACTCCCCTGTGGCACGCCAGAAGTTACTTTAACGTCTGTAGACGTCTCTCCATTCAGAACAACATGCTGTGTTCTGTTTGCTAAAAATTCTTCAATCCAGCCACACAGCTGTTCTGATTTTCCGTAGGCTCTTACTTTGTTTATCAGTTTTGTTTATCAGGCGACAGTGCGGAACTGTATCGAACGCCTTCCGAAAGTCAAGGAATATAGCATCTACCTGGGAGCCTGTATCTAATATTTTCTGGGTCTCATGAACAAATAAAGCGAGTTGGGTCTCACACGATCGCTGTTTCCGGAATCCATGTTGATTCCTACAGAGTAAATTCTGGGTTTCCAAAAACGACATGATACTCGAGCAAAAAACATGTTCTAAAATTCTACAACAGATCGATGTCAGAGATATAGGACTATAGTTTTGCGCATCTGCTCGACGACCCTTCTTGAAGACTGGGACTACCTGTGCTTCTCTTTTCCAATCATTTGGAACCTTCCGCTCCTGTAGAGACTTGCGGTACACGGCTGCTAGAAGGGGGGCAAGTTCTTTCGCGTACTCTGTGTAGAATCGAATTGGTATCCCATCAGGTCCAGTGGACTTTCCTCTGTTGAGTGATTTCAGTTGCTTTTCTATTCCTTGGACACTTATTTCGATGTCAGCCATTTTTTCGTTTGTGCGAGGATTTAGAGAAGGAACTGCAGTGCGGTCTTCCTCTGTGAAACAGCTTTGGAAAAAGGTGTTTAGTATTTCAGCTTTACTCATGTCATCCTCTGTTTCAATGCCATCATCATCCCGGAGTGTCTGGATATGCTGTTTCGAGCCACTTACTGATTTAACGTAAGACCAGAACTTCCTAGAATTTTCTGTCAAGTCGGTACATAGAATTTTACCTTCGAATTCACTGAACGCTTCACGCATAGCCCTCCTTACGCTAACTTTGACATCGTTTAGCTTCTGTTTGTCTGAGAGGTTTTGGCTGCGTTTAAACTTGCAGTGAAGCTCTCTTTGCTTTCGCAGTAGTTTCCTAACTTTGTTGTTGAACAACGGTGTGTTTTTCCCGTCCCTCACAGTTTTACTCGGCACGTACCCGTCTAAAACGCATTTTACGATTGCCTTGAACTTTTTCCATAAACACTCAACATTGTCAGTGTCGGAACAGAAATTTTCGTTTTGATCTGTTAGGTAGTCTGAAATCTGCCTTCTATTACTCTTGCTAAACAGATAAACCTTCCTCCCTTTTTTTATACTCCTATTAACTTCCATATTCAGAAATGCTGCAACGGCCTTATGATCACTGATTCCCTGTTCTGCACTTACAGAGTCGAAAAGTTCGGGTATGTTTGTTATCAGTAGGTCCAAGATGTTATCTCCACGAGTCGGTTCTCTGTTTAATTGCTCAAAGTAATTTTCGGATGTGCACTCAGTATAATCTTTGTCCTTAGGATAATTTAGGTTTAAGTAGTGTGTAAGCTTAGGGACTGATGACCTTAGAAGTTAAGTCACATAAGATTTCACACACATTTGGACATTTTATTTATTTATTTATTTACTTATTTATTTATTTTTTGAGGGAAACAAAGTTATTGTCTGATTCTAATACTGGCTCAATGGCTTTCCAGTGTTATAATATTTTCTTTCGAACACAACATGTTTTATACCTATATAAAGTGTCACGCACAAGCATGACTTTGCGCCTTAAATCGATCGGCATAACTTTCCTTGAAAAGTGGCATGAACCTCATGGTGGCAGGCCGTTCAACGACCGCAACAGCAGCACAAAAATCCCTACATTCACTGTATTTTTACTTCGTGATATCGAGTTATATCTACAAAAGAGTTACGTCAAAGAATCTGTCTCATCGAAATATGCTATTCTATCAGCAAAAATAACATAGTTCCATTTTTTTTAAAAGTGGATACCTTTATGGCGGTTATTAATTAAGTTGCCAGAACGTTCTGCTGTTTGTTTCAGGAGCCTCTTGTCACAGTTTGTCTGGGTGAAAACAGTTTACAAATTTCTTCGAAGGATCTGAAGTGATTTGAGGCAAAAACGTTAGGAACCTCAGCCTGTATGTCATAACTATCACCTTATTATATTATAATTATCATAATACAACATAAACTTACACTGATCACCCAGAACATTATGACCACCGATCTACTACCGATTTAAACCCTTTCCAGGCGATAACAGCGTCACCTGGCGAGCAGTGACTGCAAGTCGGACACGCGCACGCTGCTTGTAGAATCAGTGAGTGTGCAGTCCATGTGTAGAAAGGGGAAAGTGCATGATCTACCTGAGTTTGATCAAGGGCAGATTGTGATGGCCTGGAGGCAAGGTACAAGCATTTCGGAGACAGCACGACTTGTCGGGTGTTCGAGCAGTGCTGTGGTGAGTATCTTCAACATGTGGTGAAACAACTGAAACCCTGTCCAGACCTCGTGGGGTTGAGTGGCCACTCTTCATCACGGATGTTGGGTGTAGGAGGCTGGGCAGACTGATAAAACACGACAAGAGGCGAACTGTGACGGAACTAACATCATACTCTAATGCTGGGCACAGCACAAGTGTGTCTGAAGACACAGTGCACCAAACGCTCCTAACGATGGGCCTCTGCAGCTGACGACTCATGCAATCTACCAATGTTAACACCATGATGTTGGAAACTACGACTGAAATGGACATGTGACCATCGGCACTAGACACTGGCGCAGTGACAGAGTGATGCATGGTCTGATGAATCCCAGTACCTTCTTCATCATGCCAGCGGGAGGGCGCGAATCCGCCGTCTTCCAGGGGAACAGCTCCTTGACACCTGTGCTTCCGGATGGAGACAAGCTGGCGGCAGTTCCATTATGCTGTGGGAAACATTCACGAGGGCATCCATGGGTCCAGCAGAGCTCTTGCAAGGCAACATAACCGCCAATGAGTACAGTATATTGGCTGCAAACCACGTACACCACGTTTCCTGCTGTCAGTGTCATTTTTCAGCAAGATAATGTACCATGTCACGAGGCAGGAGTGTGATGGGGTGGTTCGAGGGACACAGTTGCGAGTCCCAATTGATGTGCAGGCCCCCCAACTCACCAGATCTGAACCCAATCAGACACATCTGTTAATTGATTGAATGTGGCCTCAAAGATCATCGCCCCCCCCCCCCACCCGAAATTTACGAGAATTAGATGACTTGCGTGTGCGGATGTGGTGCCAACTCCCTCCAGTGACCTATCAAGGTCTCACTGCTATCAAACCACGACGCGTCGCCGCTGTTATCCGTATCAAAGATGGACATACCAGCTATTAGATAGGTGGTCATAATGTTCTAGCTAATCACTGTAAAAAGACAGTAGGAACAGAAAAGTGCAAAGAGAAACAGGTGGCAACGAGTTAAAATATATCTAAACAATATTAACTCTTCAGCTTATGGCTTGTATGAGCTTGGTGAAGAGTGAAGCGAGAGCTACCATCATTTCAAGATATAAGCCAGGATGGGATCTGGTGTCTCACGATTGTTGCCTGTGCTGTGATAGTGCCACGCAAAACAACAAGGGCTGCAAGCTGAAAATGACTTACAAGTTCGTGGCGCCCTCCATCGGCAATGCTGGAATTCAATATGGTGTTGGCCCACCATTGGCCTTGATGACAGCTTCCACTCTTGCAGGCATACGTTCAGCCAGGTGCTGGAAGGTTTCTTGGGGAATGGCAGGCCATTCTTCATAGAGTGCTGCACTGAGGAGAGGTTTCGATGTCAGTCGGTGAGGCCCGGTACGAAGTCGGCGTTCCATACATCCCAGAGGTGTTCTGTAGGTTTCAGGTCAGGACTCTGTGCAGGCCAATGCATTACAGGGATGCTATTGTCGTGTAACCACTCCGCCCGTGCGTTATGAACAAGTGTTGAAAGATGCAGTCACCATCCCTGAATTGTTCTTCAAAGGTGGGAAGCAAGAAGGTGCTTAAAACATCAATGTAGGCCTGTCCTGTGATAGTGCCATGCAAAACAACGAAGGGTGGAAGCCCCCTCCATGAAAACACGACCACACTATAACACCACTGCCTCCGAATTTTACTGTTGGCACTACACACGCTGGCAGATGACGTTCACTGGGCATTCGCGATACCCACACCCTGCCATCGGATCGCCACATTGTGTACCGTGATTCGTCATTCCACACAACGTTTTCCCATTGTGCAATCACCCAATGTTTGCGCTCCTTACGCCAAGCGAGGCGTCGTTTGGTATTTACTGGAGTGATGTGTGGCTTATGAGCAGCCGCGCGACCATGAAATCCAAGTATTCACGCCTCCTGCGTAACTGTCACAGTACTTGCAGTGGATCCTGATGCAGTTTGGAATTCCTGTGAGATGGTCTGGATAGATGTCTGACTATTACACATTACGACCCTCTTCGACTGTCGGCGTTCTCTGTCAGTCAACAGACGAGATCGGCCTGCACACTTTTGCGCTGTACGTGTCCCTTCACGTTTCGACTTCACTATCACATCGAAAACAGTGTACCTAGGGATGTTTAGAAGTGTAGGAATCTCATGTGTAGACGTATGACGCAAGTGACACCCAATCACCTGACCACGTTCGAAGTCCGTGAGTTCCGCGGAACGCCCCATTCTGCTCCTTCACGATGCCTAATGACTACTGAGGTCGCTGATATGGAGTAGGTGGCAGCACAATGCACCTAATATGAAAAATGTATGTTTTGGGGGATGTCCGGATACCTTTGATCACATAGTGTATCTCCTGCAGAAAGTGTCATCACTTCTGTCTCTAAGCCGGTCGTAGATGGTGTTCCAAAACTGAACAGCATAGAGACAAAAGTGATGACACTTTTTGCAGGACCTGACCATCATTTTGCAGGACAATGCTCAAGCACGTACAGTGCAAGCTGTTACTGATTTGTTTGACTGAAGGGGCTGCTGATTACTATATCACCTACTGCACTCCCCTGACTTAAGCCCTCGTAAGCTCAACTCGATTTCTAAACTGAAGGAAACACTTCACGGCATTCGCTTCAGAAGTGCTACAAATTTGCCGGGCAATAGACCGCACCGCTCGTACTGTCAACACAACCGGCACTGCTAAGAGTATACTACGACTTCCACATCGCTGGCAACGCGTTATACAGAATGCTGGTGACTACTTTGGAGGTCAATAAAACTTTGAAACACCTATCTATTTTGTATGAGCTGTAAATAAATAGTTGCTACTATTAAAGTTCCAACCCTCGTAATCATCCTGATACACTATCACGATACCCTGGGGGAGTGTGCCAGAGTCATAGTACAAAAGATATTCCTAAAACATCACAGAACTTCCTCTGGCTCGAAATACACCTTCCACACACACTGTGAGTTAAGGACTTCATTGGGTCATCGACGCACTCGACGTCTTGCATCATTTAAAAAGAGGAAAAATCGCGACTCGCTAGTCCACTCTACATGCCTCCAGTTTGCTTCTTTTCAGTATCTGTGTTGTTTGACCCAGTGAAGACATCCATCTTCATATGCCGCTATGACTAGTGGTTTTTCGTGAGGTACCTGACTCCACATATCCATTGTACATTCTTCCATTCTCGAACTTTGCAAGGGTTATTGTTTGAGGTAGCCGTGTATTCATTGACAGGTGCAGTTCCTGTCGGATTTGAAACCGATTGTGGTAGAAAAGGCGTGATACTTTGAGTATCCGATGGTGATTCGTATCCCCCGCCTAGCCCGAGTAACGATAGACGGAGCATGTTAGAGTTACTCGGGCTCCAGGCGATAGCAGCGGCTAGCGCTCTCGCGGGGCGGTACCGCAGCAGCAAGCATGCCAGGTGGCGCCGCCCTAAGACGAATGTTTACTAATATATCTCATCCCGACGTTAACGGCCAGTCTATCGATAGTTACTGAAGTCTTACGTAACCGCCATTGTATAGTAGAGTATTTTGACATTGCCCGATCAACTTTTTGTGAGTTCGACTCTTCCCTGGTTGTGGTACACGCTTAGACGATTCGGCTACGCACTGGACTTGTGTTGGTTATTAAGTCACCTCGTGATCTTCGCTGTCAGTCACCATCAGATCTGCCTGGTTCGTTCCGCCGATCTGCTCGTTACCAGCAGTGCCAGTAATCGTAAACTGTGTTTGTACCCACGCAGAGTATGATAGAAAAGCACTTGTCTCCAATCCCTGTCGGTTACGATATTTTTACGAGCATTCTCTTCGCGCCATATTACATGACTGGGAATGGTACACCATTCTTTGTAGACGTGGTGCCGCGCCGGATTAGCTGAGCGGTCTGGGACGCTGCAGTCATGGACTGTGCGGCTGGTCCCGGCGGAGGTTCGAGTCCCCCCTCCGGCATGGGTGTGTGTGTTTGTCCTTAGGATAATTTAGGTTAAGTAGTGTGTAAGCTTAGGGACTGATGACCTTAGCAGTTAAGTCCCATAAGATTTCACACACATTCGAACATTTTTTTTTTTTTTTTGTAGATGTGGTGGACAGTCCACGTCGATACATGAAAAAATCGTGCAATTTTATTCACGATGTGGGGGATGGGCACGTCCAAACACGATAGTTCCTTTCTGCCATTCTGTCACCTCTGTACTTCGGCTCAAAATGGCTCTAAGCACTATGGGACTTAATATCTGAGGTCATCAGTCCCGTAGACTTAGAACTACTTAAACCTAACTAACCTAAGGACATCACACACATCCATGCCCGAGACAGGATTCGAACATGCGGCCGTAGCAGCAGCGCGGTTCCGGACTGAAGCGCCTAGAACCGCTCGGCCACAAAAACTGGCTGTACTTCGGCCCATATTACTTTGCGTGCTACCAACTAACACATACACATCTTTTCACTGTGATGAGTAGAACCAGGATTTTTATGTACTATCAACACCTAAAATATTACGTATTTACGTAATGAAAATAGATAAAATACGGACGCCTCGTGATGACTGGGTGTTGTGTGATGTCCTTAGGTTAGTTCGGTTTAAGTAGTTCTAAGTTCTAGGGGACTGATGACCATAGATGTTAAGTCCCATAGTGCTCAGAGCCATTTGAACCATTTTGAACCAAAATACGTACGAAAGTTTGTAATATCACGAAAATAAATCATTAAAAATTTAACATAAAACAATAATTTATAGTGAAATCAACTTCTCAGCTACACAACAGACTCCTAGATTATTCCTGACATGTACTTAAACGTACTAGGAACACGAGAAGTACAGTAACAAGGCAATTACATTTTATATTACTTATTTACTGCGCTAATAAATAGAAATTATTTTCAATCACATCTGTTAACTAAAATGTCTATATTCATTTAAATTATTAAGGTACCCTACCTTAACTTTCTCTCTGAAACGTAATGAACAACCAGGTCCTTCTCCAAATTCTCTGCAGTCACAGAATGTATCCGATCAGAAATAACATTTTTTTTTTTTTTTATTTCTTAAGAGGACAATGATCCCTCTACATCACAGAACGTTGATCGTGCAAATTTTTACGAAATTAAATATTCCTGGAGAGATTTCCGCTGAATTGTCTTCTTTTCCAGCACTGAAGATATTGCAAATGTTAGCGAAAGTCGAGTATAGTGGATTTATTGGCAAAACCGCGTCAAACTTACTCACTTCCCTCTAACCAAGATCACTTCTAAGGTTGCTGAACTTCCTTACGACATTCTCACCCATTTCTGTAAAAGCAACCCGATACATTCTAAGTTTTTAATACTGCTGGCAAGGAAGTCGAAGTTGCTATGGATGTATGCTGGAGCATTTTCGATTTTAGGCCTCTCGTACTGAAACTCAAGAGTCTCTCCGAGGCGAATCAGTCACAGATATCACAGATTTGAAATGTTCATTCCAAGAACTGACATCTTCACTTGATGTGGCCCAACATTAGGACAGACTCAGACCGTTATGTTAGGTTCGACAGAAGTACTCTACAATATTGGCTGCTAATGTCAACAGGGGACAGCACTGGAAGTATCCAATGATGAGCTCAGCATGAGGCTACAAAATGTAGTTGAACTGCTTCATCGACGAGTGCTACAGTGCTAATGGTCTTGTTAAAATCAAAGCAATAGCAACGGTAAACAAAGCAAACATTGCATTATATCTGAAACAACAAGTGCGGAAGTTGACGTTTCGTCGTAAAGGAATCCAAGGAATCTCACAGAGAGAAAGAAGAGGTAAATGACATACTAGCGTTCTTGCAACATGAAATGTATGGTGTCGTAAAAGCTCGACTGTGCGGACAGTCTACATGATGAGTACAACGATGACGATAGGTGCTACACAAGTGAAAGTGATAATGAAACAGCCATGTACTTCATCATCCTTGTCGGAGAATGAGCCACAAATCCTGTCTCCAGTGAAACGTAGTAAAGGACAACTGCTGCCCAAGGAGCGGGACTAAACATAATTACGTTCATGGACGATCATCCAAAGCTCATTTAAAAAAAAAAATCGTGAACAGATTTCGAATGAGTCTGCAGCAATATGATCGTGTAGTGCATAAGAAAAACTACGGATATGCAAGTGAGAACGAGGCGAACTTGTTGCAAAAACTGGTGTCTCCGCGTTTCAAGGATGCTCGATACAATTTACAGGATGTGCATGATGGTGACTTACTACGTTATGCACATCAAAGTGCGAGCGACATAAATTACAGTGATTTCAAGGGAAGCACTGAATGGTTGCGTAACTACAAGCAGGGCTACAGAATTTAGATAACAAAATATCAAATAAAGCGTCAACTTAACGATGCACAGCGAACTGTGGAATCGGCTAGAAAATTTGTAGATGGGGTAAATAAACTCATCCCATCGTTTAGTAAGCAATTTGTTTTCAGCTCCGACCAATCGGGATTTGAAGCGGAAATGCATATGAAAGGAGTCCTGGAAATTAGAATGACCAAGAAAGTTTGTATACAATCAGGATGCTAAATTGGTTGGAAATTTATTTATTGTGCTGCGAGAAGTTGGAGGTGCTCTGCCCACTACGATTATTTCTCGTGTGTGTAATCTTGCAAGCGCAGTAGGCAATATTTACGTCACAGGTCATAATAACTTGCTTTTGCTTAATTCCTGGTCTGCTTATAAAAATCATACTCCTTTTAAGCAAACTATCCCTCCTGACAAATGTATGACTTTGCAGTTCATATCCCTGGAACCACTGGACAAATTCAGCCTCTGGATGTTTCCTTTTCAGTGCCTATAAAACATATTATCAGACTGCCTGCAACTACGCCTTAAATGACAGTCGGTTTCACGACAAGCTCCACGACAGATTGTATCGCATTGAGTTCCATGCCATAATGTTCCATCAGTTCTCATCACCCCGTTACACCAATATGATTCTATATGCGTTCTTTAAGAGTGGATACCTAGCTGAACGTCCTACACAGTGTGTAACTCCCAAGGAGTAAGCCTTCTATCGTAATGATGCGAACCTTTGTGATCACTGTGGCGTGCGATTTTTCATTCGGCGTTCATGGTGCAAGTTAGTGGCTTGCTTTGAACGTTTCCGGAATGTCGACGATCTCCGGTTTCTGTAGTGCAATACATACATCCCACAGAAGGTTGACCTCTGCACCTCCCGGATACTCATTTTCTGTCGCCCTCCAGATGCACATGGTGAGTCATTTGCGGCTAGTATCTTTCTTGTCATAATCGTTAACACAACACTTTTAAATGGGCCATACTAAAAATTGAATTTGCAACCTCGCACTCAAGGGGTTCCTTGTTATGGATTTTAGCAGAAGAATGTTCTTCATAATCCGACTCAAAGTGCAGTTAAGCGCTTTTTATTTCACTACAATGTGATTGTTAGAGGTAATCTTCTATCTGTCTTCAACCTTTGTCGTAGACGGGAGTCGCGTTTTTTTTGTTTTTTTTTCTACAGCTGCAGCCCACTGAGGGAGCGGGGAAATATAAAGTGTAAAAAAGCAATAACATGTAATTGTATGAAGCAGGAAGTTAAAATATGCACAAAACGTGTAATTGTAGTGAAACATGTAAAAATATGTAGCAATAAAATTAAATATATCAATGGTGGCAACATAATTCATGAACATTTGTACTTTTAACGTAGGCACGAAGGAAGAAAAGAAAATGTAATTACATAAAAACTCTACTCATGACTTCCATCAGCGGTAGAGGGTGACATGACTGTGTCCTACAAGTTCTACACCTACTACAACGCACAATCGCGGGTCACTAATACTTTGTCCGGTGGGTTCATATTTCCAGTCTCGCCATGTGGTCCTCCTCTTAGGAAGAATGCCCAATATTTGCTTTCGGGAGGGTTTGCCGAACATTTTCAGTCACCCCCTCGGCCAAGCAGTTTTTAGCAGCGATCCTTAAAGCACGGGTGGCCCTTCCTCGTACTTGTGTCTGCTTTAAAGCCACCGTCTCCGCATCTTACCGACACAGCCAGTATGTAAGGGCCCTCCTCCTTCGACGTCTTGGCTTCTTGAGATCATGTTGCAAATGAAAATACTGATATAATTACTAATGGTGCCCACTACATTGATGGATTTTATATAATTGTAGTAGTTTCACCTAATGTATTTGCAGCTACCTTTCCATTGTACCGAAATATAGAGCTTCTTTCCAATATCTGGAAATCGAAATATTTAAAACTTTTGGGAAACGAAAGCAATATCATGGACTGTGTCAATATGAAATGAGTTCTTCCAAGAATAAATGTAGCCCCATTCTCGCTGCCTCTGCACGATAGCTTCTTTGCACACTTATGGGCTAAGACAGAAACAGCCCATCACCATGGAAGGAACAGACAGTAACGAAGTAAAAAGAATGCGAATTTTCGCTAATCATTTTGAACGTAGCGTTTGTGACTATTTTAATTACTGTGACTGACAGTCCAAAAAACAGTAAGGAAAGAAGAAATCGGTACATGAATCGCTGAAAAGAAGAGCGACATACTTTACATTATTTTACTCCTCACTAAAATCCACTATCCCTTGCAGCCAAAAATTCATTAATAATGAGTCGCGGGACAAAAGAGAGAAAGAAAACATGTTCACTAAATAGGAAATAACGGGGGAAAAATTTAGATGTACTGTTATTTCCGGTGACAGGACTTCGTTTAGCCAAAATCCCACAGCTTATTGGTTAAACTCCTGTGAACTGACCTGTCTCCATCTAGATTCATCATTAAGCTACTTAAAGACATTGTTGTGAGGTCTGAAACACTCTTTAATTTTTGCAACTAATAAAGGCTGATTTCCATAACACTTTGCACAGGCTTTGGACTGTCGAAACGATAAATGATCATTTTCCATTTTGGTGTGTTTAAAATCAGCCTAAATAGGCTTCATCTGTTTAATTCAAGAACTACAGTAACTTAACATTAGCGCCGATAATGCTGTTGCTACCGAGCGGGGTAGCGCAGTGGTAAGCACACTAGACTCGCATTCGGGAGGACGAAAATTCAAACTCACGTCCGGCCGTCCTGAGGTAGGTTTTCCGTTATTTCCCTAAATCGCTTCAGACAAACGCAGGGATGGTTCCTTCGAAAGGGCAGGGCCGCTTTCCTTCTCCATCCTTCCCTAATCCGAGCTTCTGCTCCGTCTCTAATGACCTCGTTGTCGACAGGACGTTAAACATTAATCTTCTCCTCAGATAATACTGCTTCAGTATACTTAATAATTTTAGCCAAATAATTTGCGAGGACTCAGTGGTCTACACAGCCTTTTAATACATTAGTTTTTAACATATTTTAGTCCAATTTCTGAATATGGGCAATGGCTTTCAAGCAGGACCTAGTGTTGCCAGTATCAGGGTTCTCTCTGTTCTTCTGACCAGCTTCAAGTATTTCTTCTCCCTCTTTTCCCTTTCAAGATTCATGTTCAACTTATTGTTCATGCAGTTTATGAGCTGTGCTTCCTCCTTCAAGCACTCCATCAAGTAGGTGATTCTAGGATGAGGGTTTCCAACAATGTTATTTATTACGTTGTGCCATCCTTCAAAAACATTCGTAGTTCGATGACTTTTTCAGTAGAAATTCCACTTTGCTCATTCTGTAGCCGGTTGTCCACAGATTAGTCAAACATTAAGAGAGTTTTTTGTTATCAGGAGATTTTCCATGGATCTCAACCCATCCGTTATCTACGTCCTCCGGTTTTACAAATTCCAGCGCAGCGTATATGCTCACGTGAAGTTTTAAATTTCGTTCTGGCAGTAATCGTCAGTTAGACGGAGATCACGAAGTATTCTGCATGTACTCTTCTTCATACGGAAACAACATTCATTTATTTCACTTGAGGGGAAAACTTGACGAAGCCGCTTCAAAATCGACGTTCACTTATCTAGGACACCACTGAGGAACTGTTGTTTAATCAGACGAAATAGACCAACATATGCTTCTTTCCCTCTGTTAAGAAGTACTGCAAACACACGAGGAAAGAAGTCTGCTTCGTCACTTGGGCCTCCTAAGTCTGCATGTATGGCATGGATTCGTTCAAACTGCTTGCGGAATCTCTTAAATGTTCCACCCATAAAAAATGAGAAGATACTTTTACCATTCTTATCCTTTGTTTGCAATAAAAATTATTATCCTTTCCACTAATCTATCGCCTTCTAGATGAAAATTACTCCTATCTCTCATTTTTACGAGATCTTCGTGATGATCAGCTTCATAACAGTTCTTGGGCTCTTGTTTGTTCCCCGCGCTTGACTCCACTAGGTCCTCTTCATATATTCTGAGTTAGGCATCACTGTAACAATGTCATAACCTTTATTATAAAAATTTCCCATTACATCCACGTATATCTCGGATAACTGCGTAGTTTCTAGAATGAAATTTTCACTCTGTAGATTAAAACTGTGCTCCAGACCAATACTCGAACTCGGGACCTTTGCCTTTTGTGGGTGAGTACTCTACCGACTAATCTACCCAAACACGACTCACAATCTTTTCTCACAACTTTACTTCCGCCAGTACCTCGTCTCCTAATTTCCTAACTTCCCGAGTTCGTTTCTCGACCCGGCACACAGTTTTAATCTGCCAGGAAGTGTCATTTTAACGCACACTTGGCTGCAGAGTGAAAATTTTACTCTGCAGTTATCTCCCAGGCTGTGGCTAAGCCATGTCTGCGCAATAACCTTTGTTCCTGGAATGCCAGTCTTGCGAGGTTCACCGGGGAACAGTGAATTTAGAAAGGTAGACGAGACACTGGTGGAAGTCAGCTGTGAGGATGGATCCCGAATAGTGCTTGCGTAGCTCAGTTGTAGAGCGCTTGCCAGCAAAATGCAACGGTCCCGAGTTCGAGGCTGTGTAACGGCACACAGTTTTAATTTGCCACGAAGTTTCAACTGCGTACTATCTCTTTGAGCCCTCCACTTCGCCCACTTCACTGGCTTTTTCACTTCCAGAGCTGCATAGTGAGGTGACCCGATTTCTGGAATAAGCACACACATGCAACAACTCCTCGTTTAGAGTGCTTTACTTTACAATACACGTACCCACTGTAAAGTGCAGAAGGCCTGCCCTTGATCGTTGTAATAAATTTCATACTAATGGTCACGCTAGGAACTTCGGAATCAAAGTAAGTATAAGGATTTTAATTTACCATCGATATGTTGGCGAAAATACATGTTTAATTCCGGAGGTATGCATAAAATATCATACGAAATTGTGCTAAACGCATTCTCTGAAAACTATCTCGAGCAATTAGTTCATGAGCCCACACGAATAGTAAGCGGTTGTGAAAACACACTTATCCTCTTAGCAACAAATAATCCTGAGTTAATAACAAGCATCAAAACCGATTCAGGGATTAGTGAACACAGGGCTGTCGTAGCAAGATTGAATATTGTAATCCAGAAATCATCGAAAAATAAGCGAAAAATATACATATTCAAAAAAGCAGATAAAAATTCAGTTGACGCCTTCCTGAGAGCCAATCTCCACTCATTCCAAATTAATAATATAAGTGTAGACCAGATGTGGCTTAGATTCAAAGAAATAGTATAGCCAGCAATCGAGAGATTTATACCAAATAAATTAACAAACGACGGAGCTGAACCTCCTTGGTACACAAAACGGGTTAGAACACTGTTGCAGAAACAACGAAACAAATATGCGAAATTGAAACAGACGCAAAATCCCCAAGATTGGCGATCTTTTACAGAAGCCCGAAATTTTGCGCGGACTTCAATGCGAGATGCTATAACAGTTTCCACAACGAAGCTTTGTCTCGAAACCTGGCAGAAAATCCAAAGCGATTCTGGTCGTATGTGAAGTATGTTAGCGGCAAGAAACAATCAATGCCTTCTCTGCGCGGTAACAATGGAGATACTATCGAAGACACTGCTGCCAAAGCAGAGTTACTAAACACAGCCTTCCGGAATGCCTTCACAAAAGAAGACGAAGTAAATATTCCAGAATTCGAATCGAGAACAGCTGCTAACATGAGTAACGTAGAAGTAAATATCCTCGGAGTAGTGAAGCAACTCAAATCACTTAATAAAAGCAAGTCTTCTGGTTCAGAATGTAAACCAATTAGGTTCCTTTCGGAGCATGCTGATGCATTAGCTCCATACTGAACAATCATATACAACCGTTCTCTCGACGAAAGATCCGTACCCAAAGACTGGAAAGTTGCTCAGGTCACACCAATATTCAAGAGAGGTAGTAGGAATAATCCACTAAATTACAGGCCCATATCGTTAACGTCTATTTGTAGCAGGATTTTACAACATATATTATGTTCGAACATAATGAATTACCTCGAAGAAAACGCCCTATTAACACACAGTCAACATGGGTTTAGAAAACATCGTTCTTGTGAAACACAACTAGCTCCTTATTCACATGAAGTGCTGAGTGCTATTGATAAGGGATTTCAGATCGATTCCGTATTTCTGGATGTCCGGAAGGCTTTTGACACTGTACCGCACAAGCGGCTCGTAGTGAAATTGCGAGCTTATGGAATATCGTCTCAGTTATGTGACTGGGTCTGTGATTTCCTGTCAGAGAGGTCACAGTTCGTTGTAATTGACGGAAAGTCATCGAGTAAAACAGGAGTGATTTCTGGCGCTCCAAGGTAGTGTTATAGACCCTTTGCTGATCCTTATCTATATAAACGATTTGGGAGACAATCTGAGCAGCCGACTTCGGTTGTTTGCAGATGACGCTGTCGTTTATCGACTAATGAAATCATCAGAAGATTAAAACAAACTGCAAAACTATTTAGAAGAAATATCGGAATGGTGCGAAAAGTGGCAGTTGACCTCAAATAACGAAAAGTGCGAGGTCATCCACGAGAGTGCTAAAAGGAACTCGTTAAACTTCGGTTACACGATAAATAATTCTAATCTAAAAACCGTAAATTCAACTAAATACCTAGGTATTACAATTACGAACAATTTAAATTGGAAGGAACATATAGAAAATGTTGTGGGGAAGGCTAACCAAAGACTGCGTTTCATTGGCAGGACGCTTAGAAAATGTAACAGACCTACGAAGGAGACTGCATACACTACGCTTGTCCGTCCTCTTTTAGAATACTGTTGCGCGGTGTGGGATCCTTACCAGATAGGACTGACTGAGTACATCGAAAAAGTTCAAAGAAAGGCAGCACGCTGTGTATTATCGCGACATATGGGAGAGAGTGTCACAGAAATGATACGGGATTTGGGATGGAAATCATTAAAAGAAAGGCGTTTTTCGTTGCGACGGAATCTTCTCATGAAATTCCGGTCACCAACTTTCTCCTCCAAATGCGAAAATATTTTGTTGTCACCGACGTACATAGGGAGAAAGGATCGCAAAGATAAAATACGGGAAATCAGAGCTCGTACGGAAAGATACATGTATTCATTCTTTCCGCGCGCTATACGAGATTGGAATAATAGAGAATTGTGAAGGTCGTTCGATAAACCCTATGTCAGGCACTTAAATGTGATTTGCTGAGTATCCATGTAGATGTAGACTTGTACTTCGACCAGCTTGGCGTTATCCCTTCGGGGCAGGTAAAACCGCACGGTTCCGGACGCAGTTAGGAATGCCATCTGGTGGAGTGGTGATTGGAGCTGATGGGCTGGTATTTCTCTAATCCGTTGAAAGAGGGATTTGGTCGGACGCTATGATGCTAGCCTAAGGTTAGTGGCCTTTCCATGATGGTAGGTGTTTTCCAGCACCTATTGGAAATAAACTAGCAAGAAGCCCTGGCAGGAAACAGTACTTTTCCATAAATTTCTTTATTTGTGTAACCTTTCCATAAATGAAAGAAATGTATGATGAGATAAAAGAAATCATTCAGACAGTGAAGGGAGACGAAAATTTAATAGTCATGTGGGACTGGAATTCGATAGTAGGAAAACAAAGAGAAGGAAAAGTAGTAGGTGAATATGGAATGGGGATATGGAACGAAAAGGAAGGCGCCTGGTAGAATTTTGCACAGAACATAACTTGATGATAGCTAACACTTGGTTTAAGAATCATGAAAGAAGGTTGTATACGTGAAAGAGGCCTGGAGACACTGGAAGGTTTCAGATAGATTATATAATGGTAAGACAGAGATTTAGGAACCAGGTTTTAAATTATAAGACATTTCCAGGGGCAGATGTGGACTCTGACCACAATCTGTTGGTTATGAACTGTAGATTAAAACTGAAGAAACTGCGTATAGGTAGGAATTTAAGGACATGAGACCTGGATAAGTTGAAAGAACCAGAGGTTGTAGAGAGTTTCAGAGAGAGAATTAGGGAACGATTGACAAGAATAGGGGAAAGAAATACAGTAAAAGTAGAATGGGTAGCTTTGAGAGATGAAATAGTGAAGGGAGCAGAGGATGAAGTAGGTAAAAAGACGATGGCTAGTAGAAATCCTTTGGTAACAGCAGAGATATTGAATTAAAGAAAATATAATAAAAATGCACTAAATGAATCAGGTAAAAAGGAGTACGAACGTCTCAGAAATGAGACCAACAGGAAGTGCAAAATGGCTAAGCAGGGATGGCTAGGGGACAAATGTAAGGTTGTAGAGGTATGTATCACTAGGGATAAGATAGATACTGCCTACAAGAAAATTAGAATACCTTTGGAGAAAAGAGAACCACTTGTATGAATATCAAGAGCTCAGGTGGAAAACCAGTTCTAAGCAAAGAAGGGAAAGCAGAAAGATGGAAGGAGTATATAGAAGGTCTATACAAGAGTGATGTACTTGAGAGCAATGTTATGGAAATGGAAGAGGACTTAAGTGAAGATGAAATGGGGGATATGATACTGAACGAAGAATTTGACGGAGCACTCAAAGACCTAAGTCGAAACAGGGCTCCGGGAGTAGATAACATTCCACTGGAATTACTGATAGCCTTGGGAGTGACAGCTAAGACAAAACTCTACCATCTGGTGAGCAAGATGAATGAGACACGCGAAATGCCCTCAGACTTCAAGAAGAATATAATAATTCCAATCCCAAAGAAAGCAGGTGTTGACAGATGTGAAAATTACCGAACTATCAGTTTATCTGGTATCGTCAGTATAGGACATTTTGTACCTATTTTGTATCTTACACACCTTATAATTAACGAGTGCATAAATAATAAATTATGAATTCCTTTGAAGAAAATATGAAGTAGTAAAATTTATGATGGTTTAGTAACAATGTGACATTTTCCCCCATGTCTCGTTCCTAGGTTAAAGTTGCCGCACTGTGTGTAAAATGTGTGCGCTAACTGTGGTTTAGGAACACATCACAATAACGACACTGAGCTAATCATTTCTAGTTTATTAATTGCAGGCTGTCCCATATTTTTCTTTATGAGTGTGATATCACCCAGGTATTTTGCGTCTTTATTCTGACCACGTTAGTTAGTTGTAACAACACGTCTTGTTGGTGTGGTCTTCAGTCCAGAGACTGGTTTGATGCAGCTCTCCATTTTACTCTATCCTGTGCATGCTTCTTCATATACGAATAACTACTGCAACCTACATCCTTCTGAATATGCTTAGTGCATTCATCTCTTGGTCTCCTTCTACGATTTTTACCCTCCACGCTTCCCTCCAATTCTAAACTGGTGATCGCTTGATGCCTCAGAACGTGTCCTACCAACCAATCCCTTCTTCTAGTGAAGTTGTGCCAAAATTCCTCTGCTCCCCACTTCTATTAAGTACCTCCTCATTAGTTATGTGCTCTACATATCTAATCTTCAGCATTCTTCTGTAGAACCATATTTCGAAAGCTTCTATTCTCTTCTTGTCTAAACTGTTTATCGTCCATGTTTCACTTCCATACATGGCTACACTCCATACAAATACTTTCAGAAAAGACTTCCTGACACTTAAATCTACACTCGATGTTAAAAAATTTCTCTTCTTCAGAAACGCATTCCTTGCCATAGCCAGTCTACATTTTATATCCTGTCTACGTCGACCAACATCAGTTATTTTGCTTCCCAAATAGCAAAACTAATGTACTACTTTAAGTGTCTCATTTCCTAATCTAATTCCCTCAGCATCACCGGGTTAAATTCGACTACATTCCATTATCCTTGGGTTTTTTTTTGTTGATCACGATTAATCCTATTAAACGAAAAAAAAACATTAACATCAACTGCTCATCTGCAACTTTTACGGGAAGGTTTTGGCAGCAGTTTTTGATATCAGTCCTCGTAAGTTTTGGAATCGCTCTTTGCTGCGACTTCTGCCACTGTCATGGCCTAACCTAAACTGCGCACAAATTAACAATAGTGCAGAAGAACCAGCCCCCTATTAACAGGTTAATAATCAGCGAGTTGTTAATTTCCCATAACTGCTTGGAACCCGGAAATTATCTTGATCCTTTATCCGCTATATGTATAGGCACTCCTTATCATCGTAGCTCCGTAGATCATTACACATATCAATGCGAAACCCTTGTGGAAAGTTCTACTTTTCCGAAAAATTTGTTAGCTCGAGATATTTCATAGCAAAGTACGAAGTTACTAGTTAATTGAATTGTTATTATTATTGTTATTATTATTATTATGTTTATTCGGCTGACGCTACAAGCGTGCTTGAAGAACGTATTTAGCGTTTTTGGATATTTTTAGGAGCTTCTAAAATGTTGCCCTTGAGATTTTTTAAATAGCAAGTTGCTAACATATTGGACAGCAACTTTTAGTAGTCCATGCCGCCCGTCTCTATTAACATTCTACACCCCCTTTCAGTCTAATATGCTACATATCCCAAGCAATTGAATATTATTTCCCAGTAGGCCTAATACTCGTTTTCGTATTCGGTGTAAATTCTTTCGGAGGAGAAACGTGACCTTTTTTTTTTTTTTTTTTTTTTTTGCTATCCTACTAATGAGGTGGTAGGATAATGCTGGTAGATGGTGTTATGCGAAGTCTCAGTCCGTCTGCAGTCGATATCCTGGAGTGAGAGATAAAAGAAGCAGTCTAATGCTCCGAGGATTAACTAGGAAACATTTATTCGCGTACCCGGATCCATTTAAGGCGCTGCCGAACTAAAAAAAAGTTTTAACGAACGTCTCCAGACACGCTACGACAAGCCAAACAGAATTGAACTTTTTTGAGTTACAAAAGCGGTTATAAATATCCCGGTAGTTGTATAACTGTTTTCAGAAAGTTTACAAGATTCGACCCCTGATTATGAAAACTTACACTGCTAACAGTCAACACGTTGGTCCCAGCCTTTCCTAGCAACGTCCACCCATTATTTCCACCAAGACAAAACAAGACAACAGTTCTTAGTTAATAGAGACTGTCATAAATTTACCTACTATCTGATAATGTTAATGCAACAAACTGCCCTACACTAAACATTTCAGCAAGGACCGATAATATAATCTGCAGTATTCCACTTTACTAGGGCAAGCACAGTTTTGTAGGATATAGGAACCCTCAAACTTTATTCAAGATAATCAGTACTCTCAGACCAATTACAAAGCAATTACTTCACCTACAATGAACACAAGTTACAGTCACTGTATACTGCCAATATTTTGCTTTTCACAGTTAAATGTTTGAGATGGGAGGGGGACTTAAACTATTCTGTCTTGCAACTTTTTCTCTAACCAACACATTCAAGGGTAAGCACTAGTATCACGAACACATCAACATAAATACACAAACTGTACTTTCTATCTTACTCTGAGTAATTCGATTTTCCTCTCTAATTGCATGCGGTGAAAAGTTGCTATTCCTTCACACGTGGACTTCCCACGCAGCGTCTCTCGTCACCTGGGTGGTCCGGTTCTGCTGAACTTGAAAGGGTTAAGCCGCAGGGTGTGAGGGAGTCGAGTGGATGCTTTCCAGACGCCGACATTGCCATAAGAGCGGGAGCGACACGCACAGAGGGGCCAGAAGGGGCGGCTGGGCTAGAAATTCCGTTACTTCGCAGAAACTTAGTGAAAACACTTTCTGGCGGGCTACCAGCGAGGCGTGGGAATGACTTGTGTTCCCAGGCAGTCTTGGCGGGCAAATTCCCGCGTTTTCTGCAAAATCGTAACTGATTGGTTTGCTCAGGGCATAGCTCCGTCATGTAGCAAAATCGGCGCAGAAATTGGCGTCAAGAATCTCCATTGGTGGAACAGGAGTGCTTCGGCAATAGAGTGGAATTTTCCGCCGGTTTTCGAGTTGCTGATTGGAACGTTTAACCATGGCCACTGTCGTGGGGGCAGGAATGTGTTCTGTGTTCGGCTTGTACGGGTGCTCTTAAGAGAGTCAGCTATTGCCTTTCGGTCGGAGCTCTCGCTGCTCTGGATAGCCTGCATTCCGTTTGCTGTCTAATATACTTTTATGTAATTGTAACTGTTTGATGAAGTTGCTGAAGTGTCGACTTCAACGTAACTTTCTGAGTACAGTTGGCAATTGAGCGTTCTGCGTACAAGCGACCTATGTTGTCCGTCTTGAGTAGTTTTGGCTAAAGTTGACTGTATCGGAGTTACTGTGTGACTTCGCTTGCTAAAATCACTCACTGTACCGTCAGTGATTGTATAGCGAGCCTTCTTCGTCTCCCTCAGAGGCGCATTTGTGTTGCTAGGAAGTATTTAGCCTGGAACAACCAGACCAGGATAATTTGTTTCGGGCTATACTCGCGACATTATCATCACCACGACGGGACATCGAAGCAACCAGCCATCGCCTCCGGTACGCCAGATCGTGTCCTTGCAGTTAAGAAGGCAGCTTGGTAATGTATGTCCGCAGCACTGGCAGATTAGGGCATTTTACTAGGTGATAATCAGAGCTCAGCAGAGCGCGCCTGTTCGTCTTTTCTAACTTTGTTCTGTCTTGGGTGTTCATTGTCTGAGTTCTCCCTACTGTAGCAGCAATTAAAGTTGGGTTGGCTGGGTGTTTCTCTTAAGATTTGAGTTGCAAGGAATTGGCTCCACATACCACTTGGTCATAAATGTCACAATCTAGTTCATGGACAACTTCACCTTCACAGCATTTATTTGAGTATACAATTTGATGTATTGTGAATGTTTCATGTGTTTTGTTTATTATTTTGAGTTTAGTCATAATAAATCAAATTGTTATTTTGGACAGAACTTTCATTGTGTTACTCGGTAGAGCAACCCTTTCATTTCTCACTACGTTAATGAAACTTTCCTTTACCTAAGTAATTTCTATCCAATTAAATTATTGCAGGTGCCAAACTCTTTTCTACTCCACTTGCAGGGTCGTTTACAGTCAGTTCGCGTTTCTTCTTAACCCGTGTGCAACAGCAAAAGTCAGAGTTAGAAAAGGGGGGGCTTAGAGTATCATTTCCATATGAAGATTCGAGAAGAATTTAGTGTTAAATACACTGCTAGCCCCGGCACCTCGTATACTGATTAGGAGCCTGTTGCACACGTATAATTGGCTTAGGCCCTTAATCTGTTATGACCATTAGCCCAACTTGTAATCGCTGTTTCGACTCAGAATTTTTACATAATGTAAAATAACTCTAATATCAGTTCTTTTTATTGTACTTTAAATAATTATGCTTCTACTATTAAAAGAACAGATAATCTTTAACTAACATACGGAACACTGATTGTATGCCCATTTTCAAATCAGTGAAATGACTCCAATTACTTTAACACTTCCTTCTAAATAATTTTTAATTATTTATTTCAACGCTTTAGCTTTGATTCAATGCTCAGACTATTCGTGGAATCGGATAGGTGTCTACCAAGGTTAGCTATTCACGACAAAGCAAAGTATGTTATGAACTGCTGTACTTTAACAATTCGTTTACAGAAACATCAGCAAACAATGGTTCATGCGTGAAAGTACAAAACTAAAACATTACTTTGCCTGAAGGTGTATGTGGAGATGATGTAACGCAGTATGGCGCAATAATGGCTCTCGAGGTAATGTGCTCTATACTTTTCTTCTTGGCCTTATAACTATAAATTTAGAGAAGACCAACAAATGCCATGTTATTGCTTCTAATATCCATTGCTATCCGCGGAATTTTAATTTAGTTTTACAATAACTTTAACCTCAACGAAAATTTGGGATGCTCACGCGGCAAAGGCTATCCGCGGACTGGCGCCGACAGGATCACTTGGCGCACTAACTTCGCGCCTCTGCACTTTTGGTTATTAGGACGTTAACCTTTCAGAGGTGGAAGAGCATCCATCTGTCTCTTCCTTCTACGTACAATACTAAAGTGCCTATGGATGAACCAGTTACATTACTTACACTACTGGCCATTAAAATTGCTACACCACGAAGACGACGTGCTACAGACGCGAAATTTAACCGACAGGAACAATATGCTGTGATATGTAAATGATTAGCTTTTCACAGCATTCACACGAGGTTGGCGCCGGTGGTGACACCGACAACGTGCTGACATGAGAAAAGTTTCCAATCGATTCCTCATACACAAACAGCAGTTGACCGGCGTTGCCTGGTGAAACTTTGTTGTGATGCCTCGTGTAAGGAGGAGAAATGCGTACCCTCACGTTTCCGACTTTGATAAAGGTCGGATTGTAGCCTATCGCGATTGCGGTTTATCGTATCGCGACATTGCTGCTCGCGTTGGTCGAGATCCAATGACTGGTGCTGGATCCCAATGGTCTCGTATCACTAGCAGTCGAGATGACAGGCATCTTAACCACATGGCTGTAACAGATCGTGCAGCCACGTCTCAATCCCTGAGTCAACAGATAGGTACGTCTGCAAGACAACAACCATCTACACGAACAGTTCGACGACGTTTGCAGCAGCATGGACTATCAGCTCGGAGACCATGGCTGCAGTTACCCTTGACGCTGCATCACAGACAGGAGCGCCTGCGATGGTGTACTCAACGACGAACCTGTGTGCACGAATGGCAAAGCGCCATTTTTTGGGATGAATCCAGGTTCTATTTACAACATCATGATGGTCGCATTCATGTTTGGCGACATCGCGGTGAACGCACAATGGAAGCGTGTATTCGTCATCCCCATACTAGCGTATCACCCGGCGTGATGGTATGGGATGCCATTGATTACACGTCTCGGGCACCTCTTCTTCGCATTGACGGCACTTTGAACAGTGCACGTTACATTTCAGATGTGTTACCCTTCATTCGATCCCTGCGAAATCCTACATTTCAGCAGCATAATGCACGACCGCATGTTGCAGGTCCTGTACGGGCCTTTCTGAATACAGACATTGTTCGAATGCTGCCCTGGCCAGCACATTCTCCAATTGGAAACGTCTGGTCAATGGTGGCCGAGCAACTGGCTCGTCACAATTCGCCAGACACTACTATTGATGAACTGTGGTATCGCGTTGAAGCTGCATGGGCAGCTGTACCTGTACACGCCATCCAAGCTCTGTTTGACTCAATGCCCAGGCGTATCAAGGCCGTTATTACTGCCAGAGGTAGTTGTTCTGGGTACTGATTTCTCAGGATATATGCATCGAAATTGCGTGAAAATGTACTCACATGTCAGTTCCAGTATAATATATTTGTCCAATGGATACCCGTTTGTCATTTGCATTTCTTCTTGGTGTAGCAATTTTAATGGCCACCAGTGTAATAATTGGCACATATACAAGGGGCGTTCAACACGTAATGTAACGTATTTTCTTTTCTCGGCCAGTTTCGGTAAAAAAATGAAGAATTTGTTGTTGGGCATTGAAGAAAATTCCTTCTTCAGTCCCTATAGTTTCATTTGTGTCCGATAGATGGCGGCGCTTTAGCTAGCCTTCAAAGTCGCCCCTGTATCGGAGGTGCGTTCCAAGTTTCTTTTGGCGGATAACTAAAGTATCCTAGATGGTCATAGGCGCTTGCAGAATGTCTACGGAGACATAGCAGAGAACAAAAGCACGGCGAGTCGTTGGGCGAGGCGTCTGTTATCATTGCACCAAAGTCGCGCAAACTTGTACGACTACCGCGTGCTGGCAGATCTCACACAGCTGTGACGCCTGCAGTGTTGGAACGTGCACACTCTCATTCGAGGTGATCTACAGATCACAATCAAACGCCTCGCTGTATATCTGGACGTCTCTGACGGTAGTGCTGAAACACTCGTCCCCAGTTGGGTACTCAAAGATGTGATCCCACTGAGTTCCTCGCCGCCAAAAAGAAGACCATAAAGAGCAACGAAGGGTCATCTGTGAGGAATTGCTTGTGCGTCACGGTGCTGATAGTGACAATTTTTCTGCCGAACATCGCCACAGGCCATGAAACATTGGTTCACGACATCGAACCGGAAACAAAAGGGAAATCCATGGAGTGGCACTACACACCTCTCCTCCGAAGAAAAGGTTCAAATCCGCACACTCATCCGGTAAAGTCATGGCGACGATCTGCTGGGCCTCTGAAGAGGTTATCTGTTTGATGTCCTCCCTCATGGTGAATCGATCAACTTGGAAGTGTACTGTAAGAAATGACTTCAGCATGTTTTTCGCCACAAGAAGTGAACGAACTTCTCCTTCTCCATCACAATTCAAGGCTTCACTCAAGCCTGCGCGCCGGACAGCAACTAAAAATTTTGTTAGACTGTTCTTTTTCATCCACCCTACAGCCCGGATCTCGTACTTTCCGACTTCCATCTATTTGCCACAATGAAGGATGCACTTCGCGGGAAGCAGTACGTGGATAATGGGGAGGTGTAGCAAAACGTTGGCTCTGACATCGACCAGTAGACTGGTACCATGTGGGTCTCGCAATTAGGCAGCATAAGGCCGTCATACTGAACGGAGATTATTTTGAAAACTAGGGTTTCGTAACCAAAAGAGTGGGAAATAGTATGGCGTCCTGGAATCCTGAATAAAACCATCCTATTATCAGAAAAAAAGTGTTGCATTACTCATTGAACGCCGCTCGTGTTATACGAAAGAACATCGTTTTTAAAGTGACATATACAGAAAAATACAAAATTACAAAAATGTACAAAATTGAAAAATAGTTTCACATTCATCTTTAAGTTAATGATTACAGATATTAATTAATCAATGTACACTACTGGCCATTAAAATTGCTACACCAAGAAGAAATGCAGATGATAAACGGGTATTCATTGGACAAATATATTATACTAGAACTGACATGTGATTATATTTTCACGCAATTTGGGTGCATAGATCCTGAGAAATCAGTACCCATAACAACCACCTCTGGTCATAATAAAGGCCTTGATACGCCTGGGCATTGGGTCAAATAGAGCTTGGATGGCGTGTACAGGTACAGCTGCCCATGCAGCTTCAACACGATTCCACAGTTCACCAAGAGTAGTGACTGGCGTATCGAACCAGTTGCTCGGCCACCATTGACCAGACGTTTTCAGTTGGTGAGAGGTCTGGAGAATGTGCTGGTCAGGGCAGCAGTCGAACATTTTCTGTATCCAGAAGGCCCGTACAGGACTTGCAACATGCGGTCGTGCATTATCCTGCTGAAATGTAGGGTTTCGCAGGGATCCAATGAAGGGTAGAGTCACGGGTCGTAACACATCTGAAATGTAACGTCCACTGTTCATAGTGCCATCAGTGCGAACAAGAGGTGACCGAGACGTGTAATCAATGGCACCCCATACCATCACGCCGGGTGATTCGCCAGTATGGCGATGACGAATACACGCTTCCAATGTGCGTTCACCGCGATGTCGCCAAACACGGATGCGACCATCATGATGCTGTAACCAGTACCTGGATTCATCCCAAAAAATGACGTTTTGCCATTCGTGCACCCAAGTTCGTCATTGAGTACACCATCGCAGGAGCTCTTGTCTGTGATGCAGCATCGAGGGTGACAGCAGCCATGGTCTCCGAGCTGATAGTCCCTACTGCTGCATACGTCGTCGAACTGTTCGTGCAGATGGATGTTGTCTTGCAAACGTCCCCATCTGTTGACTCATGGATCGAGACGTGGCTGCACGATCCGTTACAGTCATGCGGATAAGATGCCTGTAATCTCGACTGCTAGCGATACGAGGCCGTTGGGATCCAGCACGGCGTTCCGTATTACCCTCCTGAACCCACCGATTCCATATTCTGCTAACAGTCATTGGATCTCGACCAACGCGAGCAGCAATGTTGCCATACGATAAACCGCAATCGCAATAGGCTACAATCCGACCTTTATCAAAGTCGGAAACCGGATGGTACGCATTTCTCCTCCTTACACGAGGCATCACAACAACGTTTCACCAGGCAATGCCGATCAACTGCTGTTTGTGTATGAGAAATCGGTTGGGAACTTTCCTCATGTCAGCACGTTGTAGGTGTCGCCACCGGCGCCAACCTTGTGTGAGTGCTCTGAAAAGCTAATCATTTGCATATCACAGCATCTTCTTCCTGTCGGTTAAATTTCGCGTCTGTAGCACGTCATGTTGGTGGTGTAGCAATTTTAATGGCGAGTAGTATATTACATTAAGTGTTAGAAACTCCGTCCCAGTGCCAGTAACCAGAATATAGAGGGTCATTTACAACAGTTGTGGGACAGCTTGCCTGAAGAGAGGAGATGCAAGAGCTTTATGACACACTCCCCAACAGAATTTGTGCATGCAACCGAGTGTGTGCAACGTCACAATGACAAGTGTGTTCTTTGTACATTTGCCACAATTTTTTAGTGACTCAGATAACATCACATACCTTCTGTACCCGTGAAGTTTCATTTTGTTTCTTGTCCCTCTTATGAGTGTTTCGCTTCATTGTTCAGTTAGTGTATTAAACACACTCTTCAGCTAACTATATGCTTCACACTGTGATATGAGGTGTCTTCAAAAAATGGTTCAAATGGCTCTGAGCACTATGCGACTTAACTTCTGAGGTCATCAGTCACCTAGAACGTAAATCTAATTAAACCTAAAGACATAACACACATCCATGCCCGAGGAAAGATTCGAACCTGCGACCGTAGCGGTCGCTCGGCTCCAGACTGTAGCGCCCAGAACCGCACGGCCACTCCGGCCGGCGAGGCGTCTTCCTACCAAGCTCATGCACATTCACTACACCGCAACACTCCCTTAGAAATCCGAAGAGGTTCCCACCTCTGGCGATATGGGGTACGTAATGCACACCGGAACGTTGTCGAACATGATCGTTTTAATGGTCCCGGTGTTGTGATGTGAGCTATTGATATGAGAGCATATTCGGTGAATGGACTGTTATGCCCGTTCCCACGACTTAAATCCCATGGAGCGTGTGTGGGATGCGTTGTAGAGACGTATTACAGCAGATCCAGATGCACCAATGGCCATCCAGCTGTTGTCAACCGTACTGGTGTAGGAACGCAACGCCCCACGAAAAAAACTTACCAGCCTTGTGGCCAGTGTGGGTACACACTGCAGAGCATGCGTTGCTGTGCATGGAGATCATACACGCTAATAAGGACGATTTGCCGCCGTTTCTAACGTCCAAGAGATCATCACGAATCACAGTGACTTCACTGTAATTATTTTCTTTGAATAAAGTGTCATTTCTGTTCGTTTGGTTGTGTATTTCTTTCACTTACCTTCTGTACTACACTACTGGCCATTAACATTGCTACACCATGAAGAAATGCAGATGATAAACGGGTATTCATTGGACAAATATATTATACTAGAACTGACATGTGATTACATTTTCACGCAATTTGGGTGCATAGATCTTGAGAAATCAGTACCCAGAACAACCACCTCTGGCCGTGATAACGACCTTGATACGCCAGGGAATTGAGTCAAACAGAGCTTGGATGGCATGTACAGGTGCAGCTGCCCATGCAGCTTCAACACGATTCCACAGTTCATCAAGAGTAGTGACTGGCGTATTGTGACGAGCCAGTTGCTCGGCCACCATTGACCAGACGTTTTCAGTTGGTGAGAGATCTGGAGAATATGCTGGCCAGGGCAGCAGTCGAACATTTTCTGTATCCAGAAAGACCCGTACAGGACCTGCAACATACGGTCGTGCATTATCCTGCTGAAATGTAGGGTTTCGCAGGGACCGAATGAAGGGTAGAGCCACGGGGCTTAACACATCCGAAATGTAACGTCCACTATTCAAAGTGCCGCCAATGCGAAAAAGAGGTGACCGAGACGTGTAATCAATGGCACCCCATACCATCACACCGGGTGATTCGCCAGTATGGCGATGACGAATACACGCTTCCAGTGTGCGTTCACGGCGATGTCGCCAAACCATGCGACCATCATGATGTTGTGAACAGAACCTGGATTCATCCCAAAAAATGACGTTTAGCCATTCGTGCACCCAAGTTCGTCATTGAGTACACCATCGCAGGAGCTCCCGTCTGTGATGCAGCGTCAAGGGTAACCGCAGCCATGGTCTCCGAGCTGATAGTCCATGTTGCTGCAAACGTCGTCGAACTGTCGTACAGATGGTTGTTGTCTTTCAAACGTCCCCATCTGTTGACTCAGGAATCGAGACGTGGCTGCACGATCCGTTACAGCCATGCGGATAAGATGCCTGTAATCTCGACTGCTAGCGATACGAGGCCGTTGGGATCCAGCACGGCGTTCCGTATTACCCTCCTGAACTCACCGATTCCATATTCTACTAACAGTCATTGGATCTCAACCAACGCGAGCAGCAATGTCACGATACGATAAACCGCAATTACGATGGGCTACAATCCGACCTTTATCAAAGTCGGAAACTAGATGGTACGCATTTCTCCTCCTTACACGAGGCATCACAACAACGTTTCACCAGGCAACGACGGTCAACTGCTGTTTGTGTATGAGGAATCAGTTGGAAACTTTCCTCATGTCAGCACGTTGTAGGTGTCGCTACCGACGCCACCCTTGTGTGAATGCTCTGAAAAGCTAATCATTTGCATATTACAGCATATTCTTCCTGTCGGTTAAATTTCGCGTCTGTAGCACGTCATCATCGTGGTGTAGCAATTTTAATGGCTAGTAGTGTATATTGCAGCAGTTTTGTCTGTGGATGGTCCAAGTTTCATCGAACTATATTACTTGACAGTGACACATTATGCTAAGGCTACTTCCGTCCTTAAGTTTTGCACACCATTTATGGAAACAGCATAGCGAACGCATTATTGTAGCCAAAATATACACGAAGCCCACACCTACCACAGTAGTACAAGTTTATATGCCAACTAGCTCCGCAGATGATGAAGAGATTGAAGAACAACACGTTTTAAACTACGATATTCCTGCATACGTACTATGCGCTGAATATGAACTCGAAGACAGCAACAGTAACATTAGTTTCACCTTCGTCGTATGAGCCTTTTGTGGTGAAATAAGATCTGAATTGCGCTGCTTTCGTGCGAAGAATTTTTTTTAGCCCGAAAACAAAGATTGAACCGAACCGGTGCTGAAAGACACAAGATATTTTAAAGTGAAAGAATACTTTGCACTGTCGTAGAACATGGAAAGTCCAAATATTATTGGAAAACCTCTTATTCACAAAAAAATATGTTTTGTCTTAGCGGCCGTCAACATAACGTAATAAAGTGATGACATGTTTGAAATGTCATTTAATTGTATGAATTTAAATGAGCAAAAGTACTTTCACGTACCAAATAACGCCTCCCATGACGTACGCAGTACCGTGGTATTAATTTATATCTGGATCGATTGCCATATGAAGCAGTGTACCTTTTTTTGTTTTGTTTCTATATTTATGGTGAAATGGCCAGCCAAATAACAGAGGAGGTGTATATCCGGCATCGTATGCCCTTTGAGTTTCGCAATCGCAGTAATGCAACAGCGACTACCAAAACCATTTGGGATGTTTTTTCCGGTGCATTAGACATTCGTAAATGCCAAAGGTGGTTTGCTAAGTTCTAATCAGGTAATTTTGATCTTTCCGACTTGTATCGATCAGGAAAACCAACAGCTTCAGATAGTAACGTGTTAAGGGCGGAAGTGCAAGCGAATCCCTGTCAGATAATTGAGGAACTGTCAAACGGCCTTAGCCACCCTTGGCCGCCCTTACAAGAACATTTGCAGCAGATTGGTGAAGATAAACGAAGCTAACCGATCCACCACATGCAACTTACTGCTTCAGCGGCACAATACAGAAACGTTGTTTGATCGCATGACCACAGGTGATGAAAAATGGATCCTCTGTGACAATTCTGATAATCCAAAACCCAAAAGCTAGTGACTCCTTCCAAATGAATCGCCACGAAATATAGCTAAGGCAGGTTTAGTCCCCAAAAAGGCCCTTTTGTGTGTTTGGTGGAGTATTCGCAGGGTCGTTCATTTTGAAGTGTTGAAAACTGGACCAACTCTGAAATCAGACCTTTACTATAAGTAACTGAATCGAGTAAATCAGTCTTTAATCGGAAAGCGCTCAGCGACTGTCAACGGAAAAGGCGTTATTCTGCAACACGATAACGCAAGACCGCACTGTGCAAGGCGAACGCAGGAAAAATTAATGAATTGGGCTGGGAGGTAATGCATCACATACCATACTCCCCCGATATTGTACCATCGGATTTTCATTTATTCCAATAGCTAGAACATTTTCTAAACAGCAAAAAAAAAAAAAAAAGAAAATGTGGATGACGTTCAGAATGCCAAATATTCTGATGAAAAATCTATTGATCTTTATCGTTCCGGCATCGAAAATTTTCACACTAGATATCCAGAGGTTGTTGATAACGAGTGTTATTACATCACTAAAAATAAAAACTTATTAAAAGTTTATCTGTTTCAGTTTAATGTAAAAAAAACGACGTTACTTCCAGTCCTCCTAATACTTGGAATTACTAAAATGTGGTGACAGGTAAAACAGGACTTCTGGTTAGTTCAGTAAAGAGTTATCAACAAAAAATCAAATAGGAGTAATGAGGAAGTAGGTCTAGTGTTACGTAAGAGAACAGGAATGTGGGTAAGCTACTATGAATAGCATAACAAACGGATTATCTTAGCCAAGACAAAAATGAAGCCAATACCCACCACAGTGGTACAAGTTTACATACCAAGCAGCACCCCAGATGATGAAAAGGTTGAAATAATGCATGAAGAGATAAAGGAAATTATTCATTTCAACAGTATGAAAAGGAAGAGAAAGAAGAATAGTACGAGAAAATAGACTGGGGGAAAGGAATGAAACAGGGAGCTGCCTGGTGAAATTTTGCACAGAGCATAATTTAATCATCTATAACACTTTTTTTAAGAATTTTGAAAGAAGTTTTTGTATGTGGAAGAGACCTGGGGGCACTGGAATGTTTCAGATTAATTACGTAATGGTAAGACAGATTTAAAAACCAGATTTTAAATTATAAGACGTGTCCAGGGGCAGATGTAGATTGACCATAACAAAATGAAAGGTTGCTATGGCTACGGAATGGGGCTGTTCGACCGTCTGGTGCAAGCCTTTTAATTTCACTTAACTTCGGCGAACCTGCACGTTGACGAAAATAAGATGAAATGATTTGGACAACACAAACACTCTTTCCCCGAATGAAGAAAATCTCTAACGCCGCCGGGAATGGATCCCGGGACCCAGCGTGTTGGCGCTCGATCTTCCACCATAACCGAGTCCATCAACATGAGATAGTAAATATGAAGTAGCCAAGGAGGTGGAAACGTAGGTTCTGCTATGCCAAGACTGCTTGGTCGCTACAGCAGAAAAACAAAATTAATTAGCAGGAGTACAAAATTAGAAAGTGTTTAATACTTAACTTTGTTGTACTCCATGATCTTTTGGTTGACAGTTATAGAAGACGCGACTAGACTAAGCGTCTGTAGAATGACATAATTTACAAGCCATAAATCTTGCAGTGACGAATTAACCTCTCGTAATCATGAATGTCGAATCCGGTGAATTTAAAGATTAACTTGGAACTGGGCTACAAAGACTTGATGGCAGCAAAGACTGAGCTGCAGACGATGACTGGCTAACATCGGCGATGTCTGACCACTGAGTGCGGCTACGAACTGTAGACTGGCACAACTGCACTACACTCCTGCTACACATGAAGTGGCCTAGCGGCGCCTCGCGGTGAGCGTAAGTAAAGCGACTGGCTGTGTACTCTTTGGCAAACACCGCCGTTCTTCTGTTTCGTTTATCGATAGAATCGCATCCGGCAGATCGATCTCTCAGGCGGCGGTCTGGTCGTATGACTGACGACATCACACAGCGATCTAGAGGCAGTGACGCTAAACACTTTTTCCGCCTATTCCTTTCTACCTGTTTCTTTGTTGTTTGTCTTTAGCAGTTCTGTGTAACTGCATCATGGCACCTCTGATATTCTACACATGAGAACTTCACTCCGGTTTTTGTTATAGAATTTGACCGAACACGCAGAGCTACCGTGCCAGCACCACAAGACAATCGGCTACGGAATACTCTGACTGTAGTTCATTAGTTGTGAACTGCAGATTAAATCTAATAAAATTTTAAAAAGGTAGGAATTTAGTGGAAATGGGAACTGAATAAACTGAAAGAGCCAGATTCTGATGAGAGTTTCAAAGGGAGCAATAGGCAACGATCACTGAAACGGATGAAATGAATACAAAAGCATAGTAGAAATCATTGGACAACTTAGAAGATATACATGTAATTGACGGAACGAGAAAATACAAAAATGCAGCAAATGAAGCTGGCGAAAGAGAATCCAGATGACTAAAAACTGACATACACAGCCGGCCGGAGTGGCCGAGCGGTTCTAGGCGCATCAGTCTGGAACCGCGCGACCGCTACGGTCGCAGGTTCGAATCCTGCCTCGGGCATGGATGTGTGTGATGTCCTTAGGTTAGTTAGGTTTAAGTAGTTCTAAGATCTAGGGGAATGATGACCTCAGAAGTTAAGTCCCATAGTGCTCAGAGCCATTTTTTTGACATATCAGAAAATGCAAAAGATTAAGCAGGAATGGCCAGAAGATAAATGAAAAGCTGTAGAAACATGCATGACTAGGGAAGAGATAAATTCTGCCAATAGGAAAATTAAATAGATCGTTGGCGATAAGTAAAGCATATGTGTGAATATCTGGAGCTCATCTGGTATGCCAGTACTAAGCAAAGAAGGGAAATCTGAAAGGTCGAAGGAGTATACAGGAGGGCTATACAAGGGGTATAAACCTGAAGGCAATATAGAAAGATAAGACGAAGTAGATGAAGATGATACTACGAGAAGAATTTGACAGAGCATTGAAAGACACTGGTCCAAACAAGGTCTCTGGAGTAGACGATATTCCGTCAGAACTGCCATGACTAAATTATTCCACCTGGTGTACAAAATATATGAGTCAGGGGAAATAGGATTACTGATGGCAGCTGCATTAGGAGTTTGTGCGGCATCAGCGGCGACGAGTGAAAATGTGTGCTGGACCGGAATTCGATCCCAGGATCTCCTGTTTACTAGGTAAGTGCGTCAATAATTTTTTTTATTCTATTTGTCTAACCTATGGAGGACTGCGCGTATCAGGATGATACTGGTTGTGGAAACATAGAAAACAATAACTGTTGCTACGTATAGCACATATAGTGGGAACCTACTTTCAAAATTTTAGAAATAAGTGCAATTTTTCAGGGTAAAAATTATAAAATAATAACAGCTTCATTGGAGATTGGTAATCTGCACCGTCATAATAAATCTGTTGACAGAAATACTTGGGAATGAAAAAAAAAAAAAACAGGAACGAGATTCGATTCAGAGACATCGCGCTTATGAAATTAAGTGCTTACACACTTTTTTAAGAAAAATTTCGCCGCAGACTACCAAGTTTATTTTTTATATTTTTTTATTTATTCTTTTTTAAGTTGTGAAGCACGGTCAGCGACAGGCCGGAGGAAGCAAGGCGGTCAAGTGTCGAATTCAGCGGTCTGGCCATAATGTCTTCTCCCTCCTACCACCGAAGTATGCTGTCACAATGTTTTTTAATCAACAAATACAAGGGAGCCATGCGCCAAATATTGTGACGATAATGTGAACGAAAAAGACCCATCTTGCCTGCTGGGCTCACCTTACCGAAGCGGGCGGCCAATAAGAGGCGGTCGTCATTATAAAGTCAGAGGCTGTTTCTGTTGCCGTATGGGGATCGTGGAAACACCACTTATCCAAATTAACTTCTCCTTACACCTGGAACACCTCATCTGGGAAGTGGGTCCATGAACGGGAGACGCGAAATAGTTAGCAAAAATGTTCAAATGGCTCAAATGGCTCTGAGCGCTATGGGACTTAACATCTGTGGTCATCAGTCCCCTAGAACTTAGAACTACTTAAACCTAACTAACCTAAGGACATCACACACATCCATGCCCGAGGCAGGATTCGAACCTGCGACCGTAGCGGTCACGCGGTTCCAGACTGAAGCGCCAGAACCGCACGGCCACACCGGCCGGCAAAAATGTTCCGGTATCGTGTTCTGTTCGTTGAGACTATGAACTCGTCCATCATGTATTCCCACAAATCGAGGACTTCCTTTTCGCGTCGCGGTACATCTACATCTACATCCATACTCCGCAAGCCACCTGACGCTGCGTGGCGGAGGGTAGTTTATCGCCATTCCTTTTACGCAATTGACCGCATTCATCCGGGTCATCGGGAAAGAGACGGCGTCGGGATGAAAGAGGTCCAGGATCACAATCTAAGCAAAGTTGCGGCTCTGGAGGAAAGCCAGTATCTGGCTGATCGGTTTCCAGCACTCATGCGCGGTGCCGCAGTTCAGCCTGTGTTCGTCCGCATCTACCACCGCGCAACTGGGTCACATGGGATCGTCAGCAATTCACAGCCTTCTAGACTTTGTAATTCCCAAGATATGACTGCTCAACTGTGGCAGTATATGCATAGTCACGAAGTTTGACAGTCACATGTCAACATTCAAAATATTATTTGAAGGTCTCACAATTGCCTGATTTTAATGTATTATATACCAAAATGTTCAGGAAAGTCTAAAGTCCAATATGGAGTAGAAAACAGAAAATGACAAATTTCAACGAATTTCACGTACAATGTCCCCTTAACAACGCTCATGAAGTACGTTCATGCTGCTAGGAACGGATTGAACTGCACTGGAATCACCGCGACTTATGACGGTCCTCTGGACAAAAGGATGATCATGATTCTTAATAGGGTGTGTGATCACCACAGACGGCAGTGCATGTTCTGCAACGTCTGCAATGCTGGCCACAAGGCTGGTAAGAAGTTCTTGTGGTAGGGCGTTCCATTCTTCCATCAGCGCAGTTGACAACTGCTGGATGGTAGCTGGCGTATGTGGACGTGCTGCAGCACGTCTCCCCAGCGCACCCCACACGTGCTCGATGCGATGAAAGTCGGAATAATGGGCTGGCTAGTCCATACGCCGAATATCCTCTCGTTCGACCTGCGCTGTTAAATGCGCTCTCGCATTGTCATCCACAAAAATGAGGTGAGGGCAGATTGCACCTCTGAAAAGCGTCTATGGGACAAGAGTACAGTGTCACAATAGCGTTGACCGGTGAGTGTACGGTTTTCAATGATCTGGAGGTCAATATGCCCACGCAACATATGACTCCCCACCCCATAACACCTGGAACACCAAAACGATCACGTTAGATAGTGTTCGGAGTGCACTACGTACCCTCATATCGCGAGGGGTGGTAACTTTTTCAGATTTCTAAGAGAGTGTTGCGGCATAGTGAACGTGCATAAGCTGGGTAGGAAGAGGCCTTATATCACAATACGCAACGGGCAGCAAGTTGAAGGGTGTGTTTATCACACTACATGAAAAAGAGTTAAGGTCTTATAAGACCTTATAAGAGGAGCAAGAAACGAAATGATTTGGAGGTCAGTACACCCTTGCAACAATATGCCATGCGACACCATACCATCTGGACCATCAAAATGATCACGTTGGACAATGCTTCTGGGTGCATTACGCGCTCCCACCTCTCGAAATATGAGGGTACGTCCAGAATCATTACTCAGACCAATTGTGCTCTCGTCTGAGAAGAGCATGCAACCACTCTCTCCGTTGGTCCAGTCCATATGCTCTTGGTACCACCGCAAACGGTGCCCCTGACATGCGCATGTCAACGGTCCACAAGGTACTGGTTGTCGAGCAAAGAGACTACCCCCACTCAGTAGCCGTGCCACTGTGGAACGTGAGACTGCGAACCTTGTAGTCCTGTTAAATCTGCTTGTAACTGCACCCGCTGTTTGATGGGTCCCTTCTTGGCTGTTGCACGATGTATTGGTCACCTGCCGCTGTAGCTGGCCGTGGTCGACCACCTCCTCTTTCAATGCTTCCAATGCACGTGAAACAATACTGTGAGCAATAACAAACTCTTGGGCTACACTGTTCATACTTCGTCTTTCGTTTAGTTTCCCGGTGATTCTTTCCCTTGTGGTGAAGCACCTAGATGTTGCCTCCGGGACATGTTGTAATTAAGTGCTCTACCACAACTCACCGTAACTTGTCGCTGACTGACACGCAGTGTCTTTTCGCGTTCCTTCAGTTGCCTCGTGTTGTGGTGCCAGCTCCATTTGACGGTGTAGTCACGCTGACCTCACGCCATGTGACATCCAACTTTCTGTGCAAGACTGGGAGACATCTGACAACGTGCTCCCGCACGAGTAGATAAATGCTATGTTACATTACCTAGCTCGTCCTTAAGTTTTGAAGAGCAATGTATTTCCTTAATTTGTGGTGGTTCTATTGGAAAAAGATAGGGAATACCGAAGACAGTCTTTCAGGATTAAAAACTACCACGTGAGCTCTCTGTATTTTATTTAATTTTTAACCACGAATGATTTCTAAAAGTCACTTATTTGCAAGTGACAGATATGCATAAATGTTAGCATATACATGCAACTTATTGTAGTGTAAAGTAGTTGTAAGAGAAGTTTACACAGGGAAGCCATATCTTGAGCGAGAGGCAACAACGCCATCCGGTGTCCCAGTTACAAATGTGTGTGCATTAATTGCAAAGAAGCGCATACTTCATGTCACGCAAACAAAAGCTGGCAAGACTAACGCCTCCGAAATGATACGCTTGTCTGAAAAGGCGCATCCACAGGTATGAATACCTGTAGACACTTATTCCTCTTTATGGCTGCAGTCACACGATTCTAAAGTTCGTTTTCACACCTTTCTGCTACTTGTGATACGTGTTATCGTCGGTGCTACGTTCTGATAAATAGAGAAGCGAGATGTTTGCTCGTATGGCTCTCTGATAGCGTTCTTTGGTAATGACTGTAGTCCCTCATTCCTGCACCTAAGGTCATTTCGCTAAGTTTGATAGTTTTCAAATAATCTTATCACATCAGAGGCGTAGACCTTGACTGCCTGTTGCGTTTATTACTTGAAGAATGAGTTTTTTCGTCCTCAAGCTCGCAACCAATACTGTTCGGTTTTATTTCAGGTTTGTTCTTCCAGTAGTGTTCAAATGGTTGAAATGGCTCTGAGTACTATGGGACTCAACATCTGAGGTCATCAGTCCCCTAGAACTTAGAACTACTTAAACTTAACTGACCTAAAGACATCACACACATCCACGCCCGAGGCAGGATTCGAACCTACGACCGTAGCGGTCGCGCGGTTCCAGACTGAAGAGCCTAGAACCGCTCGGCCACAAGGGCCGGCCCGGTAGTGTTCGTTGTATGTTAGTAGTGTCTACGGAATTTTATAATACTATTTTAGCCTACATTAGGACAGACTCTTATTTAATTTCTCGAGCTGTTGCTAAAGAGACTGTGGAGTAGCCATTGTAACTTGGGCCGCAAGCGAACTGCTTGAACTTCTTGATGCAATAATTTACCAACAGCCGTATGTATCGTAGAAATTTATTTCATTTTATGAACTTCTATGTGCTACCAGCTTCGGCATTACATTGATGCCATCTTCAGACTCCACTCGTCATATTCGTAAAATCGCTGTACACGGAAGGAGCCATATAACTGGATCCGTGAATCAATCGTCCTGCAACAGTTCTTGGTGGCCAGGCGACACAGACTGAAGCGGTCTGCAAACATCGATGAAGAAGCAAGTGAATTGAGCTAGCACGAGGTGGCTACAGCTTTTGGAACAGGTTAACACACGTCTGCAGCAGAAAAGGGTCGTTTCTCCATGTGAAAGTTTGACTAGGTACTTACAAAGGGCACTAGATTTCATGTATTGCACTCTACCATCTAACACACTCCAACTTGTTGGAAGTAGAGTATCAAAAAGCGGTTTTTCTACTGTTTAAACGTAAAGAATACCTCAGAATTCGACAGGTCACAAAAGAAGCATCTGTCTCAGTAATAGAATAAGATAAGACTCAGAGTAATAATTGATAACTTGTGTAAGATTTTACATATATGTCCCAAATGGCCAAATAATTCCATGCTTCACTCCGAATTGCCACGTTATATTTCGTAGCAGAGTCGTCAGTGAAATACACATTGCTGGCTTCCGGAACAGCCCGATGCATTCTAACTTCGCGCCGACATCAAGGTAATGAAACACGGAGACCTAGCCTAGTACAGTTGCACAACTTTGCGGGGAGCAATCATCCGTAAATTTATTGCAGGAATCTTCCTGAGATTCACATGAAATAATTTAAGAAAACTGCTAGAATCCATTATCAAAATTGGTGTACATGAATTATAATCCCGATTCCCCTGAATTTTCATTCAATGATTTAACCACTGTCCCACCTCGCTCGGAAATGAATACCCACATTCGAGCAGATCAAGATTTAATAGAAATATAAAACCTTTTAGTATCACCAGAATTTAAATTCTTGAGTAAATTTAGAACATTTCCTAACGGCCTTCGGAGGACCTTGTAGACAGAAATATAGTTTTATGACGTTACTTAAAGTTTTCAGATAAAATTTCCGAAAAATATAAGAAATGAAACTTAAAGAAAATGTAAAGGCGAAGACTGCGGACAGAAGACGGTTTCACTTCCATTGCACGGTAAATATCGTCGAACTTGGCGCCTGGGCTCGTTATGCAGTTTTTGCATCAACTTTCAGTGTGAATATTAACGAGGTTTATGTCACTATGCTATTATTCTTAAGATCTTTCAAACGCCGTTAAAAAGTACCGCGTTCAGTTTAAAACAACCGTAGTCACTTCAGTATCTTGACAAAAAAAAGGTACGATCATTAATTATAGAGCGGTGTAGTTTGTCCTCTGTGCATAGCGGAAAAGGACTCAACATCAAAAAATAAGTAATGCAAGGTAGTAAAATTTCGGGAATACATCTGTCAAGGTAACACATTTAGGTGATTAACACTGTAAGATCAGAGGTTAATGTAAGCGGGAGATAAGCCATTGCAAATGTGAAATGCTGGTATATTAATCACAGATCTAATCGCCTTGAATGTTGACTGCAAACATACAAACGTGCATGCGATGAGTTGTACAGGTGCCGTGCGTTACTTTGCGGATGGAGTTCCATGCTTGTTGCACGTGGTCGGTCGGTCAGGGACGATTAATGCTGGTTGTGGATGACGCTGGAGTTATCGTCAGATGATGCCCCATATGTGCTCGATTGGAGACAGATATGATGATCGAGGAGGCCAAGGCAACACGTCGACACTCTGTAGAGCACTTTGGGTTAAAACAGGGGTATGCGGGCGTGCGTTATACTGTTGGAAAACACTCCCTGGAATGCTGTTCATGGACGGCAGTCGAATCACCAGATTGACGTCAGTCAGGGTGCGTGGGATAACCGTGATAATGCTCCTGCTGTCATACGAAATCGCACTCCAGACCGTAAAAATGTTCAAATGCGTGTGAAATCTTATGGGACTTAACTGCTAAAGTCATCAGTACCTAAGCTTACACACTACTTAACCTAAATTATCCTAAGGACAAACACACACACCCATGCCCGAGGGAGGACTCGAACCTCCGCCGGGACCAGCCGCACAGTCCATGACTGCAGCGCCTTACTGGTAGACCGCTCGGCTAATTCCGCGCGGCCCCAGACCGTAAATCAAGGTGTAGGTCGAGTGTGTCTAGCACACAGACAGGTTGTTGCAAGCCCTCAACTAGATGCCTTCTAACTAAAACACGGCCATCACTAGCACCGAGACAAATCCAGGTTTCATCAGAAAACACAACTGACCTCCACCCTGCCCACCGGTGAGCTCTCGCTTGACACCACTGAAGTCACACATGGCCGTGGTTTGGGGTTCGTGGAATGCACGATGCATGGCGTGTCTCTCGGAGCTGTCCTTGAAGTACCTGATTTGTGACAGTTCGTTGTGTCACTGTAGTACCAACTGCTGCTCGAACTGCAGCTGCAGATGCAGTACGCTGCACTATGTCGAACACGATGGTCTTCCCTCTCGGTAGTACCGTGTGGCCGTGCGAAGCACGGTGTCCTTGCGACCGTGCATTCTCGTGACTACCCCTGCCAACAATCATGTACTGTGCCTACATTCCTGTCAAGTCTTCCTGCAGTGTCCCAGAGAGAACATCCAGCTCTTCGCATCCCTATTACACCATCTCCTTCAAACTCAGTCAGGAATTAATAATGGCGTCTATATCGCCTTAAAGGTATTCTTGACTAACATCAACTCGCCACGTCGAATCTCAAAGGTAACTAACGTTCACGACCGTTACAGCTGTATTTAAAGCAAATCTGATTTGCATTCTCATAATGCGCTATTAGCGCCGATCTTATGCAATTTAAACACACATATCCTTTCAGGTGCAGAAACACGTCTACCGACTATCGTTTATGTCGCACAACTCCTTCTTGGTGCTGCTATTTCTTTTCCGTCACTTTATGACTTGTCACTTGTTGAAAACCTTATTTAGGAATTATGCTATTATTATTAATATTCGATTACTATTATTATTACTATTATTATTATTATTATTATTACCGTTACATAGTACACTACTGCTCATTAAAATTGCTACACCAAGAAGAAATGCAGATGATAAATGGGTATTCATTGGACAAATATATTATACTAGAACTGACATGTGATTACATTTTCACGCAATTTGGGTGCATAGATCTTGAGAAATCAGTACCCAGAACAACCACCTCTGGCCGTAATAACGGCCTTGATACGACTGGGCATTGAGTCAAACAGAGCTTGGATGGCGTGTACAGGTACAGCTGCCCATGCAGCTTTTACACGATACCACAGTTCAAGAGTAGTGACTGGTGTATTGTGACGAGCCAGTTGCTCGGTCACCATTGAGCAGACGTTTTCAATGGGTGAGAGATCTGGAGAATGTGCTGGCCAGGGCAGAAGTCGAACATTTTCTGTATCCAGAAAGGCCCGTACAGGACCTGCAACATGTGGTCGTGCATTATCCTGCTGAAATGTAGGGTTTCGCAGGGATCGAATGAAGGGTGGAGCCACGGGTCGTAACACATCTGAAATGTAACATCCACTGTTCAAAGTGCCAATGGCACCCCATACCATCACGCCGGGTGATACGCCAGTATGGCGATGACGAATACACGCTTCCAATGTGCGTTCACCGCGATGTCGCCAAACACGGATGCGACCATCATGATGCAGTAAACAGAACCTGGATTCATCCGAAAAAATGACGTTTAGCCATTCGTGCACCCAGGTTCGTCGTTGAGTACACTATCGCAGGCGCTCCTGTCTTTGATGCAGCGTCAAGGGTAACCGCAGCCATGGTCTCCGAGCTGATAGTCCATGCTGCTGCAAACGTCGTCGAACTGTTAGTGCAGATGGTTGTTGTCTTGCAACGTCCCCATATGTTGACACAGGGATCGAGACGTGGCTGCTCGACCCGTTACAACCATGCGGATAAGATGCCTGTCATCTCGACTGCTAGTGATACGAGGCCATTGGGATCCAGCACGGCGTTCCGTATTACCATCCTGATCCCACCGATTCCATATTCTGCTAACAGTCATTGGATTTCGACCAACGTGAGCAGCAATGTCGCGATACGATAGGCTACAATTCGACCTTTATCAAAGTCGGAAACGTGATGGTACGCATTTCTCCTCCTTACACGAGGCATCACAACAACGTTTCACCAGGAAACGCCGGTCAACTGCTGTTTGTGTATGAGAAATCGGTTGGAAACTTTCCTCATGTCAACACGTTGTAGGTATCGCCACCAGCGCCAACCTTGTGTGAATGCTATGAAAAGCTAATCATTTGCATATCACAGCATTTTCTTCCTGTCGGTTAAATTTCGCGTCTGTAGCACGTCATCTTCGTGGTGTAGCAATTTTAATGGCTAGTGGTGTAATAATATGTACACTCAATTCTTAGTTATCGCATTCTCATCTGGAGAACAAATCCACAATCCGCAACAACAGTTCTCAAACTGCAGAAAAAGACTGTAAGAATATTAAACAAAAATAGAAGTCGAGCTCAAAAAAAAAAAAAAATTTCAAATGTGTGTGAAATCTTATGGGACTTAACTTCTAAGGTCATCGGTCCCTAAGCTTACACACTACTTAACCTAAACTATCCTAAGGACAAACACACACACCCATGCCCGAGGAAGGACTCGAACCTCCGCGGGGACCAGCCGCACAGTCCACGACTGCAGCGCCATACTGTTAGACCGCTCGGCTAATCCCGCGCGGCGAAGTCGAGCTCATCTACATCTACATCATACTCCGCAAGCCACCTAATGGTGTGTGGCGGAGGGTAGTTTCGGTACCACTATCTCATCCCTCCAACTCTGTTCTTCTCGCAAATAGTGCGTGGGGAGAATGATTGTCGGTAAGCCTCTGTATTGGCTCTAATTTCTCGAATTTTCTCGTCGTGGTCAATACGCGAGATGTATGTGGGGGAAGTAATATGATGTTTGACGCCGGCCGGAGTGGCTGTGCGGTTCTGGGCGCTTCAGTCTGGAACCGCGCGACCGCTACGGTCGCAGGTTCGAATCTTGCCTCGGGCATGGATGTGTGTGATGTCCTTAGGTTAGTTAGGTTTTTAGTAGTTCTAAGTTCTAGGGGACTGATGACCTCAGCAGTTAAGTCCCATAGTGCTCAGAGCCATTTGAACCATTTTTTGTTGTTTGACTCCTCCTGAAAAGTGATATCCCGAAATTTCAAATGTAAATCGCTCCTTGATGCACAACGCCTCTCTTGTAACGTCTGCCACTGGAGTTTGTGTAGCATCTCCGTAACGTTCTCTCGCCAGCTAAACGATCCCGTAACGAAACTCGCCGCTCTTCGTTGGATCTTCTCTATCTCCTCTATCAGTCCTACCTGATGGGGATCCCAAATAAATAACAGATTGACGTCAACGATGTAGATCTATAATTGTGTGGCTCTGTCTTACGAACTTTCTTATAAACGTGAATGACCTATGCTTTTTCCAGTCGTTAAGTACCTTTTGTTGCTCAAGAGATCTACAATAAACTACTGCTAGTAGGGGAGCAAGTTCTTTCGCATGATCTTTATAGGTATCTCATCTGGTCCTGAAGCGTTTCCACTACTACGCGATTGTAGTTGCTTTTCAATTCCGAGATCGGTTATCTCAATATCTGCCATTTAGATGTTCGTACGACGATTGAAAGGAGGGACAGTGTTACGATCTTCTGCGGTGAAATAACTTCGAAAGACGGAATTCGGTATTTCGGCCTTCTCTCTGTTATCTTCCGTTTTGGTGCCGGTGTGGTCGCTGAGAGAATGAATAGATGATTTTGACCCACTTACTAATTTTACATACGACCAAAATGTCTTAGGGTTTTTACTCATGTCGGTTGACAACGTCTTACTTTCAATATGATTGAACTCTTTTCTCATTGCTCTCCTTACGCTCATTTTCGCTTCGTTCAGCTTTTGTTTGTCAGCTAGATTTTTACTCCTCTTGAATCTGAGATGAAGTGCTCTTTGTTTACGTAGTGCTTTTCTAGCACGGCTATTAAACCATGGTGGATCTTTCCCATCCCTTATAACCTTACTCGGAACCTACTTGTCTAGGGCATATTGAAAGATGCCTTTGAATTTTTTCCATTTGTTCTCCACATCTTCGTCCTCATCACCGAATATTTGTTGCTGACTGCTAAGATATTTTGAAATTTGTATCCTGTCACTCTTGCTGAGCGAATATATCTTCCAACCTTTCTTAACATTCCTTGCAGGACCCGTCGTCATAGATGCTATCACAGCCTTATGATCACTGATACCTTCCTCTACGTTAACTGATTCGATAAGTTCAGGTCTGTTTGTTACAAGAAGGTCTAAGACGTTACCCTCACGAGTTGCTTCTCTATCTATCTGCTCAAGGTAGTTTTCGGACAAGACATCCAGAACAATGCCACATGATTCCCTGTCTCTGGCACCAGTTTTGATGGTATAATATTCCCAAACTATACCTGAAAAGTTGAAGTCACCCCCTATTACAATGGCATGATCAGGAAGATTACTAATGATATTCTGCAGGCTCTGTCTGAAGCGCTCTACAGATCGTGACCCAGATGGTCTATAAAAGCATCCACTCACCATTTTTGACCATTCTTTGATACTCAATTCCACCCAGATTAATTCAGATTCGGAATCCGTGATAATCTCGCTAGATTTTACCGAAATTTTTTACTGCAATAAACACGCTGCCACCACGATAAACATTCCAATCTGAACTTAGGATTTCGTTGGCATTGACGTATGGTTTCAACCCAAAACTATCTGTGCGTTATAACCTTCAGTAAGCGATACTAATTCTGGAACCTTTCCTTGGATGCTCCTGCAGTTTACTAAAATTATGTTAGTATTTTCTATCTCTGATCTGCGAGGACCAAGATTGTCTGAAGTCGCTGTGGCTGATTTAACAGGCAAATCGTCTTTGACCCCAAGGGGGGGGGGTTTCTCTAACCTAAAAAAGCCCCATGTGCACGCCACACGTTCTCCGCTACCCTAGTAGCCGCTTCCTGCGAATAGTACACCCCTGATCTATTAAATTGAACCCTACAATTCTGAAGCCGAGAGCGGAGGTCGAGAAATTTGTATCGGATACCGTCACAGAGTCTTCTGAGCCTCTGGTTTAGACCTTCCACTCTGCTCCAAGCCAGTGGACCACGATCAACCCTCATTGTAAAGATCTTTTCAAAACATTGGGGATGTTAGCTGCAAAGTGTGAATATGTTTTTCAATCAGTTGTACATATCAAAAATAACATTGATAATTACATCACAAGCAGATCTGTCCATGACCATGGACCAAGATCTACACTGAACTTACATTTCAAGTGAAAGAATATACATAAAACTCAAAACTGCGTTTTCTGCCAAGGAATAAAAGTGTACAATAAACTGACAAAGAAAATTAAAGAAATTGCCAAAGCCAACTAATTTAAAAAGCCAATTAAAAAATTAACTGCTGAACAATAAATTCTATTCATAGAAGGATTACTTAGATAAACGCAGTAGGGGCTTGGTAAAAAAGTGATACAAATAAATAATAATAGCGATAATAAAAAATCTGTCACTCCACATAACACTTTCACACTATATTTTTTCCTTATTCTTTTCTTTTCCGCAAAAACTTATCCTAAAGCTATGCAATGTATAACATTAACAGCTTATTCCCTTTCTGGGCTCAACATGTCACTCGTTATAGAGGGATACTGACTTACTTTTTCAGGCCAGCAAAGACGAAGCTAAAGTACAAAAACTACCCCTGACGTCGGCTAATAGTGTGTACAGAGTTATGAAACAGTATGTGTAGTGTGTGTAGGGGCTGGTAGTGAGAAATGAATGGGCAGTTTAGCATTAGCCTTTTACCTTATTAAATAAGTTTTTTATAAAACAGTATTGTACATTAGGGATAAACCGAATAAGGCAGCACTGTTTTAAACAGAGTTGCCTTACATTCGGTAGAATGGTAGCTCCAGTCTTCATCCAATCATCCTGATTTTCGTTTTCCATTGGTTTCCCTAAATCACTTAAGGCAAATACTGCGATAGTTCCTACTATAAGGCCAGACCGTTTGCCCGTCGCATCAATGTCATACTAGACCTGTAAATATGTAAATGTATGTGTATGTGAATTACTTTATTTTCATTGTTCTTAAATTGTAATACCAAGACATGTCCAATATCCTTGTAAAAGAGATCTACGGATAAATAAAACTTCTACTACTACTATTCACGTTTGGGCCTTATTGGATCACTCGATGTACGACAAGGGACATTTAAAGAGTTTTGTTTTAGCTTTTCTTTGCGCCCATTTTGCTTGCATTCTCTCATTCTCTCAGAGCGGGCTCTTTTCCGCTCACCAGACCAAGTTGTTCCACTATTTTTGTTTTTTTCTTCCATGCAAACTGTCCAGTAGTGAATTTCGTGGGTAAATTTTTTTCTGTCCCGTACTCCAAGTTGTGTTACTCCTGTTTCGTCCAGGTCTTCCTTTACTGCACCGATCCACTTCATTGGTTCAGTTTTAACATTACTCAGAGTTTCGTAGAATTCCATACCCTATCTAATTTCATTCTTTTAATAGAGCATAGAAAGTTGATATGGGTTTTTTCATACCCGAATAACTGTTGTACTTTTTAATTTCTTTATTTGCTCTTAGTAAGTATATTAATTCTTCGGTATAATTTTGATCTAAAAGTTTCCTGACTACCTTTCGTTCTCTTTTGAATTCCTTCATTTATATCTATAAATATTAAATTACGCGGACACGCTGATAAGTAACGACTCCGAATTTTTTGTATGAAACCTCTTAAAGATTTTAAAACAAAATGAACATTATCAACTTTCTACATCTTTATTCTTCATGCCTTCATATTTGCTGCCCTCAGCCGCCAGAGCCCTCCGTATTGTAGCGTGTTACATGGCGGTGTGTAACGTAACCATGTCGGTGCGTGAGAAACAGCGTGCTGTTATCGAGTTTCGAATTCGAAGAGCGCTGCGACAGCGGCAACAACACGACGCCTTGGGTTCACTGTCATCGATCATTCTCCATACAGTCCCGACTTGGTCCCATCCGATTGTCATCTGCTTCCAGAGCTTAAAGGACACCTTCGAGGACTTTGCTCTGATAGTGGTGAAGCGGTCCAAGCGGGAGTGAGGTTTTGACTCCATCGACAAAATCAGACATTCTACAGTGACGGTATCAACAAGCTGGTCTCCCGTTGGGAGAAGTGTAATCGTCGCCAGCGTGAGTATGTTGAGAAATAAATATGTAAACACGAAGAATAAAGATCTTGAATGTTGATAAACTTCGTTTTGTTTAAAAAACTTTGAGAGTTTAATATTAAAAATTCGGAGATATCACTTTTCAGCACGCCCTCGTTTTTATAAATGTGTATACAAGAGTATTCAATTCAGCTTGTTGAATTTTTTGCACCTCCACTACCCAATTACCTGAAATGGAAAAATGCAATGTCATTTGCTTACAGTCCATCCGATATCAACTTCGAGAGATGCCCCTAGTGATTTTATCGGTTTCCTGCACTTATATGGATGGTTGTTGGGCCACAGCCGGAGTTTCACAAGACCCAGTCTGTCTATAAACAGACGCAATATAACTTCTTTTTACAGATTTCGTTAACTAATAGCTGCATAATCTGTGACAGGCCCGAATACGTTACGCGTAAATGAAACGAACTTGTGTAAGAGGTCCATGACGGCATGTGGTTGCCACCTAACCAGCAAACAACATTTAGTGGGACTCTCCACTTGAGGCATTTATTTAGTGCGACGCGACCATGACCCACCTTGGAGACCGCCACAGATTTCTAAGGACACCTGTTGGCTGATTCACGCCGCGCGTTGCGGCACGTGTCCTTACTATGTGGTATTCTCCGCAGCCAAGATGATCCATTTTCTCGCAGTCATCTGAATCTCGAGGTCAGCATAGAAGGAGACTGCTGTGTTACACCACGTCGCTTAATACGTGCATAGTGGCATTTTCGTGGTCATCGTTCTTCTCACTGGTTCCCGCATACCTCTGGGATGGCGAGTTCAGAGAGCTGGACCACATTTTTCTGAACTTTGTTACTATAAGATGAAAATAGAGTGGTAAGTGGACTACACCACGGTTCCGTGGAACAAAACTGCGGTGGAGAAATATTGCACTATTTTGTTTCGGGATTTGACGACATGTATAACATATTGTCTCGTAATGAGTCACCGTTCACAGAAATTTACTGAAACAATGCTGTTCTTTACCGGAAGGTTCGTCTGAACTACACTCCTGGAAATTGAAATAAGAACACCGTGAATTCATTGTCCCAGGAAGGGGAAACTTTATTGACACATTCCTGGGGTCAGATACATCACATGATCACACTGACAGAACCACAGGCACATAGACACAGGCAACAGAGCATGCACAATGTCGGCACTAGTACAGTGTATATCCACCTTTCGCAGCAATGCAGGCTGCTATTCTCCCATGGAGACGATCGTAGAGATGCTGGATGTAGTCCTGTGGAACGGCTTGCCATGCCATTTCCACCTGGCGCCTCAGTTGGACCAGCGTTCGTGCTGGACGTGCAGACCGCGTGAGACGACGCTTCATCCAGTCCCAAACATGCTCAATGGGGGACAGATCCGGAGATCTTGCTGGCCAGGGTAGTTGACTTACATCTTCTAGAGCAAGTTGGGTGGCACGGGATACATGCGGACATGCATTGTCCTGTTGGAACAGCAAGTTCCCTTGCCGGTCTAGGAATGGTAGAACGATGGGTTCGATGACGGTTTGGATGTACCGTGCACTATTCAGTGTCCCCTCGACGATCACCAGTGGTGTACGGCCAGTGTAGGAGATCGCTCCCCACACCATGATGCCCAGTGTTGGCCCTGTGTGCCTCGCTCGTATGCAGTCCTGATTGTGGCGCTCACCTGCACGGCGCCAAACACGCATACGACCATCATTAGCACCAAGGCAGAAGCGACTCTCATCACTGAAGACGACATGTCTCCATTCGTCCCTCCATTCACGCCTGTCGCGACACCACTGGAGGCGGGCTGCACGATGTTGGGGCGTGAGTGGAAGACGGCCTAACGGTGTGCGGGACCGTAGCCCAGCTTCATGGAGACGGTTGCGAATGGTCCTCGCTGATACCCCAGGAGCAACAGTGTCCCTAATTTCCTGGGAAGTGGCGGTGCGGTCCCCTACGGCACTGCGTAGGATCCTACGGTCTTGGCGTGCATCCGTGCGTCGCTGCGGTCCGGTCCCAGGTCGACGGGCACGTGCACCTTCCGCCGACCACTGGCGACAACATCGATGTACTGTGGAGACCTCACGCCCCACGTGTTGAGCAATTCGGCGGTACGTCCACCCGGCCTCCCGCATGCCCACTATACGCCCTCGCTCAAAGTCCGTCAACTGCACATACGGTTCACGTCCACGCTGTCGCGGCATGCTACCAATGTTAAAGACTGCGATGGAGCTCCGTATGCCACGGCAAACTGGCTGACACTGACGGCGGCGGTGCACAAATGCTGCGCAGCTAGCGCCATTCGACGGCCAACACCGCGGTTCCTGGTGTGTCCGCTGTGCCGTGCGTGTGATCATTGCTTGTACAGGCCTCTCGCAGTGTCCGGAGCAAGTATGGTGGATCTGACACACCGGTGTCAATGTGTTCTTTTTTCCATTTCCAGGAATGTATATAAAACATTGCTGAGCATAGTCTTATTGAAAATGACAAAGCCTTGCCTTCCACAGTCCTGGAAGCTCCTCAACTATTCCACTGTTGGCTATAAGAGCCTGAAGGCAGTGTAGAAACCGAAGTACGCTGAAGTTTCATTTTTTAAAATATCCACATCACTGTCAAAGATTAAAGACACCTCAGCTTCCGGATAAAACTATCACAACAGCAATCGAGGATCAAACATTAAATCTTTGCAGAGTTCCGCGTTCTGGCCCTAGACGGGCCAGGCCGTACCGACCGACCGCCGTGTCATCATCTGCCAATGGCGTCTTCGGGTGTAGATGCAGGAGCATGTGGTCAGCAAACCGCTGTCCCGGTCGTTGTCGGATTTCTTGAAATGCACAAGGATTGGTAGCAATGCATATTATTTAATATTATTTTCTTAATACCTCTACTATCACTTCAGATTTGGTGTTTATTTTGTTCATCATATTACCGTATAATTTATCAAAGACTAGTGGCCAAAATCTTGCTACTATCTTGCGACCACCAAGTAGCATTACGCCTTAATCAAATACTTACAGAAATTATTTTTATTTTTATTTTGTCTGCTGACTCTTCCCACTAGCGCTCGACCAGGACACAACCAGCTGAAACCTTTACAGCGAGAGGAATAGACTTGGAAAAGGTTATAAGATGTGCGAGCATCAATACAAGCAGTTTTATCCTGCACAAATCAGTTCAGGTGTTGGAATTTACAGATGATATTATTATAATTTCAGGAGCGCCATGACCAATGAAGAAGTTTTTACAAACCTTGAAATGACTGCTAGAAAGATGAACCTGCAGATAAATGAATGGAAAACGAAGTACATATCTACAACCCAGAAAGATTATACTAATGAACCCGCTTTCATAGGAACTGGTTAATATAAATTTGATGTAACGCATGGCTTAACTTACTTTCGATCAAACGTAAGCTGTAAGAATATCAGCTCTAAAATTCATGTTACCATTTCATAAGAAAACATCTGAAATCTATGCTGCTGCTTAGAAACGTTAAAGTTGTGATGTATCAAGTTTTTGTGAGGAGGATATTAACATACAGTGCTGAAATATGGACAGCAACAACTTTTGATGAAAAGTAACATGGTATATTTGAAAGAAAGATCTTGAGACAAATTCTTGGGGCAGTGGAAGAATGTGACGCCTATAGGAGGAGAATGAATTGCTCCGTGACAAAAAATGTGAGGCACTCAGAAGACATCGGTGGATGGCAATGTAACTTCGCACGAATACATACCATCGGCTCATATGCAAATTTTTAACGTTGCATTTCTCTGTGACAGGTAGAACGGTCACCAGAATGCCTTAGTGTTGTTCATATGTAGTGTTATTATCAGGCCTGGTGGGGTATATAAAGGGCGTGAGCAGTACAGATGTTGAGTGATCACTGAGAAAGACACGGAGATGCTCCGTACTCCTGTGAGACACCGTTGTTAGCACCTTTCAGAGTCTGAAAGGAGCTTCATTGTGGGTCACTATTTCTCCAGCTGGTCGAATCGTACAACATCTAAATTTGTGAGTTATTCAGATTTGACAGTAGCCTGATGTTGGACTGCTTATGAACGTGAGATTAGGCATACTCGTTATTGTGGTTCCAGTCGACCAAGTCTGACCACCACGAGGAAAGATCGTTTTCCTGTGCACCAAGCATATCGTAACCCCTTCACATGTGCGTCTACCACCCGAGAATAAGTCACTATCTCCCTGCAACATTCTGTGTCATCGTGCACCATTGCTCGGAGACAGCAGCAGTCAGACTAGGGAATTACAATCCATTGCACAGGCTGACGTAACACAACACCACAAATGGATGTGTTTGTTTTGGTGCCTGGATGGAGAATGGCGTCCCATTGTATTCAGAGCTAAATCGAGTTTCTGTAACTAGTAAGGCAAAGGGAGTTCTGGCCCATTTTGTTTGTCTGGGTTGCATACATTCAGGGGCAAGCATACACTCATGGGCAAATTACCATATTTCTCCCTCCCCTTAACCTATACTTCTGCCAAGTGGTTTATGTCCCACTGGCGGTTGATTTATGAGACCATGGAGTAACCTCTCCTTCTGAGAAAACCCCCACACCTCACTCTCCCCATTCTCTATCCCACACACCACCCCTCTGGAAAAAGGGGTACTTGTTCAGTTCTGAGCCACCTGTCTCCTCCTGAGTAATCTTGCAGCCCTCCCTTCCCCTCCCCCTCTTTCCTTCCTCATCACCATCTGGCAATTTGCAGGAAAAAACTCAATCTGTGCTGGAGAGGAAGAATTTCATGAAATAAAATTCAAACCAATGTCAATAATAATAACATATTAAGCATAATCTTTATCTAAATAGCTTGCAGGAGACAGAGCTTCCCCACTTGGGTAGAGCTCATATCTGCCCCCACTTGTAAGGACTGTAAGCACCGAGGAATGAAATTAATTGTGTTATATTAGCCACTGTTTTCAGTCACCTACACATATATTTATGGTCTGGCTACCTCCGTAGAGGCCAAAAACCACCTAATGTCATAATTAAAGATCATGATACTAAATATCACTGACCACAGTCTCGATGTTGGCCTCCTTTGATCTCGTGCCCAGAACAAAGCATCAGGTGGCAGTACTCTGTTGATCAGAGAATTCCAGACTCACTTCTTGCTATGTCCCTCTCAAGCAGCTACTTCCCATTTGTGTGGGAACCAACATTTCCAAACACAGACAGATGTTGTCACGCATCCGCAGATTGCTGTGCTCTTATTAGCTAATGCTGAGGACAGGGGAAGAGATGGCGAGATTGCGATATCAAAATTAAAGGGAAATAGTCTATTTGCACTAACCTTTCAAATTAATTGTTCAACAATTTACAGGAGTCAAACAGATCGCTTAAAACACTCACTGCCACCTTAAAATTATTGTTCTTCATAATAGAAAAGCATTTTCAACGTTTGAGAATCACACACAGACATTTTGCAATCAAGTAACTAAACTTCCAGCACAAATAGCTTGTAGCACTAAATATATCAGAGGTCTTGTATGCGCCATTGTTTGAGAACACAACCATCCTCTTCCACCCCCACAGCACATTTCCAGAGAAAACAAAACCTTCCTATCATGTCTTCAAACTGGCAGCAAGTCAGATGTGCCAGGAATTGCAGCTGCAGCCGGACATACAGTTCAGGAGAGAAGTCCACACATAGGTCTGGCTCATGAGCCATGCAGATCAGAAATCGAGCTAATCCCTAAACTAAGTGTCAGGTGGTGGCAACCCTTTGCACAGTTGAGCCGACAAATAAGAGGTGATAGGAAGTACTAGCTTTCTGCTTGCATGCATATCTGATGCGATGCCTGGCTCTTATTACAGTGCTACAGATTGGCGGTTCGAATAACGTATCACAAAAGAAACATCGCTAGTAAAAATTTAAACATTGCACCAAGATCGCAAGATAATCGCCACCTAACACGTATATCGCAAATAGACTCTGTAAAACACGCATCCGCTAACAGCTCCCAGCAAATGCATGGTGCTAGAAAAATAGCTCCATTACTGCACTTCGCTGGGACAATCTCAATAACATGTCAGCTTTCCACGGTGCCTGGAAGCATTGTTAGAACGACCACGGACAACTTACTAATTATCTCAGCGTCCCAAGAGACATCTGTGAGAACTAGTGACTGGTTGTCACATCACAAAGTGTGACATGGTCCACCCCACACGTATAGACAGACGAAAGCAAATCTAGTAGTTAAAGTTCAATAACAAAATTGTTCAAATGGCTCTTAGCACTATGGGACTTAACATCTGAGGTCATCAGTCCCCTTGATCTTAGAACTACTTAAACCTAACTAACCTAAGGACATCACACACACCCATGCCCGAGGCAGGATTCGAACCTGCGACCGTAGCAGTCACGTGGTTCCGGACTGAGCGCCTAGAACCGCTAGACCACCGCGGCCGGCGACAGCTTCCACTCTCGCAGGCATACGTTCAATCATGTGCTGGAAGGTTTCTTGGGGAATGGCAGCCCATTCTTCACGGAGTGCTGCACTGAGGAGAGGTATCGATGTCGGTCGGTGAGGACTGGCACGAATTCGGCGACACATTATTTATCTCTATGTTTCAAAAGTTATTCTGATCTTTATGTATGTACTTATGTCATAATTCTTGTAACACTGATGTACATGTTTATTTCTATTCTTTTGTAAAGCCTATTTTACTACAAATGTTATCTGTATTATTATGTTTTTAATGTTTTCTGTATCTTTGTAATTGTATTCTCATGTTATAAAATTGTAATTGTCGCCAGTTCATCATATTATTAACTTGTAAGTTACATTTCACTGCACACGTTTCTGTTGGTCATAGTATATGGACAATATGTGAGAAGTAGGGACTGTTAGTGTTTGCACGTGTGTTAATAATTCAGCAAGGGACTGGATAACAGCATTGCTGGTTCTAAGGACAATTCCAAAAACTTTGTGAGTGCACAAGTGGTGGTTATGGAGTTGCTATATTATCCGCAAGACTCTTCAATGGTGATTGTGCACCTGCACAGTCACAACAGATGGCTGCTGGCCACCTCTACAAGGACTACAGTGGGTCTGCATCTTTGATGACCCACCAATACCATTATTTCTACAAGGACTACAGTGGGTCTACACCTTTGCTGACTCACCAGTACCATTATTTCTACAAGGACTGCAGTAGCCCACCAATACCACAATCTCTACCAGGACTACAGTGGGTCTGCACCTCTGGTGGCCCACCAATACCGTAATCTCTACCAGGACTACAGTAGGTCTACTCTGTGATGACCTACCTACCAATATTCTTCAAAACTTCGAATGACTCTGCTGTTGGTTTGCTCTGTTGTGGCCCATTACCTGTCTGCATGTCGAGAGTCAGCACTGTCTTTCCATTGGAAGGACAACACTACTTCTTCAAGACTGCATGGAAATCCACTACTTCCGTGTGCATTTTCTTTTACTACTCAGACTTTGAGAAAAACACTGCAATTTTACTGTGATGAATGATCAGGACTGTCTTTATGGACTGTGAGAAAATTTTAGCTTTTGGCCAACATTGTATCAATAAGTGTGTGCATTTGATATCTTTGTTATTGTAACTATGATAAATTTTTTCAAATCTGTATTGGCCACTGCCCAAAACAATTTGTAAAATTTTTTGTGGGGAGCATGGGGGCTATGTAAGTAGGCTGTTTATGTTTTCTTATTGGTAACTCCACGTAGCGCTCTGTATGAAAATTACTGGCTGTGCTGTGTGCAGTCTGTGGCTAGTTTGCATTGTTGTCTGACATTGTAGTGTTGGGCAGCTGGATGTTAACAGCGCGTTGCGTTGCGCAGTTGGAGGTGAGCCGCCAGCAGTGGTGGATGTGGGGAGAGAGATGGCGGAGTTTTGAAATTTGTAAGACAGGATGTCATGAACTGCTATATATATTATGACTATTAAGGTAAATACACTGTTTGTTCGCTATTAAAATCTTTCATTTGCTAACTATGCCTATCAGTAGTTAGTGCCTTCTGTAGTTTGAATCTTTTATTTAGCTGTCAGTAGTGGGGCTCGCTGTATTGCAGTAGTTCGAGCAACGAAGATTTTTGTGACGTAAGTTATTTGTGAAAGCTATAGGTTAATGTTAGTCAGGGCCATTCTTTTGTAGGGATTATTGAAAGTCAGATTGCGTTGCGCTAAAAAAATATTGTGTGTCAATTTAAGCACAGTCATGTATAATTTTTCAAAAGGGGACGTTTCAAAAGGTACATCACCACGGATTTTCTTTAACGTCTATAATTGAAACAGCAACCAGCCACAAGAACAGTATTACAGCCACGGTTTTCGACCCAACGCGATGGGTTTTCTTACGGCCGGACAGCCTGAAACAGCAACCAGCCACAGGAATAGTATTACAGTCACGGTTTTCGACAGAACGCGATGGATTTTCTTATTTACGGCCGGACAGCCTGTCTTTCCTTCATTAACACCCAATCCTGTTTCCTCAACGTTTTTTAGTAATTTTGCATCCGTATGATTAATTTTGTTTTCGAACCATTTACTAATGCTACATCATCTCCGTAGGTAAGTCTAGTAACACGATATTGCACTACCTGTGTTATTCAGAAGTACGATGCAATGTTCATTCGGAAATACATGCATGTCCGAAGGAACATTTCATCGTACTTCTGAACAACACAGGCAATGTAATATCGTATTTGTCCGCCGACACCGGACAAGCAACTTTCAATTAAAATCTCTTCCGTGTAGGGAATATATTCAGGGTGAACTTTAATAAAACCGAAAAACTACAGAGATGGATTCCTGACTGAAAATTGAGTAAAAAAGGTCCTATTAACATGTCTCCGGAAATGCATCGTTACCACGGCAGATCGCATTTGTGTGATCATGGGTTACACCATGTTTGGGGGCCACTTACCTGGACCTGGTAGTGGGGTTCTTCTCTATGTCCAGTAGAACCTGGTCCTACAAATCTGGTTTACGCACAGTCCGCCTCCTCCCTGCACGAGCGTCTGAAAGGACCCATGGTCACACAAACGCCCAGAAAGAGCTGTGTGATGTGGTGTCTGTGAAGGTACTCGTTTTGGTATAGGCGTGCTGCCTCTCGACCGTTTCCATCTGCTTGGCCGTACACAAGCACCATCTGAGCTTGTTCCCGACATGAATACCGCATCATTCTGTTGCTTACAGTACGCTGCGCCTATCACACGGTCTGAAACACACAAACAACACACGGCCCATGATCAAAGGAACTATCATTTGTCAGCACCATCTACCATGGCAACGATGTTTTTCCGGATACATGTTCATCGGATCTTTTTTCCTCCATTTCCAGTCAAGAATCGGTCCCTGCAGTTTGTCGGATTTATTAATGTTCGCCCTGTATAATGGATATTTTGTTGTAGACACATGGTTGACGACATATGGACGTTTGAGTCTAGCCGTGTGTCGTACATTGGATAACCTAGAGATAAGGCGGCTGCTCGTGATGAGCGGGAAATCCGGGCTCGAGTCCCTGTCCGACACAAATTTTCACTGTCGTCATTACTTTATACAGCTGATGGTTGTCCATATTCGCAACTACGAATACATTTCAAGACTAGTAATGTTCACTCCCTGCAACTAGATCTCTTGTGGATTAGTTTTCGTAAACTCAGCATCGATCTTCCCTAATACGCGATTAAATAAAATAGCAATGCCCTCATTTCAGTACACTGTAAACCTTAAAATTTTCATTTCTCCCACTGGTGTCGTCATACGACACAAAGTTTCATCTATACAAATTTTAACTAATCTGACTAACGTTGAGGGTATTTCAGATCCGTCATTACATTCAGGAGCTTCTGCCGGTGTATGCTATCATGGGCCTTTCGAAAATCTAGAAATAATATGTGGACATCTACACTGAATTCCCTGCCTATTCAGTTAGTTGTCTTACAGTGAATAAATGATCTAATGCGGATGTATTTCTGCGGAAACGCATTGGTTGTCCCCAATTAGTCTTCAGTTTGGGGATCAGTCTGTTTAATAGGATTTTATAAGTGACATCCAGTAAAACAATTCCTCTCTAGTTAACGCACACGAGGCGATCACTCTTCTTAAATATGCAATATATAATTGTGGTTTTCCAGTCCGCAGGTATGGTTTCTGTCTTCTAAATTGTTTCTAATTCCGGCTGTCGTCCTATACTTTTTAATAGCCTAGCTCGTATCTTGTCTTCATCACAAGCCTTGTTATTCTTTAATTACTTTATTGCTTGCTGTATTTCGTTTGCCGGCCGCTGTGACCGAGCAGTTCTAGGCGCTTCAGTCCGGAACCACGCTGCTGCTACGGTCGCAGGTTCGAATCCTACCTCGGGCATGGATGTGTGTGATGTCCTTAGGTCAGTTAGGTATAAGTAGTTCTAAGTCCGGGGACTGATGACATCAGATGTTAAGTCCCATAGTGCTTAGAGCCATTTTTTTTGTATTTCGTTTACTTATGGGGTGGTGACTTGCACTATTTCAGGTTCTTCAGATTTAAAGTAAGACTGTTTATCATTACAGTAGAGTAGTTGTTAAAAGTACGTTTCCTATCTTTTATGTGTGTCACTCGTCTTGGTCATTATTATCCCATGCTGATTCTTTACAAACGATTCCCTTTTGGTGAATTTATTAAAATATTTTTGTAACATTTTGATAAATCTGTCTTGCCCTGTGATGCTTGAAATCAGCATCTCCTTCTCTTATTACATTGTTCTAGTACTCCCTTTTCTCTTGTCAAGGGATTCGCTGTGTTTCCTGGAAGATTTTACAGTATGTTACATTCAGTGTCATTCACTTCGTGGGTACACGGTTTTCTCGCATTTCTTTTCTCCGGCACTTTTTTGTGGAACTTCGTGTTAAATCAAATTTTCTTAGGTTGTTTCCTTCTTCCTGTAACTTCGGAACTTATTTCTTGAACACTGTTTTTCATGTATCTCCAACTGCATTCCACATCTTGTTGCTCCCCTTGTAAAAGTCTACTTTTTGTTGGGCTACTTTTCCATTTTTTTTGTGAAGTTACCTTTTTAATTTTCTTCCGCTAAATTTCCTATCAGCTAATTTCCACTATTTCTATTTAGCATGAGAGTGGCTTTCTGAAATTTATTTGTTGGGGGTTCATATTTAGCTCTTACTGCAAAGTATCATAAATTGTACCACTTCCAGAATTTTTACTTTAATCGGCTACACGTTATCTAAATTCAGTTTTAATAGTGTGTAGCCCATTCTCTCAGACACATATGCCGAATGTTTCGAAAATAAATTTCGTAAAATTTAAACGGTGAAACAGAGTAGGCAGACAGGTGCAAAGTGATAAAATTTATATGATTCTGAATGGTACCACTGACGTTATAGTTTGTATCACAAAAAACTTTCTCAGCTGTTGCAAGAAATACAGAAATCTGGTGAGCATCAACAATGTTTTTTTTTTAATTTTTAAGACATTAGGAAAGAAGTTACAACTGTTAATACATATTCACTACCTAAAATATTGGGCTACTTTTCTGTTTAGACAGAACAGGTTCAACATTCAGATGTGCAGGTATCAGAATAAAATACTTGTTTCTTCGCACTTACTTTCGCATACCGGCTATAGAACCATACACAACATTTGACGAACTTAATCGTTTCTTACTCCTGGTCAACTTCGCAGATCTTGCAGAAGCAGCTTGAAGATTTCTTTTCATTGTGTTGGTTCATACTGTTACCTCTGAAAGTTTGTCGGTAGAGTTCTGGTTTACTCTGTATGCCCCCAGTCCTCGCATACATTTAAACCCCGCACCATAGTACCGTAGCACGCCGCTAGAGCAACCAAAACTAAATGGCGCAACCCGTTGATAAATTGATACCGTATGGTAATTCGTTTTCTACAGTTGAAGGGGGACAATGCTGCAATAATCAAAAAAATGGTTCAAATGGCTCTGAGCACTATGGGACTCAACATCTGTGGTCATAAGTCCCCTAGAACTTAGAACTACTTAAACCTAACTAACCTAAGGACATCACACACATCCATGCCCGAGGCAGGATTCGAACCTGCGACCGTAGCAGTCGCGCGGTTCCTGACTGAGCGCCTAGAACCGCTAGACCACCGCGCCCTGCCGCTGCAATAATCCATGCAGAGTTTGCGGAAGTGTGCGGCAACAATGCACGACCGTACGACATACTAGTTAGGTAATGTAGACGTTTCCAGGGCGGTCAAGCAAGTCTGAATGAGAAAGAACGAAGTGGCAGACCGTCTCTCTCTGAACAGCTAGGAATCGAAAGATAAGAGGGGTTCCTGGCGCTCGAAGATGGCGTATCACAATCTAGGTGATAGAGGAAAATATGAAATCAGTCGTGGATCAGTTTTCAACATCTTGCATTACATTTGACCATGATAAAGTCTGGCGCCCGCTGGATTCCGTGACTGCTCTCACACATTCAAAAAGCGTGCGGAACCGATGAAGCTGTGTCACGCCGGTCCAGATGACTTTTTTACCGTCTAAGCACCACATACTCCGAGACACAGGAGCAAAGCAAGCAGTGGAAACACGTGGATTAACCACCGCCAAAAGAGGCAGAGGCCTAACCATCATTGGGTAAGATGGTGTCATGGTGTGGTGCTAACAGATAACGCTCGTAAGGGACAAACCGTCCTTAGAGCATATCTCCTGACGAGGTTAGGGGAGGATGTCAAAACGAATCGTCGCTGGAAGTGGTGTTTTTGCTGCACGTCAGCGCCCAGCTCATCCTGCATGGGCCACAGTTCAAAATGTTTCAAATGGCTCTAAGCGCGATGGGGCTTAACATCTGAGGTCATCAGTCCCCTAGAGTTAGAACTACTTAAACCTAACTAATCTAAGGACATCACACACATCCATGCCCGAGGCAGGATTCGAACCTGCTACCGTAGCAGTAGCGGAGTTCCGGACTGAATCACCTAGAACCGCTCGGCCCACAGCGGCTGGCATGAGCCACAGTCACACATGCTTTTTCTTTGGGCTATCAAATTCTGCGCCCCCCCCCCCCCCCCCCTTCGTCCGTTTTCTCCTGACGCGATACCTCTTCCTCTTGCTATAGCTGAAGGAACCATTATGTGGCGTACTTTTCCAGAACGTCGACTAGATAATTTTAGAGATGAAATGTTAAAATGCAGAGTTCTATAACTAAGGTTTCCTTCAGTCATCCATAGTTGGGAAATGTGTTTCGTATCGAAGAGTGGATATGCAGAGAACTTACATCATCAACACAGTTCATGGACACAGCCTGATTTCCTAGAGGTTAAAACAGAACTGGTCAGTGACCCTATTTTCACCACAAACCGGAACACGCGATACACACAAATAATCAGAGTGCTCGTTACGCACAAACACTAGGAGTACCTGAGGACAACCAGATCACCTTACCTGATATATAAAAATGTGAAAATTTGCGTTTACTTTAATTTAAAAAAAAAGCTTTTGTAGTGATTCATATTTTACTTGTTCCGTCCGAAACTCCGTCCGAGCAGGCCTCGAAAGGCTCAACAGAACCGACCGACCGCCATATCACCCTCAGACGACAGGCGTCACTGGATGCGGATACGCAAGCGCATGTGGTCAGCACTTCGCTCTCCCGACCGTTGTCAGTTTTCGTCACCGGAGACGCCACTTCTCAGCCAAGCAGCTCCTCAATTGGCCTCACAAGGGCTGTGTGCACCGCGCTTGCCAACAGCGCTCGGCAGAGCAGGACGATCACCAACCCCAAACCAAGCCCGACAGCGCTTAACTCCGGTGATCTGACGGGAACTAGAGTTACCACTTGCCACTGCGGCAAGGCCGTTGGCTTTATACTTCTTACTGTTTAAATAAAGATTAGATTGTAATTTGCAGAATTTCAGCAACATAAACGTCACAGAATATTAGTGACTTACACATTTTATTTTTCTATGTAAGCAATCGATATGTAATTGTGACTTTCTGAGCTACGATGAGACCCGATCATCGCTGATCACTTCGTAATTTAGCTTAATTTTTAGCATTAATCGATGCTGGTCAGTAATTTGGACTCTGTCTTTCTCTGTTGTAAGAAGTAGCAGGTTCTGGTTGTACTTATGAATTATGATTGGAAATAGATGTGTATGGAATATTTGCAATTTTTAATTCAGATATTAATATGGAGCACAAATAGGAAACCTTTTCATCCCACTATAGTCAGCAGCAAGGAGTTATATTTCTTATACCATCGAGACTACTTGAAGACGAAACTACAATGGATTGCGAGAGAAAAGTTACGTAGATCTTAACAGAATTAATAGTTGTTATCCCACTGATATTTAAACAATACTGTTTTCGCTTTTATGCTCCACTTGTTTACAATTCTGAAGAATTGCAGAACAAACGAATTCGTTGCTGAAACGAGGTTATTGATTTAATTTTTACAAAGCAATAATTTTAGTAGCATAGAAACTAGCCGAAGGGCAATATTCGAAGGTGGGTATTAAAATTTTTGACTACTCTTTGTTTACCTTGTTCTCGGATTATACTCGACAGACGCCACTATTAGGTGCAACACTGGTCCATACTGCACAAGGCATTCCCAGAATGACGATGAGTTAGAACGTTTCCTGGACAGCCAAAATGCTGAGTCTACAAAGAAAGTCTCCGCCCAGTCATCTATAGTTGGAAAAAATGTCTCACAGAGTTTCATGATCGGAGCTTCATTGTTTCGAGGTGCTGAAAAGATCTTTATGACTGTTCCTCGTAATAATAAACAACAGTGAATACTGGATGCAAAATGACAACTGCAGCTGTTGCAGCTACCAGTCTCATTTGTAGTGCTTGACAATTCTATGATTATCGCAACCACATTGCTCAGCTTGAGGACTGTAATTTAATTAATCTATAAAGTTTCCATTTGAGGACGCTGCTGTGGCGTATATGCAACGTAGTGTGACTCCGATGCTGGTATATAAGCACCGACTTGTTGGTAAGGGATTAGCGTGGCTTTCGTGTCTTTCAGACGTGCGTGCGGCATATGCGGAAACGTGGTCTATGGCGACGTTAGTACCAAATGCGTCCAAATAGGATCAACGTGCTGTTATTCTTTTCCTGGCTGCCGACGGACAAACAGCGATGGATATCCACCGGAAAATGAAGAATGTGTATGGAACAGCATGTATGTTGTAAACCACCGTTGTAGAACGGTGCGCCAAGTTCCGTGCTGGTCGCAGTTCGATAGAAGATGCGGGTCGATCTGGGAGACAAGCGTCATCCATTTCTCCATCACTGAGGAGCGATACTGCACAGGGCTGGAGAAATTACGGCGTGCAATTAAGGCGAATCGTCCGGGAAAATTGTGACAAGGGGTGATGCTGCTTCACGATAACGCACGTCACCATATCGAAAATTTTGTACACAGAAGTGCCAGACAATCGAGCATCCGCCCTATAGTCCGGATCTCTCGCCATACGTTTATGACGCCTTCGGTACCTTGGAAAAGGCGTTGAAGGGTTGTCGATACCTGTTGGACGAGGCAGACAGTTCATCACACCGAACGACACGTTTTACCAAAAGCGTGTCTTCAACCTAGTACCACTGTAGGATGATCGTCTCAATACTCGCGGCGATTTTGCCTGACTGGCATACCGGTTCCGGACCACACGGCCTTCGAAATTACTTTCGTCAGCAGAAATTTAGTTAATTGGACAGAATTTCTTGACGTATCGAAAAGGGAGTACTCTTGCCATCTGACTTCTTTTACAGTCCACTGACTTGTGAGAATTGAAAACTATTGCTATGCAGCCGTACGTCGTGTATGACGTCTTCACCTGAAATGTATCTAATTGAATTAGGCGATGTCGAGATGTCGAGATGTGAGATTAAGGCACTGAACACGTATTTGGGAGAAGTGAAATTTAAATCCAGGTCGAGCGAAAAGCCTATCGCTGATTCCTGTATCCGATCGAACTACTTCCCTATATCTAATGGCTCAATGAAAATTGTGCTCAAGGGATCTCCTCACACTAGGAAGAAGTTCTCACAGCAGACTCATGTTACGAGAGTAGTGATCTACTTGAATAATGACGTGTTTCTAGTGACTTATGTTGGGCATCTGCGCTTCAGTTTAAACAAGTTTCTCACGAAACACTCCTTGATTTATTCAAACTCTCGGCCTTGGTACGATCTTCACATATTTGAAGTTCAGTATGGGGTTCCGATTTTTGACAGAAGTGATTTTCATCCTGTAATTTTGACCGTCTACTTTCTCTCGATTTAATATTCGTGTTTTATGAACCAAGTGAATATGCATAGTAGTATAGCACCAGAGTCTTTCCATACAGAACTCAGATTTATACAGAATCATATCATCCTTATTCTGCTTTCCTGTAGTTTCCCTTAACTACTTCAGTGAGAAATTAAAATGGTAAATTCAGCGCTGACACATCCTGATTATACCGAGAGAGGGGGCGCATTCGGGAGGAGCGAATGCAAACACCTTTCCAGTCTCACAGATTAAGATTTTCCGGAGCTTCCGTAAATTCCGTCAGATAAATACTCTGATGGTTCCTTTCTTAAGGACACGGTGGCTTTCATTGCCCGTCGTTTATCTAATTCGAGCTCGTGCTTCATCGTTATTGCCTTGAATTAGAGAAAAACTACTGCATCGCTGTCCAAGACTTTCAGCTGCTGAAGTACATTTGCATCAAAAAAAGTATGGTGCCGCGCCTAATGCTACGGCTGGCAATGCTCTCCCTTTTTAGTTTTCACCTAATCACACTGACCTACACGGAAAGACTTCGTAGTTGTGGTCGAACGCAGACTTGATTTTGAGCTTTCCCATATTCTGAAAATAGCGGTCGGATCCTGTATGGCTAGAACATCCGACTGGACACCGTATTCAGGCTACAGCCTGTGCACCCTCAACTGAAAAAAAATTTCTTACGCCCTGACTCTTAGCCACACTTATCAATACTGTGTCAGTATTTTGCTTGTAGTGGTCTAATGGATTTTTTATTTAATTTATTTATCTAACCTGATCTGATTAGGGCTATCAGGCCCTCTCTTACCTCGAGCCAGGTTTTCACAAGTAGTACATCGTAGTTACCTAAGAAATAACAATTTTAATACGACATACACACAAACGGAAAAAAATTACTACGCCCTTTTAGAGGTTTATAATTCCTTCAAGATTTATTGTTGCAACAGTGCATATGGAGTACATGAAATGATTGCATTTACAGATCAATAACACAAACAGTCCCTAGGTACCAGGTATCGATCCACGATAAAAAGCCCGTATTAGTGCGTGGTGTAGCCTCCACAGAGGGGAATGCAGACGCTAACTCGGGCATCCAGTTGATCGTACAGATGGCAGTTACAGTTCTGGGATACGTTATGACATATCTTCTCGACCTATTTATGTAGTTGTGTAAGAGTAGTTGGTTGACAAGTCACACGAGTCACTTCTGGCCCCACTATATCCCACTCGTGCACGATTGGATACGAGCTGGGAGATCGTGCTGGCCAGGGAAGCTGCTGCACGTCTTGCAGAGCACGTTGCGTTTAACGGGCGGTGTGTGGGCGAGCATTATCCTGTTGGAACAACACATCATCTTCTTCTTGCAAGACTGGCAAAAAAACGAGTCTAACGATATTCTGCACATACAGAGCTCTGGATAGCGTTCCCCTCCGGAAACACAAAACGTGAACGAGAGCGATAGATATAGCACATAGCACCCCAGACCATAAGGCCTGGGTTGGGGCTAGTGTGTCTTGCACGAAATCACTCTACGAGACAGCGCTCACCAGATCGGCTAACGACCATCACGTGCGTGCAGACAGAGTCTACTTTCATCGCTAAAGATCGCGGCGCGCCATTCCATCTTCCAAGTGACCATCTGATGGTACCAGTCTAACCGTGCACACAGATGCTGCGGCTCGAGTGGAAGACGGACTAGAGAAGGAGGAGAGATAAGTGTTTAACGTCTCGTCAATAACTAGGTCATTAGATACGAAGCACAAGCGCGAATTAGGGAGGGATGGAGAAGGAAAGCGGCCGTGCCCTCTCGCAGGAACCATCCCGACATTTGCCTTAAGCGATGAAGGGAAATCACGGAAAACTTAAATCAGGATGGCTGGACGCGGGTTTGAACCGTCTTCCTCCCGAATGCGAGTCCTGTGTTCTAACCACTGCGGTAGCCGTCTCGGAGACGGGCAAGAAGTATGCGTGCTTTTAGTCCTACTGCTATACAGAGTTCGTGTTGACACGTCTGGGCGCACAAGCACTCTCATCTGTGCTGTGGTAGCTGTACGATCTGCCACTGCTGCCATTACAACACGGCGAACCTCGCGGGCGTCTGTTCTGTGTGGAAGTCCAGAACCTCGTCTAAGGGTGTCAATATGTTCACATGACCAGTGATACCAGCATCATTGCAAAACTGACGCAGCACGTTCAGCTAGCGTGGCAGTTTTACGAAAGGACGACCCCGCCTCTCGGAAGGCCACGATCTGGGACTTTGAAACCCTCACAGTTGGCTGTATTAAGAACGAGTGTTTTTCCGTGGCATGGTTCCCTGCTTGCTTCCCACGTTCGCATCATACTGAGCCTTCTGGCTGTGAGCATTCCCTATTAAAGGGTAGACACAGATGGCACTCTTCTAGCTATGCCACTACGCTATCTGTTGGTGGATCCAAATGGTTCAAATGGCTCTAAGCACTATGGCACTTAACATCTGAGGTCATCAGTCCCCTAGACTTAAACCTAACGAACCTAAGGACTTCACACACATCCATGCCCGAGGTAGGATTCGAACCTGCGACCGTAGCAGCAGCGCAGTTCCGGACTGAAGCGCCTAGAACCGCTCGGCCACAGCGGCCGGCTGTTGGTGGACAATGTTGAAACCATTATCAGTACATCTACTATCCCTCAGATGACATATGTCGTCATCACATCAAAATCGACATCGTCTTTCCACATGTACTAATTTTTTCCGGTGTTGTAGTATTAAAATGATTTGAGAGCCTATAGTAGCAATGTGAGTATACAGGGCGTAAATTTTATGTTGACAAACCAGAATAACTCGAAAAACAAGCTTCACACGAAAAAATGTGTAGAATACAAAGTTGATTATTTTCAAGGGGGACATCTGCTGGTGCTAAAATTAGCCCGCCACCCCAGCCCCCTGGGGGTGGGGCGGGAGGCAACTTTAAAATTTCAAATGGGAACCACGATTTTTTATTGCAGAATCAGACTGTACATAAAAAACTACGTACATTTTGTTTTAAAAATTTGTTTTGATTCTTGGTAGTTGGTGCTGTAATTCAAGAGAATCCATGTTCTCATTTTTGCGTGGAAAATGGTTACGGATAAATAAAAAATGCTTATTTACTTCGTAAATTTTGATTCGTTAAAACTAAAACTCTCCCTCTATCCCCATAGGGTGGGGTTTGAGAGAGAAGAATTAGAGTTTTACAAACGTTTACCACGAAACAATCAAAACTTATTTGAATCTACGGCAAAAATTAATATGTGGGACAACATCTGTAAAACTCTAACTTCTCTCTCGCAAACCCCATGTTATGGGGAGAGAGGGAGAGTTTTTGTTTTAGAGAATCAAAATTTACGTAGTAAATGAGTATATTTTATTTATCCGTAACCATTTTCCACGCAAAACTGAGAACATGGGTTCTATTGAATTACAGCGCCAAATACCAAGAATCAAGACAAATGTTTAAGACAAAGTGTATGTAGTTTTCTATGTAGAATCGGATTCTGCAATAAAAAAGGGGGATTCCCATTTGAAATTTTAAAGTTGCCTCCCACCTCACACCCAGGGGGCTGGGGTGGCGGGCTAATTTTAGCACTATCAGATGTCCCCTCGAAAATAATCAACTTCGATTGTATACATTTTTTCGTGTGAAGCTATGACGTCACTAATAATAATAATAATAATAATAATAATAATAATAATAATAAAATGAAAACAACAACACTAACGATAATGGCAGATATTAAATGATTTTATGGGTCTACAAAATGGATGTTTTCTGATATATCCAGTTTTTCGGAAAGGAAATTTAAGGACACCACCCCAGCTAAGTATATTGGGAAACGAGGAAGATCTGGTTGGAAACAGGGATTTATCAAGGGTAACGAGTGCTTACAGATATCAGATTAGATTAGATTCAGTTTTCATTCCACACACCCAAAAATGAAGTGGTTCTCGTGGGTGTGGAACAAGTCAGAAGGTATAATATAAAAAACATAGAACTGAATATAATACTCACTACCCTGGTCAACTGTCAGGATATAGTCAAAACATGTGAATACAACACAGTAAACTGGAACTGCTAATATTTACAGAATTAATACACTGTCAGAACGAAACATAGTTATGCCCTTTTAATAAATTCATCACAAATAAAATACCTAATTTTGACTGCTGTGACCAAGTGCTGTCAGAACTGAAATCTAAGAGTCAATTTTACTTAAGTTGGTCTAACAGTCCCATTTAAGATATTCATCTATAGAACAGAAGGAGTTGCAGATCAAAAAGTCTTTCAAACTCTGTTTAAACTGTGCTTTATCTGAAAACAAGTTTTTAATGGTTGCTGGTAATTTATGGAAAATATGTGTTCCTGAATATTATACTATGTATTGAGCTATTGGTTGGAAATAGAGATATATTACTTGCAACAAATTTCATTAAGGAATAAATATACTGAGAAGCAGTGGCTAGAATACAAAGTTCCTTGAACAGGTTTCTACATGATGTTCTTCAATTTACATCACAAATGAGTCTTATTACACGCTTTTGCACGCTGAAAACTGTTGCTCGGTTTGACAAGTTGCCCCAGAATATGATCCCTTATGACATAATAGAATGAAAGTAAGCAAAGTATGTAAGTTGTTTTATATTTATACCTCCTACGTCTGAAATCATTCTTACTGCAAATACAGACTTGTTTAAGTGCTTTGGCAGTTCTGTGTTATGCCCTTCCCAACTGATTTTATTATTGAGTTGTAATCCCAGACATTTAATGCTCTCAATCTCTTCGATCTGCATGTCTTCATACGTTATACACATGCTGGAAGGAAATCTCTTACAGGTTCTTTACTTCATACAGTGGGTCTTTTTAAAGGTAATGACAGTGAATTAACTTTAAACCATTTATTTATGTCAGTGAAATTCTGAGTAGCAGCAATTTCTAAATCTGTACGTGACTTGCTACTTATTGCAATGTTTGTATCATCTGTAAACAAAACAGATGTAGCATCTGGCAATGTAACAGACGAAAGGTCATTAATGTACACAAGAAGAAGCAATGGACCCAAGATGGAACGTTGAAGAACACCACATGTAATTAATTCCCAATCAGATGAAGATTGACTGCTTACTGCACAGGTATTTCGCAATAACGTCCTTTATTTCCTGTCAGTTCGATAAGACTCAAACCATTTAGCAGCACTGCCAGTGACACCACAATATTCTAATTTAGGTAATAGACTGCTGTGATTCACACAGCCAAAGGCTTTTGATAGGTCACAGAAAGTGCCAGTAGCCTCCGATTAATTATCTGATGAATTAAGTATATTCGCACTGTGCGTGTGAATAGCTTTTTCTACATCAGAACCCTTCAGAAACCCAAACTGTGACTTGGACAATATATGACTTGCATTCAGATGCTTAAGAAGACGTTTGAACACAAACTTTTCAAATATTTTTGAAAAATCTGGCAAAATTGAAATTGATCTATAATTTGATGGTATCTCCTTATCCCTCTTCCTATTAAGAGGCTTAACTTCAGCGTATTTTAGCCAGTCTGGAAACGTTCCGCTGATAAGAGAGTGGTTACACAAATAACTTAAGAGAGAATTCAACTTGCATGAGCACTCTTTCATTAACTTCGTTAATATGTTATCATAACCAGTAGAATACTTAGATTTTATGAATTTTATGATGGATGCAACTTCTTTGGGAGACGTAAGTGCCATTTCCATTTTACTGAAGTTATTTGTAAAGACTGGTCTCAGATACTCAATCGCACAATTTACCAAATCTGATAACCCCAAGCTGCCTGCAACAGAAACTTATTTACTATTGAAAGTTACTTATTTAGGAGGTTTACAACACTGCGCGCACTTGTTACCAACGTTTCATTTATTTTTAGAGCTATATGTTTCTCTACCTTTTTGGCCCCACCTGTTTCTGTCTTCTCTATATTCCGTACAGTTTTTATTCCAATATAATTATCGTTTTCTCTTAATGAAACTGCTTAGCTTTTTGAATTACTTGCGACTATATTTTGCAGAATTCTTTGTAATGCATGACAATGCTAACTTCAGTGCTGTTCCTAGATAGTAGATGCAGTCTCCTGCTTGTTGCACATGATATGTTTATTCCTCGTATAATCCATGGTTTATTTTTAGACTTCTGTTTGATTTGAGTTGCCTAAAGGCGAAAACAATTTTAGAAAGTGAAAGTAACTTTATTAAAGAATGCTTTGCATTTTCCATTTGAGTTAGAAGTATTGTCAACATCTATCTAGTTCATGTCTTTGAGCAATCTTCTAAAATTCTCAATTTTTAACTGGTTTATTGACATTCTGTGCTCAGATTTAATATATTTTTTATCCCGACAAGTTTCAACATTTAGAACAAGATGCTGTATGTCGTGATAAGATGTCAATTTGCTATTGGTTTTGTGCTATGACTTTTTTCCTAGATTTGTGTGCAAAGATATTATCAATAGTAGTCTCACAGCATTAACATGCCTTGGTTGCAAAGTTTACAGTAAGAACCAAATTGAATGACAGTGTTACTGACTTCAATAATTGTTCAGTGACAGAGCTTGTCAATAAATCCACATTAAAATCAGCAGCAACTACTATTTCCTCGATTTTTGCTGTGAGATGGGACAACAGAGCTTCCAGTTTTTTTTATGAAGAGACTAAAGTTTAATGCAGGTGCTCTGCATATACATACTATTACACTGGAGTGCCAGAGGAGGTAGTATAGGCATTCACAGAGTTATGTAAACAGGCAGAATACGGCGCTGCGGCCGGCAACGCCTTTATAACACAAGTGTGTGGTGCAGTTTTTAAATGGGTCACTGCTGCTACAATGGCAGGTTATCAAGATTCAGTGAGTTTGAACTTGGTGTCATAGTCGGCGCACGAGCGGTGGGACTCAGCATCTCCGAGGTTGCGATGAAGTGAGTATTTTCCCGTACGACCATTTCACGAGTGAACCGTGAATACAAGGCATCCAGTAAAACATTAAATCTCCGACATCGCTGCGGCCACAAAAAGATCCTGCAAGAACGGGACCAACGACGAATGAAGAGAATCGTGCAACGTGACAGAAGTGCAACCCTTCCACAAAATGTTGAAGATTTAAATGCTGAGCCACCAAAACGTGTCAGCGTGCGAACCATTCAACGAAACATTATCGAGACGGGCTTTCGGAGCCGAAGGCCCACTCATGTACACTTGCTAACTACACGACACAAAGCTACACTTCAACACCGACATTGGACTGTTGATGACTGTAAACATGTTGCCTTGTCGGACGAGTCTCATTTCAAATTGTATCGAGCGGATGGACGTATACGGGTATGGTGCCAACTTTATGAATCCATGGACCCGCATGTCAGCAGGGGACTGTTCAAGCTGGTGGAGGCTCTATAATGGTGTGGGGCGTGTGCAGTTCGAGTGACACGGGACCCTCGATACGTCTAGATATGACTCTGACAGGTGACACGTACATAAGCATCCTGTATGATCACCTGCATCCATTCATGTCCATTGTGCATTCCGACTGCCTTGGGCAATTCCAGCAGGACAATGCGACACCCCACACGTCCAGAATTGGTACAGAGTGGCTCCAGGAATACTCTTCTGAGTTTAAACATTTCCGCTGGCCCCAAAAGTCCCCTGACATGAACATTACTGAGCATATATGGGATGCCTTCCAACGTGCTCTCTTGTACTCTTACGGATATAAGGACAGCCCTGCGGGATTCACGGTGTCAGTTCCCTCCAGCACTACTTCATACATTATTCAACTCCATGCCACGTCGTGTTGCGTCACTTCTGCGTACTCGCAGGGGCCCTTCACGATATTAGGCAGATGTAGGGTTTCTTTGGCTCTTCAGTGTATAAAGGATTATTATGAAATACTACTTCTGTTGCAGAAGCTTCTAAGAGCTGCCCTGAGCAAAATTTATTAGAATCAATATCCTTCAAATCAAAACAATTTCTGATAAGTGTGACTCCTCCTTTTCCCATATTTTTTCTACAGAAGTAAGAAGCTATCTTGAATCCTGTAACATTTAACATATCTGCACCAGTGGTCGCATGATGTTCAGAGAGGTAGATTATATCAACTGGTTTGCTCAACTCTAATTCTTCAACACAAGAAGCAACTCATTAAGCTTATCCCCTTAGTCCTTGGATATTCTGATACAATAAGGATATTATTGCTTTAGTAGATATCACTATCTAACTTCCTAAGCTGGAGATGTTATTCACTTCTCTAATATAATACGGGAGGTCATTCCAGAGTCGGGTTCCTGCTACTGAGAAGGACTTCGAGAAAGTGGCTGTACGATGGCGTGCAGCAGGAAGGATTTTACACTGATGGGAACGGGTGTTTCTGGCATGTTGTTCAGACAAGAGCGTTAAGGCCGAGGAGAGATATCTACATCTGTATTCTACGAACCACTGTGAAGTGTATGACAGAGGGTACATCACACTTTACCTGTTATCAGGGCTTTTTTCCTTTCCATTCATGTATGGAAAAAATTATTCTTTAAATGCCTCAATGCGTGGCGTAGTTAGCCTACTTTTTTCCTCACGAGCTCTGTGGGAGCGATATGTAGGGGTTATATGATGGACTTCGTACGTTGACGAGACAACAGAGAAGACACAGGATATGGGAATTTCTGCACATGTCTGCACGCAGATGGGATAGCTGTGCACATGACGGAGAAATATGATCAAAGAGTCGAACACAGACATTTATAACTAGTTCCAAACGTCGTGAGGCTGCTTGAAAAAGATCTTGCAGTATAAAACCACTGTAATCAATGATTTGGATTGTATGTGATTGTACTAGTTTCTCTTTCAGGTCACGAGAGAAGAGCTTTTTAAATTTTTGTAGGGCATGGAGAGATACTGATGCCTTCTTGCGCATTGCAGTTACGCCCTCAGTCCTGTTTAGATTTTCCTCTATTATTACTCCCAGACTCTTTGCTGAAGGAGAAAGGATAAAGATGGTAGAGATTCCCGATATTTCGTGGTAATATGCCTAGACTGACCAAAGAATACCACTTGGGTTTTGAATGGGTTGAGCTCTAAAGTAAGTATGAATTTCGGAAAGGTTTGGAGATTACCCACAGCACGGCACGTTACCTAACAGATACAAAGGTGGAGCTGACTCTAGTGAAAAGCCTCGCTCAAAGAGTGCAAGCCTTCGGACATGGCGTAGCCGTTCTTGGGCGAATTGAGAGTAAGTTGCGGTGCATGCCACAGTAAGCAAGAGACTGAGTTTTCTCGCTGCTAGCTCCGAAGCCTTCCCCGGATAGAGTTGTAGCGTTGGAGGCCTTGTTTTCAAGGAGTAATGAATTCCCCTTATGCAAGAGTAACTAACTTGGCCGACAGAACGCTGCAGGAAATTACATTTTAAATTGTTAAGCACACCGCCGAAGAAAGTCTCAAGAGACAGTTAGTTCTGAGGTGTAAAAACAAATGGGAAATGCATCGCCGGTGACTTTGAGAAAATTACCCACTCGAGATTTACACGAAGCGACGTGTCACACAATCGACAAACATGTACGCAAGAGTCGTGCAAAACTGATCGCGGTACATGTCCTCGCTTCGCTCGCGCTGCAGTCCATACTTCAACTGTTTGTTCGTCATCGCGAACGAGAACATAGACTGTGCCCAGTTTTGCACGACTCGTGATAACATCTTTTTCGATTAGGTGCCCTGGATGTAATTTGAATGCCATATGACATTTACTAATAAACTGGTCCATTTGCAAGTGCTTATATAAACGTAATTGGTCAATGGTTGTTTAAACAAACACTGTTTTTTGCAAATATACCGTGTCAGAGGAAATAATATCAGTTTTCAAGATATTTCTAATGACTGCAGAAACAAATCTGAAAAAATAATAGATCTGATAATTTAGGTCATGACCTTTCCATCGAGAGTATTTAAAGATAGAGAATTTCGATTATGCGATAACTCACACAAATCTGAAGGCTGTAAATTCAACTAAATATTTAGGGATTACAGTTACAAATAATCTAAACTGAAACTATCACATAGATAATGTTGTGGGTAGAGCAAACCAAGACTGCGATTCACTGGCAGAACACTTACAAGGTGCAACAGGTCTACTAAAGACACTACTTACACCACTCTTGTCCACTCTATTCTGGAGTACTGCTGTGCAGTGTGGGATCCGCATCAGGTGGGGCTGACGGATGACATCGAAGAAGTACAAAGAAGGGCAGCTTATTTTGTATTATCGCGAAACAGGGAAAATAATGTCACAGACATAATACGTGAATTGGGAGTGGCAATCATTAAAACAAAGGCGTTTTTCATTGTGACGGGATCTTCTTATTAAATTTCAATCACCAGTTTTCACCTCCGATTGCGAAAACATTTTGTAGGCACCCACCTACATATGGGAGAAATAAGGGCTCGCACAGAAAAATTTAAATGTTCGTATATTGTAACCTCCCCACAAAAATTTAAAAGAATGACAATATTATTTAAGAATGCTAATGGACATTGCGCTAAGTGTAACCTTTCCACTGTAATTTTGAAAGAAATGAAATATAAAATGAATAGGAGCCAAACGTAACCTCCCTAGCAATTAAATTTAATGACAATAAAAGTGAGAATCGCAATCTGACTCAAATATAAGTTCTTCACAAAAAAAAATTAAGGTCTATTCAGTGATAAGAAAATTCAATTAAACCGAAATATCGGTCTTTGGCCCTGTGCAAAAATCAGAATTAAATTCTTACCTCATTGTAACACCTAGTCAAATTTCTGCTCTTATTCTTACGCACGGCTTGGAGGAACTGCATTGCAAATAATAATATTCCTTTTTTTTGTGATCTTACTGAAATTTTTCTTTAAGGGAAGTGGAACGAAATAGTTACTTCAATTAAATAAAAATTTTATGTAAAATTGCTTTTGAAATCAAAATTATTATTGGGGCACTTGTTGGAAATTAATTACAATAAATAAACTTTACATTATCTGATGATTACGTTAATTAACAATATACCTCATTCAGCCTCTTGACCAGAATGCCGACAGCCTACATCACACAACCGCACTGGGCTGCTACCACTGACCGACCGCTCTGCATGACGACTACTAGCGAACTCCACGCAACTGAACAGAGCTACAGACTCGCAACGACTACTGACAGAGTACTACTCGTAACACTCGCGCGGTCAAGCGCATACTCTCTGGTCAGAGACGCTGCAATGCCTCGCCATCGCTGCTACGTTACATACGTGTTTCAATATGTGATTAAAAAAATATGATACTGCCTTGATCAATCACAAATTATTCTTATTTAACACTCAGACATGTTTCGGTGAAGACTGTCAGCGGTTTCATTTATTTTCAGTAAAATAATATGTAAAAATTTTGCGTGATAATATACAATGTTCTGGAATTATGGTATTTACTGTCATGGAATTATCAACAAAATGTATGCCTCAGTATTGAATACTGATGTCATTTGCAATACAGCTGATATTTTGCTTCAGTTGGTCGTCTGCAGTTAATAGGGATTTCTCATAACTTTATTACAGCCATTTACGGAAGTGATAGGCCAAACGCCAGCTTAGTCGTATCTTAGTGTAAGTATATCATCTTAATTTTGCGCGACGATTTTGCGAGTCTGTGGCATCTTTGAACTTAAAGCACCAGTGAGCGATGGTCGAGGACTCGGAGGCCGGTAAACGAACCGTTCCCCGATTTAGGTGGCTTCCTGCATTCATTCCTTCTATCCTAACAATCCTGCACATAAAGGCTCCGAATAGTGAATACATCTGAAAAAATTGGTCAGATGCGAGTAGGACTCGCGCACTGTGGATTCCGTACAAACTTAATTATGTATACAGACAGTTCATCCATTTCGGGAATCGAGAATCTCGATCGTTTTTGCCTGTTATCGACATTGATACTTGGAAGATATCGGTCCCAGAGATTCTTAGATTTTCGAGGAAGTTTTAATTTCAAACGTGAAGTCATGCAGGAGGCAGTCCACCATTATTGTAACAACAATTAGTTCTCCATTGAGTTTCACTGGTTTACAATGGTAAAAGACAAACATTAGACGAGGAATAACTTTATTTTTCATACGACTCTCTTCGGAATTTATCCATTTTCAGCTGTCCTGGAGAGATTACTGCACCCAGACATGACGTTTCATGTTGTATGTGACACAAAACATTCGCAGACTATGTATGAAGCCTTCATGGGCTGTCAGCCGAGTAGCGTCGTCGTCTCGTAGCAACGTTTCGATGGAATGCGTCTTCATCTTCAGGCGAAGATAATGGAGACGCATTCCATCGAAACGTTGCTACGAGACGACGACGCTACTCGGCTGACAACCCGTGAAGACTTCATACATGAAATTCGCCGAGAAACCCTGCACACACATTCGCAGACTAGTCTACGTAGCTTTTGGTTGCACGAAAGGAGCAATACAACTCGACGTACCAATACACGCGTTATTGTACATTAGTCACCTCAAAGCAATAGTAAATAATTTCGAAACCACTGACTGATTAGTCTCCGGGAACTCTCCTAACATTGCACCGTGTCCTCAACTTTCAATCCTACGCCTCCAAATGTCGCGCCATTGTTATAAGAATACGCTTCAGAACGCAGCATCACAAAGCTCAGCAACATGCAAAGACTATAAAAGCACGGAATGATCGTTTTGTAGAAACAGGTTGTGTGGCACATTGAGAGAAAGGTCTAGGCCGCCCACGGTATGTGCTGACATGCTGGGACACTAGATCTTTTACTACCGTATGGCACTACCGAACGTATACATACATACTATATTTACAGGTTAATGATAAATCTGGAATCAGTTCGCAGAACTGGTGACACTTCCTGAACGTCTTTCCGACTTTTTTTAAAAAAAACATGGAGTGGTAAGCTCTTCATATATGCCTGCTTTGCTTCCAGTCAAGAAAAACGCAATTATTCAAAACGTGGTCACATCTCCGTTGTTCCTTTCGGATGTCGTTGAGCCTCGATCATTGGTGACGGGGGGAGATTAAGCAATGCAACATTCGACGTTGGATTTTTAATTGCGTGGGCGTTCTGGAGTGGACGTTCATTCTAGTGTCGTTTCCTCTACGCCGCCAGGAGACCATAGACCTAAGTATGTAACATAAATTTCAACTTGAAACGCTATATCTACGTGCAGTAATCGCTCCTGGATATCTCATGATGGATAAATTCCGAAATGAAACAAATACTAACAAAGAGATAGAGGGGCTGGCCAGTACTTACCTCAGCTCAGTACAGCCGATAGATACACATAAAACAGAACTGAAAATTTACATTCCTAGCTTTCGGAACTTTGTTCCTTCATCAGGGAGGAGAGAGGGGAAAAAAGGGAAGAAGGGAAAGTGGATTCAGTTACTCACAACCCAGGTTATGAAGCAACAGGGAAAGGTAAACAGGGAGGGTAGCAAGGATGGAGGCATGGTTGTCAGAGGGAAGCCAAAGATATTCTACTGTAAGTACTGTGCCAGCTTCAAACCAAAGAGGATGCATACAGAAGTAAAGAGGTATATAGTATAAAGATAAACACAACTATGTAGGATGAAAAGATGCGTGAATGGCTAAAGAGGAAAGGGAAAGAGGAGAAGACTGAAGAGTGAATGGGAGTGAGGTGGTTTAACGTAGGTTCAGTCCAGGGGGATGGCGGGATGAAAGGATGTGTTGGAGTGCAAGTTCCCATCTCCGCAGTTCAGAGGGACTGGTGTTGGGTGGGAGAAGCCAAATGGCACATACGGTGTAGCAGGTTCCTAGGTCCCTAGAATTATGCTGGAGGGCATGCTCCGCTACTGGGTATTGGGCATCTCCTAGGCGGACAGTTCGTCTGTGTCCGTTCATGCGCTCAGCCAGTTTGGTTGTTGTCATGCCGATGTAAAAGGCTATGCAGTGCAGGCATGTCAGTTGATAAATGACATGTGTGGTTTCACACGTAGCCCTGCCTTGAATTGTGTATGTTTTACCAGTAGTGGGGCTGGAGTAGGTGGTTGTGGGGGGATGCATGGGGCAGGTTTTGCAGCGGGGTCGGTTACAGGGGTAGGAACCGCTGGGTAGAGAAGGTAGTCTGGGAATATTGTAGGGTTTAACAAGGATGTTACGGAGGTTAGGGGGGCGACGAAAGGCAACTCTGGGTGGTGTGGGGAGAATTTTGTCAAGGGATGATCTCATTTCAGGGGTTGACTTGAGAAAGTCATATCCCTGGCGGAGTAATTTGTTGATGTTTTCGAGGCCAGGATAATATTGGGTGACAAGGGGGATGCTTCTGTGTGGTCTGGGGGTAGGAACATTGTTGTTGGACGGGGAGGAATGTATTGCTCGGGATATCTGTTTGTGGACAAGGTCTGCAGGATAGTTGCGGGAGAGGAAAGCACTGGTCAGGTTATTGGTGTAGTTGTTGAGGGATTCATCACTGGAGCAGATACGTTTGCCACGAATACCTAGGCTGTAGGGAAGGGAGCGTTTGATGTGGAAAGGGTGGCAGCTATCAAAGTGAAGGTACTGTTGTTTGTTTGTGGGTTTGATATGGACAGAGGTGTGGATGTGAGCTTCAACAAGATGAAGGTCAACATCCAGGAAGGTGGCTTGGGTTTTGGAGAAGGACCAGGTGAAATTCAGATTCGAAAAGGAGTTGAGGTTATGGAGGAAATTAAGGAGTGTTTCTTCACCATGAGTCCAGACCACAAAGATGTCATCTATAAACCTATACCAGGCCAGGGGAAGCAGCTGTTGTGTCTTCAGGAAAGCCTCCTCCATGCGGCCCATGAAGAGGTTGGCATAGGAGGGAGCCATCCTGGTTCCCATGGCCGTTCCCCTGATTTGTTTGTAGGTCTGGCCTTCAAAAGTGAAGTAATTATGGGTGAGGATGAAGTTGGTAAGTGTGATAAGGAACGAGGTTTTTGGAAGATCTTCGGGTGGGCGTTGGGAGAGGTAGTGCTCAAGGGCAGAGAGACCATGGGTATGTGGGATGTTTGTGTAAAGGGATGTAGCATCTATAGTGACAAGAAAGGTTTCAGGTGGGAGAGGAGTGGGAATGGATTTGAGGCGTTCTAGGAAGTGGTTTGTGTCTTTGACGTAGGGTGGGAGTCTGCGGGTGATAGGTTGTAGGTGCTGATCTACCAGAGCTGAGATACGTTCGGTTGGGGATCTGAAGCCTGCTACAATGGGACGGCCAGGATGGTTCTCTTTGTGGATTTTGGGTAATAGGTAGAAGGTAGGGGTACGTGGCTCAGGTGGAGTGAGTAAGTCTATGGAAGCCGTTGTGAGGCCTTGTGAGGGACCTTGGGTTTTTAGGATTTTTTGCAGCTCAGTCTGGATGGAGGGAATGGGATCCTGGGTGACAGCTTTGTAGGTTGAGGTGTCAGAGAGTTGACGCAGTCCTTCTGCCACATACTCCACACGGTCAAGTACGACAGTTGTGGAGCCTCTATCCGCCGGGAGGATGACAATAGAGCGGTCTATTTTCAGCTCCTTAATGGCACGGGATTCAGCTGGGGTGATGTTGGGGGTTGTCGGGATGTTCTTCAAGAAGGACTGGGAGGCAACACTGAATGTGAGGAATTCCTGAAATGTCTGCAAGGGATGGTTTTGGGGGAGGGGAGGAGGATCCCTTTGAGAAGGCAGTCGGAACTGTTCTAGACAGGGTTCAACACTGGGTCTAGTACTTGGGGGCTGTGTTTGGGTAGTGAAGTGATATTTCCAGTTGAGGTTCCGGGTGAATGAGAGGAGATCTTTAACCAGGGCAGTGTGGTTGAATTTAGGTGTGGGGCTAAAGGTTAAGCCTTTTGATAGAACAGATGTCTCTGGAGGAGAGAGGGATCTGGATGAGAGGTTTAGGACTGAATTGGGACTGGTGATATGTGGCATTTGACTGTGGTTATAGTTGAGATTTGGCCTGTGTGGGGTATGTGCTGGTATGGGGAGATTGAGTAGGGTGGCTAGGCTAGGTTTGTTGGCTATGAGGGGGGTTTGTTGAAGGTTCTGTTGTGGTTGGTGTTTGTGAGGGATAGGGAGAGGGACCCCACTTCTTAGGTGTTGCACTAGCACTGTGGATAGTTTTTTCAGGTGGTGTGTGGCATGGAACTCAAGTTTGCAGCTGGCTTCTAGGATGATGTTCCTCAGTGTGT